>NC_051260.2:14089616-14746872 GCF_015237465.2 Chelonia mydas
TCCTGTTAGTTCCTGCCCTGCCCAGTAGAACAGGACCCCGGGTAACTAAACAAGTCACAGTGAGAACAGACCTGGCTGGGAGCAGCGTTTGCCCCCCTCACGGGAACAAACCTGGCAAGGCCTCAGATTTTCCCTTGGGCCAAAGGGGTAACAAGAGTAATACCAACAAATGGATGCCTGGGAGAAAGATGAATTTTTACCACTGGCTCTGAGCATGGATTGATCAGTCCGCATCTGCTTCAGCTCCCTGGACATCTCTGCGCCTAGAAAGAGGGACAGACGTCAGCTGTTGTTTATATGGTTTTGGGGGACTCAGAGTAGGGATGGGTTTTCAGTTTGGAGTCACGGCCCAGGGAGAAATGCTGCATTTCTATTTCCCAGCTTCCCACTGCTCACTCGTGTCTGGGGGAGACAATCTCCCAGTCCTCTCTGAGCCACCCCTGCCCTGGCGCACTCTGGCCAACCCCAAATGTTAAAAAAACCATGAGATTGGCTTAAAGATCATAAGCTTTGTAAAAAATAATAAATTTTAGATCTCTTTTCTTTGCCTTCTGGTTCCTGAATTGTCACGTCACTTTCTCATTATGCATTATGTGCATTATGGGGGATTATACCCCAACCCCTGCAGCATCCCACGCTGGCCATTAACAGAGACACGGGCTGGGGATGGGAGGGACATGTGGGGTGATATCTTGGCCTCGTTGAAGCCAATGAGAGTTTGACCATTGACTTAAAGGAGTTGGATTGCACCCCTGGGATTTTCCACTGGGACTGTTCCTCTGTCACGGTCCTAAACGCTCTCCAGGATACTTACACTTTGCAATTGCCACGGCGAGGAGCACGGCCCACAGCACGAACGACACGGCATGCAGGGCGTAAAGGGTGACTATGGACTTTGCCGCCCCTTTCGGGCCCCTAGGAAACTGCAGCCAGGCACTCCCTGGAAGGGAGCAGCAGAGATGGGGCGGTTAGAGCACCAATCCCTGCCCCATGGGGAAGGCACGAGGGAAATCAGCAGTCACGGTTATTCGCCTTCACTAACTCAGTGATGGACGTGCCTCTGGGGTCAGGCACCTCTGGGCACCACAGGGCAATTCACACCCTGAGGTTGGGAGGGACATCAAATAGGAATTGGAACATGATTTGGTGTATGTCCATCCAGCCATCCCCGTTCTATCTAATCTCTCTATCCCCAGGACATCTAGAGTCCATCCACCGTCTCAGGCTTCCATCACTCCTCTTGCCCTAGCAGTGAGAGAACCCCTTTTCCTGGGAGTCCCCTGTGTTTTCCCAAGGATCCTTCAGGGAACCAGGCTGGGCGGTGCATGTGAGATGCTGTGAGAATTCCCAGGTGTTTCACTCTCCGCCCTGCCCCTGTCTCCTCTGTCCCCTTTGACTAGCTTCCACCATCAGCATCCGGCTCTGTGGCTCAGCTCTCTGTGTACATCTCCCCCCGCAGCCCCAGCCCCTGCTCGACCTGTGATCCCCTCTTGATGGCTGCCTGTACCCCTGCCCTGGCCTCCTCTCCCAGTGCCTGGAGCTTCCCCAGCACTGTCCCCCAAGAATCCTCCCCATCGTGCCAAAGACTCATGCGTTATGAAGACCCCCAGCCAGCGAGGCTGCCCCCAGCTCTGTGCCGCTGTCCCCTCTGCTGTAGCCTCCTACAGGCAGGGACCAGCCGTTGGCTCAGAAGGGTGTTCCCTGCACAGTGCCCTGTGCACCCCAGCCACTCCCCAGCCTCAGCCCACTGTGCTCCTGTCAGCGGGGAGCTGGGGAGGGGAAGGAAGCAGCTGTGTCCCCAACCCCCACATCAGCCCCATCCCACCCATCACCCCCCTTTGCTTCCCAGGCATGAAAATAAAAAAGAGGAAGAAAAGAACTGAAAATCTGCTGTAAATGCAGAATTGTTTCTACCCAGGAAGCACGCGACACCTTCCCATTGCACAACCCGGGGCATGCTGCCTGGTCAGCAGGACTCCGGAGCTGAAACGCAGCGGGCAGGACATGTACCTCTGGGCCAAGGAAAGGCACTGGGGACAAGGCTGCTGATGGCACAACCTGGGATGTGTATGAGAGCCCTGCATGGGACAATTATTTTAATCCCGCTCTAGTCCTGCTCTGCAATACGCAGGCCCACCCGCTCCCGCATTGTTACTTGTGTTTTTATCCCGCTCGCACCCATAAAATCCTTGGATCCCGCAAATCCCGCAGGAGACACAGATCCCCCCATGCTACTAAAAATACAAACAAAACAATAACCGTCAGGTAATCTAATCTGTCTAGACAGACAGATCTCAATGAAGTTCAGTTACAATTTTTAGCACTGAAAGAATAAAACTAGATGGTGATCAGACTGAAGTCTTGGACACTCTGTTCACCTTCCCCAGACCTGAAGATGAGCTCTGTGAAGCTCAAAAGCTTGTCCCGTCCACCAAGAGAAATTGGTCCAAGAAAAGATATTACCCCACCCGCCTTGTCTCTCACACATCCTGGGACCAATACAGTTACAAGACTATCTATCTATCTATCTATCTATCTATCTATCTATCTACTGTTTATCTATCTATCTGTCTGTCTGCTTTTAGATCCCTCGTTGCTGTACTACCGAAGCACCAAACACAAACATCTGACAAAATGCTGCTGAACCAAGTTGGGAAGTCCAGCCTGGTTCTGTCCAGCGCCCTCCGGCTGCGATGTCTGAAAAGCCACATCCCAGAGTAGAAACCTGCTCAGTTCCCGCCCCATCCCCTTCCAGAGAACAGGGGCCCCTTCATGGGTGAGCACTGCACAGCTCTGTATGTCGGGCCCGATTCCGCAGAGCTCCCTCAAACCGCCCAGCCCTTGGTTTCCGTGGTGTGTGAGAGCTGCGGGATCGGGGCCTGTTATTAAGGAGTCAGCTGATTGGGAGGAAGCGACGGTGGGATCTCTCACTATTGCAGCCCGGGTGTTACCTGCTGTTCCAGCTGCCATTTCTGCCTCTTGTTCCTTGAGCTCCACTCGGTCAGACTCTTCACACTTCTGGTAAATGCGGTCGAAAGCCATCGCTCCAAGCTTCTCCCTTTCCCGACTCTGTGCCGGTGGGTTTTATAGCCGCAGAGCCTCTGAGCAGCTTTCCCTGAAAAGGAAACACATGCACCCAGTCACCCTTCCCCTCTTCAGAACTGCCGAGATCCGTGTCCCTGTCACGTCTCCCCCAGCGGCTGGGAACCTTCGTACTATCAGCGTTCCTGGAAACATGTGAGGGAGTACAACCCACCTCCCCCCCGCCCAAACCGTGACTCAGTGCCTATTTTGCTTCAGTCTTCAGGTTAATGGAGACCAGATACTCAGCACAATTAATATTAACAACTGTGGGAAGGAACACAAGCCAAACTCGCGAATGATTAGGTTAAGGGATAGTTTAATAAGTTAGATGTACTCAAGACGGCAGGGCCCAATGCAATTCATCCTACTTAAGGAACTAGCTGCTGAAGCAATCTCACAAAGGAATGGTCTCTGTTCCTTCCTGACTGCGTACTTCTGGTTCCAAATGAGGTGTGTGGTTAGCCGCTCTGAGGTTCTACTGTAGTGAAAACAAGAGTAAGTTTGCAAACAGAAAAGGAGGACTTGTGGCCCCTTAGAGTCTAACAAATTTATTTGAGCTTAAGCTTTCGTGAGCTACAGCTCACTTCATCGGATGCATTCAGTGGAAAATACAGTGGGGAGATTTATATACACAGAGAACATGAAACAATGGGTGTCACCATACACACTGTAATGAGAGTGATCAGGTAAGGTGAGCTATTACCAGCAGGAGAGCGGGGGCGGGGGGGGGGGACCTTTTGTAGTGATAATCAAGGTGGGCCATTTCCAGCAGTTGACAAGAACGTGTGAGGAATGGTGGGGGCAGGGGGAGGGGGAATAAACAAGGGGAAATAGTTTTACTTTGTGTAATGACCCATCCACTCCCAGTCTCTATTCAAGCCTCAGTTAATTGTATCCAGATTTCAGAGTAACAGCCGTGTTAGTCTGTATTCGCAAAAAGAAAAGGAGTACTTGTGGCACCTTAGAGACTAACCAATTTATTTGAGCATAAGCTGTAGCTCACGAAAGCTTATGCTCAAATAAATTGGTTAGTCTCTAAGGTGCCACAAGTACTCCTTTTCTTTTTATATCCAGTTTGCAATTTAACTCCAATTCAGCAGTCTCTTGTTGGAGTCTGTTTTTGAAGTTTTTTTGTTGAAGAATTGCCACTTTTAGGTCTGTAATCGAGTGACCAAAGAGATTTAAGTGTTCTTCGACTGGTTTTTGTATGTTACAATTCTTGATGTCTGACTTGTGTCCATTTATTCTTTTACGTAGAGACTGTCCAGTTTGGCCAATGTACATGGCAGAGGGGCATTGCTGGCACATGATGGCATATATCACATTGGTGGATGTGCAGGTGAACGAGCCTCTGATAGCGTGGCTGATGTGATTAGGCCCTGTGATAGTGTCCCCTAAATAGATATGTGGACACAGTTGGCAACGGGCTTTGTTGCAAGGATAGGTTCCTGGGTTAGTGGTTGTGTTGTGTGTTGTGTGGTTGCTGGTGAGTATTTGCTTCAGGTTGGGGGGCTGTCTGTAAGCAAGGAGTGGCCTGTCTCCATAATCGAGAGTGAGAATATGGGAGACAAATGGTTACCGTCACGCTGTCTGGAGAGGCTCACAACCCTGAGTGCCAACCTCAAGGCAGAGACCCCAAACTGGTGGTATGTTCTGTGATTAGCTTTCATTAACCCCGTAACAAGAGTGAATTCCTGAAGTACTGTAACAGTCTTCTCACGGAGTCACAGTCCCTGTGGGCATTCCAGTCTGTCTCGCCAGGCAAGCTGGACCTTAGATCACACCCCAAAGACATCGCTTGTAGCCAGTCCTGTAATAAACTAACTAAAGGTTTATTAACCAGGCAAATGAAATAAGAGAGTTAAAGCAGGCAACATGCATACACAAATGAGTTACACGCTGTGGTTCCAAAAGGTGAGAGAGTTGTAGAAATCTGTCAGCACTGCCTGTCTGTTAGGGCTCACCCAGGTTGACCCAGGGGATCTTAGCTCCTGTTTCCTAGCTCTAGCCTGGGAGAGTCCAAACAGCAGAGCGAGAGAGAGAGAGAGAGAGAAAAGAAGATGAAAAAGTTTCTTGTCATCTAGTTTTATTTCCTTCTTCCACAATTCAAGATGATGGGTCAAGCCCTTTCGCAAGGACCCTCTCCATGGGTGCGATGGGGTCATTAACAAAGCCTTTGTGTTGTGATGTCCCACAATGGACCATTTGGATTCAATAGTCCATCCTGATGGGCAGGAGATAACACCTTTTGTAAGGATTCGGCATTGCACATTAAGCGATTTCCCCCCCTGGCTGGTGAGTTATTCAGAAGAAACATTTTACAATTACGGAGCAAACATGTAATGTTACCTTGTAGCATGGCATAGGGACATAAATAGGATTAATCCATGCAGCAATTTACAAGCATTTCATAAATTCTAAACACTAAACACATTGTCGTAAGTCCAGTACCCATCTTAACCATGCTAACACATAGGTAAGTGGGACTGGTTGTCAGCAATGAATTTGTCAGTGCTTGGCTGAGGCTTAAGCTTTGGCAGAGCTGACGTCTGGGTTTGCCAGTGTCACAGTTACATGCAGAACAAAATCATAACCCACATTTCTTAGAATCTAAGCTTAACTACCAAGCCATTCCCCTGTCTCCTACGAGATAGCTTGGCCCAAGGGCTTTTCCCGGCATGTCCAACCAGTCAGGCAGAGATCTTTTCTCAGAAGATCAAGCCTGCCAGTGGCTTGCCCACACAGATTGAATGGAATCACTGGGGGTTCATCTGCACCCCAGATAGAGTTCCAAACATTCATTCTCTGACTCCTACACAGGATAACCCCTTTGGCTTTGGTGTTTGCTGCAACCCAGAAGCTGGGAATGGAAGACAGGGCATGGGTCACTTGAATGATGACTTGTTCTGTTCATTCCCTCTGGGGCACCTGGAAATGGCCACTCTTGAAGACAGGACACTGGGCTAGATGGACCTTTGGCCTGACCCAGTGTGGCCGTGCTTATGTTCTTACATTCTCTGCAGGCTAACAATTAGCGCTGGCACTCAGACTGTAAATGGGCATCCGTTGTGAACCATCCACTCCTTCATTTCACACATGACAAACCCAAGTGAGAAAAGCAACAGACAATGGAAGCAGCAGTGAGAAAACTTACAAGCTTTGCCCTTCAAAGGCAGGGACAATCAAAGTGACTCAGGCACCTTAGAGGTGTTTTCGCATCAGTTTGTAACTTTAAAATGGCAGCATCTCAAGCCCCGGAGAGCAGGGCTGGATTTACACCTTATGCACCCCTAGGCACAGCATCTTCAGCACCCCCCTGCCTGCAGCTGGCCTTCGTGTTGCACACAGTTTTAGAGAGGTAAGGTGCCCCGAGAATGCTGACACCCCTAGACATGTGCCTACTATGCCTATAGACCCCTATGGTATGTCTACACAGTGTACTAAGCTGGGGCTCTGACTCAGGTTTAAGACCAAGCCCCACTTCTGTCCACACACAGAAGTTAGTTTGACTCAGGCTTGCAGAACCTGCTAGGGGGTGGGGTCAAAGCCGAAGTCACTCTGTGATGCAAGTCAGAGCCCAAATGTTTCTTAGCCCTGGTCTACACTACGAGTTGAGGTCAAATTTAGCAGCTTTAGATCGATTTAACCCTGCTCCCGTCCACACAACAAAGCCATTTTTGTCGACTTAATGGGCTTTTAAAATCAATTTCTGTACTCCTCCCCAACAAGGGGATTAGAGCTGAAATCGACATCGCCAGGGTCGAATTTGGGTTAGCGTGGATACAATCTACGGTATTGGCCATCTGGGAGTTATCCCACAGTGCTCCATTGTGACCGCTCTGGACAGCACTCTCAACTCGGATGCACTGGCCAGGCAGACAGGAAAAGCCACGCAAACTTTTGAATTTCATTTCCTGTTTGGCCAGCGTGGCAAGCTGATCAGGACAGGTGACTGTGCAGATCTCATCAGCAGAGAACCCCTTTTCCTGGGAGTCCCCTGTGTTTTCCCAAGGATCCTTCGGGGAACCAGGCTGGGCGGTGCACGTGAGATGCTGTGAGGATTCCCAGGAGTTTCACTCTCCGCCCTGCCCCTGTCTCCTCTGTCCCCTTTGACTAGCTCCCACCATCAGCATCCAGCTCCATGGGACACTATGCGGTCCCACCAGTCTGTGCTTGTTTCCCAGGCCCAGAATTGGCATTCCACGGCATGAGCATGCCCCACTGCCACCAGGATGGCCAAATTGCCCATACTTAGAGAGAAGTCTGTGTCCATGTCCTTATCGCTCTCCTCACCGTGCTGCTGTTGCCTCCTCGCCTGGTTTTGCAGGTTCTGGTTCTGCATATACTGCATGATAATGGGCGAGGTGTTTACAATGCTCATAACTGCCGCGGTGATCTGAGCGGGCTCCATGCTTGCCATGGTATGGCATCTGCAGGAGAGCAGGAGAGCAGAGTTGCAGGGAAAGCGGTAATTGGATGACCAGTTTTGGAGACCTACTGCACCGTCTGCTGCCAGGACACAACAGCTGAGCGGGCTGGACATTGCCGTGTTATGGCGAGAGAATAGCAGCCGAGCAGAGTTGCAGCGGAAGCGGCCCTGTGAGACCACAGGAGCGGCAGCAGAAGTGGTGGATGATGACGGTCATATAGAGGACCTGCGAGGTGGATTCATAGCAGCAGGAGAGCAGGAGAGCAGAGTGGGAGCAGAAGCGGTGGATGATGACGATGGTTAGCAGTCCTACCGCACCATCTGCTGAAAGCAGTATGGCGCCCGCAAGGAAAAAAGGCGTGAAACGATTGTCTGCTGTTGCTTTCACGGAGGGAGGGGCGACTGACGACATGTACCCAAAACCACCCGCAACAATGTTTTTGCCCCGTCAGGCATTTGGAGCTTAACCCAGAATTCCGAGACTGCAGGAACTGTGGGATAGCTACCCACAGTGCAACGCTCCGAAAGTCAACGCTAGCCTCAGTACTGTGGACGCACTCTGCCGACTTAATGCGCTTAGTGGGGACAACGCACAATCGACTGTATAAAATCTCTTCCTAAAAATCGACTTCTATAAATTCGACCTAATTTCGTAGTGTAGACATACCCTGAGTGTCTGTTGCGGGGCTAGTTTGTCAGTTTGTCCATGTGCTTGATTGTTTGAAAAGTGTGAACTGGGAGTGCTTTGTTCCAGATGGGTCTGACTGTTATAAAAAGGCAGTCAGTTGCAAACCAGCTGAGTGGTGAACAGCGGAGTGGCTAAGAGGGAGTTTGACTGGGGAGAGCCCACTGAGGCTTTCATCTTGCAGGCTTTTCTGAATAGTTACTGCAACAGCTGAGGAAGCTCTTAGAAGGAAGGTAATATGGATGGTGAGTGATCAGCTGTTGTGACCTGCACAGGATGTGCCATGTTTGTCTTTCTTCCACAGGAGAGAAGCGACTTTGACTGTACAAAGTGCAAGCTGGTCTTCATATTGGAAGAGAAGGTTCAAGGTCTGGAGAATCAAGTATCAACCCTGTGTTGTATAAAAGAAACTGAAGATTTCCTGGACAGACATCGGGAGATGCTTCTACGGGCACAATGTTCTGAAGAATCAGAGCAGGCTGCGCAGCGGGGACAGAAGGACAGTGAAAAAAATTGGCAGCATGTGACCTGCAGAAGAAGAAAGAGGAGAATCCATGTATCAGCTACGCAAATACAGGTAAGCAACCGTTTTCATGTTCTCTCCACAGGTATTAATGTGGAGAGTGGACTAGATGATACATCTGAGGGAAGGGAACAGAAGGAGACTCCCCCGATTGGAAGGCATGAGATGCACTGTCCTAGGGATGGGGGTTCCATGACCACCTCTCCCAAGGGAGCAGAGATTAGTGGTTAGAGCAGGGGAGCCAGGTTTTGTTTCCCAGCCTTGCCACAGAGTCCCTGGGTGACCATAGTCAAGTCAGGTTGGAGAGGAATCGAGGCACAGGGAGACTGTGACATAGGGATAGAACTGGCTGAACTCCAGAGACTGGGGACACTCAGACCACTCTGCCCAGTGTGAAGGGGCCTAACGGGGTGGAACACCCCCCCACCCAGAATTCCCCCTCTGTCCTGCACAGCCCAGAATCCAGGGAGCACAAAGGGGTTGAAAGCCACACACCCCAGCCCTGCAGCGAGTGGAGGAGCAGAGCAGGGGAGAATCAGGCTGTACCCAACTGCGGGTGCGGGTCACCGCGGTGAGGAAGAGCAGGTCGGCCAGGAAGAGGCAGAGGCAGAGCTGCAGGTGGAGGGAGGTGCTGACGTTGCGGATGGAGCGGCACATGAGGAAGGTGAGGATGGAGAGGAAGAGGCACAGCAGAGAGAGGGCCAGTCCCACACAGGTGACAATGGTCAGTGGCTCACTCTCCTGTAACACAGCAAAGGGAGAATCACCAATGACCCCAGCCCGGCCCCCTCGGCTCTGACTCAGCCTTTCCCCCAGCAAAGCCTCCAATCGCTCCAGGGAGAGCTTTGCCCATGGCTGAGCGTGGAGCTCAGGGTCCAGCCCTGTGATCCGAGTCTCACGGTGAGATACCGTCACTGTGGTGGGAGCCATTAGGATGGCGAAGCTGGAGAGATGGTCACAGCGGCAGGTGGTGTGAGTGCTGTTCGTGTGCACGGCGGTGCAGCCGTCCGGAGACCAGCTGCCGCTCTCGGCCACTACTTTCCAGTAGACGCAGAGAGCCTCTTCCTCCTGTTTTTTGTCCTGGAAACACAACAGAATCATCCTCATCCTCACGGGACCACAGAACATCGTTTCTGTTATCACATGTCTATAGCAAAGCCGAGGCCACCTACAGTTCCACGGCTCTCCCCACGCAGCCCCAGCGCCCACTGGGCCATCCCGGTGAGAGCCGAGAGATAACGCAGATCCTGCTGCTCCAAAAGCACAGGCCCTGCTATTGGAGCGAAAGGGAAATAAATCCTTGCTAGCCGTTAGCACTAAACGGAACGTGGCCATTGGCTGAGTACTTCTGACTGCACCCAGCAGGGGGCAGTGCTGTGCGCACAAACACATATGCACCCTCACCACTGCATCACCGTATCAAAGTGTTTCATGATGATCTCCTGAACTCCACTATCTGTAGAAAGCGGCTGTCCAGTTATTCCGGCTCAGGGGTGAGCTAAGCGGAGCTGTTACCCTAGAACACTTTGCACGGCCGTGTGTCGCGGTGCGACCCCTATTCTCCTCCTCTAGTCAAACAGCCCCATCGCGTCAGGAAAAAGGAGGCCCCTGCTTCTTAGGACCATCGGGAGCCAGAAAGGCAGCACGGTCCAAATGCCAGACAGGAGATTGTGTCTTGTATATGCCCCTCTAGAGGCCCAGATATGGAGTAAAGCGAGGGGATCTTCCTCCACGCACCTGTCTGTGGCGCAGGGTGAGGTTTGCGGGTCTGGAGAGGTTAATGGGTCTCCCGTCTCCGACGGCCCCACTCACCACCATGGAGTTGAGATGACTCTTCTCCAGCTTCCCACCAGCCGGTAGATTTCCCTTGCTGAGATGTCTCGCACTGATGATGGAGTCCAGGGTCCAGGATGGAGTCCAGGATGATGGAGTCGTTAGGCAGCTGGAGACGTTATGGTGAAGAATGAGCCGGCCAGGTGCCCAGGGCTCACAGTGAGTCTGTGGCAGATCTGGGAATGGAACCCAGGATCCTGGCCACAACTCAAGATTTACCCACTGGACCGTGCTACCTCCTCCCTCGGAGCCTCCAGGAACACGTCCAGCTGGAAATGTCTAGCTGCAGGATGCAGAGATGAAGATTCAGTTTTTCTCAGTAAGAGCAGGAGAGGGGCTGGCCAGGGATGAGCTTCCCCTGGTGCTGGAGGATTAGCGGCCCTGAATATGGCTGCTGAGGGTAGGGGTACACGTTACCCTGGTCCCCCACATCTCCATTTGGGAGTCTAGCTAGACTAGAGTGTCCCTGCCCTTTCCATTTGCTGGGCCCACTTCATACCAGAGACCCTCTCATGAGCCGTCTCCCCTCTGTGCCCCCCAACTCCTCACTGCTTGGGGCTCAAGCTGTGGGACGGCCAGGAAGGAAGGTATCAGCTCCACGGCCCACAGCCTGAGAACCACTGGTCAGCCAGCAAGGAGAACTCCAGGGCTAGAGACAGAGGCCAGGGCCCGGCCTGGGGATCCATGGGGAGGGAGGGAAGAACGGGGGAACCCAGACTGGGGTTCATTGCCCGGGAACTGCTCTGTGCCGTGGTTGGGCCCTGGGTGTCGCCATCCCCAGGATTGTACCTTGTGTGGCTGCCCTGGTGACTGTATCACAGTGCACTCCCATTGTGTCATTGTGAGCGCTCAGCGTGAAGACCTCGCTGTCCCGGTTGCAGTCCCCAGTGACGAGCCGTGTCTGGATAGCTGCGGGGGGGTGGGGGTGAGGAATGACAGAGCCCCTCGCTGTGAAACCCCTTCCCTGGGAATCTGTCCATTCTGGGCCAGATCCACCCCCCACCCCCTCCACTTGGAGCTGGGGGGCTTCAGGGCTCTTCTGCACTGTGGGAGGGGGAAGTTTGGGGCCCCCCCGCAAGTTCCATTGATCACCCCCCATATCCCCTCCCCCCATTCTGGCTGTGTCTCCCGGGGGAGTAGTGGGGGTGGAGGTAGGTGCCTGGCTCAGCGTGGCGGCCCCTCGTGGTGGAATGCCAAATATTACATTTAAACCCTTCTCGGGCATTGCTGTTCCTGGTGGGGCTGGGTTCTATTTCCTGGTGCAGGGGCAGTGCTGTTCTGTGTCTGTACTGAACACAGGCTCACATCCACAACGGTATACAGGCTCTAACTTCCAGTGGATTTGGGGCACAGCGTATAACCCCAGGTTTCAGAATAACAGCCGTGTTAGTCTGTATTCGCAAAAAGAACAGGAGGACTTGTGGCACCTTAGAGACTAACCAATTTATTTGAGCATAAGCTTTCGTGAGCTACAGCCCACTTTATCGGATGCTCACGAAAGCTTATGCTCAAATAAATTGGTTAGTCTCTAAGGTGCCACAAGTCCTCCTTTTCTTTTAATGTATAACCCCGTGTCTCACAGCAGCCAGCAGATGGCGCTGAGAGCCACACGTTCCCCCCAGAGCCTCTGTCGTCACGTTCTGTGTTGTCCTCTCCGGGGACCGGAGCGCAGTGGCCAGTGCGGCCAGTTCCACGCTCTGCAGCAGGACCGTCACGGCCGACCCCACCTCCTGCTTGTCTCTGTCCTTCCAGAGGGAGGTGCTGTTCAGCAGGGAGTTGAAAGAGCGAGTCGTGTTCTGGGGACAGGAAAGGAAAAGCCCTGGGAGCAAGCAGTCTGGGGTATATATGTATTCTCCAGGGGCACTGGGCATCACAGCCTCTCCCAGTTTCGGGGGCCGCAGTACTCTCAGAGGAGGAGCCCTTTAGAAAGGGGGTCCCCTGAGGCTGACTTGGGGCCCCACTGGGACCTGAAGCCAACTGGGGCTAGAACCCTTTATCATTCCTTCTTCGCTCCTGCTCCACCATCCCCCATCCCTCCATTACAGATGCCAGGGAACAACGTTGTCACAAGCCGATGGCTTCCTAGGTCGTCTCTATGCTGCATCCAGCAGCTGCTCAGAAATGTCTGGCAGGGCAGGGACAGAGCCCAGATCCTGCTGCTTGAAAAACTCAGGTCATGACAGATGAGCTGAAGGAGAATCCCCAGTAAGCGTTAGCAGTATAGCACCTCCGATGAACAACAACAGGTCTGAACACTAGAGGGCGCATGTGGGTGGACAAACACAAACGTGCACTCACACCCCTGGAGGGCATGTGCACGCAGACACAGACAAACACCACGAGAGGGTGCACCCCCCCACCCAGCAGTGGAGGGCACAGGTCTTTTCTGAAGAGGATCTACATGTCTCCCTGCCCCCCAGTGAGACTCTAACCCGGCACAGCAGCACGCAGGGCTCTGGGGCACACTCGGGGGCACTAGCCCGCAGAGCACATTCAAGGGACGGAGCCTCTCACCTCCAGTGATAACGTCGCACTCCCGTCTCCACACGTAGACATCAGAATCTCTAAGGTCGAATTAAAGAAATTGCAACAACTGCTGTTTCCGCAGCTCCGCTTTAGCTGCAGAGAGACCCAGGGCAGGGGGTGAGCTCTGCAGGGGCTGAAGGGCGACCGACATTGGTGTCAGTAATACCATCTATGATCCAATTTATGCTAATAAATGAGCAATTCCAATTCCTCGATTGTTACCGAGGCTCCTGGCACTGGTCTATAGGCAATTCAAGAATTCCTCTTTTCATGTTCCTTGGTTCCATGATTAATTTTGTTCTCAACCTCTTGATTTTGTGCTGTGCTCATATCTTCCCTCTTTTTACCCTCCCCTTTTGCTATTAGTTAAGCCCTCTAAAGGGGCACTAACCTCTTGAATGCCTGAGTGGTGGGATGTGGTACCAGAGTCCTTTTCCTAGCTTTCAGTGCCCCCTGCAGACCGCTGACAGATCTTGGCTGATCTACAGTAGCTTGGCCCTCCAGCCAAGTAAGGATGTCCAAATGAACCCCTTTCAGGGTATTCTAGAGTCCAACAAATAACCAGTCTCTTTGCCCTTGCTAGGGTCTTCAGCCCAGTTCAGCCTTTTAAATTGAGTCTTTGTTTGGGCTCCCAAATAAACCCAATCCCATTCTTGGGATTTATGCCACTTTACCTGTGGCCGGTAGGGGAACCTGGGCCCACCCACAACTCCGGGTTCAAACGCAGGGACCCTATGCACAGCAGCCACACACTGCTCACTTCAGTTCTTCGCTGCTATTTTCCCTGGACCTCTTCCTACTGGCCCTATTATCTCTAGTCCTGTCTCAGGGCCAGCGTCCTCAGGTTCTACTCTATCTGCAATCCCAATTATGTTAGGTCAGCTAACCATAAACTCTGTTTGATTGTCAGATTCCTTTGGCCTGAGAGGAGCCCACTTCCGCACTCCACTGGTTTCAGCCTGGAACTGAACCACTAAGGCCAGGAACCCCTGTTTTTCTGGGCCAGCTGGTCCCTGACTGGCTGCTGCTCACCCTTCTAGCCCTTGGAGGACCACGTCTCTGTGGTTTCCAAAATGGCTGCTTGGAGGACTCACCTTTGCTGCTCTTCTCCTCTCAGCCCACTGTTTCTTGGAGCTGGGGGGAAGTAGGTTGCAGGAGGACTACGGGGCCCCCAGCCGGCCAAATACACCCCATCTCAAACCAACTCTAGCCATCATGTCACCAAGAAGAGTGGCCACCCTTCTACTGAGGTGGAAGCCATCCACACCATACAGCCCCCTCTCCCCACAGAAGTTGGACCACTGTTCTACAAAACCAGAACCCTCCATCACTTACCTAGCCAGCAGATCACTTCCATAATTTTCTGGGTTCTGTCTTCCTTTACTCGTGGGACAGGAAGGATTTTTTCAAAGATGGCTTGGACATTCTTCTTCTTCAGCACATTTCCAAGTGCCCAGAAGTCATCTACTATCTGTGAGATATCCCGCGGTGCAATGACAGTAATGCCGATATGAACCATCACCAATGGATCCTTACCTGTCGACTTCCGAAGCCTGTCCAATCTTAGAGTGATACCTTGTGTCTTGGCTCTGGGAGGGCAGCGCCCGGTCCTGTGGTCCTCCTATCCCTTGCAGAACATTCTTTCAATTTTTGGAGTATTGAATCTCCAGCAATGATCAGCTGTCTTCCTTGGATAGTTGGAGACCTCTGTGCAACCAAGCTTGATTTTCTTACTCACATGTTCCTGGAATACTAGACATCACAACACTTCTCGGAATGGCATGCGCCCACCCCTGCCTGCATTGCCTCACCCCTGCCAGCGTGACTTCGTCCGCATGGTGTGTGCAAGGTCACACTGCATGGGGGATGCCATTTGCAAGAGCGTCCCACTCCCATTGGCCTGACCTTGGATGGAGCAGGTGTACAAAGTCATACTGGTGGGGCAGAGAAGTGCACTCTCCAAAATGGGGTCTCCCGTCTGATACTGGAAAAACCACTTCCAGTTTTTACCACTCCAGATAGGAGACAAACCTGCCAAAAAGAGGACCATCTGGTGTGAAACCAGACAAGTGGCCTCCCTACGCCAAACTGCCATTCAAAAATGTCCTCTATATCTCTCCATTCTCTTGGACTTGCTGGATCTTGTGAGGTATCTTACAAAACTTCCACATTCACGACCTGGCACATCATGCGTCCATCTTCTGTTCAGAAAACAGTGCACACACTGATGGGCTTTGGCCACATAAAGTTAATTTTTGCCCAGTGAATTCCCCTTTCTCAGGTGTTTCCTGATGGCTGTTCTGTCTGGGTGTGGTGAGCAGTGAGGAATTGTCCAAGATGTGCTGGTGGAGGAAGTAAGGCAAATAAACAACACATTCCCAGTGGTGACACACATTTCTTTGACTTTCAGTTTGTCGGGAGCTGGTGGAGTGATGCTGGCATTGTGTATGGGGGGGTCATTAACCAGGGGGGCCATTAGATTGTCCTGCCAAAAAAGTCTTTGTTCTTTTAACATGATATTGGATCCAGATATTCCTCACTTGAGCGGCTGCTTGGAGACAAGTGTAAACTCCCCAATCCCTGCCTGAGTAAGAGCCGGCAGAGCTGTTCTGGGCAGATGTCATGAAGGTCCAAGGGGGTTAGGCTCATGATCACAAGTTAACACTGTAGAAATGCAATTATTCCCTTCCATTTATGTTCTCATAGCCAGTAAAAATCATCAGCTTCGTCATTAGCTGCTATAAATCTGTGGAGCTCCATGAAAGTATGTGGAATTACACTAATTTATACCACCTAAATTTCTGGCCCTTCATCCTCAAGATATATAGACGTGTATGTATCCCTCCCCTCCCCCAGCACTGACCCCAGACATGCAAAGCACCCCCTGCAGGGCCCAGTGGAACACTCCACACAAACAAACAAAGACATCTGTGGGGAGCATGACCCAGGCTGGGAGTTGGTCGAAGAAGCAATTGTAGAAGAGCCACTGACTAAGGGCTGTGTTGCCACTTATGCCCATACAGCGACACAGGTCTTGTTATCCCCATCTAACCCCACATGTGGACAAACTTATTCTGTTTAGCCTAAACCCCTTCCAAGGTGACGTAAAATAAACTGAATAACGGTCACTCTTATGCTGGACTAAGAGGATCCACATGAGGGGTTAACCTAGGATAACAAAGGCAATTTAAATTCACAGTTTAGTTCATAGCAGTATAACGTAGAAAAGGCGTAAGAGTGACAACTAGGGGCCTGATCTCCCACTGGTGTAAAACAGCATCGTTCCATTGGAGTCAATGGGGCCAGATCCCCAGCTGTGAACATCGGCATCATTCCACTGGGGTCAATACACCCATTGACACCAGCTAAGGATCTGGCCCTATGTAATAAGCTTCCACACACTCAGTAATGGAACTGTGCCCAGAACTAGCTCTGAGAATAGGAAGAGGGAAATTAACCAGAATGAGGAAGCGCATCAGAAATGACCCTAATGTTTAAATTGAGGAAACTCTGTGCAAAGGCTGCTGGAACCAAACCATGGAGCCCCAAAGGAGGCAAATCCCAGACACCCAGGCACAGTGAGGCTCCCTGCTTATCCCTGGCTGAACTTCATAACCCCCGGTCACCACAGCCCCTGCGCCATTTGTGATCCTGGTTTTGTTTGCTCTCGTACAATCATCCATGCTCCTCACCCCATCCCCGTCCCCGTCCTTGTCTGCCCTTGTCCAGTAACTCCACCGCTCTTTCTATGTCCTCAGTCTTATCTGCCCCTTGTACAATTGTCCCACGCCTCCTGATCGGCTCATGTCCTGGCTTGTCTGCAGCTGGTACAGCCACTTCTGCGTCCCCCCACCCAGGAAGGCACCGATGCACGGTACGACCTCCCATAGCCAATCCCACAGGCTCCAAACCCGTACACACTTCAGTCCCTCTCTGATGGGCTGTCACAAGTGAATCTGCTGATTGGCATTTGGTGGTTTGGCTGTTCCCCTTTCCTGGTCCCTGCTTCTCTGTCCATCCTTAGCCTGCGAGTTTCTCAGGGCAAGGACCATCCTTTCTTGTGTCTCTGGAAAGCACCTGGCACATTCCAGGCATTGCCACAAACATGGCACCAAAGTGTACACAGCACAGAATTAGCCAGGCGAACTCACTAACACTGGATGTCAGTGAGACCGAGGGTGAAGGGCCTGATTATGATTTTCAAACAGGGCCCTTTGCACTGAAATAAAGGGAACTTCATGTAACTAAGAATCAGGCCCTATGTATTTTCAGCATAAAAATAACAAGTTACATTAGACAGGATAAAAAAATAAACATAAATGCTCTACGTCTCTGCCCTTCTTCTTCAGGGCACAAACCAATCACTAGTTGCCTGGAGTCAGAAATGTCCCCACATTTCAGAATTGTCCACCTTAATTCTATTTGATTTGAATTAATGGCTAATCCCAAAGGGACATGGCCCCTGCAAAGTGAGCGCCACCCAGGTCGATCTCTGGCAAGATACTTAGGGTGGTCTGATTGCATACTCCTTTTATGTCCATCACTGGCAAGCGTAAGCTTTTCACACCCACACGATTGCTGGTTCTTTAGCAGCATTTCTTGGTATGCATGCTTTGGAATTCGTTCATCTTATAATATTTCCGACCAGGAAAGCTGCTGATCCCAAACCAGTGCTGATGGAGGTGATTGCTGAGTTCAGCTTTTAATATCCTCATTTCTGATCTTCTCCTGCCACTTGATATGAAACACCTGACGGAGACAACGACAACATCAGGAGAATCGACAGCACCAGTCCAATGTCCTTCAGCCTTCCTCACCACACACATTTCACTTCCGGAGGACAGAGTCGGTAGAACTGTGGTTCTGTAGGTCCACAGCTTCATAGCAAGCCTGATATCATGATGGTCCCACAGAGAATCCTGAATGACCTGAAACACGGCGGCTGCTGCAATACGAGCTACGGGCACCCACATCTTTGAAGCATCTACCAGGGCTGTCCAGGGGGGTTCCAGAGAGGCTGGAGCTCGGCTGGTCTCAGTTGTGACAGATGACAGAAAAAGAAGCAATAGTCTCAAGTTTCAGAGAGGGAGGTCTAGGCTGGATATTAGGAAACACTATTTCACTAGGAGGGTGGTGAAGCACTGGAATGGGTTCCCTAGGCAGGTGGTGGAATCTCCTTCCTGAGAGGTTTTGAAGGCCCAGCTTGACGAAGCCCTGGCTTGGATGATTTAGTTGGGGATTGGTCCTGCTTTGAGCAGGGGGTTGGACTAGATGACCTCCTGAGGTCTCTTCCAACCCTAATATTCTATGATTCTATGATGTTGCCCAAATATTTAACAGTCCAGACTGGTGAACATTGAGCCGGTTGTAATTTGGAGCTGGAGGCTGTTAGATGCTAATGGCCTGGGACTTCATTTTATCTGGGTTAATAGCCGGACCAATGCATGCAGCTTCTTGCCTGACCAGCTTGCCATTGGCTGCAGCCATTCACTGAACTGGGCCAACAGGACAATGTCATTGGCGTATTCAGGATCTCAAAGCAGAATGGTGTTCAGCTCAACACTACTGACAGCTGCCTCCTCAAAAGTATCCATCAGCCCAACAGTGCTGGTATAGCCGTGTCCACCTAGGGCTCCTTACACCTTCCTCTGAAGCAGTGATAGTGGTTCAAGTCGAAGAGGTCTAATACATATAATGTACCCTGGTCTTCATCAGCAGATCTCAAAATGCTTCATAAAGGAGGTCAATGTCATTATACCCATTTTATTGATGGGGAGACGAATGCAGAGGGTTACTCTGCAACAGAGCCAGGATTGGAACCCAGATCTCCTGATTCCCAGTCCAATTCCGCTGCCACCAGACCCCACTTTCATGCTTCCAACATAACCTGCAGGGTGATTTTTTAAAAAAATATACAATTGGCCTCAGAATTGTTACTTGCCAAAAATCTCATGACTAGGGCCTTACCAAATTCACAGTCTGTTTTGGTCAATTTCACGGTCAGAGGATTTTTAAAAAGTGTAAATTTCACGGTTTCAGATATTTAAATCTCAGATTTCATGGTGTGGAAACCACGGGGGCCCCGACCCAAAAAGGGGACTGTGGGGGATTGCAAGGCTATTGTACGGGGGTCGTGATATTGCCACCTTTACCTCCGCACTGCTGCTGGCGGGGGCACTGCCTGCAGAGCTGGGTGGCCGGAGAGTGGCGGCTGCTGGCCGGGAGCCCAACTTCAGAGTTTATTGCCACCAGCAGCAGTGCAGAAGTGAGGGTGACATGCTATGGGTGGGGTCATAACTTTTTGCGCGGGGGCGGGCAGGGCCGGCCTTATGGGGGGGTGATCACCCAGGATGCTGTGGTCTGGGGGGTGCCATGGTCACCCCCCCCCACACACACACACACACAAAGCCAGCCCAAGGCCTCATTAAGCCCCTTTAAGCCAAGCACTCGGCCTGGAGCCAGGGAGGGGTAGGGTTCAGGGCACCCCATCTGAGGACTCACTCCCACCTCCAGGAACCTCCCCGGGCTGGAGGAAGCTGCTGCTGGTGGTGGTGGTGGTGCAGAA
The DNA here is from genome assembly GCF_015237465.2 of Chelonia mydas. Lineage (NCBI taxonomy): Eukaryota > Metazoa > Chordata > Testudines > Cheloniidae > Chelonia > Chelonia mydas. The sequence goes on from NC_051260.2 coordinate 14,109,262, forward strand.
GTAAGGGTGGCAATCCTGCAACGCCTCTGCAATAGCCAGATGTCATGGTCCGTGACGTGTTTTTCATGTCCGTGAATATGGTAGGGTCCTACTCATGACCATCCTTGGGATCGTGTAATCGCTGACCTAGTGGATCTTGTGCTGGTATGAGCGAGAGTATGTGGATTTATCAGCGAAATGCTGAGCTGTTGTCTCCAGGGAGTCACTACGAGGCAATGGCCGCTCTTGGATTACAAGTGGAAGGAAGGGATTCTGGCTACTTCCCCCTGCATGGCTAGCCTGCCTCCCCACTCAAACTGCCCCTCGGCAGAGTACCTTGGCATTGGTTCCACCTGGCTTCTTTCAGCTGGACAAGCAGTGCTTAGAGAGTGAACACTGCCCCCAACCTCTTAACTAGCTGGTGTTGACGAGCCCCTGGCAGGGTTACAGCTGGTGTAGTGAGCTCCACTACCCTGCAGTCGCTGGCACATGTTCCCACAAACCCTGAGAAGTCTACAGGAGATTATCTGATCCAGCAGACCCTGGGGTGTTCAGGTTAGGGTTGCATGTCCTCTTAGTTCTTCAAGTGTTCATTTGCTCTTGTGGGATCAAGATGCCCATGCCACAAGCTTCCAGTTGGAAGAGTGAGTGTGACTCCTGTTATTGGTGAGAAACTGACATTGTTCTGGCCATGAAGCCTTCTGCTAACCCCTCCTGCCTTCCTGTCTAGTGTGTCCAGGAATAGTACAGGACCCCATCAGGTGAGGTGCTCGCAGGGGCTGCTCTAGGGACATGCAGTGTAGGCAGATGTCTACGGTGGCAGACTTCTGAGCAGCTGCCTACAGTGGCACGTTTAGCCTGGCTGCCCCCCAGTCATACAAGACCACAATGCCACGCACTGGAATTTGGCACTGCCGCCCTTTCCTTCACGACGTAGGAGTGACTGGCCAAATCTGCCACCCTTGGCATCTGAGGAGGGGGATGGAACATCGAAGTTTTGCTTAGGGTGGCAGATTGTCTTGAGCAGCCTCTGGGAGAGAAGTGCTGATTTCAACATGCTCTGATAAAAGTCAATGGGAGTTGAGCAATCCCAGAGCCTGGAAGTCTAAGGACCAGAAACTGCAACCACAGTGATTCTGCACTGATCTGGAGAGGAAACGGTTGGGCCACGGTCCCTAACCAGGCAATTCTGAGAATGGGAAGTGTGACCAGAGGCGTCGGTTCCCCGGAAAGGCATGATGATGGCTCCTATCAATATAAAGTGCACGGACGGCAGGGAACCGAACAGAGACATCCGCAGCCATGCACCCGGACAGCTCCTATCACAAATGGGACAACTCAGAGCAGGTGGAACTCACAGTGCAGGGAGCGAGCAGCTCACCTGGGAGAGGCGGCAAAGGTGAGCTGGCCTGAGGAAGGGTGGTCTTGTGATTAAGGAGCTGCCCTGGGAGTCAGGAGGCCTGTGTCCTATTCCTGGCTTTCCGAATTTGTGGTTGGCCGGTGCCCACAATCAGATTGTACCTGTACCTGCCGCCACCCTATCCCCTGGTCCAGGGAGCCCCCCTGCAGCAGCTCCCTGCCGCCGCTCCCTCCCCTTGGCCTGGGGAGCCCCCCCCCGTGGCAGCTCCCTGCCGTTCCCCTCCCATTACTTGCTGCAGGAGGCCCTCCCCGCGCCTCCCTGCCCCAGCTTACCTCCACTCCACCGCTGCCCCCAACCACTTGGCGCCCTAGGCGACTGCCTAGTTCGCCTAGTGGTTGCACCGGCCCTGGGGATTCCCAACATGGAAAATGGAACACAGGCGAGACTGAGAAGTACCTCAAGGTATTGACCCTGTGGTGAATCACTCCCCTCCCTTTGTCCAGTCATCTTCCCTTTTAGGGAACCATGTTCAGTGCCTGGAGTCTCTCCCCAAAGGGAATGCTTGGTGGGGTTGATCCTGCATTGAGAGATCTAACCAGTGTTGCTCCCCACAGCTCTTTGCCTCTCCAATTCCACGCAAGAGAAGGCCATTGTGATCCTGTATGTCCTGCTGGCAATTTGCATTGCAGTGGCTACAGCTCTCATTGTGGTGATCCTTGGGAAATGTAAGTCTCCTGTTCATTTCTACCTCGGCCTCAGATCTCACCTGCCAAGAGTGAGGCTGCTCTCACTAGTTTCTGGTGGATTTTAGCAGTGGGGCACAAAATTGGGCTGAGAATGGAGGCTCAGCTGTAACATAGAGCAGCCCCAACACAGCTCTACATTGTACCCAGGACCGAGCTGGTGTCCAGAATAATCTATCCCTCTGTTGAGCACAGTGCGCCTATTGCGGAAGATCACAGCTAGCATGAGGTAATGGACACCAGAAGTCTTGGGTGGTAACTGGGAGGAAAGTGCGCTTTACGGCAGCATGGATGTCCTCATAGATATGGGTTTCCCGTGCTGATAAATTTTACTCTGCTATCGAAAGTCTCATGTCTACAGTTTCCCAGGGTCTTGCTGAAGCCCAGCTGGATCGAGATACAATCAGAAGAGATGCCAAGAGAAATCTGTCACATCACCAGGACTATCTAGGTGAGAGGATAAAGGAAATGTTTCTATTCCTTGTCGGACTTGGCAGATCTTTCTTGGTCCTTATGCCTCAAGGGGCGGGGGGAGAGTTGGGCCCACAGGGTCAGTTGCACGGCTGGTGGAAGTTGATGTAGCTCCTTGGACTTCAGTGGAGCTGAGCAGACAAACATCAGCTGGGAATCTGACCAGAGCTCAGACAGGACTGTAGATCATTGTGGGGAGTGGGACAACCACAAGAGGTGGAAGCTGCTCTTAGAAGTTGTTGGACAACATTTTCCTGCTCCTAGAATCACTGATTGTCCAATGAAATTTTGTTCTGATGAGGTCACATTTCTACCAGTGTCTCATTGGCTGAGAGCGTTATCCTGCTGGGGAAGTCTTGGCATAGATGGAATGGTCTTTCCCAGGAGTAGGCAAGTACCTGGGGCTCCAATAAACAGCCACTGCTTAGGTGAGTGGGGAAAGAGACCTGTGCTCTCCAGGACAGACCCCAGCTCAAATGAAGTAAGGAAGTAGTAATCTGGACAGGGGCAGAAGTGTGGTGGTGGGTCTCCAATCATCCAGCAGATGGCCCCTGCGAACCCACCTAGGGTTGGGTCCATTCTACAGGGGGAGGGCCAATGGGAACTACCATACCGGGTGTGCCCGGTGCCCCTGGATTCCCTCAGTGCTGTCCTGGGACTGACCAGTTCTTTCCAACACAGTTCCCCTTCGCTGGTCATTGAATAAACGCTGAATAAACGCTGTTGTTAATTTTCTAATTTTCCTCTGGGACTCTAAACACTGTAATAAGCCTGCACCCAAGTGGACAGCGGGGGTGTCACTGTGCAGCACGTCATGGGCACTGAGAACATCACAGTAACAGCGGGTTAGTCCTCAGACCCTGCTGCTCCCAAAGGGGGTCTGAGCCCCAGCTGAGTAGAGGTTGGCTGCTGTTCTGGCTCAGGCATGGGCTGGAACTCAGGAGATCTGGCTTCAGTTCCCAGTTTCGATGCTGACTTGCTGTGTGACCTTGAAACAGTCACTTCATTTCTCTGCGCCTCAGTTTCACTATCTGTGAAATGGGTAACATTTCTTGTCTAATTGTATTGTAAGCTCTCCAGCTCAGGGTAAGGGAGTGTCTCTCATTTTGTCACTGTGCATCACGCAGAGCAACGGGGTCTCTGTGTCAGTTGGGGTCTGTACAGCACCTGGAACAAGGGGGCCTCAATCTCAGCTGGGGCTTCTAGGCAATAATAATGAAATAATAATAAGTGAAACCCATTTACAACCTTACCAATTGCTGCCTGTAATGGGGGGACACTCGCCTCTTGAATGTCTCCTGCTGCTGCATCTGGTACTGAAGGACTTTCTCCTGCTCCTGGCGCCCCCTGTAGGTTGTCACCTTCAGTGGCTCAGCCCTCTGGCCAAGTCACACAGTCAAAAATGGAGGAGCACCTTCTGAAGCAGCAAAGAGTTCAACAAACTGTCACCCCTCACTAGAGGTTTCAGTCCCATCTCTGGGCCCTTTGAGTCCCGCTCTGCTGAACAAGCCTTGTCCCCTTCCTGGGGCTTAGTCCACTTTGCTAGCGCTGGTGGGAACAGCAGGCCTGCCCACTACTCTAGGTCCCAACCCAGGGACCCTATCAACAGCAACTACTTATGGCCTCCTTTAATTGGTTGCTGCTGGATTGTCCTGCAGGACAGTCCTGGGTCTGACCTGTTTTTTCCACCACAGTTCCCCTGCATGGGTCATTGACTGGATCTCTCTTAATAAACACTGGTCTTAATTTGCTAATTTGCCCCAGGACTCTAAACGCTGTAATGAGCCTGCATCCACCTGGACTGCAGGGGTGTCACTGTGCAGCACGTCATGGGCACTGAGAACATCACAGTAACAGTGGGTTAGTACTCAGACCCTGCTGCTCCCAAAGGGGGTCTGAGCCCCAGCTGAGTAGAGGTTGGCTGCTGTTCTGGCTCAGGCATGGGCTGGAACTCACAAGATTTGGCTTCAGTTCCCAGTTTTGCCGCTGACGCCCTGTGTGACCTTGAAACAGTCACTTCATTTCTCTGTGCCTCAGTTTCACTATCTGTGAAATGGATAACATTTGTTTTCTATTTGTACTGTAACTGTCTCTCGCTCTGTGTCTATGCAGTGCCCAGAGCAACGGTACCCAATCTCAGTTCGGGTTTGTGCAGCACCTGGCACAAACAGGTCCTAATCTCAGTTGGGGCCTCTAGGCAGCACTGTAATATAAATCATTAATAGTTATAAGTGAAACCCATTTACATCCTTGCCAACGACTGCCCTTGCTGCATAAATTTCACACACACCTGGATGAATGGTCCGTATCCAGCGTTCCTCAGGGGTGGAGCATGTGGGTGGGGCAGCATGAGGTCCTGTGTTGTTATTTAAAAAGGAAACTCCCCATTCTCTCATCTTCCTTTTAGAGTTGAAGATGTCCAAAGAATTCAGCGTGTTTAACAGTCGACTTCTTAATGGTATGTTCTGCGGATGCCTCTCGCGACGTTGGGCATAAACAGCTCCCTTGTGCTGCCAACCCCAGCATTCAAAAATCTTGAGTCAAGCCCATGAGACTGGCTTAAAACTCACGAGATTTTAAAAAATACAATAAATGTTGGGTTTGATTTATTTGTGTTCTGGTTTCTGAGCCTTTAGGGTCATGCTTGGGTCACGTTATTAAGCTGTTCTCTGCTACCTCGACGGGTAGAAATTAATTTTTTTAAATAAAAGCTGAGACTCTCTCCTAACTGCATAAATCGAGGACTGGGGGCTTGAAGAAACATATCAAATGTCAGAAGACGTGCAATAAACTCGTGGGGGCTCCACATGGGTGGGGTCTCTCCCTTCGACGTGCACATTTACAAAAGTTCTTTTCTGCCCCTTGTTGTTTGCAGTGTCCAAGGAGCTGGCTGGGGTCAGGCTGGCAATAGAGGAGGTCCAAGCTGATTATGTGAAAGACCCATTACATCTCCAGGACGCCATAGGTGAGAAACATCCTTTTCCTTCCAACGCCTGATCACTGCTGCTTCCTTGTAGAGGGACTCCTGGGTCTGATCTTCCCGTGTGGAGGGCAAGCTGAAATGGAAGGAGAGAAGGAGGATCAGAAAGGGGAAGTGTGAGGATGGAGCAGGGAGCCCTACATGGATAATCCCATTTCAGTTTGGGATCAGCTGCATCCTGTTCCCTTGGGCCTTCCCGGGTTTTATCCTGAGCCCAGTTCATGCTGCAGCAGAAGTTTGGATCTCAGACCCTGATCCAGCAAGGGCATTATGCAGTGTAACCCATCGGTGAGCCCGCGTGACAGGTCCCGCTCTGGGCTGATTTGGGGAGATGGATGGGTAGCTTTATCTCTGGAGGGCCCCAGCTCAATCCCCAAGTTGTTACCCATGATAACAGCTGTCAAACAACTCTACACTCCTGATTTCTGTGAGGGATGATACATGCTCAGAGCAGTGGTTTTCGACCTGTGGTCCATCGACCCGTGGGGGTCCACAGACTATATCTAAGATTTTCAAAGGGGTCTTCACCACCGTTCTAAAGTTCAGGGGTCCGCAAATGAAAAAAGGTTGAAAATCACTGGCTTTATGTTTAAGTGCTTTGCTGCATTGTGGTCTCAGTACCCTGTAGATATGTGGGAGTGCGGGCTGGGAGGGGCTCGGGGGGACAGGGAGGGGCTCTAGTTCGCTCAGTGCTGCTGAGAGCTCACAGCTCCCATGGCTTGCAGGAGGAATTCGGGAATGCTCAGCCTTTCTGGTATCAGGCCCATCCCGTGCAAACATGAGCCGGATTCTGATCTTGGTAAGGTGAGGTCACTGCCATGACTATAGATTTAGACCTCCATAGAAGAGCCCCGTGATTCTGAGGGGGAGTGTGGGCTACCTGATTGCCAGCCAACTGAGCTAAAGATTCCCTCACTGAATCCAACAGTTGGCTTGAAGGAAAATCAATGAGCCCAGGACAGCAGAGGTGCTTAGCGAATACAATGGTGGACTCCAGTATTGGAGTGTAGCTAGGTCGAAGGCTGTGAAGGGGACAGATAATGTGTTTGCGGATGGATGGACACAGATAGAAATTTCCAGCTGCTGTGAAGGACGGTCTGAGCCAGCCCAGAAATATCAACCTGTTGATTCCGGTGACATTTTTCTGCCCCCTGCCTGCTGGAACAGAGATAAGGAACCTAACGCACAGTTTGTCGAAGGAGCTGGCTGAGGCAAGAAGGGACCACGACAGACTCCAGGAGGTCTTGAGCGGGGTGCAGGAGGAGTTACGGAACATCACGGGTAAGGGGGCGCCAGACAGGGCTTGAAACCAGTGACAGCATTAACCTTAAACACCCAGAGTCAGTGAAAGTCAACAGGGAACAGCGGATTCGACTTTCATGTTCCCAATAGACCTATGGCCTGCGCAGCTCCCTGTTCACTGAAACTGACCACATCTCCCCAGCTGGGAGTCCCCAGAGGCTGTAGAGCCAGCACAGATGTCTCCCATGCCACCCTCCTGCCTGGCCCTGATTCTCTCATTGGTTCTACGCCTTGGGCACCAGAGTTGGTGTAGAACCAGCCAGAGACTCAGGGAGCCATAACCCATTCCCTGATACCAGCCCTCCACCCAATGGAAACAGACACAGCTGATAATCTTGCCCCTAATTGGCTAAATACATAATGGAGCCTAACATGGGATGGATACAATACTGTATGGCAGAAGCCACCAGATGGTGCTGTTGTACATCAGCTTGCAAGTTCTCTTTCCAAACATGTCAGCAGTATTCAGTCTTTGAAGACATGCTCTGTTGTTGTTTGCAGGCTGTGATATTTTGTGGGGGGAGCTGTTGCAACTAGCAAGGGAGTTTGCTCCCTGCCTGCCACTCTCTAACTAGGGTCAATTCTTGGGGCAGAGTTGTGTCTCGGAAACTGGACATCAGTGTCTGGGCAGAGATCATAGATTAGCCTTCATTTTGTTTATGGGCACCTCTTTTCCAGGACTTGTGCACAGAGCAAAAATCAACAAGTTATACTAGGAAAATATTAACTCACTGATTCATTTTTCATTGGGAAACCAACCTACCAGGCCCTGCCACCTGCAACCACATGTCAGAGCGGTGACAATGCCTGTAACTTTTAAAACCACCCCACAGAGGATGAATGTCAAAGTATGAATATTTGCAACAAACTATATGGCAAGCTTTTCAGGAGCGGGCGGGGAAATTTCATGGTGAAATTCATGAACAAGTCTAAGTACTGAATAAATTCAAGAATCTCTTTAACTGCTTGTAAGCAGCTGGTGGAAGGAAAAAGTATCCAATTTCAGGGAATACGCAAATTCAGTGCAAATTATTTTCTGGAACCCAGTGAGAATGTGAGAAGTAAATAAAAAGTATGGGGACACGGCTGAGTTTTTAGACTGCTGTTGGACTGCATTTTGACTCTCTAATGCAGGCTTGTCCCATCATTTGACTTCTCGCAGAATTCATCTGCACAAAATGTCCACCTGGCTGGCAGCATTTTGAGAAAAATTGCTACTTCTTTTCAACATTGGCTAAATCCTGGTTGGATGCTAAGCAGTTCTGTACCAATGAAGGGTCTCACCTGGTTATTGTTAACACCAAACAGGAACAGGTAAGCCATCCACTCAGATTCCTATTTTGGATCATGCAGAATGGAGGGAATTAAGCACAAGGAGCCAGATTCTGTGCTGTTACCCCAGGGTGAATCTGGAGTTACTCTTGATTGACCCCAGAATAACTGAGATCAGAGTCTGGTCCAAGTTCTCCAGGAATTTAGCAATATCTTTGGATGTAGCTTGCTGTTCAAGAGGGATTGAGGGAACCTGGATACTTAGAGTCATTTGAAAAATGTCGAGTGAGCTTTGTGAACAGAAATCTCAGCGTCAGATGTGGATGGTTCGATGTGAATCAAAATTCATGTGTGTGGGGCGGGGGGCAGTTCTAATCCCCTGTGAATCCAAATCACAGAGTCCCATGGGGATCTAAAAATAACATTTGATCACTATGGACCTGGGCAGAATTTCAGCTGCTGACCCAGAGGTAAAATGCTTTTCACAGCGGCTCACTGCTACACTAGGAAAGGCCTATTGATATCCGGGGGAAGACCCCACTCCAGATTCCTCATCAGGACTTTGCAGAAGGAATCCTGCCTTAAGGTTTACATTGAGATCGGTGCCTGCTGGGAACAGGACCTTGGCAGACTAGTTGGTGCTGGGAGGATGCACATGTAGTGCAGAGGTGGTCAAGGTGCTGGTGTGAATCTGGAGTCACCAGAACCAAAATCTGACTCATGAGCAGTACAGCTCATAGTGTGTGTATTTCGCTGTCTCATCTTCAGGCATGGACTTAAGGCTCCCCCAGTAACCAGGGTGCAGAATGGGACTTAACAGGGACGGTAAGATGATTCCTTGGCACCCCTGCATGGAGGAGACCTAAGACCATAGAATTCACAGGCCCCAAAGGCAGACCCTCAGCAGCTGTAGAAGGATTGAAAATGATCTGCAGTTGTCAGGGTACAGCAGTGTAATATTCAGCCTTATTATCACTGATCTGTATTGTGGTAGCACCTGAAGTACCAATCAGAGCCCTGTTGTGCTAGGTGCTGTACGCACGTCACAAAAAGACAGTCCTGCCCCAAACAGGCCAGTGTTCACCTCCCATTCTGCAGGGGAGAGTTGCAGGGCAAAGGGCAGGGATGAGGCATTTGAAGTACAGCGGGTCAGAAAATGAGCTTTTTTTTTCCTGTGGAAAATTTCATTTTGGGGGGCAAATGTTTATATTACCACAAATTTTCGACAGAAAACGGAAACATTTCACTTTGGACATGCTGCTGCAGTGCCTCATGGGAGCTGTAGTTTCGATGCCCCAGGCCCCCATTCTTTAACGGTCAGGCTACCCAGCCCGTCTACAACTCCCATGATGCACAACGGTCACTCCTTTTGGAGAGGGGAAGCGATGCATCCATGGGAGTGCCTGGTGCATCCTGAGAAATCCAGGGTGGCCAGCCCTAATGTAAAGGGTTGGAAAAATGGAGAGGGGTGAGAATCTACAGCTACAGACTCTGCTGGCAACAAACACAGGCCCCATGGAACCCCCTCCCTGCCCCTCTCACCGTCTGCTTGGGATCATGATTGTCTTCTTCCTGTTTTCCCACATAGATGTTTTTGTCAAACCACATCATTGAGCCCGAAGTGTACTGGCTGGGCCTCAGCGACTCAGTGAAGGAAGGGGAGTGGCGCTGGCTGGATGGCAGCCTCTTGTCTATCAGGCAAGTCCCTCTTTGTTCAGCCTCTTTGGAGAGAGAACTGTCCCTTACAATCAGCTGTTTCTGCTTTATCTCTTCTCTCTCTAAAGAGCCAGACGGAGCACTGGTACCAATGCAATTGATATTAGAGGGGTCTCTGGTCCCCTTTAGTGGCTAAACCAGGTAAAGAAGGTTATGAGTCTGCTTTCTGTTTCTGGGGAGCAGAAAGCTGCTTTACCATGGGGCATTCTGAATGTCATGCTAAGGAAAGGTGCTGGGGAGAACAGCAACATGGCCCAGTGGACACGTAGTTAGCACTCCTGGGTTCTAGTCCCAGCCCCAGCAGTGTGCTCTGCTGGCAGACTGTGAGGCACATCGCTTCCTGCTCTTTGCCTCAGTTTCCTCACCCGTAAAATGCACTGGACACTGATGTCCTCCAAGCTGAGAACAGCTATGGCTTGAGGAGTGGCTGGGACAGCTTCCCGCTATTCAGTGGCTAGCACCAACCTGCCATGGCTCTGACCGCCAGGCACCACCTCGAGGAGTGAGTAGGCAGATCAGCCCATGCCCACCTTGACTCTCTGTGCTAAAACTATCAGACCAGGCAGTGCCCACTGGCGTCGGTGACGGGGAGACCTGTCCCCTAGGAACTGGCTCATTTCACACCACCCACATGGAGGAGGTTTTCAAACCAGAGACCTCTAAGGGCTTCTGTTTCCTTCTCAGGTTCTGGGGGGCCGGGGAACCCAACAATGTTGGGCAGCATGGGGAGGACTGTGGCAGCATACGCTTCGATGGGAAGTGGAACGATGCCAGATGCTCCGCAACTGAGAGCTGGATCTGTGAACGGCAGTGCTAGCTGAGTCCCTGAATCCACAGCAGGGAGGGGAGGTGTCACACAGCCTGCCCCATGTGGGACTGCTCAGGACCTATTCTCTCTAAATCAGTGATTCTCAGACTTCCGCTCGTGAGCTGCAAGAGGGTCTTTCATGGGTCTCCTACAGCTCTTTGCAGCACATGCTATTAAAACACTGTGATTTAATTATTAATCGATCTGTGTTATTAACCAATCCGGATTCTTTTACTATGTTATTAACTCATTCAGTTATCAACTTGCACTAAGTTACTAACTTATTTGCTGTGAGAATAATATATGGAGAGACATAAAACTAAATATTTCCCATCGTACTGTTTAAATATGAATAGTAATATAGTAAATGAAACAATGAATCCACCCTCCTGTGGCTCCTTTGCATAATGGCGATGGCTAATTTTGCTCCCGAACCGCTGAGGTCTGAGTATCACTGCTCAAAATGCTGGGCAGGTATTGCAGCGAGTGGAGCTATGGGACAGGATCATGGAAAGCAGAGGTGGAGAAGCTGACTGGCACTGGACCATCTAATCCATTTCCCTCCCACACTGGGGCCCAGGACCGGCTTGTTCCCCTCACGGCTCTAGCATGAAACGTGGCTCCTGCACTTCCCACAAGAGGAAGCAATTCCCCAGCCTGGTAGATCTCACGGCCAGGCTGTTCTCCCTGACACTGGGCCAGAGTCTGATCTCAGGTGCACTGCTGTAAATGCACAGGTTGTCCTGGCTTCAAGGGAGTCACCCTGAAGGGACATCGACGTGAGTGAGATCGGAATCGGGGCCGTTCACCCTCAAACATCCTTTTCTTAAATTCATCTCATTGCTCCTGACTCTGCCCCCGGGTGTCTCCACTCAGAGGAAGGATGATCTGATGTGTAAGGCACAGGACTGGGACCTGGGTTCAGTTCCAGCTCTGCCTCTGACTCCTTCACCTGTCTGGGGGCTTCAGTTTCCTTCTCTTGAAAATGGAGATCATAACCCTTCCTGTGTCTGTCTTGTCTATTGAGCCTGTGAGCTCTGTGGGGCAGGGAGTGTCTCATTGTGTGTCAGCGCCGCACCCGGCACAATGGGGCTGTGATCTCAGCTGGGGCCTCTAGCTGCTCCTGTAAGTGCTCCCAGATCACCTATCTGCATCTTGAGGGGGCTGTTCTGCCATTAGACGCACGCACTCGGCTCCCATTGAAGGCCGAGGGCAGCGTTTGGTTCTTTGTTTTACACCCTTGAGATGTTTGGAGCTGGCATCTGGGGCTGAGGGCCCTGCTCCGTCGGCACAGCCTGGCTGACTGCGGGATAAACATATTAATTAAACAACTGCTTGTTGGAGAGGTGATTTTCTAACTGGTGCCGGGACGCAGCCCAATCTGCTGTACATCGGATTCAGCATCACTGCTTTAGAGTCCACAGGGCCCAATCCATAGCTGGTGTAAAATAACTGGCATTAAGAGGCCGCATCTCCAGCTGATGTAAATCAGCATTGCTCCTTGGAGTCAGTCAGGCATATCTCCAGCCAGTGTGTATTTACATAGTTCCATTGACTTCAGATAGCACTATGCCTATTTACAACCGCTGAAGATGTGGCCCACAAAAGTGGTCATCTCTCTCTCTCTCACGCTCTCATTTTGCGTTCACCTCTTTGCGTTACGTACCCTTTATGCTCTTTCAGCAGCAGATTCAGTTTCATGCTCTTTGACATCTGAGGGGAGTTTCTGTTCTGGGCGTTTTCTTTTTTAAAAAACAGAGAGATTGTTACAAACATTTTGCCGGCGCATGCAAATTCACAGATCCCCTCTGCTGGAGCATGGCAGGCTGTGTGGGTTTCTCTTTTAGTGGACAGTACATGAGTGGGTTTACCACATTTACCAGGGGCATATGAGTGAAAGTGTGAGACACCGAGTGAATCAGTGTGAGAATGTATGTGCGTGCACACGAGAGTGTGTATGTGGATCTGGTATGTTTGTATGTTGACACCAGCTGATCTGGCCTATTGAATTTAATGGACTTATTCATGATTTACACCCATATATACAAGATCAGAATGAAGCCCCCTCTGTGTGTAATTCCTGCATGTCATGTTAAGGCGAGGAGCAGCAGAACGTTGGAGTTCTGATAGTGCTAAATAAAGATCTCCGGAGTAGATTCTGATCTTAGTTACACTGGTGTAAATCCAGAGTCACACCTTGGAACTCAGTGGAGTGACACCAGATTTACACCCGGGTAAGAGTGCAGAGCCTGGCCCTTTGGCTGAACTCTTCAGTGTATGTATGTTGTGGAGTTTAGGCCATGAGCCCCTGGGAGGAAGGATGGTGAAGATGGGAAAACATCTTTGCTCCATCCAGCATGAACATGTAATATGATTCAGCAAGTCAAGAGTTAAAGGATTAGAATCATAGAATCATAGAATATCAGGGTTGGAAGGGACCTCAGGAGGTCATCTAGTCTAACCCACTGCTCAAAGCAGGACCAATCCCCAATCAAATCATCCCAGCCAGGGCTTTGTCAAGCCTGACCTTAAAAACTTCCAAGGAAGGAGATTCTACCACCTCCCTAGGTAACGCATTCCAGTGTTTCACCACCCTCCTAGTGAAAAAGTTTTTCCTAATATCCAACCTAAACCTCCCCCACTGCAACTTGAGACCATTACTCCTTGTTCTGTCCGCTTCTACCACTGAGAATAGTCTAGAACCATCCTCTCTGGAACCACCTCTCAGGTAGTTGAAAGCAGCTATCAAATCCCCCCTCATTCTTCTCTTCTGCAGACTAAACAATCCCAGTTCCCTCAGCCTCTCCTCATAAGTCATGTGTTCCAGACCCCTAATCATTTTTGTTGCCCTTCGCTGGACTCTCTCCAATTTATCCACATCCTTCTTGTAGTGTGGGGCCCAAAACTGGACACAGTACTCTAGATGAGGCCTCACCAATGTCGAATAGAGGGGAACGATCACGTCCCTCGATCTGCTCGCTATGCCCCTACTTATACATCCCAAAATGCCATTGGCCTTCTTGGCAACAAGGGCACACTCCTGACTCATGTCCAGCTTCTCGTCCACTGTAACCCCTAGGTCCTTTTCCGCAGAACTGCTGCCGAGCCATTCGGTCCCTAGTCTGTAGCTGTGCATTGGGTTCTTCCGTCCTAAGTGCAGGACCCTGCGCTTATCCTTATTGAACCTTATCAGGTTTCTTTTGGCCCAATCCTCCAATTTGTCTAAGTCCCTCTGTATCCTATCCCTGCCCTCCAGCGTATCTACCACTCCTCCCAGTTTAGTATCATCCGCAAATTTGCTGAGAGTGCAATCCACACCATCCTCCAGATCATTTATGAAGATATTGAACAAAACTGGCCCCAGGACCGACCCCTGGGGCACTCCACTTGACACCGGCTGCCAACTAAACATGGAGCCATTGATCACTACCCGTTGAGCCCGACAATCTAGCCAACTTTCTACCCACCTTATAGTGCATTCATCCAGCCCATACTTCTTTAACTTGCTGACAAGAATACTGTGGGAGACCGTGTCAAAAGCTTTGCTAAAGTCTAGAAACAATACATCCACTGCTTTCCCTTCATCCACAGAACCAGTAATCTCATCATAGAAGGCGATTAGATTAGTCAGGCATGACCTACCCTTGGTGAATCCATGCTGACTGTTCCTGATCACTTTCCTCTCGTGTAAGTGCTTCAGGATTGATTCCTTGAGGACCTGCTCCATGATTTTTCCGGGGACTGAGGTGAGGCTGACTGGCCTGTAGTTCCCAGGATCCTCTTTCTTCCCTTTTTTAAAGATTGGCACTACATTAGCCTTTTTCCAGTCATCTGGGACTTCCCCCGTTCGCCACGAGTTTTCAAAAATAATGGCCAATGGCTCTGCAATCACATCCGCCAATTCCTTTAGCACTCTCGGATGCAACTCGTCCGGCCCCATGGACTTGTGCACGTCCAGCTTTTCTAAATAGTCCCTAACCACTTCTTTCTCCACAGAGAAAGATTACTTTAGGACCTCTATCTATAGCAGATGAGAAGTCATTGCAGGCAACCCTTGTTTGGATGCCCTGGTCTCATGACCCCTGCAAGGCATCCCCACGTGCTTCCAAGGTTTGGGTTACTTAGCTGCCTGTAAAGCCTGGAACACGGTCATTAGCTCAGGTTTGTCTGGATTGGGACTGGTTTCTTCCCACAAGAATTGCAGTTGCCCTGTCCTCCACCCCCACTTGTGACCTCCATCCCACAATTCAGTGCTTTGTGTTAAGAAATTCCCACAAGCCCCTTCTCCCAGGAACTACCGGACAGGTGAATCCCAGAATGCACTGGAACAACATTGGCTGCAAGGGGTGGATGGGCCTGGTGAGAAACACACACACACATACTGTAGTGATCATAATAGGACCCTCACATCTGAGCTCACAGCTAGTATGGGGAGCCTCCTTCTTACTCTAACCCATGACGCCTTCCTGTGTGGGCAGGACATAGGTGATGAAGATCACTGGGACTTAACAAATGTGATACATTATTAGCAGGTGCAGATACATCCTCTTCTAGCCCCTTCTTCTTCACAGCACTGTGGTTTGCTGCATCAATGACCATCTTATTTATAAAACAAATAAATAGATGCTTAAAAATAAAAGTGTTGCCAGCCTATAACCTCCAGCCCTCCACCTGCTACTGGGCTACATGCTGCTCCGGCGATCTGACGGGATCGGTATCCCACAATGCACTAGGGATGAACCAGACCTCGCTGCAGAAGGCTAGCCCAAGGCTTAGGGCATAAGGAGGATGTACATGGTGCCTCGGATGGGGGAATGCTGTGTATTGATGCCCACTTTCCAACAGCCCAGCTCATAGCATAGGCATGCTTATTTGTGGCAGGGGCCTGCACTGGCACGGATCCCTGCTACAGGACTGAGGTATCAATTGAGTTGTAGGATAAAAATCTAGCCATTTATGCAAAGCCAGGGAAGGACTGTGTGTTTTCTCCACGAACCACCCACAGCCAGGGCGTGGGGACATTGGTGCAGCTAGGACACACAGGTCTTCCTATGAACTCTAGGAGAAGCTGCAGTGGGGCTGGCTTCTGGTAGAGACGGGATATTGGGCTAAATGAACCACAGGTCCAATCCAGTATGGTGACTCCTATACTCTACAGCGTGGCTCTCACCCTTTCCAAACTACTGCACCCCTTCCAGGAGTTTGATCTGTCTTGCACACCAACAAGTTTCACCTCACTTAAAAACCATTTGCTTACAAAATCAGGCATAAAAAGACAAGTGTCCCAGCACACTATTACTGAAAAATGGCTGACTTTCTCATTTTCACCATATCATTGTAAAATTAAATCAATTGGAATATAAATATGGTACTTACAGGTCAGTGGATGGTATATAGAGCAGTATAAACAAGTCATTGTCTGTATGAAATTTTAATTTGTACTGACTTTGCTGGTGCTTTTAATGTATCCTGTTGTAAAACTAGGCAAATATCTAGATGAGCTGATGTACCCCTTGGAAGACCTGTGCGTACCACCAGGGATACGCATACCCCCGATTGAGAACCACTGCTCTTCAAAGTGTGGGCAGTAGACCCATGCAGTTCACAGACCAGGTGGCCACCTCACCACCACTCAACCAGCCATCCCACGACCATGCACCCCGCAGAGGGGTTGTGGCATAGCTACCCTCCATGGCACGCAACATGGTCTCCCCGCTTTCCTGGCTTCTGTGCACAACTGCTGCATTTCAGGCTATTTGCATAACCTTATTCATCCCACCCCAGCAGAGAGAGGAACTGAAACTAAGGAAGTAATACAACTGCTCTGAGCGAGGCACTGAGAGCAAGGGAGTGCCTCAAGCAGAACAGGGTCTGGGGTTGGGGTGGGGTCTGTTGATTCAGCAGCAGCCCACCTAAGCCCCTGGTCCCCAGCAATAAGGAATGGCCCAGCAGGAGCTCTATGGGAACTGGCTGTGTCCTCCACCGTCACCAGGGAAGAGACTGGTGAGACAAACAGGTAAAGACAAAGTGGTTGGAAACAGGGCACCATCTGTATCCAGACTTAGAAGGGGCAGATGCGTGTTGTGTTGGGATTGTGTGAAGTGTGCAGCCATGTGCATTGTGGGGTATGTGCAAGGAACATGTACCTACATAGAATCATAGAATATCAGGGTTGGAAGGGACCTCTGGAGGCCATCTAGTCCAACCCCCTGCGCAGAGCAGGACCAATCCCAACTAAATCATCCCGGACGTATGTGCTTTGTATGTGTATGTATCTGTGTAAGCGCCATTTAAAGTGGGTTATGTGGAGGGTGCATATGCAGTTGTATGTACTGTGCTTTGTGTGCAGGGCTGTATGAGTACACACGTGCTGTTGTGTGAGCGAGTTTTGTGTCTGTGTGTACACATGGGTGTGTAGTACATCCATCTTTCCGTGTGCAGGGTTGTGCGTTCTGTGTGTGTAGGCAGAGGTGTGTGCCATTTGTACGGGAGGGGGATTGTGTGTGTGTAAGTATGTGCAGATGTACATGCTGTATAGTGTGTGGTCATTTTGTGTGTGTGTGTAGCATAAAAAGAATGCAGATATGTGTGCTCTTCGTGGTGTATATCTGTTCAGAAGGGAGTGGGGTAAGATGGAATAAGGTCAGTCAACCATAAACACAATACATCTCCCACTCAAATCTAGTGGTAGCTGGGGAACCGCACTGCGGTTCTCACTTGTATCAGTTTAGATCTTTGTGGAAATAAATGACTTGGAAAATAACTGAGGAACCATAACCGACTGTGGGCTGAATTCTGCTCCCACTCAAATGCAGGCAATGGGCTGATGGTGTTAGCAGGCCTAGTTCCTCTGGAGCTAGTAGAATTGCAACTGCTTGCACCCTGGGTGGAATTTAGTGGGGCTGGATGTGGCCAGATCCCAAGCTGGTGTAAATTGTCATCACTCCATTGACTTCAGCACAATGACGCTGATTTACACCAACTGGGGATCTGGACCTTTGTCACTAAGGGCATGTCTACATCAGGGGATATTTTAATTTGAGGTTTACAAGTGTTTGGAAAGAATGCAAAACATCAACCATTACAAAGTTAACTTCTTCCAGTGAACTGGCAAGTAATTAACTCCAGGTCATAAACTCTTGTGTAGACAAGACCTGAAGGTAGAAATCATATTAAAATGTCACCAGGGTCATATAAGTCATGTCCAAGACTCTAGGACAGATCTCAGAGGCCATTCAAACCCATACAGATCCTGGCTGTGCTGTAAGATTGAACTGTGTTTTAACAGTTTCTGGGAAGAGCATAACTGTAACCCCTGACCAGGCTGGATTCGTAGCAGGGATGGGATGTAGGAGGCTCAAGGGAGAGCAAAATCTCCCCAACCACATCAGGACATACGACCTCCATGCCCAAGGAAAAATGCTTCTGAAGAGAAAATTTGTTTCCCTTTTGGAATACGCCAAGTATCAGGTATTTTCTAGGGCTGTCAAGCGATTAAAAAAATTAATCGCGATTAATCACCCAATTAAAAAATTAATCACGATTAATTGCATGACTGATCGCATTGTTAAACAATAATAGAATACTATTTAAATATTTGTGGGTGTTTTCTATTTTCAAATATATTGATTTCAATTACAACAAAGAATACAAAGTATAGAGTGCTCACTTTATATTTATTTTTTATTACAAATATTTGCACTGTAAAAAACAAAAGAAATAGTATTTTTCAATTCACCTCATACAAGTACTGTAGTGCATTCTCTTTATCATGAAAGTTGAACTTACACATGTAGAATTATGTACAAAGAAAACCTGCATTCAAAAATAAAACAATGTAAAACTTTAAAGCCTACAAGTCCACTCAGTCCTACATCAGCCAATCGCTCAGACAAACAAGTTGGGTTATAATTTGCAGGAGATAATGCTACCCGCTTTTGTTTACAATGTCACCGAAAAGTGAAAACAGGTATTCTCATGGCACTGTTGTAGCTGGCGTTGCAAGATATTTACATGCCAGATGTGCTAAAGATTCATATGTTCCTTCATCTTCAACCACCATTCCATAGGACATGCATCCATGCTGAGGATGGGTTCTGCTCAATAACGATCCAAAGCAGAGCGGACAGATGCATGTTTGTTTTCATCATCTGACACAGATGCCACCAGTAGAAGGTCAAGAATTATAACATTCAAAAACCAGTCAGAGAACACTTCAATCTCTCTGGTCACTCGATTACAGACCTAAATGTCGCAATATTACTACAAAAAGACTTCAAAAACAGACTCCAACGAGAGACTGCTGAATTGGAATTAATTTGCAAACTGGACACCATTAAATTAGGCTTGAATAAAGACTGGGAGTGGATGTGTCGTTACACAAAGTAAAACTATTTCCCCATGTTTATTTTTCCCCCCTACTGTTCCTCACACGTTCTTGTCAACTGCTGGAAATGGCCCATCTTGATTATCACTACAAAAGGTTTGTTTTTTCTCTCCTGCTGGTAATAGCTCACCTTAACAGATCACTCTCATTATAGTGTGTATGGTAACACCCATTGTTTCATGTTCTCTGCGTATAGAAAATCGTCCTACTGTATTTTCCACTGCATGCATCTGATGAAATGGGCTGTAGCCCATGAAAGCTTATGCTCAAATAAATTTGTTAGTCTCTAAGGTGCCACAAGTCCTCCTGTTCTTTTTGCAGATACAGACAAACACGGCTGCTACTCTGAAAGCAGTAGAAGGTTGATTTTCTTTTTTGGTGGTTTGAATTCTGTAGGTTCCACATCTGAGTGTTGCTCTTTGAAGACTTCTGAAAGCATGCTCCACATCTCGTCTCTCTCAGATTCTGGACAGCACTTCAGATTCTTAAACCTTGGGTCGAGTACTGTAGCTATTTTTAGAAATCTCACATTGGTACCTTTGTTCTGTTTTGTCAAATCTGCTGTGAAAGTGTGAAAATGAACATGTACTGGGTCATCATCTGAGACTGCTTTAACATGAATATATGGCAGAATGTGGGTAAAAAAGAACAGGAGACATACAATTGTCCTCCAAGGAGTTCAGTCGCAAATCTAATTAACGCATTATTTTTTTAATGAGCATCATCAGCATGGAAGCATGTCCTCTGGAATGGTGGCTGAAGCATCAGGGACATATGAATGTTTAGCATATCTAGCACGTAAATACCTTGCAATGCCAGCTACAAAAGTGCCATGCGAACATGTGTTCTCACTTTCAGGTGACATTGTAAATAAGAAGCAGGCAGAAGTATCTCCCATTAATGTAAACAAACTTGTTTGTCTTGACGATTGGCTGAACAAGAAATAGGACTGAGTGGACTTGTAGGCGCTAAAGTTTTACATTGTTTTGTTTTTGAGTGCAGTTTACATTTGTAAGTTACACTTTCACAATAAAGAGATTGCACTACAGCACTTGTATGAGGTGAACTGAAAGACAGTATTTCTTTTGTTTATCATTTTACAATGCAAATATTTGTAATAAAAATAATAATATAAAGTGAGAACTGTATACTTTGCATTCTGTGTTGTAATAGAAATCAGTATATTTGAAAATGTAGAAAAACATCCAAAATATTTAATAAATTTCAATTGGTATTCTATTGTTTAACAGTGCGATTAATCGTGATTAATTTTTTTGAGTTAATCGCATGAGTTAACTGTGATTCATTGCCAGCCCTAGTATTTTCAGAGGGCAGTTATCATGGAAACCTTCCTACTACAAACCTTCAGTCCACCAACCTCCACGGGAGACGGCACTAGCTGAATTCTATGCTTTGCCACCATTGGATAATTAGGACCAGATCCCCAGCTCATGTTATTTTAGAGTTGTCTGCCCTAGAAATGTTTGTTGCTTTAACTATACACTGGTATTGCTAAAGTGGAAAACCCCAGGTAGCATGAATGCAGTTATAACAGCATAAAAGTCTTTATCCTGGCATAGCTTCTTCTGATACAGGAAGAAGAATAAGCCATATTGGTATAAGGCACCTTTCAACCAGTATAAATGCATCTACACTGAGGCTTATACCAGAATTTGGTTAAAAAATCGTGCCCTCAATTGACAGTTGTACTGGTGACAGGTTTCAGAGTGGTAGCCGTGTCAGTCTGTATCAGCAAAAACAAGAAGGAGTCCTTGTGGCACCTTAGAGACTAACAAATTTATTTGGGCATAAGCTTTCATGGGCTAAAACCCACTTCATCAGATGCATGGAGTGGAAAATACAGTAGCAGGTATATATAAACATAGTACATGAAAAGATGGGAGTTGCCTTACCAAGTGGGGGATCAGTGCTAATGAGACAATTCAATTAACAGTAGAATACCAAGGGAGGAAAAATCACTTTTGTAGTATAATGAGGGTGGCCCATTTCAAACAGTTGACAAGAAGGTGTGAGTAACAGTAGGGGGAAATTAGTATGGGGAAATTAGTTTTTGTAATGACCTATCCACTCCCAGTCTTTATTCAGGCCTAATTTGATGATGTCCAGTTTGCAAATTAATTCCAGTTCTGCAGTTTCTCATTGGAGACTGTTTTTGAAGTTTTTTTTTGTTGTTGAAGAATTGCCACTTTTAAGTCTGTTATTGAGTGACCAGGGATATTGAAGTGTTCTCCGACTGGTTTTTGAATGTTATAATTCCTGATGTCAGATTTGCGTCCATTTATTCTTTTGCATAGAGACTGTCCCGGTTTGGCCAGTTTACATGGCAGAGGGGCATTGCTGGCACATGATGGCATATATCACATTGGTAGATATGCAGGTGAACGAGCCCCTGATAGTGTGGCTGATGTGGTTAGGTCCTATGGTGGTCCTATCCCTTGAATAGATATGCGGACAGAGTTGGCACTGCGGGTTTGTTGCAGGGTTTGGTTCCTGGGTTAGTGTTTTTGTTATGTGGTGTGTAGTTGCTGGTGAGTATTTGCTTCAGGTTGGGGGGCTGTCTGTAAGCAAGGACTGGGCTGTCTCCCAAGATCTGTGAGAGCGATGGGTCGTCCTTCAGGATAGGTTGTAGATCCTTGATGATGCGTTGGAGAGGTTTTAGTGTGGGGAAGTAGGTGACGGCTAGTGGCGTTCTGTTACTTTCTTTGTTGGGCCTGTCTTGCAGTAGGCGACTTCTGGGTACCCTTCTGGCTCTGTCAGTCTGTTTCTTCATTTCACCAGGTGGGTATTGTCGTTTTAAGAATGTTTGATAGAGATCCTGTACTGGTATAACTCTTCTAGTGTAGACCAGCCCTTGGTGTTGCTCTCTTGGAGTCAATGAGCCAGACCCCAGCTGAAGAAAATCAGCTGTAGCGCCACTGAAGTAAATGCTGATTTACACCTGCTGAGAATCTGGCCCATCATTTGTAACAGACTTTTTCTTTGATGAGTTTCACCTCTTTTTTCCCCCCCTGTTGCTGAACAGTTTCAATTTCTGTCCTAATTATGTGGTATCCAAAATGGTTTGCTGAGCAACTCCTCAGCTTGTAAGACCATTTGCCATATTTTGAAATCCAAGGACACATGGCATCACTTCCTTTCCTTGACTGGATAACTGTACCTCCATGGATCAGGTTTCTAGTAGCAAAGGGTCACGCTTACAGGTTCAAAGATCTCTTACCAATGCTGCTTTAGTCTGATGTTGCAAAGAGCAGCTGCAGTGAAGATGATTTGGTTTCACCAGCTTGAGGGCTGCCTCTCAGACTGTGGTATCAGCATCAGATCCCACAGTGGTATCCTCTAGAGAATTCTCACTTTCTCCAAACATATACCCTTTTCCTTCCTTGTTTGCAGGGATTTACTTATTATCAGGGGGACCAGCACATGCAAGTCACGTCAGATCTGGTGAGTACATATTATTTCCTCCTGATGTTCCTTGGATCAGGATTTCTGCATCTGGGCCAGAGCAGAGTCCTGGGCCATAGCATGGTGCAAAGCGAACCTCGATGAGATGCCAGTGTAGAGATGACGCTACTCCCAGCTCTGCAGGTGATTTATATGCGACCTTGGACCTCTTCTTTCTTTGTGCCTTGGTTTCCTCATCTGTGAAACGGGTATAACAACTTCAAACCCACCTTCAGACAGGTGCTTTGAGATCTGTGCATAAAGGGACTGATTCTCCTGTCCCACACACTAGTTTTATTATTTGTATTATGATAGCACCTCAAAGCCCCACCTGCGATCAGGGCCCCATTGTGCTGGGTGTTACATAGTCACATCATCAGAGATAGTCCCTGCCCTGAAGAGTTGACAGTCTAAATTTACAAGACAGGCAAATGTGACAGGACAGTGGCAGGAAGTGATTTGCTCAAGGTCACATGGTGGGTCAGTAGCAGAGCAACAAACAGCACCAAGGGCTCCCGAGTCTTAGACTAGTGTCCTATCCACTAGGCCACAGTGGCTTTTGGCTTTGCTCCGTAAACCAAACCTACTGGACCAGCCAACATCTCCTAACTTCAGCCGTTTCTACAGATTTTCACCATTAGAAGGGAGAAGAGAATGAGGCTCCAAAAGAAATGAGTAATATCATCATCATTCTTCCAGTAGTGAAGAGAGCAGTTGGTGAAATCTCACTGCAAGTGTTCTGTAATTCCAGAGCTACTAAGAGCTCCAAGCCTGGACGCTCCATCCTCCCTATGAATGCTCTCAGATGCAAATGATTTGCTTTAATATAAATATATTAGCTCATTGGGCCAGATCCTCAGTTGATGTAACTTGAAGCTATGCCCATTTATACTGTTTGAGGATTTGGCCCAGATTACTGCACTGGGATTAAGTCTTCTCATCTATTTAGGCTCACCTGATAGCTTTTCCAATGAGGACGATTATGACGATGTGTCCCTGTCCGAGATGGGACATCAGATGCAACAGAGACTACCAGCTTATAAAGACAATACAGATATAGCAAGCCAGAGAAGCAAGGAAGGCACAGGTAGAACCTACTTCTTCTCCTCCTGTTCACTCCCTGGCCTGAACTGATCCCTGGTGACGTCAGTGGGGATTCACCAGAGATGAGTTGGGGCCCATGACTGCATGTGGAGTTACAGTCCCAGCAGCAACGTGGCCTGGAGAAGCCTGCATATTTGATCATGGGTGAATTGACATGCCTGCACTTTCCTTCCTGTTTGCAGGCGTTTACGTGCTAGCCGGGAAACCAGCATGTTCAAGTCTCCCAAGGACAGGTTAGTTGGAATTCCCGCAGTCTCCTGTCCCTTGGACTCTACTGTCTGCGTTGCGCTGGGTAATTGGATTCCTATGGGCTACGGAGCAGCCGTCGGATGGGAATGGCTTTTGGTTGCGATAGACCTGGAACCAATCGATCTGTCTAAAGGTTTTATCCTGCCACCCATATCTGACCACCTTCCACATAAAGTTAATAGTATTAGCAGAGTCCCTAGTGGACTTCATGGAGTCTCTACCACTTCTCCCTTTTGGTTTGGATTAGGACTGATGCCCTAGGGATTAAAGTCCTCATGTCCATTCTCCATGACACCCCACAGCCAACCCCCTGCCTGGGGCCAGATTGGAGTCAATGCCTTAGAGGGGAACGGTCCTGTATTCCCTTCCCCAACCCCTCAGTCTTCTGATCTAACCATGAGACTCCACTCACCTCTCAGAGCTGGGGAGAGAACCTGGGAGTCCAGATGCCCAGCCCTAACCACCAGGCACCCCTCTCCTCTCAGAGCTGGGGAGAGAACCTGGGAGTCCAGATGCCCAGCCCTAACCACCAGGCACCCCTCTCCTCTCAGAGCTGGGGAGAGAACCTGGGAGTCCAGATGCCCAGCCCTAACCACCAGGCACCCCTCTCCTCTCAGAGCTGGGGAGAGAATGCAGGAGTCCTGAATTCTGGGCCCCACCCAGATGTGACCACTAGACCACACCGCTTCCCATTACTCATTTAAAAGAGAGAGCCATTGTCATTGTTTTCAGTGCAAGCCAACATGATTCTGAAAAGTTTAAATAACCACAAAGTCTTCCTTTAACATCAAGAGCCTGGGTGAAACCCTGTCCTGGGGTAAACGATTCCGGGGTCCTTCCTGCTAGGAAATGCTGAAAATACAGGGAGGTACGGTCAGAGATCTAACCAGTGCTGCTCTCCACAGCTGACCCCATTCCTGGCTCCAATCAAGGAATAGGCTACAGACCGAAGTCCATTGTGACACTGTATGTCCTGATGGGGATTTGTTTTGCAATGTGGGCAGTTCTCCTCTCAATAGCAGTGGTGAAATGTAAGTCTCAGCACAAGTTAGTATGGACACCTACGTGGGGGGGGGGGGGGGGTTGGGTGTGGGAGGGGCCTACTGATGTTATTCTCTTCTCTAAATTAATGTATCTGTGCTAGGACAGACATGCCACAGGGGCAGAAGTGGGGAGAGAGCATCACAGAAAAGCAACAAACAGAAAAAAATGCATGGCTATCAGCCCCCCCGGCCGCCCCCCACACACTGATTTCAGTGACACTGGTGCTAAAACACCCCCTACACACACCGATCTCACAGCGGTGCCCAAGCATCCCCAACACACACCGATCTACTATGCTAGTGCCAAAGCGCGCACACACATGCACACACACACACACACGCACACACACCGATTTCAATGCCACTGGTGCCAAAGAACCCCCAGAATACACACTAAGCTCAGGAACACTGGTGCAAGAGCACCATACGCTGTGTCTCGGATCTGTTACACTAGTGTAAATCCAGAGTAACTCCAGTAAAGTCACAACGCTGTAAGCGTCATTTTATGCTGTCCTGAGCCCTGTCCTGACTTGGTATGACTTTCCACTCACCTTGCACTGGTGTAACGGACTGCACAAGGTTCAGGGCAACAGGAGATCAAGCTCTCCTTTATCTACTTCCACAACCCATACAAGCAACACGGCTTTACCGCTGGATGTTAAATGGGCTCACGCTATTATGGAACATGGAGGATGAGGGTGGGGGAGTGCGACCAGCAACTCCAGACAAACCCCTGCTCCAGCGATTCACCCATCAGGTCCTCTCCAAGGGAGAGTTAGTGCTACATCTCTATCCCCCCGCCACGTGGTCTTATAATTATTTATTTATTACTATTCTTACTTGTATTACAGCAGCTCCTGGAGAACCTGACCAAGATTAAGGCCCCATTGTGCTCGGCACTGTACAGGAATATAGAGAAAGGCGGTCCTTGCCCTTTCAATCTAAATGGATGAGGGTACATCTACACAGTAAAAAAAGAACCCCAGAACCCATGGCAGCGGTCTCAGATCAGGATCAGCTGACTTGGGCTTGTGGGGCTAAAACTGGCAGTGCAGATGTTTGGGCTCAGGCTGGAGCTGGGCTCCAGGACCCTCCCCGCTTTCAGAGCCCAGGGTCCCTGCCCGAGCCTGAATGTCTACGCTGCTAGTTTTAGTCCTGCAGCGTGAGGCCCGTGAGCCTAGCCAGTTGACTTGGGCTCTGAGACTGGCTACCACCGGCCTTTTTTTCACCCCCTGTATAGACATACCCAAAGGGTGGGAGGGACTCCTGTCAATGCAGTCGAGTCCCATACCAGCAATCCCACCCTTAGGGATCAGATACTGCTCTTGGTTACAGTGGTGTAAATCTGGAGTAACTCCACTGGGTCAGATTCTCAGCTGTGTAAATCAACATAGCCCCACTGACTTCAAGGCATAAGCCAACCTCTCATTATTGGGTCATGGGAGGAAACATCCCTTGGAGTCAGGTTATCACCAGTGCACCTTCCCCTGAAGCAGCGGGTGGAGGCCGCTGTTGGAGACAGGATACTAGACAAGATGAGATTCCTGATATGATCCAGTATGGTCATTTCTAACTAGCTGAGGGGCTGGCCTCTTTATTTTAGCATGAATGGAAAAAGCCATATTCTTTTGTTTCCTTTTTAGACTTGGAGGTGTCAGAGGAGTTAAAAGTTTTAAACTATAACCACTCGGAGAGGCTAATGAACGGTAGGTTCTTGGACTCTAGCCAACGTGATGTAGGTACTTCTGGTTAACAGTGGAACTTGTTGGATTTGAATTAGGGGTGGCTGGGTCAATTTGGCAACGCTAATCCTTTCAGGAATCCTTGGCCCATCTCTAGCACCACTGAAGCATCACAAAGCTTTTTGTAAGTAATGAAAAAAGCTAAACAAACCACTCCCTAAATCTGATTCTCCTTTCATTTATATCAAGAAAAGAACCATTGACTTCGACAGAGTTACTTCTGATTTACACCAGAATTACACCTTTAGCCCTGATTCAGCTCCCACATCAGTTTATATTAGTATAGCACCAATGGAATTAGTGCAGGTGCCCACTGGTTTAAGTGAGATCAGGATCAGACCCACTGAGCTTAATGGAGTTACTCCTGATTTACACTGGATAGTATGAGAGGAGAATCAGATGGACAAACTGAAGCTGCAAGAGGCAAAGGATTTGGTGAAGGTCACACAAAAGAGACTGGACACTTAGAAGATCCTTAGCTGATGTAAATCAATAAATGCCAATTGACATCAATTGAGGCTTATTGTTATCGTTTATCTGTATTGTGGTACCACATAGTGGCCCCATCCCTACCATGTCAGGCGCTGTGCAAACATATAAAAAAGTCATGGTCCCTGATCCAAAGAGCTTACACTCAAAGACAAGAAATATCAGGTGAAAACAACAAATAATTGGTAGGAGCACACGATCACAATGAAGGAATTAAGGATCTGGCCCGTCATGAGGAAGGCTGCCTCTCATAAGCGCTTAAGCCTAGTTTTTCAGCTCCAAATGGAGCTGAACTGAATTTCAATTATTACTTGCATTGCACCAAAGTCAGGGCTCCATTGTGCTAGGCACTGTACAGGCACATGAAGAAAAACAGCCCTTGCCTACACAGTCTAAATAGGCAAGACAGACACAGGGTGAGAGGAAAAAGAGACTTGCCCAAACTCGCAGACAGAGGTGGGAATAGAACCGAGATCCTTAGCACAGCACCTCATCTGCTAGACCATGCTGCCTACTTCCCATTGCTTCATATGATGCTTTGCACTTTTCAGTGGTGCAGGACCTGGCTGATGGACGAATAGAGCGAAAGAGAATCCAGAGCGACATGAACAAAAGCTATAAGGAATTGTGGGATTTGGCAGGTGAGAGAACATCAGGCATATTTTCATCACTGTTATTTTCTCATGGTCTGTTCATGGTACCATGAAAACTATGGTTGACTGTTATCAATTTTACCCCAAGAAGCATCAGAAGGGGCTGGTGAATGAAAGTCAGTTTCTGCTCTTGGTTACCCAGTATAAATCCAGAGTAACTCAACAGAAGAATATTGAGTCACTTTGAGTTTATGGCAGTATGAATAAGAGCAAGATTTGGAGAAAGGAGGATTCTAAGGTAGGCAGAATCCAAATCAAAAAGGATTTACAGGTCAAAATGGCTCATGGAAACAAATTGGAAGACTGAAATTTCTGGAAAACATGTGACATGCTCCCAGTGAGCCATCTCACTAAATAAGCAAAAAACTGCTTTCTGCATGAGCCAGAGTTTCCAATGGTAAAGCAAGGCTGTCCTGAATTCTCCCTTACAGCATCCATCTGCAGTGTTCTCCCAGAGTCTATAAAATGTGCAGCCGGCTGGAAGAAGTTTGGGAAAGCATGCTATTACTTTTCAAATACGACGACAGACTGGATGGGTGCGAAGCAGTTCTGTACTGATCAAAACTCTTTCCTGGTTATCATTAACAATGACAATGAGCAGGTAAGCTATCCCCTCTGTTTGCTATAGTACGCCATTCCGAATGGAAAGAGTGAGGCATAAGGATCAGATCCTGCTCTCAGCTCCATCCATGTAAATCCAGAGTAACTCCAGGAAATTCAGGGGGGTTTCACAAGTTTACACTGCCTCATCTTCCTCTCTGACTGATGTAACTCGACTGGCTGCAATTAAGTTACGCTGATGGGAGAAGAAAATCAAGCTTGGGGTATCAGAGTAGCAGTTTGTATTTGCAAAAAGAAAAGGAGGACTTGTGGCACCTTAGAGACTAACCAATTTATTTGAGCATGAGCTTTCGTGGGCTACAGCTCACTTCATCGGATGCATTCGATTTGAGATTTGACCAGATCCTGGGATTTGTAAATCAGCATAGCTCTGCTGAAGGCAATGGAGCTCCGCCAATTTAAATCCGCAGAGGATCTGGCCCTTTTGTCTTCAGTAGAACTACACCAGCTGAGGATCTGGCCCTGAAAGCCCATAGGTGCTTCTTTTAGAGCACTGGGGAGGAGGCTATAGCGGGAGGACGTTTGTCAGAGAGGTGCACCCTGCCCCACTGGGAACTCCCAAACTCATCTCCCCTAAAAAGAACAGGAGGACTTGTGGCACCTTAGAGACTAACCAATTTATCTGAGCATAAGCTTTCATGAGCTACAGCTCACTTCATCGGATGCAGACTGTGGAAACTGCAGAAGACATTATATACACAGAGACCATGAAACAATACCTCCTCCCACCCAACTCTCCTGCTGGTAATAGCTTATCTAAAGTGATCACTCTCCTTACAATGTGTATGATAATCAAGTTGGGCCATTTCCAGCACAAATCCAGGGTTTCTCACCCTCCGCCTCCCCCCCCCCCCACACACACACAAACTCACTCTCCTGCTGGTAATAGCCCATTCAAAGTGACCACTCTCTTTACAATGTGTATGATAATCAAGGTGGGCCATTTCCAGCACAAATCCAGGTTTTCTCACCCCCCACCCACCCCTCCAAAAACCATACACACAAACTCACTCTCCTGCTGGTAATAGCTCATCCAAACTTACCACTCTCCTTACAATGTGTATGATAATCAAGGTGGGCCATTTCCAGCATAAATCCAAGTTTAACCAGAACGTCTTGGGTGGGGGGGTAGGAAAAAACAAGGGGAAATAGGCTACCTTGCATAATGACTTAGCCACTCCCAGTCTCTATTTAAGCCTAAATTAATAGTATCCAATTTGCAAATGAATTCCAATTCAGCAGTTTCTCGCTGGAGTCTGGATTTGAAGTTTTTTTTGTTGTAAGATTAGACAAGCCATTTACAACGCACACTTTGCTTCTCTACAAAAGAAAAAGGACACTAAACTTTCTAAACTACTACATGCTACAAGGGCCACAGCAATGGTTCCCTCAACCCACCCAGCAATATTGTTAACCTATCCAACTATACTCTCAGCCCAGCAGAAGCAGCTGTCCTATCTCGGGGCCTCTCCTTCTGCCCCTCCACCCCCACGAACATGATACAGTTCTGTGGTGACCTAGAATCCTATTTTCGACGTCTCCGACTCAAGGAATATTTCTAAAATACCTCTGAACAACATACTAATCCACAGAGGCCTCCCTACCAACATTACAAAAAGAAGGATTCTAGGTGGACTCCTCCTGAAGGTCAAAACAGCAGACTGGACTTCTACATAGAGTGCTTCCGCCGACGTGCATGGGCTGAAATTGTGGAAAAGCAGCATCACCTGCCCCATAACCTCAGCCGTGTGGAACACAATGCCATCCACAGCCTCAGAAACAACTCTGACATCATAATCAAAAAGGCTGACAAAGGAGGTGCTGTTGTCATCATGAATAGGTCGGAATATGAACAAGAGGCTGCTTGGCAGCTCTCCAACACCACTTTCTACAAGCCATTACCCTCTGATCCCACTGAGAGTTACCAAAAGCAACTACAGCATTTGCTCAAGAAACTTCCTGAAAAAGCACAAGATCAAATCTGCACAGACACACCCCTGGAACCTCGACCTGGGATATTCTATCTACTACCCAAGATCCATAAACCTGGAAATCCTGGGCGCCCCATCGTCTCAGGCATTGGCACCCTGACAGCAGGATTGTCTGGCTATGTAGACTCCCTCCTCAGGCCCTACGCTACCAGCACTCCCAGCTACCTTCGAGACACCACTGACTTCCTGAGGAAACTACAATCCATCGGTGGTCTTCCTGATAACACCATCCTGGCCACTATGGATGTAGAAGCCCTCTACACCAACATTCCACACAAAGATGGACTACAAGCCGTCAAGAACACTATCCCCGATAATGTCACGGCTAACCTGGTGGCTGAACTTTGTGACTTTGTCCTTACCCATAACTATTTTACATTTGGGGACAATGTATACCTTCAGATCAGCGGCACTGCTATGGCTACCCGCATGGCCCCACAGTATGCCAACATTTTTATGGCTGACTTAGAACAACGCTTCCTCAGCTCTCGTCCCCTAACGCCCCTACTCTACTTGCGCTATATTGATGACATCTTCATCATCTGGACCCATGGAAAAGAAGCCCTTGAGGAATTCCACCATGATTTCAACAATTTCCATCCCACCATCAACCTCAGCCTGGTCCAGTCCACACAAGAGATCCAC
Source organism: Chelonia mydas (assembly GCF_015237465.2). NCBI lineage: Eukaryota > Metazoa > Chordata > Testudines > Cheloniidae > Chelonia > Chelonia mydas. Next base: position 14,140,278 of record NC_051260.2, read on the forward strand.
TTCCTGGACACTACAGTGCTAATAAACAATGGTCACATAAACACCACCCTATACCAGAAACCTACTGACTGCTATTCCTACCTACATGCTTCCAGCTTTCACCCTGACCACACCACATGATCCATCATCTACAGCCAAGCTCTGCGATACAACCGCATTTGCTCCAACCCCTCAGACAGAGACAAACACCTACAAGATCTCTATCAAGCATTCTTACAACTACAATACCCACCTGCGGGAGTGAAGAAACAGATTGATAGAGCCAGAAGAGTTCCCAGAAGTCACCTACTACAGGACAGGCCTAACAAAGAAAATAACAGAACGCCACTAGCTGTCACCTTCAGCCCCCAACTAAAACCCCTCCAATGCATTATTAAGGATCTACAACCTATCCTGAAGGATGACCCAACACTCTCACAAATCTTGGGAGACAGGCCAGTCCTTGCCTACAGACAGCCCCCAACCTGAAGCAAATACTCACCAACAACCACATACCACACAACAGAACCACTAACCCAGGAACCTATCCTTGCAACAAAGCCCGTTGCCAACTGTGCCCACATATCTATTCAGGGGACACCATCACAGGGCCTAGTAACATCAGCCACACTATCAGAGGCTCGTTCACCTGCACATCCACCAATGTGATATATGCCATCATGTGCCAGCAATGCCCCTCTGCCATGTACAGTGGCCAAACTGGACAGTCTCTACGTAAAAGAATAAAATGGACACAAATCAGATGTCAAGAATTATAACATTCATAAACCAGTCGGAGAACACTTCAATCTCTCTGGTCACGCAATTACAGACATGAAGGTCGCTATCTTACAACAAAAAAACTTCAAATCCAGACTCCAGCTAGAAACTGCTGAATTGGAATTCATTTGCAAATTGGATACTATTAATTTAGGCTTAAATAGAGACTGGGAGTGGCTAAGTCATTATGCAAGGTAGCCTATTTCTCCTTGTTTTTTCCTACCCCCCCCCCAGACGTTCTGGTTAAACTTGGATTTATGCTGGAAATGGCCCACTTTGATTATCATGCACATTATAGGGAGAGTGGTCACTTTGGATGAGCTATTACCAGCAGGAGAGTGAGTTTGTGTGTGTATGGGGGTGGTGGGGTGAGAAAACCTGGATTTGTGCTGGAAATGGCCCACCTTGATTATCATGCACATTGTAGGGAGAGTGGTCACTTTGGATAAGCTATTACCAGCAGGAGAGTGAGTTTGTGTGTGTGTGTTGTTTTTTGTTTTGTTTTGTTTTGTTTTTTTTTGGGGGGGGGGGGGAGGGGCGTGAGAAAACCTGCATTTGTGCTGGAAATGGCCAAACTTGATTATCACACACATTGTAAGGAGAGTGATCACTTTAGATAAGCTATTACCAGCAGGAGAGTGGGATGGGAGGAGGTATTGTTTCATGGTCTCTGTGTATATAATGTCTTCTGCAGTTTCCACAGTCTGCATCCGATGAAGTGAGCTGTAGCTCACGAAAGCTTATGCTCAAATAAATTGGTTAGTCTCTAAGGTGCCACAAGTCCTCCTTTTCTTTTTGCGAATACAGACTAACACGGCTGTTATTCTGAAACCTGTCATCTCCCCTAAGGCAGTGAAAAAACATTCAGAAGGCCGTGACTTTTGATCTCTAGACAGCTGGCTGACATAGAAGGGAAAGGCTGTTGAGATACTATGCCGATGGGTGCATTAGAACTGTACAGACTGACCGCTCCATTTCACCTTGCCAGTCCCCAGAGCCATCATGCTGGCCTTCGTCATATTAAATTCTTTTCCATTCTAGGCTTTTTTGAAAAACTATAATAAACAGAAAAGGACATACTGGCTGGGACTGAGTGATGCAGTGGAGGAAGGGACGTGGCAGTGGGTAGACAATAGCCCATATTCTGTCAGGTAAGCCCCTTCTCATGCAAATTCCTTAATCAGAAAATTAGTCCCAATACTCAGGAGTTTTGAAGCCATGGCTATGTCTGTTTTGTCTCTTATCTCATGAAAGGGGACTGAGCAGGATAGGCTCAGAACAGGCACTGACCACGGGAAGCAGGGATGCAGAACTGGGGCTGGAATCTTAGCATGGGAGAACTCTTTCACATGAAGTTAGTGCCAATAAAAAGTACCCTGGAGACTGCAGTCCTTTGATTATCTGCAGAGAAGGTACAGCCCATGCAGCAGCTGAGCAAGCCCCACTTCTGCGCTGGCTGTTCCTTGCCAATACGCCTCACCTCTGCCCTGGAGCGACTCCTCTGGTGTGAGAGGGGAGTTCAGTCTCCATGGCCTATTCCATCCTTGGCCTCTCTGATCTGATGGCCAACATATTTTTGCTAATTAGGGAGAGAGTGAGTGAGTTTCTCACAACATCCTTCCTGTCCCAGTGTTGGCGCAGAGGGCGGAAACCAGTCTCTTCCATACTTATGGTGTTGAGATAGCCTATTCTGCCCTCCTTGCTAAGGGTTCTTCTTAAGGTTTTTCTTGGGTGCCCTTGATTCCTCCCACCAGTTGGTTTCTACCTGGCAGCTTCATGTGGGACTCTGTGTGTTGTCATCCTGAGTGCAAGCCCCACATATGTCCAGCACTTCCTTCTGATTCTGATGGAAACGAGCTGCGGGTTGTTGATTTCTCAGATATCTTCATTGGTGATGACATTTTTTTCAATCAACTCCCAGAATATTTCATAGGCACTAAATTTCCAAAGTTGTCTAGTTTTCTGTCTAAGATTTTAGTAAATCTCCAGGTCTCGCAGCAGTATGTTAGCACCGAGATTATATTTCAACTGAAAATTCTCAGGTTTTGTTCTAGTACTGTATCTCTTTGATTTCTAGATGTTGCTGAATTTTAGAAAGTGCTGTGGGTGGCTTTACTATCCTTGATGTCACTTCCTTCTTGAGGCCTCCATTGGCTAACTTTCTTGACATTTTTGCATTCTACTGTGATGTTACTGCTTGACATCTGGGTTTCAAGGATGTTTGTTTCAGCGTAATTAATTCTGAGCCCCCCTTGGCGTGCTATTTTTGCCAAGTTCTCTGTCTTTGTTTTTAACTTTCTGGGGGTATTTCTCAGTAACACAATATAATCAGCAAAGTCTAGGTCTTCTAAGCTTTTTGGCATCTACCCTTGCTATATCAGTGTTTGTGTTGCTAATACACTTCTTTCTTAATTATACAGTCTATTGCAATGCCAAACAATGGTGGAGATAAAATTCAACCCTATTTCATGCGATCCACTCTGAACCAGTCTGTGTTCTGGTTGTTCACCCTTTCAGAGCACTTTGCATCTTTATACATGGCTTTGATGTTGCCGATGACTTTAACTGGGATTTTGTAGGATTGAAGAAAATTCCACAATGTATGTCTGTGCAGGCAGGCAAATGCCTTTTGAAAAAAAAATAAAAAATCAATAAATCTGATGAAGAGTGGAGTTTGCTATAATGGTTCTTAGTGTGAATATCTGATCTACATAGGATCTTTTGGGCCTGAATCCAACTGGTTCTTCTCTAAGCTTTGCATCCACTACCTCTTTCATTCTGTGTAGTATCACACTGCAGAAGGCTTTCCCTACAACAGAGTAATGTAACTCCCCTCCAGCTGTTACGGTCAGGAAGATCACTCTTTTGGGGTATTCTGACAGTGATTCCATGATTCCACTGGTCAGGAGGAAACCCCCTTTACCCCAAATATCCTTGAACATCTCTGTCAATTTTGGTAGGATAGTAGGATCAAATACTTTCATCATTTCTGCTATAATTTGGTCATCTCCCACTACTGTTACTTTTCAGATTTTTGACTGCAGCCTGTACTTCTGACATCTTTACTGGACTCTTGTTAATGTGAAGTTGATCAGCTTCCCACGTTCCATCAAACATGGTGCTGAAATGGGACTGGGTCTATTGACGACTTCTTTGAAATGCTCTGCTCATCTGTTTTATCGGTTCTACTTCAGCTGTAAGCCTTTTTCTGTCTTTGCTTTTTATTGGCCCATGTCCGGATTTGAAATTTTCACATGGGTTTTTCATCACTTGGTAAACAGCATTCAGGAGTTTTCCTTTCAGTTCTTTCCTTGATGAGATACCACGTCTCTTGGCTTATCCAATTCTTGCTCTATGTTGATATCCAACTCTGACTGCTGCCGCTTGAATCATATGGTTCCTGATCAATGCCCATTTTTCTTCAGGCCCAGTCTCTGTCTCACCTCTCTCGGCCTCTGCCAGTGCCTGAAGCCCGTTTCTTAGTTCAAGCTGGAATTTCTCACACTACGCTTTTGCTTTCAGTTTTATAATGGTGATTTTCCTTTCCCGCTTTCTGCTTAGCATTGATGGTTCTCAATTTTAATTTCAGTTTAGCAATGCAAAGATTGTGGTCACCGCTAACATCTGCTGCTTGATATGTCCTTACATCTTGGATGGATTACTTGGATCTTGAGCTAGTGTGGATGTGCTCAGTCTGACTTTTCATTTTGCCATCTGATTAAATCCAGGTTTCTGTGTGTATTCCTTTGTTAGGGAACAGGTACTTGCAAGAACCAGGTAGGTGACCAAGCACAATTCAGTGAGTCTCTCACCATTTTGGTTGATGGTTCCCAACCCACGTTTCCCCATTGCTCTTTCCATTCCTTAGTTGTCACATCCTATTTTAATGTTAAAGTTGCCCATCGCACGGAGTAAGTCACGTATAGGTATTCAATCATCCAGACTTTGGAGACAATTGTAGAATTCATCTTTATCCTCAGCACTATGTTCCTTTGTTGGCGCTGTATGATGGACATTTTTAGGAATCTGGTTTGGTATCTGGCACATATGATGCTTTGGTTAATCGGTTCCCAGCCAGTGAGTAATTTTTCAGCAGAATCTGTCAGAATGAGAGCTATTCCCCCGAGGGTTTGCTGTCACTACAACCTGAGTAAATGAGATGTTTCCTCTCTTGCTTGAAACGCTTCTTATCCGCACCTATCAACCTGCTCTCACTGATGCTCAAGATTTCAAGTCTGTCATTGTCTCTCTATCTCATGACCTGCAAGATCTTTGATGTTTGAAACATTGTTCTCACATTCCAGTAAACAACTCTGAAAGCCAGCATCAAACGTGTGGGGGTCCTGGCGTCCACCAGAAGCCTTCTTGCAGCATGAAGGATCAGCAGTGTTCGTTTCTACTGAAATGCTGAGATATTTTTACTAGGCTAGGTGGTTAGTATTGTGTTCAACCTGCCCCAGTTTATCCAGGCTTGGGGCCAACTTTCATGTGGTAAATAAGCACCCTGACTTTCACAATAAGCCAAAAATCAAGCTAATCCCATTTCAAAACAAGGCAAAAACAAGCCAATCCCTAAGAGCTCGGGCTGTCAAGCGATTAAAAAAAATTAATCATGCGATTAATCAGACTGCTAAACAATAATAGAATACCATTTATTTAAATATTTTGGATGTCTTCTACATTTTCAAATATATTGGTTTCAATTAGAACCCAGAATACAAAGTGTACAGTGCTCATTTTGTATTTATTTTTTATTACAACCTAATACAAGTACTGTAGTGCAATCTCTTTATAATGAGTTGAACTTACAAATGTAGAATTATGTACAAAAAATAACTGCATTCAAAAATAAAACAATGTAAAACTTTAGAACCTACAAGTCTCACTTTCAGGTGACATTGTAAATAAGAAGCAGTCAGCAGTATCTCTCGTAAATGTAAACAAACTTGTTTGTCTTAGCAATTGGCTGAACAAGAAGTAGGACTGAGTGGACTTGTAGGCTCTAAAGTTTTACATTGTTTTGTTTTTGAGTGCAGTTATGTAACAAAAAATCTACATTTGTAAGTTACCCTTTCATGATAACGAGATTGCACAGCAGTACTTGAATGAGGTGAATTGAAAAATAGCATTTCTTTTGTTTATCATTTTTACAGCGCAAATATTTGTAATAAAATAATAATATGAAGTGAGCACTGTACTCTTTGTATTCTGTGTTGTAATAGAAATCAATATATTTGAAAATGTAGAAAAACATTCAAAAATATTTAATAAATTTCAGCTGGTATTCTATTGTTTAACAGTGCAAGTAATTGCGATTAATTTTTTTAATCACAGTGAATTTTTTGGATTAATCCTGTGAGTTAACTGCGCTTAATAGACAGCCCTACTAAGAACCCCAACACTCTATGTGACTAGATCCCCCTGGCGTGCTGTCTGTGACTATGGTTGGCCCACTGTGCACCCCTGACTCTCTCCCCCCATTGTTCCTGCTTGCCCCTTGCCCCTGCTTGCCGGGATCCAATAAAAAAAAAAAAGAAGCAACAAGCTACAACAAGCTCCAAGCCAAACAAGCAACAAGCTCAAGCCAAAAACTAGCCAACAAGCAACTCACAAGCCAATTAAGCCAAAAGTAAGCCCAATTTCTGTGTTTTTTTTCATGGGTTTGGCATGTCTGACTGGCAGCCCCAGCATGCAGGAAGTGGGGTTCCATTATGGTGCTTTGTTGTTATTCTTCTCCATTGTTATATGGACTTGTCCCTCTGGTAAATGAATTGACACTAAGGGACAACTTGTGGCTTAGCATAAAAGTGGGTGCATCTCTGTGGAGTTGCACCTGCTTTCACCAGACCAGACTTTAGTCCTAGGGATTCATTTCACATAGACCACCAAAGAGCCATCAGATGGTGACGTCTCCTGGTTGTTTAGCCAACCTGTCTGGACTGACCCAGTAATTTAGAACTGGAACCCTCCAGTATTCAGAGCAATCCAATCTCCCCTGCCTTGGAATAACTCTGGCTGGAGAGTTGCCTCTCTTGCCAGGGTTTGAGATGTTCTACAGAACCTTCCCCTCCTACAGCTCCTTCCCCGTATGTAGGGGTGGCACCACGCCCTCCCAGAGCACCTCCTTGTGGTACAGCAAGGCCCTGCAGGCACACTTCCATCAGTTACCTCTACAGGGGTTCAGAAATAAAATCACTCGCCTCCAGAATCTTTAAACAATATTCCCCTTCTCCTGGGGTCTAATTTATTTAGTGTATACACATAGGTCGTCTGATTTTCAGTTGTAACAGGAAAAGACTGATAAAACACCATGATAGGAAAAGAAAAAAAATCTGTGTTTATCCGATAAACACTGGAAAATATTACTTGTATCTAAGGGCTTGTCTGCACAGAGCAGTAATTCGGATTATGGGCATTGGGATGGGTGATTTTTAAAGCATACTCATGTGTTGTGCGTTAATTGGTCTGTGTAGACCCTGCTGGTGTGGACTAAAGGTTCCCAAGTGCGCTTTAACATAGTGCTGATGGAAACAATACTACGTTAAAGTGTGCCTAGGGAATATTACAAAGAGATGATTTACAGTATATACTGCGACAGACCCAGACCACTGGGGTACAGGAGTCTGGTAGAAGGCAAATATACTGGCCAGTGGATGACGAGTTTTCTGTTCCCTGAGTGACCAGAACAGGGGCTGCACCAGAGCAATCAGCAACCTGCTAGAACCAGTTAAGACAGGCAAGCTAATTAAGACACCTGGAGCCCATTAAGAACATACTAGAATCCATCATGGCAGGCGGACTAATCAGGACACCTGGTTTAAAAAGGACCTCCCATCAGTGAGGGGAGGGTGTGCAAGGAATGAGAAGGCAGGCTGCTGGAGGACTGAGGAGTACAAGCGTGATCAGGCTTCAGGAGGAAAATCCTGTGGTGAGGATAAAGAAGGTGTTGGGAGGAGGCCATGGGGAAGTAGCCCAGGGAGTTGTAGCTGTCATGCAGCTGTTACAAGAGACACTGCAGACAGTTGCAATCCACAGGGCCCTGGGCCAGAACCTGGAGTAGAGGGTGGGCCCGGGTTCCCCCCATCCCCCTCAACTCCCTATTTGAGACAAGAGGAGGTGACCTGGACTGTGGGTCCCACCAGAGGGGAAGGTCCCTGGCCTATCCCCTGACCCACTAGGTGGGTCAGCAGAGACTGAGGGGATTGTTCTCCTCCCTTTCCCCATGCCGGCCAGTGATGAGGTTAGCTGAGTGAACGGCAGGTTTGAGCCACCAGCAAAAGTGGCCAAACTGAGGGCCGCCATGAATCTCTGAGGCGAGCAAATCCGTCACTAAGCGCAGGACCCACCAAGGCAGAGGGGGAACTTTGTCACACTACACATTAATTACAGTACATATGGAGAGAGCCTGGAAAATCCCCAAAGTTTGGAACTCAAATATTGCTAAAACTAAATCCCATAAACTGAAATTAATAAACCTCACAAACCAGAAGCCTTATTAATATAGCCTTGCCCAAAATAGCTCGTTGTTCAGTCCAGGGTCTTCCCAGCCCTCCTTCTTAGGGTGGGGGATTTCAGTCCTGGCCTCCCTGGCCCAAAGAGTCTCACCTCAGATCCAGGGGTTTTCCTAGGCCTCCTTCTTGGGGCAAGGGGATTTCCTGTCAAGCTTCTCCCACAGCTCCCCTTGTTGGGCTGTGTTTATTATCTCAGGCCCGCTGTGGCTTTAAACCAGCTTCTCCTCCAGCTGGTCTTTTTTCATATTAGTTCTTTTCTCCCTGGACTGGGAGAGCTCAGCTGACATCAACCTTCCACTGTCTGTGGTGTTTTGAGGAAGGAGGCAGAATATATGTAGACCTCTTTCCCAGAGCTGGTCCTCCTTGGTTAGGAGAGGGTGGAGCCTTGCCTCACCATCTCTACAAAACTTCAGGTCCTGGACTCTTAAAAGAATAGCACAGGTTTTCACCAGTCACAGACTCTTCCCTGGGACCGATTCTCCTCTCCCCATAGCTGCCTTTGTCATTTTCCAAGAACCTGGGGTACTAAACCTTAAAGGGACCACACTACAGGATAGGGATGGGATGACCCCTAGGCCCTACTACCCCGACACTGCAGGGCAACCATTGACCCATTGATCTGACTGGCATTGATTGCCCTCTTGCTAACACCAGTGCAACTCCAGAAAGCCAGATTCACAGCTCATTAAATTGGCATTGCTCCATTTACATGTCCACTTACATCAGATGAGGACCCGGGAACGTACTGATGACAGGACTTACTGGTGTAAGAGGATAATCAGGCTTGTAGCATTACCTTCTCAGGGTAAGCTTTTGGTCTCCATTACACTGGAGTAAATCTTTAATCTCTCCATTGACATCAATTTGGCTTACTCTTACACTGCTACCAGAATATGGCCCACTGATTTAATCTTAAACTCGATGGAAGAATTTGTAGATATCTGTCTCTGCAGTGGCCGAGCTGTATTTAATAAAGGGGGCTGAGATCTACAAAATCCCTCCTTAGAGGCTACAGTTATTAGCACTGCCTTGAGAGGCGTGGACTTTTCCCATTTGTCTTAATGGGTTTTAACTCTGGAGCCTGAAGGTGACCTTTTAAATGTCAGCACAGTTTAACTACACCAGCAGACTCTATGTGGCTTTGTTTTTCTTGGCAGCTTTTGGAACGTCGGGGAACCAGACGTCAAGGGTGAGGAAGAAGACTGTGTCAGCATGAAGTCTACTGGGACATGGAGCGATTCCGAGTGCTCCCGGCCCAATTACTGGATTTGTGAAAAGACGTGGATCTGCTGACCCACTTTTCAAACATGCTCTTGTTATGGGATTGAGCACGAGTCCCACTGCTCCTCCTGCACCTGCTCAGTGGCTGACAAGAACTCAGTCCGGCTCCCCAGTAGCTGAACTGAAGATGACGTTTCTCCAGATTGTTAATAGTGCTCTCCTGCATGCTAGTTAGGGCTGTAGGTTCAGGGGTCCAACTGGTCCCAAAAAAGTGGCAGTATTATACCTCAGCCCTGCTCACTTCCTCAAGTTTTACACATAAAACGCAAAGCAGTTGCACACTTCAGCTAAAATGATCAGCAGTTGAAATGTAACTGTGTTGACATGTAAATGGCCACCATTGAGCTTCAGAATCAACACCCACTTAAAACAAATGAGGAAAGTTCATGCCTCTCAGAGCTATGAGGCCCAATTCTTTACTTGCGTCTGTTTTAAACCGAGGTAACAACTGATTTCAATGTAGTTACTTCTGCATCAGTAGTGTCTACTTAACTCTCAGAAATTATACCTTCTATAGACTAATTCTTATACTTCAGATCCATTCCTCAAAAATATGACTGTTGACAAGACCCATTAAGGGGATGCAGCCACTTCACTCACACTCTATATTTAGGCTTGGCAGAATTAGACTGTTTTTATATATACAGTTTTGACAGATAAATAGTATCAATATTTATTTATTTTTTAAAAAAATAATCAATGTAAATTTTCACAGTTGTAGAAAATTATGGGCAGGTCAGACAATATTTATGACAGTAGATGTAGACATTCAAAAACTTAAACCATTATCACCGTTAAAACCACAAATTGTCAATGTCATATGTCAGAATGGTTGGTTTCAGAATAGCAGCCGTGTTAGTCTGTATTCGCAAAAAGAACAGGAGGACTTGTGGCACCTTAGAGACTAACCAATTTATCTGAGCATAAGCTTTCGTGAGCTACAGCTCACTTCATCGGATGCATACAGTGGAAAGTACAGTGAGGAGATTTTATATACGCACAGACCATGAAAAAATATACACTGTTAGGAGAGTGATCACTTAAGATGAACTATTACCAGCAGGAGAGTGGGGTGGGGGGAGAGAAAACCTTTTGAAGTAATAATCAAGGTGGGCCATTTCCAGCACATATCCAGGAGTTAACAAGAACGTCTGAGGAACAGTGGAAGAAGGAATAAACAAGGGGAAATAGTTTCACTTAGTATAATGACTCAACCACTCCCAATCTCTATTCAAGCCTATGTCAGAATATACAAAGTAGATATCCTTAAATCAAACTCTAATATATGCTCAAGCAGTATTTTCCTTACTTTATCTATCCGTAAATTCTGATTATTAGCAATGAACATTTTTGTCGGTTTGTTTGCGTACTGTGAAATCGACATTTACCAACATTGGGTGATAAACATCTAATCCTTCCAATCTTACATATATTCCTCCTTCACTTTCTATCACTCCATGCAAATTGCATCTCTCCCTGCCTTAAGCCATGTCCTTTCATTCATTTGTGGAATAATAATTATGTGATTCTGTAGCTACGGTCAAGTTGAGTATTGCCCTTTAAAACAGGGATTCTGCTTTATTGCTACATAGAAAGAATATAGCATATTTTCCTCAAACGTGCAGCAATTATAACTTAGCACAGAATGAATTTTCTGAGGGTTTACAAATAAGTCTGTTGACTAGTTTGGATTATAATCAATTAAACTTGTGTCCTTTTAAGAAGTGCAGTGCACGTTGCCAGAATTTTTTTTTGTACTGAATGAGAAAATCCTCTGTTGTGACAAACTATCTGTTTAAAGATTGACCTTTCTAAGTGCTCTAAAATTGACGTTTGTTGGATTTCTTTAAATTTGGTGTGGCTCAGGAGGATGCAGGGTAGGATTAGTGAAGCAAATTTGGAGTCATTCGAGCTAGGGATTCCAGAGATATAAGCCTGGAAAAAACAGCTATTTTTTAAAAAAGGTTTCTAGGTGTTTTTTTTTTTTTTTTTGCAGAGAGCTAAAGATCAAACTATTGATGGGATGCAGGTAAAAATGGTCTCAATCTGTTGAGTTTTACCCAAGGTAGTGCGTGGCACTCACTAAATCTTTGAGGGACCCAAACTGATAACAGTATTTAAGAAAATGTACATTTTTACAGTGCATGTGCACCAATACAAAAAACCAGCTAGCTGGGTTCCATGCCAGTTTTTATATGCTTTAATCCTCAACTCGTAAGAGCTCTAAAATCTGCACAGTTAATCGGATTGCTTTGAAATCTGGTGTGCCTCACGGTGGCATAGGGTAGAGTTAGGGATCCAAATTTGGGGTCATTTGGCCGAGGAGTTCCCGAGTTACTGGTCCCCTCCAAAAAACGGTTTCCTTCTTTTGCCTTCTGCTGTTAATCTGCGAGGTACTAATGACGGGATGAATCTCAGGCCTGGTCTACACTACAGAGTTAGGTCAATGTAAGGCAGTTTATAGCGACCTAACTCTGTAAGTGTCTACACTACAATGTTGCTCCTGCCGATTTAAGTCACCCACTACACCGACTTAATAACTCCATCTCCACAACAAGCATAGTGCTTAGGTTGATATAGACACTGCATTGCTTACGTCAGACTGTTCCGGCTGAGCCAGGGGCTCGTGGCTGGCAGTGCCCTACAATGCCCCACACAGACAGTTAAATCCATGCCAGCACTCCTGGTAAGAACATTCACTGCTGACAGAAGGAATTAGTGTGGACATGCAAAACCGATGTAATGACTGTGGTGGCTGTGGGTGTAACTGAAGTGGACTTTGTAGTGTAGACTTGCCCTCAGACCCCTTGATGGCTGTGAACTCACCCTGCAATTACCATAGCTAAGGATAAGTTAATCACAACCCCCCAACCTAAGACAAAAGGAGTTTGGAACTGAGTGGCTGGAGGTGTGAGTCATAGGTGCCAGATTTATTTTGGTGGAAATGTAATCAGACTATTTGGAGGGGGGAAAAGTCAGAATGTGAATGCTTCTTGAGATGGGAGGGGTATTAGGGAGGGGAAGGAATAGGGCTAGAGGGGTTTGGGGCTGGAGCAAGGAAAATTCTGGGGAATTGGATAAATAACGGATGGATGGTAAGTGTGGTGAAAGAGTTTGGGGGCTCAGGTGAGGGAGGCATGGGACCCCCCACCTCTGCCAAACCATTCCAACCCACCGGCACCCCAACCACCAGCCCCAGCTCTGCCAGTGCACCTCAACCCCCTGCATACAAGCCAACATGCCTGTACCGCACAGCTCTGCCAGGGCACCTCGACACCCTGCAATCCCCAGCTCTGCCAGTGCACCCCAACCACCTTGTACCCCAACGAGTCCCCCATACCAGATCCTGAAAGTACACGCACAGCACTGCCCTTTGCTCCCACGCTTTGGAGGATGCAAAACGTAGATCTCCTCATATCGTAATCACAGTTCTGTCACACACCTCAAAGTAATCCACATGTCCTCATATCACAGACTTACCTTTACTCAGCAGGCCCACCTACTGCCTCCACCATTTAGTGCAGGTACACCTAACACACTGACCGCACCTGGACTCTGGCCAAATTATTCCCGTTGGTCACTGCCAGCTCCTGGAAAACAGAGGGAAGGAGGTGTGGGCAACCATTTTTGTCGCTTTGTTTGTGTCCTTTAACAGTGTTCAATGGAATTCTGTGGGTGGGAGTGAATGGGCTGCAAAAGGCGATGAAGGGCTTGTACATAGAATCATAGACTTTAAGGTCAGAAGGGACCATTAGGATCGTCTAGTCTGACCTCCTGCACAACGCAGGCCACAGAATCTCACCCACCCACTCCATGGGGTTGGCACAGTAAAGGTATGTGTGTTAACAGGGTGTATTGGGGCATTGCTGAAAAAGGGCAGCGTTAAGGTTGCACAGGCAACCTTAACTCTGCATTTCCTGGTTTTCAGACATTTGAGTTTTGCTCAACTCAGCGTTCTGCAAAGGGACGACGTACCACCTAGCATCATTAACTCTGCATTAATGTAGGGTTTTTTGGTCACTGAATACATCTAGAAAAACAATAAGAAAGCAAAGAGAGAAGCCCCAAGCAGGGCAGGGGATATTGCAGTATCACAACTGTCGCAGTGATTGTGTCTTGGCCTGAGCATTATGCTCCAGCTCAGCCCAACCATCCCATTCAGGCCACTGCAATGACCATTTCTATGTTGACTGTGGGCATTCAGATATCATCATGGCTTGGGAGAACTCCACATATTCTATGCACAGGTTCTTGAAATCTGACTCCTGGCTTTTGTGCTCACTTGGCCATGTGGGGGGTATCAGACAATAATTTTTTAATTACAGTAGATGTTGAGATTAAAAAAAAAATTAGAGCATTATAACAGTTAAAAATCAAATTGTCAGCATCACACTTTATAATTTACGAAGTAGATATCCTTAAATCAAACTCTGTTTTCATGCAACATTTTTCTTACTTTGCCTATCTGTAAATTTTGATTATTGCCGACAGAAATATTTGTCCATTGGTTTGTGTGTGTATGGTGAAATCAGTGTGACATTTACTGATAAAAATTTAATTCTTCCAAACCTGTGGATAATTCAGAGGAAAATGGAAACTTCCCATAATTCAACTGGCCAATTGTGCAGTGCTGTATGTGGGGCAGTTTCCTTCCTGATTTGTTATGGTGAGCAGTAATGCCCTGAAGCAAGAGACTAGATGATCTTTATCTTATCACCTGGACCCTTAAGCTAATATCTCTTACACTGGCCTTTATACCAATGGTCATTGAAACAGAAGATTTTATAATTTTGGAATCAATTTGATTTTTTTCAACCCAACGAAGTTCTTACCGGCTTTAATAACTTCCAAAATTTCCATCATGTAGTTCTCATAACTGCTCGATTCTTCAGTTTTTATGAGCCTGATTTTATACGCTAAAAAAAAAAAAAAAAATTACACTAGTTAAAAGTTTGCAGAACTTTTCTGCAGAGAGTTCAGTGTGTGATCAACTCACTGGGAGTCAAAGGGATAAAGGGCGTCGATTCCATTGCTTACATGTGTTAAGAGAATCCTCCATGTCTCCATGTAATAGGTTATACTTCCAGGGCCGGCTCCAGCTTTTTTGCCGCCCCAAGCGGTGAAGGAAAAAAAACAAAAAAACAAGCCTGGTTGAGCTACCACCGAAATACCGCCGAAGAGGAAGAGAGGGACCGCAGGGACCGCCGCCGAATTGCCGCCGAAGACCCAGACATGCCGCCCCGATGACAGACGGACTGCCTCCCCTTTCTATGGGCCGCCCCAGGCACCTGCTTCCTTCGCTGGTGCCTGGAGCTGGTCCTGTATCCTTCTAGCACCTCTTTGAGGAGAGGATGGGCACTGCTCCTGGGGAGAGCCCAGGCCACAGCCCTCTGGCTGTGCTGTTAAGGGCTTCTGCCCCCTTTCCGGAGGTGTGCATCAAAGGAGTCCAAGCCAAAAAGTCAATATGCTTCTGCAGCCCACAAAAAGCAGAGTCTGAAGCACTCAAGAAGCCAAAGAGTTTTTTTTAAACAAGGAGAGAGAAGTACCGGCCCTTCTCCTTTCTGAGAGGACAGGGCATGGGCAGCTTAGGCTCTCAAGCCGTTTCCCTGGTCAAACCCTTCTTCCAGTCCTGGTCCCTTCATACTATTACCCTGCACTGAACAGGGATCCTCCTGGGGAGGACCCAGGGTTGATAAGCCCTGACAGGTGTGCTGGGTTGGGGACGATTGTGCTGAGTAGCTCTTTACCCCTTTTCCTGCCCTGGGTGGGAATCTACCCCGCCACACTTGGATTAGGAGTTTCACATTGGTTCTTGATCTGACTGTGACACCAAAAAGGGGCATTGGCGGGGTGTTAGGAGTTCCACCTAACTCATTTAACTAGGGGCGTCACAATGGCCAGCAGAGACAAAGCACTCCCCCCCCCCCCCCACACACACACACTCACACTCCTGTGTTCCCAACACGTTTGGTAAATTTTTGGCCCCGTGCCGGTGCCTCAGAGGCAGCAGAGTGCTAAGCCGGGAAGGGCGGGGGCAACAATGGAGGAGCTCAGGTTGGTACTGTTGCCAGTTGGCAGGGCTGGTGCTGCCTCTCGGGGGCTCCCCCCATGCAGTGGTGCAAGTAGAAATCATTTCTTGCCGGTACTGCACTCATGGGAAGGACACAAAGGGGGGCAAGTAACCTCCCCACGTGACCCTCCACATGACTCCTCCCAACTCCAGCCCGGGGCCCCGCCTTCTGCCAAGTACAGGGAAATCTGTTCTCATTGTGAAAGATGGTGTTTGGCATCACTGGGCAGTTCATGTCCATCAACCCCACCCGTATTCTAGTGAGAACTTTCACAAAAAGTCTATTAAGTGTAGACAGACATTTTCCAGGGTCCTTTGTGAGCTAAGTGTTCCTTAATAGGCCATTCAACTTGACTTGTCCCTTCATGTGCTGGCTAAATACCTTGTGGGCATCACCACAGGAGCAAACCTGTAGTAAACATCGCTAATATTCATTCCTTCAGATACCAAGATGATACATGCATAGAAATAGCATAATCATAAGTACCAGCTAGTTCACGTACATGACTATGCCCAAAAGAGAGTCTGAAAAATCACACCACATACCTGAGACCCTATGTGCCAGCACCATGCCCCACTGGAGTTTTGTTATGTGTTATGTAACAATGAAGCTGGAGCCAGTGACATGACTCTGTTTAGCCTAAAGGGCAAGGTTAATTTTTAGCTGTTCAGATGTGACTGAGCCTTTAGTTAAGTGAGGGTATATACTGGCACACATGCGGGGTAACGGGCTTCAGTGTTCCTTTGCGGTTAACTTTTTAATGTGCGTAAACCTGGTATGTGCTGAGATGGTTTAAAGCATTACACAGGTTTTTAGGTTTGCAAATCTGTTAACCTTTGCCTCTTTGAGATTTTAATATTTATTTATTGCTGGTCATATGTGTGTGTGTGGGGGGTATCCTTTCCGCCCTCTACTCGTGGGGTTACATATGTGTCTTGTAGCACTCTTCTGAACACCAGTTGGAAGGAATTTTTTTTTCAGTTAGTGTGGACTGATTCTTTTCTCTGAGAGAGCATGTCATTTTTTCAGGTACACACTGAGTAACACGGAAAACAATTGGGGCTGTTAAACTTTCTTCAAATTCCATAGAAAATTAAGTTCAACTATATTTTCCAGTCCAGTGATGAAATGGGTGTTTGTATATACAAACATCGACATGCTTAACTACTCACTTTCCCCCGAAATACGTAGTATTTCAGTCTGTTTATATGGAATATGGGAGTTGGATGAGGAGCTATTTCAGCATATGTAGGACTTATTAAAAGACAAATTTTAAGTAGAACTGTATCCTAAACTGCATTATGGTATTGTACGCAAACATTGCATTTCAATGGGAGATTTAACTTCCTTTCTAGGAACAGAACAGACTCCTGAGACTCTTACCACAAAAATGGTCCATAGTCTTGCAGATAGTCCCATTGCCTTCAATGGGACTGATCAAATGATCAAGGATTTACAGGGTTTGGTTCCAAGTTTGTAAATTGTTCTGGATGAAACTGACAACGTCTGAACTGTCAGATCGGAAGGAGCTTCATTCAAATAAAGGTGGGGAGATGTGTGATAAGGCTTAGCTCCATTGCTAAGATGAGGAACATATTTTCATCAAAGTTCTTGACAGATTCCTGAGGCAGCTAGTTTAAGGCTGTCAGTGTCTGGCATTATAATCTTCACTTAAGTTCTCTCACCCACAAAGCTGGAAAATGAGGCATTTGTTTTCTTTGTTTCACTGCTCCAGTTCCAGTTAACAAAATGCATGTTAGACTCGTTTGGCTGCAAAGACGAATTCTGTGTACACTGGGGACAACACCTGATTACTATCAGGCTGCAGAACGGGGCTGACATCAGAATCCAAACATCCTCTGGTCAGTGCAAGCAGAGGCATTCCTCTAATGATTTGGACTTGATGTGATACAATATGAATGTCATGGATAATTCAGACCAATGGGAAGAAACAGAATCAAAACCACTGTTTAAGCACTTCCCCCCACCCTCCCCTCTTGAGGATTCCTGACCAACTTACCAGCACAATACATATGCTAACAAAGTTAAACAAAGCCTTTGTGTAAGTTTCTTAGCATATGTATTGTGCTGTTAAAGCCATATAAAGAATGAATGTTTGAGACCCCAAGTGGTGCTCCTGCATTTAATAGCATCAATGATAATAAGTGGCCCACAAAGACTATAGGTCTTAGCATGCAATGCTCATTTTGAGGCTAGCAGCCTTCCACTCAGTTCAAAACCGATCACTGGATAAGTCTTCATGGACCAAAACCAGTAACTTAAATCTGATCCCCTTGGAATTTTTCTGTGGGGGAAGCTGGATTTGAAACCCCAGGTTCAAACTGTTTTGTTTCTGAGCTAGATCAAAAATTGGGAGAGACCCCTGTCTTCCAGAGCTTTTTCAGAGACCCATGAGAGCTGATCAAAAGAGATGTATACCATTCCTCCAATTTGGGCCCAAAATCTCATGAGATTTCTGCACCTGATTCAGCCTCAAACATGAATCTTAATTAGACTGATAGGAATGCCATAATTTAAGATTGCAGTGGAGTTTTATCACAACCCTCTGGATCCAGCTTGCAAGCTGCCGAGAACCTTCAGTGCCTATTGACTTAGGTCAGAGATGAGGGTACACAGCACCTTTTAGGTGTATCCCCAAGGACATATAAAGCACAGACAGCAGCACGGCAAGGTCCTCGTATACACACGCTATTGCCTCACTGTCCAGGCCCTTCAGTCCTCTTCTAGAAGGACTCTATCTAGGAGTAAGAAGACAGCTCAGTTTGTATGGGCCTCTCAACTCTTGGCCTTTGCTGAACCTGCCAACAAGGGGGCTGATTATTGCCAACTCACTGGGTGGGGAGTGTCTTTTATGATGTGGAAACCTTGGAATTAGTCTGAAAATGTCGGGCTTGTTCACACAAGGAATTCATGGGGAGATCATTGGTAAAATCCTAGCTCAGGCTGATGATGGCAAGTTGTTACTGTGGGATGGTTGTTTACCAGCAAGTAGGGTTGTCAGTTTTCGACCGGAACGCCTGGTCGAAAATGGACCCTGCCAGCTGCGGTCAGCACTGGCAGGCTAAGAAAGGTTCCCTACCTGCTCTGGCTTCACATGGCTCCTGGAAGTGGCCACCAGCCCCAAAACCAGCCATCAGATACTCAGGAAATTCAGAATTAAAGTTACCTGTAATGGTGTCATATAATAACAGCTTGATGATGATTAAAAACCTGGAACCAAACACACTATATTGTCTTAAAGTTTTTTTAAACTGATTTTTAAAGAGAATTTTTCTCCTTAAGGCATCATTACAAGGGCAGAGATAAAGTTTTCTTGTGTGCTTGAACAATGCATTTCCATACCTCAGTGCAATTGGATCTCTTTTTTTTTTTTTTTTTTTAAGTTTAACCTTAAATCTGACTGTCCTGCTTAATTTTGGAATGTTTACAACTTTTCTGTAGGATGAACCCTGAAGGATGACCCAACACTCTCACAAATCTTGGGAGAAAGGCCAGTCCTTGCCTACAGACAGCCCCCCAACCTGAAGCGAATACTCACCAACAACCACATACCACACAACAGAACCACTAACCCAAGAACCTATCCTTGCAACAAAGCCCGTTGCCAACTGTGCCCACATATCTATTCAGGGGACACCATCACAGGGCCTAGTAACATCAGCCACACTATCAGAGGCTCGTTCACCTGCACATCCACCAATGTGATATATGCCATCATGTGCCTGCAATGCCCCTCTGCCATGTACATTGGTCAAACTGGACAGTCTCTACGTAAAAGAATAAATGGACACAAATCAGATGTCAAGAATTATAACATTCATAAACCAGTCGGAGAACACTTCAATCTCTCTGGTCACGCAATCACAGACATGAGGGTCGCTATCTTAAAGCAAAAAAACTTCAAATCCAGACTCCAGCGAGAAACTGCTGAATTGGAATTCATTTGCAAATTGGATACTATTAATTTGGGCTTGAATAGAGACTGGGAGTGGCTAAGTCATTATGCAAGGTAGCCTGTCTCCCCTTGTTTTTTTCCTACAAACCCCCCCCAAGACATTCTGGTTAAACTTGGATTATTGCTGTGCACATTGTAAGATGAGCTATTGCCAGCAGGAGAGTGAGTTTGTGTGTGTGGTATTTGGAGGGGGGTGTTGGGGGTGTGTGTGTGTGAGAAAACCTGGATTAGTGCTGGAAATGACCCACCTTGATTATCATGCGCATTATAAAGAGAGGTTTCAAAGAGGGATGGGCTATTACCAGCAGGAGAGTGAGTTTGTATGTGTGTGGGGGGGGGGGGGGGGAAGGGTGAGAAAACCTGGATTTGTGCTGGAAATGGCCCTACTTGATGATCACTTTAGATAAGCTGTTACCAGCAGGAGAGTGGGGTGGGAGGAAGTTTTGTTTCATGGTCTCTGTGTGTATATAATGTCTTCTGCAGTTTCCACGATATGCTATGCATCCGATGAAGTGAGCTGTAGCTCACGAAAGCTCATGCTCAAATAAACTGGTTAGTCTCTAAGGTGCCACAAGTCCTCCTTTTCTTTTTACGAATGCAGACTAACACGGCTGTTACTCTGAAACTTTTCTGTAATGTATTGTACTGATATGTACTCTCAACCTTTAACTCCATCTCAATGTAGCTATCATTTGGGAGTATTTCCAGGCATAAATGATACTAATGGAGTAATATTGACTTCAATGGGACTACTTAGCAGAGTAAGCACTATCCTTGACGGTAAGTATTTGAAGGACTGGGCCATTATGCTGTATCCCACACTGTTGTCTCTGTCTCCCTTTATCATTTTCGTTGCTCACTTTTGAATTCCCTCCCACCGTGGCCACATCTTTCTGTTACTGAATTAGCCACAAAACTTTATCTTTCAAAGCTGTCACGAGCACCTTCTCATCATCCAGTTTGCCCAACAGGGCTAAAGCATAGGACGCTGTAGCCACAGTGTAGGGTGTTGCCAGAGAGCTGTACCTTGTGGTAAAGTATTCCCCAGCTTTGCAGACACTCCCCTGAAAACTCTAGGAAGTTGAAAGAAAGACAAGGCAGAAATCATCATACTCCTGGATTAGGCTGAGATTTTATCTATTCATTTCATTAGTCACATAATTTTATTTTAGTTTGTCTTAGTTTGTTTGTGTGAATTCTGTTCTGTTGAAATGTATGAGACAGAGGAGTCTGGAGTTCTCTATCTACAGAATAGATGGACTGGCAGGACATCTTTCCTCAACTCAGCCCCCACTCCCCACTACACACTCTGCTGCCACTATGCCTTTCCTTTGACCTGGATGGAACCCCCTGTAGAGGTTAGAGAGGTGAGTGCAGTTTCCCTGGCTCATCCAGTTCTTGGTCTCTCTGCCTGACAACAAGGAGGAGACCTTGTTTCCCTTAGGCCACGAAAAACCATGAAATGGTAATATTTTTTCAGTCACTACATGTCTGAGTCTAACTAGAATAAGGTATCTAGAGATGAAAGACATTATGTTCAGTTAACAACTCCGTGAGCTATCCAGTTTGCCCTACCTACAGTTCTTCTGTGCAAAATCACAGCAACAAGATGGAGTCTGTAGCCACCTGGGCAAGTCACAGGTCTGTGAATGATTCAGCTTTTTGCAGGCCAACGCCATTGTTTACATGTTAGTTTGAACGTTCCCAGGAAAACTCAGATGTGGATTGGCATCTCCCAAAGTGCATTCCTAGTTAAGTACTCCCAATTAGTTGAATAACCCCTTCACACTATGATGACCAAATCTGCCTTATGTGCTTCCTACACTTTAAATATAAGCATAGAGCCAGCATTCATAATTTCAGATATAAAAATGATACATGCATACAAATAGGATGACTATATTCAGTAGATCATAACCTTTGCAAAGATATGTTACATGGCATATCTAGCTGTCAAGGTTCCTTCCCCACTCTCAACTCTAGGGTACAGATATGGGGACCTGCATGAAAGACCCCCTAAGCTTATTCTAACCAGCTTAGGTTAAAAACTTCCCCAAGGTACAAACTTTGCCTTGTCCTTGAACAGTATGCTGCCACCACCAAGCGTTTTAAACAAAGAACAGGGAAAGAGACCACTTGGAGATGTCTTCCCCCAAAATATCCCCCCAAGCCCTACACACCCTTTCCTGGAGAAGGCTTGATAATAATCCTCACCAATTGGTACAGGTGAACACAGACCCAAACACTTGGATCTTAAGAACAATGAAAAATCAATCAGGTTCTTAAAAGAAGAATTTTAATTAAAGAAAAGGTAAAAGGGTCACCTCTGTAAAATCAGGATGGTAAATACTTTACAGGGTAATCAGATTCAAAACATAGAGAATCCCTCTAGGCAAAACCTTAAGTTACAAAAAGACACAAAAACAGGACTATACATTCCCTCCAGCACAGCTTATTTTACCAGCCATTAAACAAAAGAAAATCTAACGCATTTTCTAGCTAGATTACTTACTAACTTTATAGGAGTTGTAAGGCTTGCATTCCTGAACTGTTCCCGGCAAAAGCATCACACAGACCGCCCAAACCCTTTGTCCCCCCCACTCCAGCTTTGAAAGTATCTTGTCCCCTCATTGGTCATTTTTGTCAGGTGCCAGCGAGGTTACCGTAGCTTCTTAACCCTTTATAGGTGAAAGGGTTTTGCCTCTGGCCAGGAGGGATTTTATAGCACTGTATACAGAAAGGTGGTTACCCTTCCCTTTATATTTATGACACTAGCATAAAACATATTCCAGTTATGTCATATTTACACTCATAAGCATATTTCTATAAAGCATAATGGAGTGCAAGTCACAACTCCTCAATATTCCCACAGCAAACACCTCATTTCACCTCTGACTCCTCTTGTGCTTTTCCAAAGCTTAACAAATAATAAAACTATAATTTTTCACAAACAGAGGCAAAATTTGAAGAGCAAATTACTAGCTGTACATTCTCCACTCAGCTCTAATAAGAATTTTGGATGTTTATAAAGAGCTGTCATATCCGGGGAGCATGAGTGAGCTTTTACACTTAAATGGAGATGGATTTTGACTCTCTAATGCAGGCTTGTTTCTGTATTTTGCATCCTCACAGAGTTCATCTACACAAATGTCCATCCAGCTGGCAGTAATTTGAGGAAAGACATGGCCTCATTTCAACACTGGCTAAATCCTAGGCAGATGCTAAGCAGTTCCGTATTGGTTGAGGGTCTTGCCTGGCTATTAATGCTGAATGGGTACAGGTACGCCAACCTCAGAGTTTTCAATTCAACGTCAAGCACAATAGAAAGAAAGAAAGAAGCACAAGAGGCCACATTCTGCTTGCAGCTATCTTGGTGTGAATCTGGAGTAACTCCACTGACTTCAGTAATTGTGGATTTGTATCTGTCGAAACTGAGATGAGAAGCTGGCCCAAGTTCTCCCAGGCTGGGAAATGCCAAGCCTTAAGGTTTGGGGGAAGGACAGGAAAATTAAATCATTTTTTCCACCTTTTATTAACTGGACAGATTTGCCAAGTCTTTGGCTCTCTGCTCCCAGTCCCGCTCCCACTGAAATCAATGGGAAAACTCCAGTTGACTTCAACTGGAGCAGAATCAGGCCCTCACTCAAGACTTCAGGGTGAAGGTGGCAACCACTTGGGTGAAGTCAAAGGTACTAAAATAGTTAAACATGTGAAACACAGCCTTCCCCTTCCCCATACAAGAATAAGCCATACAGTAGCAGCTATCAGAGGATATTGGAGATAAGCAGCTTCCTCTTCTAGGTAAAAAAAAGGGATTTCTGGTGCTGGGAATGGAGCAGGGCTTTATTTTCCTCTACATGCAGTAGTAGACTTCACTTTTTCAGGAGGACTTTTCCCCTTCCTGGAAAGAAAGCAAAGATGTGATGACATGGTCAAGCCCACCTGAGTGTTTAATGTTGAAAAGGGGGACTCTCTCTGGAAGGCAGTAGACAAAGTTCCTGGATTCTTTCTCTCTAGGGGTGAAGGAACCAGGAGAAATTCCTTGCAGTGCAGTCTCCTCACTGGGGCCAGTCCATCTGCACTAATGAAGCCTCAGCCCCAGTCTTGCTCAGAAGACAATCCTGATCCAGTAATTTAGGTCACGATGTTTCGAAAGACGGTGTCTGCCCACGGCACGCTGAGAGATCCACAGAGCTCACAAGAGAACCCAGAGAAGGAAATGTGGAGGGAAGGTGCTATTAAAAATGATTTCTCTGCTGGTCAGAACAGGAACCATGGGCACATGGGATTCCCCGAGGCCTGGATGTGACAAATACCCAGTAGCGAATACTCCCAAAGCTGTTCTCAGCTGGACTACAACAAGGTGCCAGTCAAAGCAAGCTACATACCATAATGATAGACCCACTAGAAAAGCATCATTGGAAAAAGTAGAAAGATATGTATTAATAGATACATCTAGATATTTAAGGGGAGTCAGTGTTGCCTAGTGAATAGGGCACTGGGCTGGGATTTGAGACCTGGGTTTGTTCAATACCCACCAAACCAGTCGCAGAGAGGGGAAACCTCCAACAAGTCGTGCCCCCTCTGTGCCTCAGTTTCCCTTATGTAAAATGGGAATAATTACACTGACCAGCTTTGAGACCTACAGATAAAAAGTGCTATAAGAGATCTAGGAATTATTGTTATAACTATTCTAATGGATACAAAATAAAAGGGCACCCATTCTATTAACAAGGTGCCTTAAACAATCACTAAATACAATCCAGTAGTATAAACCCAGCAGCCTAAAGATAACCAGACAGAAGGAAAATTAAAAATAACCCAGTTTTTCCACAGAACCAGCTTTGATCCCTCAGTCCCGCCAACCCTCTCTCATATACAGCCAATAGATACAGAAGATACAGCAGTCATCTGTTTATTACTGCTAGAGTAGAAGGAGATATTGTTGGGTTGGCCTATAACAATTTTGGCCATTTGATACGGTAGATAGCTACCCAGCAGTGAGGCTGCTAAAACTAGACCCTGTTTGATGGATGTGTCCCCCAGGCCGGTATTGGAAAAGAGATCAGCACCACTTACAGTTCTGGTGGTGACGGGGACAGCTGACATTGATAGCGCGGAAGTCTGAGACTTGGTTCTGGGTGTCTCAATCCTTCTGATCCATCTCTTGTACTCCTCTCTCACCTAGAAAAATAAGGAACATGCTCATTGGCGCATGTAACCAATGCCCCATGAGAAGCTCGGGCAGTTTTATACCACTCGGTCCTAAATCTGAACAGAGCAAAGAACTGAAATTCTTAAGACCATCTTCCCCGCTGTGAATTCCCACATGTAAAGGGAAGAGGGAGGAGCGGCCCTCAATCCCCTAGTTGCAATGAGACAAATGCGGACTTCAGTCACACCCAGGCAACATCACTGACTTCATCAGGTTGCAAAGTCTGGGTAAAAAGAAAAGGAGTACTGGTGGATAGAAATTTAGCCTAGGAAATGCAAGTTGATGCAGCTCCCACCAAACTACATGTGAATGGGCTTGGTGCAGAAATTACCTGGGGAAATTCTATGGGGAATTACCTGGGGAAATTCCATGACCTTCGTTACACAGGCCATGTCTACACTACCGCTTATGTCAGCAAAATGTATGTCACTCAGGGGTGTGAAAAAAAACAAACACACGCCTCAGTGACATAATTTCACTGGTGTAAGTGGCAGTGTGCACAGAGCTATGTCGGCGGGAGAGCTCTCCCCGTCGGCACAGAGCGGCTACACAAGAGGTCTTGCAGTGGTGCAGCTGCATAGGTACAGCTGGGCCCCTGTAAGGTCTCTAGTGTAGACGTAACCCATGCCTGCTTGGTGTGGCACCCTGTCCCCCTCTAGTGGCACAGATTCATGAGATTAATGAGTCTGCCGCAGCCTTAGCTAAGAGGCACGTGGCTTTTGGCCCACGCAGTAGAGGCTCATGCATTTAGCTCCCGAGGTCCTAGGTTCGATCCCACCCACCATGGGCTGTTGGTGTTATATAAACATGGTCCCTCCTGGACTTAAAAACAAAAAAAACAAAAAACTCCTGTGAATCTATGAAAACAGCACAATGCAAACTGCAGGAGAAAAAAAAAAAAAAGATTGGAGGAGAAAGGCTGAATCTCAAAATAGGGAAAGGAGCAACAGTCACGCAAGACCCGAAAAGAGTGAAACCAAGACAAATGTGAACAAAGAAGCTCGGCTGGCTGGACATTAGTGGAGCTGAACAGGTAAAAGGGCTTTACCTGCTTATTGAGGAGACAGTGCACCAGGAAGATGAAGACTCCCTGCAGGCTGTTGATGATGGTGAATAAATACGCCATGACAGTGGCGGCTGGGCCGACTTGAAGGAGACCGAAAATCCACGTGCAGCCCAGAATGAAGACTTGGGCGATGGCTTTAAAGGTCAGTAGCCTGGATAAAAGCAAATGGAGAGATCCCATTACAACCCTGTGCAGAGAGACCAAGTCAGTGGGCAGGATGGCTTGAAATGGCTAATGCCCTCCAAGCAGTAACTATGCAAAATTCCCCTAGGGACCACTGGTGGGTAATGCTTCTATATAATGATTCTGCAAATAGGCCCTAGGCCAGCCAGGTTAGAATGGCTTCTACCATCCCCTTTACTCTCTATGGGCCTGCTCTGAAGCCAAGAAAGAGACTGCCATTGACTTCAGTGAGTTTGGATCAGGCCCTAGTTTGCCGCCCCTTCTGCACATCTTGTTCATTTCCTGATTTTGCTGCAAGCAGGCTCTGGCCACCAGTACCACACATCTGGGACAGTTGTCATTTCAATGAGCTGGGCCAGTGAAGGTTTTACTTGTTCTCTAATTCCAGGTGGGTATTTCTCCCCCCTTTTTATTCCTGATACTTCAGGTGAAGTATCAGAGCATCTTACAGTCTTGAAGATATTTACCTTCAGAGGTAGGACAGTGCGCTTATCCCCATTTTCCAGATGGAGAACCAAGGCACAGAGAGATTAAGCAACTTGCCCAACATCGCAAAGGAAGGCGGTGTCAGATCAGGAAGTTGAAGCCGGGTCTCCCACATCCCAGACTAGCACACTAACCACTGAACCATCCTTTCTCTCCCTTTCTGATTGATTTGGAAACCCCTATAATAAAACCCTGCAAGGAGAACACCACATTTGATAGAAGCCATGGCTTGCCATTAAAGATTTGGTTCATTAGTCCTTACGCAGCACTCATGATATGGAATAGGTAGCTCAATTATTTAAGGGTTTGTTGTGTGCCCATGGCTGTAGCATGTGAGAGTACAATGCAGACGGACAGAACCAGATACTAAAGTCAGCTGACAGCAAAAGCGGCCTATGCATAGCCGTACCAGGCAGATTCAGCCTCTGTGAAACTTCATTGGTTTCTGCAGAGTTACAGATTTTACCTAAGATTAATTCATGTATAGATATCTGTATAGCACCCAGCATTATAACATCTGACTTAAACCTGTGTTCTGATCCTAGCTCTATCACTGACCTGTGGTGTAACGCTGACCACGTCAATTTCCCTCTGTTTCCCCTCACATCCTTTTGTAGCGCTGGCAGGGAGTATATAACCATGCACTAATAATGGTTGTATAGTAAGAATAAAGGGTAAAGGGCTAAGGAATGAGTAGCAAAAATGCAAAATACCTGTAGACCGACACCTATAAAAATAGCTTAAGCAGTTAGCGTAAGTGCAAGGCCTTACAGCCTAGGTAGAAGTAATTGCTCAATACGTTAGCATAAGTCAGTAAACTAAAAGTAATCATAAGTCACAAAACGGCAAAAGGCTTTTTGTTTATTGTTTTGTAATAATCACGTGTTGCAAACTGCTGATGGGGAACTGCAAAAAGACAGTTACTACCAGTTTCAAGTATTTTTAAAGGAGGACTTCAGCAAATGCCTAACCGCAGGTAACTGCAGTAATCCAATTAACGTATTTTAATGAGCTTAACCAAGTTAATATACTAACCTGTAGAATAAGAACACCCCAACAAGGTAAAGGTAAAACCCTTAAAATATGGTTTAATAAAAGCTATGCATAGATATGCATAAAAAATACCAAAGCCGAAAAAACATCTAGTCTGAGGAACAGCCATTAAAATTCGTCATCAGCATGCCAAAGACAAACCAAAATCTGTCTCAATCCTGAAAGCTCTCCCCCAAAATAAAGTAGTATATACAGGTAATGGGGCTGGTCCCTCTCACACCGTTATACTATCTCACTTGTTTAAATTGTTTTACTTAAACTAGTCATTGTGATAGTAAAACTTTGACAGTTACAGAAGGTCTTCGCTAAGTGGAACTGGTTTTATTGCTGTGCCCACACTGCCCCCCACCCTCTGGGCTCCCAGAGCAGTAACTCTAATAATACCAAGCCGAATCTTAAAACAAAAACCTACCAAATTACAAGTGTTACTTCGGCAAACCAAATCAATAACCTAATCAATAAGCCAGGCAAGACGTTGTCACTATTGGTCGTTTCGATTGTCAACTCCCTGGGGCAGGAAGTGTCTGGCACTCTGTGTTTGCACAGCTCCCAGCACACATTCTGGTTGGGACCTCTGGACACTATTGTGATAGAAATAATAATGACAAATCTAGGAATAGACACCAAATCTGATTTCTGCTCCCATGCCGTTACTGCAAGCCCACCCTTCCATTTAAAAATTAGGGCCAATTTTTCCCTTCTCTTCCATCATGCAGCCTTGCTGAAATCAATGGAATTGCATGGATGTTAATGACGGCAAAATTTGTCCCCAGCACTTTAAGCCTATAAATCCTCAAATTAGGTCTCTTCTCACCATTGGCAGTAGTAAATCCCAGCTACCATGGCCACATGTCCAGCTCTTCCAGAAAACACGGATTTAGCAATTAGATACCAAGAAATCACTGTGCAGTTTTCCTCATGCTGTCTCAGTTGTGCATAGCAAAAAGCATCAAACGAGGCTGAACAAAACACTAGGGGAAAAAAAAAAAAAGTGTCCTTCCTGGAGGAGAGAATCCTGCACTGAATGAGGAAAATGGAACTGCATGATTTAACACCTCTTGTCCATTGCTGATATCTACAACGCTCTGGTTGCCTGAAAGGGCTAAGAGTTCTTACACTAGCCAAAAGAGAAGATGCAGGAGGATCTAACAGAAAACTCTGTACAAGGCAGTCTTGATTATCCATATTTCAGTTATGCAGAACAAGGATTCCCCAATTTGTTAATTACATTGAAAATTCCCTTGATTTTAGAGGAAGGATGGTGTAGTGGTTAGGGTCCTAATCTAGCACTTGGGAGACCCAGGTCCAATTCTATGCTCTGCCACAGATTGTGTGTGTGACCTTGACCAAGTCACTTAGCCTTTATGTGCCTCAGTTCCCCATCTGTATAATGGGGATAAGAGCCCTGTCCTGCCTCACAGGGGTGTTGGAGGATCAATGCATTAAAGATCATGAAGCGCTGTGAGATCTGTGGGTGAAAAGTGCTACATAAAAGCCAGGATACAAAATTGGGGCCCAGTCCCATGAGGTGCTCAGCACCTCCTAAAAGGTGCTCTGTACCCTCATCTCTGACCTAAGTCAATAGGCACTGAAGGTTCTCAGCAGCTTGCAGGACCAGGTATTCAGTGTTCTGTTCTCCATGACTTTCTGATACCAAGTCTGTATCACCCTGGTATTTCCTCAGTTTAATTGAGCCAAGAGTGCCTGTAGCAACCCCCGCTGCAGAAGGCTAACGGGACCTCTCAGGCTGGTTTAGTGCTTTCCTACCTTGTGTTTTTGAGGGTGGAGACATCTGTATTGAGGGAGGAGATTGTGTCTCTCAGGATCCAGAGGGTTTTGATAAAAAATGCTAAATTCATCTGTGGAAAGACAACTCGAGTGGATCAGACCCCAGGTCCCTCTAGTCCAGTATTCTGCCTCTGACAGTGGCCAGTACCAACTGCTTCGGAGGCATGGATAATCTGCCCCCTAGATTAGTTCTTCTCTTGGTCTTTGGTAGCTGGAGCTTGATTTAAATCCTGAAACCTGGGGTTTAATATCCCTTCCAGAACTTTTCTTAGCCCTGATTAGAACAGCTCTGGATATTATTCTTGCTACCCATATAAAATGCCCAATCTCTTTTTGAATCTTGCTTAAATTCTTCATGTGTTCACAGTGCCTAGCACAATGGTACTTTGACCCCCGATGGGAGCCTCTAGCTGCTATTGTCAGCTGAATCCTTCCTGTACCGCTAGACATCACTTAGGGCACAGATAAGGCTCCGCCATCCCTCTCTATCCTGAGCTGCTCTGCCTGTCCTCTGTCTTACGTTCCATAAACTTTCCCTCTCTTTGTTGGATCATGGAAGGATTCTTTCAGCTGGCCTCTTTTCCACGTTCCTCCAGCTGCCCAGTTTCACACCTGCCATAGCCGAAGCTCTGGTTTCATTCTTAAGACCTAGCCCAGATATTTCCGTCTTCTCTTCCGGATAACTTTGGAGCGAAGGAGTTGCTGAACTCTGACAAATCCCAGCATTTGGTATAAATTCGTTCCACTCCATTGGAAACAAATCATGTGCGATTTATTAATTATTTATGAATTTACTGTAATACAAATAAAGAAGGTGACATTGTTACCTTGTCACTTTCCAGAGAATAAATCCATGGTATCTCGGCCACAACTCACTCCTTAAGCAAACATCCCAATGTCTGACTCATCTCACTATCAAAGTCCTTTCCCTGCAGCATAATTCATCCTTTCCCATTATCCATTGAAGAGAGGAGAAGAAAAGGAATCTACCCACCACAATAATAAGGCAGACAGGTCCAAGGAAACTCCAGATAAAGCCTCCCTTTATTGTGAGCCAGCAGCTAAAAGGCAAGAAAGAAAAAAAAGAGTAGCAAATTATCCCTGGTGTTAAAATGAAGTGAATTCTCTCCTTTTGGTTGTCAGATTTAATATCTGGGTGGGGTGGGAACAAGGTCCTCATTCAGAAGAGCACTTAAGCACATACAGTAACTCCTTGCTTAACATTTTTCTCACCAGACATGACTATATTATATATTATATACACACACAGTATAAGCTTTCAACAAACAATTTCATACTATACACAGCGATGATGATTGTGAAACTTGGTTGAGGTGGTGAAGTCAGAGGGTGGAAGAGGGTGGGATATTTCCCAGGGAATGCCTTCCTGCTAAATGATGAACTAGCTTTTGGCTGAGCCCTCAAGGGTTAACCCATTGTTAATGTAGCCTCACACTCTACAAGGCAGCACGAATGGAAGGAGGGGAGACAGCATGGCAGACAGAGACAGAGACGCACATCGTGTGTGTGTGAGAGAGAGAGAGAGATGTGCATTGGCCCTTTAAGTAGCTGACCCCACTCTAAGTACACTGTCTTTTTAAAAAAAAAAGCCAGGAGTACTTGTGGCACCTTAGAGACTAACAAATTTATCGGAGCATAAGCTTTCGTGGGCTACAGCCCACTTCATCGGACACATGCAGTGGAAAATACAGTGGGGAGATTTTATACACACAGAGAACATGAGACAATGGGTGTTACCATACACACTGTAACAAGAGGTTTCAGAGTAGCAGCCGTGTTAGTCTGTATTCGCAAAAAGAAAAGGAGGACTTGTGGCACCTTAGAGACTAACCGATTTATTTGATCAGTTAAGGTGAGCTATTACCAGCAGGAGAGAAAACGAAACATCTTTTGTAGTGATAATCAAGATGGGCCATTTCCAGCAGTTGAGAACAGTAGGGGGAAAAATAAACATGGGAAAATAGTTTTACTTTATTTCCCCCCCCCCCCTACTGTTCCTCACACGTTCTTGTCAACTGCTGGAAGTGGCCCATCTTGATTATCACTACAAAAGGTGTTTTGTTTTCTCTCCTGCTGGTAAGAGCTCACCTTAATTGATCACTCTCCTTACAGTGTGTATGGTAACACCCATTGTCTCACGTTCTCCTGAGCTGTAGCCCACGAAAGCTTATGCTCCAATAAATTGGTTAGTCTCTAAGGTGCCCCAAGTCCTCCTGTTCTTTCTGCGGATACGGACTGACACGGCTGCTGCTCTGAAACCTGGCTTTTGAAGTAGTTCGCCAAGTTGAGACAACAGCTGCGGCTCCCAGGAAGCTCCCTCCGTCCTGAGCCTGTCCTGTCCGTCCCTTCCTTGGAGATGGGGTAAGCGGGGTGCAGGAGCGGGGGGAGGGGGATACCCTGACATTAGCACCCCCCGGCCCCCGCCCAGCAAGCAGGAGGCTCCCATGGGCAGCTCCAAGGCAGAGGGCAGGAGCAGCACATGGCAGTGGGGGGAGGGACAGCTGAACTGCGGGCAATGGATAGCCTGCTAGGCGGCTGTCGCACAGGGAACTTAGGGGAGCTGATGGGGGGGGCTGCCGGCCCACCCTGGTTCCAAGCCCCCACCAGCTCACTGCAACGGGCTGCTCTTCCTGCAGGCAGTGGACAAAGCAGGCGGCTGCCAAACGACATTATAAGGGAGCATTGCACAACTGTAAACGATCATGCGCCCTAATTGGTCAGCAACGAAACAATGTTAACCGGAGTGATCTTAAGTGAGAAGTTACTGTACTTGAGCGCATTCCTGAACTGGGGCCTGGGAGAGGAAGAATGAAATATGAGGTATCCAGGGCCTTACTGACCCTCCATCTCCCCCTCGAAGAGGAAGGACAGTCCTTGGGGTAGAGCAGCAGATTGGGAGTCAAGGGCCCAAGTTCCATTCCTCACTCTGCCACTGATGGGTCTTGGATGTGTCACTTTCCTTCTGAGCCTCAGTTTGGGTTGCGAGTGGGTATTTTTATTGTCTGGGGATAGTAACTGCGCTTTCTCAACAACCCTAGGGCCTGCAGACTGGTAGCTAGGCAGGTGAAAGCAAAGTAAGCAAATAATATGTTGTCTCCCCCTGCAAGTCTGGAGGCTCTTTTCTTGGGCACTTGGGGTGAGATGCAGGGTGAATGCTGCCTGCTTCCCTTTATGACAGTCTCATGGATGTAGCTTGAAGAAACTAGTCTCATAAGAACATAACAATGGCCATACTGGGTCAGACCAAAGGTCCATCTAGCCCAGTATCCTGTCTTCTGACAGTGGCCAATGTCAGGTGCCCCAGAGAGAATGAAGAGAAAAGGAAATCATCACATGATCCATCCTCTATGGCCCATTCTCAGCTTCTGGCAAACAGAGGCTAGGGACACCATCCCTGCTCATCCTGGCTAATAGCCATCGATGGACCTATCCTCCATGAATTTATCTAGTTCTTTTTTGAACCCTGTTATAGTCTTGGCCTTCACAACATCCTCTGGCAAGGAGTTCCACAGGTTGACTGTGCATTGTGTGAAACATGTGAAGGAACAGGGATCGTAGAATATATTGTCTCTCTGAAATTCAGCCTATGAGTTGAGTGGGTAATGAGATATCTGTTCTCCCTCTGGGATGGGTTCTGCACGTACTATTTGGAAGTTCCGTAGCCTTTGTGATTCACCGCTGCAGAAATAGCCACCACCAGGGCTGGGAATCCGTAGCCGAACGGGTACGTGAATCTCTTCTTGAACAGGCTGGCGCTGGTGTAATTCACGACCTGCAGGTTCCGGACGGTGAGGAAGAGGTGCAGCCCCTCCAGGAACATCCAGGTGAAACTGGCCAGGAAGAGGTAGTGTAGGAGGCCAGCAATGACAGCACACGCCACCTGGAGGAGACAGAGAGCTCAGGGACCCTGAACATCTAGCTCTCCAAGATAGGGGAAGTGTCAGTTATTTGATGTGTCACCTCCAAGCTGGGGAGAAAATGGCATACAAGGCCTGTGAAATATTTAACAAAACCCCTAGGCCATCTAGGACTACACGCTGCATACTGTGGCCATTCAACTTCATCACAGCACGAGGGGTAAAACTCGGATCCTCCTGGTCCAAAAGCACTGGCTCCTACCTCATGAACTAAAAGAGAATCTCCATTAGTGGTTAACAGTATAGGGCTTATGACACATAGTGAGACAGGCTGCTCTGAGTTCAGTTCCCAACACTGCCACCGACTTCACGTGTGATCTTGGGCAAGTCAATTCATCTCCCTGTGCCTCAGATCCCCACTTGTAAAATGGGGATAATGGAATCGCTATTGGCCATTATCTTTGAAAACTCGTGGCGAACGGGGGAAGTCCCAGATGACTGGAAAAAGGCTAATGTAGTGCCAATCTTTAAAAAAGGGAAGAAGGAGGATCCTGGGAACTACAGGCCAGTCAGCCTCACCTCAGTCCCCGGAAAAATCATGGAGCAGGTCCTCAAGGAATCAATCCTGAAGCACTTACACGAGAGGAAAGTGATCAGGAACAGTCAGCATGGATTCACCAAGGGTAGGTCATGCCTGACTAATCTAATCGCCTTCTATGATGAGATTACTGGTTCTGTGGATGAAGGGAAAGCAGTGGATGTATTGTTTCTTGACTTTAGCAAAGCTTTTGACACGGTCTCCCACAGTATTCTTGTCAGCAAGTTAAAGAAGTATGGGCTGGATGAATGGACTATAAGGTGGGTAGAAAGTTGGCTAGATTGTCGGGCTCAATGGGTAGTGATCAATGGCTCCATGTCTAGTTGGCAGCCGGTGTCAAGTGGAGTGCCCCAGGGGTCGGTCCTGGGGCCGGATTTGTTCAATATCTTCATAAATGATCTGGAGGATGGTGTGGATTGCACTCTCAGCAAATTTGAGGATGATACTAAACTGGGAGGAGTGGTAGATACGCTGGAGGGCAGGGATAGGATACAGAGGGACCTAGACAAATTGGAGGATTGGGCCAAAAGAAACCTGATGCGGTTCAATAAGGATAAGTGCAGGGTCCTGCACTTAGGACGGAAGAACCCAATGCACAGCTACAGACTAGGGACCGGATGGCTAGGCAGCAGTTCTGCGGAAAAGGACCTAGGGGTTACAGTGGACGAGAAGCTGGATATGAGTCAGCAGTGTGCCCTTGTTGCCAAGAAGGCCAATGGCATTTTGGGATGTATAAGTAGGGGCATAGCGAGCAGATCGAGGGACGTGATCGTTCCCCTCTATTCGACATTGGTGAGGCCTCATCTGGAGTACTGTGTCCAGTTTTGGGCCCCACACTACAAGAAGGATGTGGATAAATTGGAGAGAGTCCAGTGAAGGGCAACAAAAATGATTAGGGGTCTGGAACACATGAGTTATGAGGAGAGGCTGAGGGAACTGGGATTGTTTAGTCTGCGGAAGAGAAGAATGAGGGGGGATTTGATAGCTGCTTTCAACTACCTGAGAGGTGGTTCCAGAGACGATGGTTCTAGACTATTCTCAGTGGTAGAAGAGGACAGGACAAGGAGTAATGGTCTCAAGTTGCAGTGGGGGAGGTTTAGGTTGGATATTAGGAAAAACTTTTTCACTAGGAGGGTGGTGAAACACTGGAATGCGTTACCTAGGGAGGTGGTAGAATCTCCTTCCTTGGAAGTTTTTAAGGTCAGGCTTGACAAAGCCCTGGCTGGGA
This sequence comes from Chelonia mydas, assembly GCF_015237465.2. Taxonomy (NCBI): domain Eukaryota; kingdom Metazoa; phylum Chordata; order Testudines; family Cheloniidae; genus Chelonia; species Chelonia mydas. The sequence goes on from NC_051260.2 coordinate 14,175,371, forward strand.
TGATTTGATTGGGGATTGGTCCTGCTTTGAGCAGGGGGTTGGACTAGGTGACCTCCTGAGGTCCCTTCCAACCCTGATATTCTATGATTCTATGAATTCTGTCCCCCCACCCATTGTCTCATCTGCTTAGACCATAAGCTCTTCAGGGTAGCGATTGTCTCTTGCTCGATGCACAGTGCCCAGCACAATGGAGCTCCGATTTCGGTTGGCTCTCGTTGGCTACTAGAATACAAATAAAGGACTAGAATAGTTGACGCAGTCCTGACCCCATCCAATAGAGGGCAGTGGTGTTTCACACACACCAGATACTAGGTGGCCATGTTAATTTGTTTTCTGGCAAGAACTCAGGGCGAGGAGTAAACCGAGGAAACCCACACACTGAAACACACGCACTTTCCTCACCCTCTGAGCCAGCTCATATTCACAGCTGTCTGTATTCCACATGTGGGCCAAGGGCATTTTTTAACCTTGGGAAACCCGCATCGGCCCAAATGTGCATCTTCAGCCGTTTGTGGTTGCGAAGTTGATTTCCTACGTTGCTCAGTCCAGGACCCCTCCTGTGGCTGGGGAGCTGAGGCCAAGGGATAATTCAACCCTGGCGCCCGATTCAGATTTTATGGATGCTGGTGTAAATCTGAGGTACCTCCACTGAGGCCGGTGGTGTCAAAGCAGCGTAAGTAAGTTCAGAATCCAGACCACTGAATTTATTCTGGACATCGTGGTACCAGGCATGTGAAGGGTCCCAAGGGCAAAAGCAACCCACCTTGATTATTAGTGCATCACACAGGTCATAGCTTGCAATCTGAATGCATTGCATGCATGTTCCTTGTATTCCTCCATCCCTCCCCCCACAAACTCTCTGTGCCATCCTCCCATCCTCCCCTTCAAGGACTCCCTGCAAGTCCCCACATGCCTGGACTCATGCCGGGGGCTGTGTTACCCCCACCCCACCACTGTCATCTCTCCACATACCATTGTCCCTTATTCATCATCCCTTGGTAGGGTCTCTGTGTGGTCCCCCATGTTTCCTCTTCCCCCCACATGCCAGGGGCTGTGTCCCACCCCCCTCCTACTGTCTTCTCTCCACATGCCAGTCCCTTATTTGCTGCCCCCCATCCTCCCCTGGTAGGTCTGTGTGCCCCCCCTTGCTTCCTCTTCCCCACCTCCCGCCCCATGTCAAGGGCTCCATATGTGCCCCATTCCCCCTCATTCTTTCATTACAGGAACACTTAGGGGCCCCAAACAAGTTCAGGGACCCGTCGTGCTCTGTGCTGTACAAACATGCAGGAAGAGTACGTCTCCACTGCAGCTGAGAGCACGCGTCCCCGGGCAGCAGCCCAGACTAGCTGCCCAAGTACAATCACGCCCGACCCTCTGGATACTTACGCGGGCAGCTGGCCCACGCTGCCGAGGCCCTACAGCGAGTTTGAATGCGTTCGCTCAAGCGGAGCCAGCATGTGTGTGTCTGTCTGTCCACTCTGGGAGGCACCCCCCACCCCCCGGCCCCAGCTGCAGTGGAGACCTACCTTTGAAGATGGTCCCTGCCCTGAAGAGCTTACGATCTCATAGATAATGTGGGGGGGTGGATTTTGGCCGATTTCTCTACCTCGTTGGTGACTCTGTCCACCGCGGTGAGGAAGAGCAGGTGGGCCAGGAAGAGGCAGAGGCAGAGCTGCAGGTGGAGGGAGGTGCTGACGTTGCGGATGGAGCGGCTCAGGAGGAAGGTGAGGATGGCGAGGAAGAGGCACAGCAGAGAGAGGGTCAGTCCCACACAGGTGATGATGGTCAGTGGGTCAGTCTCCTGCAAAAGGAAAAATTAAAAAGGAAGAGTAAAATTTGCAAATCGTGCTGGAGAAACGGGGGCTTTGAAATAACCGGATAATTTCCCAGGGCAATCAGATCTCTAGCTCCGTTGTTGGAGAACATGGAGGACCCATCTGCTCCCTGCCCCTTTCACTACGGAACTCAGAAGAGCAACACATGTGTTGAGTTTGCAGCCCCCAGATGATCTCTGGATCTCGTAACGACTGTAAACAAAGTGGACCAAATACCAGGCTGACTCGCTCCCCCTGCCAGCTCTCTGACATCTAACATGCTGGCCAAGTGCACCTGATCATGCCTTTCCTCGTGGCTGGCTCCAAGCAGTGTAACTCTATTTACAGCCAGAGGCACTTCTCCTTTCGCGTAAGTGGCAGACGCCTGCATTTTGGGTGTCAAAGGGCTCCGGTTTGTCCTTGCAAACAGCCGCAGCATCTGTGCGAATGCAACCCGTGGACCATGAGCTTAAGTGGACGGTTGAAATACCTTGATAGCATGTGAAGCCATCAGGATCGCAAAGCTGGACAGGTGATTACAGTTGCAGGTGGTGTGAGTGCTGTTCGCCAGGAGAAGTCTGCAGCCTTCAGTAGACCAGGTGCCAGTGCGGTTCCAGAAAACACAGACAATCTTGTCTTCCATTTCCTTTCTCTGGAAACAGAAATTGCAGCACCAGCGTCAGCCTCATCCTTTAAAGAGCCGAGGGCTAGTTTAGCCCAAGCTAAACCAAAGAGGAGCCAGAGCTTGGCAGACAGAGCACTGGGTTAGGACTCAGGGAACTGGGGTTGTATTCCTAACTCTGCCATTGACCTGTTGTGCAATCTCTTGAGAAGTCTCCGTGCCTCTGTTTCCCCTCCTACCCTTTGTCTGTCTTCTTTGGGACGGGGCCCATGTGTTTGTGCAGTGCCTGGTACAATGGGACCCTGCTTTCACTGGGCCTCCACATGCCACTATAATAATGGCTATGGGTTTCACACCACTATAAGTCCATTGATCTGGATTGGGGTAAACGAGAGCAGAGTCAGGCATCCAAGCTGACGCCCCACTGGTACAAGATATTGAGGTTTAGAAGTTCACCTGGGAATTTCCATGCTTTTTGTAGGCTTTAGGGTGGGTATTGGGGGACCCTTAGCATTCGCCCATTTTCAGTGTTAAGTTAAATTGCCTCCTCATTTAAACTTGATGTGGTGGAGAAGGAAGAGCCATTGGAAAGATTCAAATTGTAGGGGATCTGTGGTACTGATGGGCAAGGAAGATCATTTTAGCAGGACTGAAGGGGGGCATTATGGGTACTGCGGGGCCCAGAGAGGAGGCTGCAGTAGAAAGGTGGAAGGTCACCAGAACCATGGCGAGGGAAGAGAGGAAAAGCCAGTTTTGCGGGGAAGAAACAGCATCAAGATTTGGACTCATCTTGGGGGCAGGGGAGGAGGCAGGAGGAGTGGAAGATGACCCTCATTAGTGAGCTCAACTGGAAGAGGACGGCAGTGTTGACAACAGAAGCAAAGAGAGAAGACAGTGGGGAAAAGGCCCTGGCCAAGATGGGGTCCTCTTCCATATCAAGCAGGAACATGACTGCCAATCACCTGTTTATGCTTCAGAGTGAAGTTGAAAGGTTTGGAGAGGGGTCCGGGTTTCCCAGTGATCCCACTCACTACCTTGGAATTCAGTGTAACGGTACCCTGCTTGTCATCACCCGTCAGGTTTTGCTGGTCGATAAAGTCATTGTTCAGGATGGACTCGAGACTGGCGTACGATATGAAGGCAACGGCTCCGGAGCCTGCAGGAGCAAAGATGCAAGAGGTGACACCAGAACAGCCTGTGTCCTGTGTCACGCCACAATGAGCTGGAAGAGCTCTTGGCTGGTGGCCCAGCCGAACCAAAGACGAGAAGGACACAGGTACAGAGAGATGGGACGGCTTCCCCACATTCGTACAGAGTGTCAGTGGCCAAACTGGAACGAGACCCCAGGACTCCTTACGCCCTGCACTGGCCAATGAATAACACTTCCTCCTAGGGGGCCATCCGCCAACCAGGACTCAGGTGAGCATGTTGCACTCCAGCTCTGCTACCACTAGTCCAGGAAAATCCACCCCCATCCTGGTCTGTCCAAACTCTCCAGCCCTGACATGCCCTCTGAACCAGGAAAGCCACAAGGGCAGAGCTTAATTTGTGCCAGGGCTGAGCCCCAGAACCTCTGGGCTTGGCAGTTCAGAGCCCCGGCACCTCCCGGCTTGCTGTGTCAGTTATGAACGTAAAAACATTGCTTGAGTCCTGGCACCTAATTACTTGAGTCCTGACCCCACTTTCATTACAAATTAACCGCTGCATGGAGGGTCGGTGTAAAGCAGCCCAGGACCCCCTGGGGAGTCTGTCAGGGCTGCTTTACGGTTTCTCTGCAGCACCGGAAGATCTGGCCTCACAGCTGGATCTGTGGCATGTGTTGGAGTGGTTTGACTCCTTCCGTTGCCCATCCAAACAACTCCCAGATGGTACCTGGTTCGCTGGCGCCAACCACGGTCGTGCAGTCAATGCTCATCGAGTCGTTTTGAGCGTTCAGTTCGATCATCTTCCCTGCCCGACTGCAGTTATCCATAACCCGCAGGGCTGCAATGGCTGGGGGCAGAAGGACAAAGTTCTTCACTGCGCTGCTTTGAAAGCTACCCTGCATTTAGCACATGGCCTGATTCTCCTCCCACTCCTGGGGCGGAAGGGAGCAACGCTGCTGTAAAACCAGCAGGGCCGAGAGAAGAATCAGGACCCCGGATTGTCTCTATGTCCTTTGTGCCTTGCCCCTAGCACAATGGGGCCCTGGTCCATCATGACTGCAGCTCACAATCCTGCTACTAGCCGAGATCAGAGCCTCGTTGTGCTGGGCACCATAGGCAAATGCAATAAGAGACCACTCCTGCCCCAAACAGCAGGAAGGGTTTGAGTCCTCATTTCACAGACAGGGAAACATAAGCACCCAGCGATTTGCCAAGGTCACTCAAAGAACCTTTGACATAGGCAGGAATGGCACCCAACTCTCTTATGCTTTAGCCCAGCACCTTAGCCCCGAGGCCATGCTTCAGTGCCGAGAGCAACTAGGGTGGCACTCAGAGCTGCGTGGAGGTTTTTCCTTTTTCTTACTCATCGTCTCGGTTGCGATAGTCTGCGGCTTGTTCTCGGGACTTTTCTGAGCAGCTTCCAAGGCGGCCAATTCTACGCGCTGCAGAAAGGCGTTGGCTTCCCATGTGACCTCCTCTTTGCTCCCGGTAGACTGCTGGGCAGTGGCATTGAAAAGCGAATCAAGAGAAGTGAAGACTTTCTGGGGTTTAAAAAGAAGATACCCAGGGTAAAGCAGGGGCTGTCAAACAGTGGCCCACTGGTTAACAGAGAGATGGTCCCATGGATCCACCACTGAACCTCCCCATTCACCATCACGGAACATCCCAGGGCAGCTACAACTGCTTACATGGATGTGTGATTTTAGGCAGGCTTTTAGGGTCCCCTCCCCCTCCATGTGCTTCTTATAGTCTGGCCCTCTGCTCCACATGGTTCCCACGCTGCCCAGGTCCCAGCTCCCATCAAGATAGTGCCTCATTCCCTTTGCCCCAAGACATTCATCACCCACTCTTGGCTGGCAGCTGAAATTCCACTCGCTGTTGGCTCCAGTCTACTCTTCTTGAGTAGAAGCAACCAAGCCTTGTTTTCAGCTGCTTTTAAAGACTCCCCCCAGGTTCATCTTTGGAAGGAAGTATCTGGAGACCGGTTGGGGACAAAGAGGAGGGACTTTCCCTTGGAGGACAGGGACTGGCAAATACAGGTGCATAGCCTCTGACCTCCAGCAATACTGACTGGTTTCCATGGCCACATGCAGATTCCAGGTTCTTTGTGGTCTGATTCAGGATGGTGCAAAATTTGTTGCTTTTCTGGTTTCCCTGTAGTGGAATCGTGGAAAAAAGGAGTTTATGCTGTAACATACCTATCTATCTACTGGGGGGTGGAAGATGGGTGTCCATGTCCACCCACCTGTTCTGTCCCTCTTAATCCACTGTATCTTTCTATCCATCCTCTGTCTAGCTCTTTCTCCATCCAACCATCTTCTCTGCCTCCACCCTTTTCTAGGTACCAGCTCTAGTCCATCCATCCTCCCTCTCTATCTCTATCTCTCCAGACTATCCAACCCAGAAGCAGCACGCACACTGAGTGCACTACACAAACTCTACACACACACCCCTCACATCCATACTCTCCCTTTTCCCCTCCTGCCCTGCCCACGAAGATGCCCCAATTCGGACTCACTCGACACATACGTGCTGGGTGGTGTTGCCGCACTGGCTTTTGAAATCGTCTCCTTGCAGAATCCCGGGCTGGCAGATAAAGAGACTTTCTAGGGAAGGAAGGAGGGAGCCAACATTGGAGCCTCTCTATAAGGATCACATCTCTTTATAATGCGATCAAAGCATCATTACACTTCTGGGCACAGAAATGAAACCCGGCAAAGTCCAGTCGACAGCAGAGCTGATGCTAAAGCTAAAGGGATTGGTTTATGGGGCCCAAGAAGGTGGCACTACTCCAGATGCAACTTTCCCCATAACAATATGAAGAATATGCATGGGTGCAGTTGGCTCCTGTATACTACTGCCTACAAAACATACAAGGGCCTAGCTACACACACACACACACTAGTTTGTGGGCAGCTTCTGAACCACGGACCAGAGAGAGCCCCACTAGAGGGCTCACAGACCACTGTTAGCCTTTGGGGCCATCAGGGCCTGATTATATTCCATGAGTTTCCCAAGGCAGCTTGTAGTGACTGGTACCTGTGCAGTTCAAGGTGTGGGGGTCACCAGTTTTCCAAGAGGTCCCACTGGGGGAAGAATAACCTAGAGGACATTGGCAGGTGAAACTCCCTGGGGTATTGATGCAGATGCTGTGAGGGCCACAGACTGATGGGACCTGAGAACATTCATCAATATCTAAACAGAAGAATATGGAATCAATTATTCATCACAGTGGCAGTTACAGGCTCAAACCAAGATCAGGTCCCCGTTGTGCAGGGCACTGCACAGACAAGGATGCACAGGGGATGTCTACATTGCACACTAAGCCCAGTCGCTGACTCAGGTTTTAGCCCAAGTCCCCCGTGCAATCACCCAAATTAATCAGACTCGGGGCAGCAAGCACTCAGGACCCAAGTCCTAGCACCTGGGTACTAGAGGGGTGGGTCAGAGTCTGAGACATGCTTCGACTCAGGTCCAAGCCCTGTCATTTTGCAGCGTGGATGCACCTCAAGCCGCAGACTGAAGTCAGAAGGTCCGCGCAGTGCAGTATGGATGCGTTAGTGCAGCTGCGAGACCTGGGTCCAGCAATTGTAAACCCCGGTTAACAATGCAGTGTGGACACACAAGCACTGGCTGAGAAACACTGAGTCCACAAGCCCGGGTCCCACAGACAGCGGAGAGATACCCAGAGAGACAGTCCCTGCCCCAGAGAGCTTTGAATCTAAACAGACGTGACAGTCAAAGGAAATATGGTGATCCCCGCTGTGCGGATGAGGAGCTCAGGCAGATCGCTCGGATGACACTGAGGACCCAGCATAGGAAATACCTTGTGGATGAGCCCAGAGGGCCATCTGGTCCAGTGACTACCAACAAGGCATTCACAGCAGTTGTTACCTGTGCAATTCAGGCTGGGGAAGCCAACTGTCCCAGTGACAGTATCATAGCCCTTTAAGCATTTGCAGATGAAATTCCCATTGGTGTTGTTGCAGATAGCGTTAGCTCCACAGGGTGAGGGCACTTGATCGCATTCATTAACGTCTACACGGGAAAATGTGGAACCTATCATTATGCAGTCGCCGTGGGGAAGCATGGATATGCAATGTTATGTTTGCTATGGTACAGTAATTACAGTTACACTCTTTGATAGTCCTTTGACTCTGCCATGGAGAGACCTTCGAGTAAATGACAATAAAGGCCTTGTTATCTTTCTAAACTATATGCTCTAATTCAATCAGTTTTTGAGCTTAAGGTAGGAATGGCTGGGTGGAATTCTCTAGCCTGTGATATACAGGAGGTCAGATTATATATTATCACAATAGCCCCTTTATATGAATCCACAGAACAAGTGTGTTAACACTCCAGGAGGTCTTGTGAGTCCCTCAGATGAAATCCACTGCCAATACAATATCAATAGAAATATTGCTCATCACACCAGAAAGTCCATTTCAGTTTTCACGCTGGTCTTTTGAAGGTGCTGTGCAAAGGAACAAACATCTTCAAAAGATGAGCATGGCAACTTATATTCATAACTCTGCTAGTCACTAAAAATCATGGTCTCAGGACAGCTCTACAATACAGACCGACATTGTTAAAATATGTTGCTCAGGAGTGTGAAGAATCCACATCCCTGAGTGATGGAGTTATACCAACCTAACCCGCCCTGTGTAGACAGGCTACATTCAAGGCCGGATTAACCCATAGGCTAATAAAGCTATAGCCTTAGGCCCTCCTATTTTTAGGCCCTACTCTAGGCCCTCCATTCCACATTGAACTAACAGCTGAGAGACAGTAGCGGGGCCATCGGAATTTTTTTGTCTCATTAGATATTGTTATGTACAAATTAATCCATCATGATTGTGAATTCAATTTATGGAGTTGTGATTTTGTCTTTGTGGGCTAAATTAGTGTTTGTGGGTGTGACGGGTTAGATCACAGAAACCCCCTTGGGGCTGCCAACTGATGTGCCAAGACTACTTCTGCCCTCGCTTTCCCTGCTGTCCCACCTTAGGACTTCAGTGCCCTTCCTGGTTCGAGCCAGACCCGCTAGCCTGCTGAAAACCAGACCAAGGTCTGAACCATGTCCCCTAAAAGCTGTGGGCTTAACTAAAAGCAGCTTAGGAAGTGTTCCTGTCTTTAACACTCAGATGCCTAACTCCCAATGGGGTCCAAGCCCCAAATAAATCCATTTTACCCTGTATAAAGCTTACATAGGGTAAACTCAAATTGTTCGCCCTCTATAACACTGATAGAGAGATATGCACAGCTGGTTAATTAATAAGTAAAAAGTGATCTTATTAAATACAGAAAGTAGGATTTAAAGTGGTTCTAAGTAATGGCAGACAGAACAAAGTGAATTACCAAGCAAAATAAAATAGAACATGCAAGTCTATGTCTCATACAGTAAGAAAACTGAATACAGATAAAAACCTCACTCAGAGGAATTCCAATAAGCTTCCTTTTACAGACTAGTCTCCTTCTAGTCTGGTCCAGCAATCACTCACACCCCGTGTAGTTACTGTCCTTTGTTCCAGTTTCTTTCATAGAATATCAGGGTTGGAAGGGACCTCAGGAGGTCATCTAGTCCAACCCCCTGTTCAAAGCAGGACCGATCCCCAATTAAATCATCCCAGTCAGGGCTTTGTCAAGCCTGACCTTAAAAACTTCTAAGGAAAGAGATTCCACCACCTCCCTAGGTAACACATTCCAGTGTTTCACCACCCTCCTAGTGAAAAAGTTTTTCCTAATATCCAATCTAAATCTCCCCCACTGCAACTTGAGACCATTACTCCTTGTTCTGTCATCTGCTATCACTGAGAACAGTCTAGAGCCATCCCCTTTGGAACCCCCTTTCAGGTAGTTGAAAGCAGCAATCAAATCCCCCCTCATTCTTCTCTTCTGAAGACTAAACATCCCCAATTCCCTCAGCCTCTCCTCATAACTCATGTGTTCCTGTCCCCTAATCATTTTTGTTGCCCTCTGCTGGACTCTTTCCAATTTTTCCCACAACCTTCTTGTAGTGTGGGGCCCAAAACTGGACACAGTACTCCAGATGAGGCCTCACCAGTGTTGAATAGAGGGGAACGATCATGTCCCTCGATCTGCTGGCAATGCCCCTGCTTATACATCCCAAAATGCCATTGGCCTTCTTGGCAACAAGGGCACACTGTTGACTCATATCCAACTTCTTGTCCACTGTAACCCCTAGGTCCTTTTCTGCAGAACTGCTGCCGAGCCATTCGGTCCCTAGTCTCTAGCGGTGCATGGGATTCTTCCGTCCTAAGTGCAGGGCTCTGCACTTGTCCTTGTTGAACCTCAGATTTCTTTTGGCCCAATCCTCCAATTTGTCTAGGTCCCTCTGTATCCTATCCCTACCCTCCAGCATATCTACCACTCCTCCCAGTTTAGTGTCATCTGCAAACTTGCTGAGCGTGCAATCCACACCATCCCCCAGATCATTTATGAAGATATTGAACAAAACCGGCCCCAGGACCGACCCTTGGGGCACTCCACTTGATACCAGCTGCCAACTAGACATGGAGCCATTGATCACTACCTGTTGAGCCCGACAATCTAGCCAGCTTTCTATCCACCTTATAGTCCATTCATCCAGCCCATACTTCTTTAACTTGTTGGCAAGAATACTGTGGGAGACAGTGTCAAAAGCTTTGCTAAAATCAAGGAACAACACGTCCACTGCTTTCATCCACAGAACCAGTTATCTCATCATACAAGGCAATTAGATTACTCAGGCATGACTTGCCCTTGGTGAATCCATGCTGACTGTTCCTGATCACTTTCCTCTCCTCTAAGAATTGATTCCTTGAGGACCTGCTCCATGATTTTTCCAGGGACTGAGGTGAGGCTGACTGGCCTGTAGTTCCCAGGATCCTCCTTCTTCCCTTTTTTAAAGATGGGCACTACATTAGCCTTTTTCCAGTCGTCCGGGACTTCCCCCGATCGCCATGAGTTTTCAGAGATAATGGCCAATGGCTCTGCAATCACATCCGCCAACTCCTTTAGCACTCTCGGATGCAACGCATCCGACCCCATGGACTTGTGCATGTCCAGCTTTTCTAAATAGTCCCGAACCACTTCTTTCTCCACAAAGGGCTGGTCACCTCCTCCCCATGCTGTGCAGTTACCCTTGGGGGTGGAGAGGCTCTCTTTAGCCAGCTGAAGACAAAATGGAGGGGTCTCCCCAGGCTCTCTTGTGGGAGAAGACCCCCTCCTCTCTCCTATGCAAAGTCCAGCTCCAAGAAGGAGTTTTGGAATCACATGGGCAAGTCACATGTCCATGCATGACTCAGTTTTTAAAGGCAGCAGCCATTGTCCACATGCAACCTTGAACGTCCTCAGGTAGACTTCTTATGTGGATTGGAGCCTTCCAAGATCCATTGTGCGTTAAGTGCTTCTTGATTGGGCACTTAACTTGCAAATTCCTATCTAAAGAAGCTGACCAAATACGTTACTAAGGCTACTTAAAAATCAAGCAAGTACACAGCCAATATTCATAACTTTGAATACAAGAAACAATACATGCATACAAATAGGATGAATAGATTCAGTTGATCATAACCTTTACAGAGATACATTACATGGCATATGTAGCATAAAACATATTCCAGTTATGTCATATATACATTCATAAGCATATTTCCATAAATGCTTACGGGGTGCACCGTCACAGCGGGCCCAGGCAATACTGACCTTTGTACCCAGTAGGCCTACACTGGACAATAGAAACCATGTTGAAGAAAGGAGGATGGCAGAAATTGAAGGAGACCAAAGAAAGACGGCAAAGGCAAGATGTAGTGCTGGAAGGAACTCCTCTCCTAACGTTTTTTCCTCCTACTCAGTCTGGTGGTGAGAAAGTCCAGGAGAATATCAGCCTAAGTGAATGGGCTGCGCCTCCTGTGTCTTCCCTAGCTGCAGTCTCACCCCCACTCTGAAGACTTTCCTAGTGACAGTAATACAAAAATATCCTTCTCCAACGATCCAGGCGAGTGGGACATGACATCTCAAGATCTCATTGCATACTGGACTGAGAAGGGCCCACAGAAATGCCGGGATCTAGATGCTGACTTTTCATTGACAAAGCGAGAACACACCAATCAGAATCGTTATCTGACCAAATCGATGTTTGAATAGGTGAAGCCTAACAAACTGATTGGCAAGTGAGAATGGCTCATTTATTCACCTTCTAAGAAGAAAGTGAACTTGTTTTTATTGCTGCCTGTTTTCTGATACCAAAAAGTGGGGAATATTCTGCAAAAGCTTCAATGATGGGAAGAATACTCTATACCAGTGGTTCCCAAACTTGTTCCACTGCTCGTGCGGGGAAAGCCCCTGGCGGGCCGGGCCGGTTTGTCTACCTGCCGCGTCCGCAGGTTCGGCCGATCGCGGATCCCAGTGACCGCAGTTCACTGCTCCAGGCCAATGTGAGCTGCTGGAAGCGGTGTGGGCCGAGGGCCGTACTGGGCTTTCCCTGCACAAGTGGCAGGACAAGTCTGGGTACCACTGCTCTATACATTACCAATCATGCAACGAGTGAGCCTCATACATTGTTAGCAGCTGCCATGCCTGAAAGTAAGCTAGTGACAGAATTGATACCCAAATGGAAAACCAGTTTTTGAAGCTCGTGCTTATTGGAAGAACGTTCTTAGATGCATAGTTGAAACCATCGTTTTTCTTGCTGAGCGTGGTCTGCCATTCCGTGGCTCCGATGAAACTGTCGGATCGAAACATAAATGGCAATTACCTTGGCGTTCTAGAGATAATCGTTAAGTTTGATTCTTTCTTAGCTCAGCACATCAATGAACACGCAAATCATGGAAAAGGCCGTACATCATATCTATCAAAGACGATTTGTGATGAATTCATTGCACTGCTGGCAAAGACGACGCTATCAGTCATTGTAGATGAGATCAAAGATGTGGGATATTTTTCCAGTGTCTGTTCACTCAACACTGGATGTGTCACAGGTAGATCAGCTGACTGTCGTCTTGTGTTATGTGCTATCCAGTGGACCAGTTGAGCATTTCATGACCTTCATAAACATCACCAGCCACACAGGGGAGAAACTTGCCTTGTACCTACTCGATTTCCTCACCAAAAATGGGATTGACAGCAGCCTTTGTCGTGGCCAAAGCAAGTAATATGAGCTGCAAATATTCAGGGACGCAGGCAAAGATAAAAAAAGAGCCCGATGCTCTGGTTGATTACATACCATGTGCTGCCCACTCGCTCAACTTTGTTGGCCAGTCTGCCGTGGATTGTTGTGTTGCAGCAGTTTCTTTTCCTGGATTTGTCCAAGAATTGTACAATTTTTTCTAGGCATCAACCAGTCATTGGATGATTCGTAGAGATTCACTACAAAAGGGATGTTCAGTGCCCAAATCACTCTCAGGGACAGGGCACAGTGCCAACGCTGAAGCTGTGAATGCAGTTGTTCTGGGATACCACAACATCACTGAAGTGTTAGAGAGCATCAAGGATGATGAATCTCAAAAATCAGCAACAAGGAAAGATGTGAAGATCCCCAGTGATGCAATGCTTACTTTGGAAACTGGTATTTGTGTGAGGTCTGGAATGATACTTCAGCCATTCAGCAAGTGCAGTCTAAGCTTACAGAGTGCTCAAATTGATCTTTCCACTGCTGTAAACCTAATGAGGAGTCTTGGAAGTGTTCTTCAACAAATGCAGGATAGTTTTGATGACTATGAAATTCAGAAAAAAAAGAAAAGGAGTACTTGTGGCACCTTAGAGACTACTCCTTTTCTTTTTTTGCGAATACAGACTAACACGGCTGTTACTCTGAAACATGAAATTCAGGGGGCTGCAAGGACGGCTAACCATGAGTGTAAGTCAGCCAAACACCGCAAAAGACAGAAGACATATGATGACGCAACTGCCCACTCATTCAGTGACAAGGAGGCCTTCACAGTTAATACCTTCATCATAATCATCGACAAACTGAAGAGTTCAGAAGCCTCGATCTGATGTTCTAATGAACTCTGTGTATAAGCTAGTCCATAGGTTTATCCGGTACATCACCCTCCTTCACCAGCAGGTTATGAAGTTCCCCTATTAAACCACTTATAAACTGGCTTTTCACAAAGGATTCTCTCATGGCTTGCCACTGGGCATACGTTCCTATCTGCATTGCCAGTTCCAAATTGAGCATAGCAAGTTCTGCTACACTCAAGCCATCTCCCAGCCAGGTGGTGCAGGGAAAGAACTATCAAATAGTCTCTGCAAGGCACTCAAATAACTATGCGGGAGATCCCCTTCCTGCCACCTCATGGCTTGCCATTCCTCCCGGTATTTCAGAAGGGCTAGTTCCCCACCACAGCAGTCGTATAACTGTTTGCATAACTGTCTACAGAACCCACGATCCACACTGGGAAGCTGCTGCCAAAATGCAAAGGAGAAAACACTGCTAGGCACTGTGCTGCTTTCTCATCAGTCTGCTCTTTCATGGAGAGCAGCAGCAGGAAGTCTGCCAAGGGCTCTCAGATTCCAGGCTCATCTGCAGGAGCAGCATGTCTTCTCAGGCAAAAGTGCTTTTGCCATCTTAAAGAGTCATCCCCTGGTTAACTGGAGATTCACTAACTGGGGAGCTGTAAACAGGAAATTTACAAATCAGCGGAAAGACAGTTCGGCGCTCATATCCTGCCTCCCCACAAGACCCAGCAAGGGTATTTCCAGCATAAAACCGATGGAGTATAAAAAGGGGGACAAAAATGCCTGTACCCACCTACCTGTCTACCTGATCTCTGTCTGCTTATAACATCAATGAATGCTTGAAAAACACTGAACTAAGGGAAGTGGTCCCAGAAGGAAAGGAAATCCAGTCTGGGAACTGAGAACTTCCTGCAGCATCTGGTGTAAGTGAGAAGGATGTTGGCTTCAAATCTTATTTAGCTTGGTAACGTTTAGGAATTAGCTTGAGGTTTTATCTTTTCATTTCTTTTGTAACCAATTCTGACTTTTGTGCCTTACCACTTAAAAAGTCTCTCTCTCTCTCGTTAATAAACACGTTTTACTGTTTGATCTAAACCAGTGTGTTTGGGAAACCTCTACTTGAGATAACAAAGGCTGGTGCATAAACATTACCCTTTGTTGGAATGTCAGACTATCTATGAGCAGTATAGCATGCACATTTCAGGGGACACAAGTCTGGGAGTGGGGGTATATGGGTGTTTCCCTGTATCTATTCATGGATGGCTGGGACAGCATTCATGTAAACATCTGGGAGTGATTTTGCAGGCTAGTGGCTGTACATGAGCAGGCCAGGAGTGGCTGGTCTGACAGTAAAGCAGCGTAAAAGGAACCCCAGGATAGAGAGTTAAGGGGACACAGCAGTTCAGGTTGTACCCTGGGGAATTTCACAGTAGGAATGAAGGATGGGAGTTGGGGGTAGGGAGGTTCTGATCCTGTGGACAGGAATCTTGGCTCCCATTCCAGGCACTGGAGCGGAGTGTCCACTAGTGGGAACAGACTCTTCTGCATGCTCATACACAAGCCTGGCTCCGTCAGCCTTATTCCCCCCCGCCCCCGCCAACTTGTCCCTGTCCCAGTGCTGTCTCTTACCATCCCTGGCTCTTGTCCCCGTCCCAATCTGAATGCCTCAGGTGTCTCATCCGATCCCAGTCTCCTTTCTCAGCCAGTCCCAGTCTCCCCCTGCACCCAATCCTCCCCTCCCCGTCCCAGTCTCCTTTCCCAGCCATTCCCAGTTCCCCTGCATCCCGGCTCCTCATCCCATTTGTCTTTCTCCTCCCCTCCAAGTTTCCAGCTGTGCCAACTCCTCCCCCCCTCCCCACAATATTCCCCAGTCCCACTGAGTCCCAGTCCCAGTGTCCCTCAGTCCAAGCTCCTTGTTGTTCCCCCAGCCCAGCTCCTCAACCCAGTCTCTTTCCCTGGCCAGTCCCATCTTCCCCCTGCACCCTGTTGCCTGGACTGATCTGTCTCCCCGCCCAACTTCCACACACTGGTTTCCAGTCCCAGTTTCCCATCCCAGTTCCTCATCCAACCACAGTCTCCTCCACCAAAGACTGTCTCTCAGTTTGCCCCCATTTCCCTTCCCAGCTCCCAGGCTCAGTCTCCACCAGTAAGTTCCACAGGTTAACATAGCATTGTGTAAAACAAAAGCATTTCCTCTGATCCATTTAGGGGCCAGATTGTGATTAGCAGCCTCCCCCCAAACCCTCTCCACAGGCTGCACAAGGGTCACTGCTTCCACCCTGCCGCTCATGGTGGTTTGCGGTGCCCCAAAAGAGGGTGGGGAAAGAGGGTGGGGCCATAATATGCTCCTCCCCTCTGCACTTGCCAAAGGATCTGTCTGGCCACATGAAGCTGGAATTGCAACATGTGAAGAATGTAACGGGATGGGGGCAGGACATTCCCCATATACCCTGGGCTGCTCAGGGAAAGATTCAGCCCCAGCAGGGCTGTACAGCTCCATGCCACCCCTGACCCAGGGCTCTGTGCCTATTGCTCAGTCTAATCTTACCCTGCTGCTTTTTGGTTTGACTGGACACCCCCTGGTTCATGGGGGGGAAGATTGACAGCTATTGGGGGCTGTGGATCATCCCTTTCCTGCTCTTTTAGGGCATGCCTGCCCTTCGAGCTGGGGGCGTAATTCCCAGCTCGAGGAGACATACTCATGCTAGCTCCCATCAAGCCAGCGTGCTAGAAGTAGAGCGTGACCGCAGCAGCGTGATCTAAGGCGGTAGGTACATACCGGGGGCAACTAGCCCATCCCACCACTTGCACCAGCCTGGCTACCCTCTATTGTTAGCATGCTGTCTCCGTGAGCTGGGAATCGCACCCCCAGCTGGAAGTGTAGACACAGCCTCAGTCCCTGCGTCGCGTTCGCCAGTCAGCAGAGTGCGTGGATACATGGCTTTTCTGGCAAGAGCTTCTCCCAAGTGCAGTAGAGCGACCTACATTGCAGTCACCCCACTGCAGGGCTCCCGCTCGCTTAGCTGGGCTCCGGAGCCGATACTCACCAACACACTTCACTCTTGGATCAGTGAATGGTTCCTTCCCAAAATTAGGCACAAACCCGGCTTTGCAGGTGCAGTGGTAGCCCCCAGGGATGTTTTGACAAGTTGCAAGATCAGGACAAGTAGACGAATTCACACAGATGTCATCTGTTAAAGGAAGAAGGAATCGTGTCATTTAAAGAGAGCAAGAGATAACCCTTTGCACCTTTTGTTTGACTTCTTCAGTGTCCTTTACATTCATTCATTAATCCAGTTAATCATGCAGCGAGGGAGAAAGGGTGGAGCCAGCAGAGCATGTGGCTGGGGTGGGAGAACCAAGCCAGCTGGCTGACACTTCTGAAGGCATCAGGTGACGGAACAAATCCCCATCCCTCTCCGCCTCCCCAGAAGCCCCAAAAGGAAAAGCAGGAGGAGGTAGGGAGGTATGGATGGAGGACTGGTGTGGGGGGCAGGGAGGATCTGAGCTGGCTTCAATGAGTTTTCAACCAACATATGGGTTTCCTAGTCTGCACCAGTGAGTCCCACAGGTTAACACTACATTGGGGAAAATCAAAGCCTTCATTTTTATCCATTTGATGGTGACTGGCCCCGACATGGCACACAGGAGGCGGGATACACACAGAAAACCTCCCTGCCAGCGGCTGCATGAGGTACATTGCTTCCTCTTGGTGGGTCACAGTCCCACAAATGGGGGTTGAGAAATGGGTAGGGCCACAGTATGCTCCTCCCCTCCGCACTTGCCCAAGGTCTCTCCGACCACATAGAGAAGGAAGTATGCGGGATTCCCCCAGAAGAATGTAAGGGCGAGTGGGGACCTCTACACCCTGGGTGGCTCAGCAGCTTCCTCACCCAGGGCTGTGGGCAGTTTGCACATGGCTGCTTTCCAGTTTCATTGGATGTCCCTGACTTCATTGATGGCCAGATTAACAGGCAGGGGAAGCCAAGTCATTAAATCTCCTGGCCCTGGATCATTTCTTCCTTGGTCTCTTAGTCACATTTCCAGTTAGTAATGCTCTTTTTGATGGTGATGCATTGAGCACTTTCTCTGCAAGCTCAACCGCATTAGAGCAAGTGACAGAACTGTCTCCCTTTTCCAGGGCTCCCCCTCACTGAGTTTGACTCAAGGGCTCAGTCACCTTTGCATTGAACTGTTGGATCAGTGAAGTCTGGGTCCCCTGAAGTGGATACAAACCCAGGTAGGCAGGTACAGTAGTGCCTCTGGATCGTATAGACGCACATTGCATGTTTAGGGCACGTAGACGGATCACCACACCTATTAGCTGTAAAATGAAGAAGGAACCATGGAAACAGCAATGATCATTTAATTAAAACACAGCCCTATTTAGCCACCAGTGGAGCATGTGGCTTTCTGGTGAGCGGGGAAGAAGGAGGCAGAGACAGAGATCAAGAGATCAGAAGAGAATGAAAAATATGCAGAGAGACATAAGGAGGAAATGGGATGGAAAGTTCTTTGCCCGTTCAAAGCCCCCCTCCAGCTGCAGGACACTCCGAGGTTCGGATCTGGAGATTTTGTTCAGGTTTCTAGGCATCAGCTTACGAGCTGTGGTGAAACATTGAGTCCCCTTGAAGCAGACGAGCCAGCAAATGCCTGAAAGAGGACAAACAACCAAGGATGCTCTTACTGCACTGGGTTTTATTGCTGTTACCCTGTAGGAGGCTGCATGGCCTAGTGGATAAAGCATTAGGCTGGGAGATCAGGGTTTTATTCCTGGCTCAGTCACTGACCTGCCAGTTGACCTTAGACAAGTCCTTACCCCTCTCAGTATCCCTTTGGTCCATCTTTTCTATTTGGACTGTAAGCTCATGGCGAGCATTGTGTCCATACAGCGCCTAGCACAGAAAGGTCCTGATACCGGTGGAGACCCCCCCCCCAAGCACTTTGGAATATAGTCTATAGATAATAAAAGCAATTTTGGGGGGCTTACAGCGGGCCAAACCCTCCTCGTGGGGAGGATGGGGACCTGTAAAACAGGCGGGTTGGTAGGATTGAATGTTTATGGGTAGATGTTGGTAAACGTCAGTTTCGCCAGACACACACACACAAACCCATAAAAAGAATATTTCCATCAACAATTGAAATTGACCGGTAGGGAAAGTAAGAAAATGTTACTTGAGAACTTATTACAGTTTGATTTATGGATTTTTACTTTCTATATTGTGACTGACACTGACAGTTTGTGTTTTAACAATGACAGAGCTTTGACTTTTTGAATCTCAAGGTCTGTGGTCATTAAACAAATACTGCCTGACTCCCCCCATGGCCTGACCCCTCCATAGTTTCCCCACAACCAAGACCATTTAAATCAATAAAAATAAAGAACTAAAATCAAGTTGTGCTCGGCCTACAAACCCGGGTGGCTCTGTTGACTTTAGCAGAGCTACAGCAACTGATGAGCTGACCTCTGTCGTTGAAACCCCAAGGGAGTTTTGTCTGAGCAAACCCCGAGTGAGAACACTCGGGGTTTTGTCTCATTCCCAAGCCTACGCTGTGAGAGTGACTCACTTCTCCGATTGCTCAATGTCCCCACTGCACATTTATCAAATCGTCTCAGAAACCAGTCTCAAAGCCATTTCTTTGTAACCTGCTGCCGCAGTACACATCAACTGACCCTCTGCGCCTTTCACGGATAGCAGAGCCTCAGAAACGTGCTTTGGATGCCACCCTCAGAAGCCCAGCTGCTCAGGAAAAACCCCTCTGGAGCTGGGAATGCAGGTGGAATTCTCAGAAGTTTACTTCTGTTCCCTGCACTGTAGCAGCCCCAAAGAACGGCTACTTGATACTTCCTCTTCCACACTCAGCCGGAACTAAGAAATGCAGGGGCACACGGTGAGGATTTAAAAACGAAGGGACCAAACCTTTTTGGATGCACAATATTTTCACCTGATCCTTATTTTACCCTCCCAATGGATTCAGCGGTTTACAATAGAACAACAGGTCATGCCAGGCACAGTAGAAGGATCTCACTACCCTTGGCCAAGGGCTTTTCCCAACTCTCACCACTTTGTGTTGGAGATCCAGCACTTTGCAGCCCATTACATGAGGCTCTTTTCCTTGTGGATCCAAGATGGCTGGACGTTAGAGGAAGGAGGTTTTGGAACCGTTTTCCAATAGGACTAGTCTGAACTAACCCACCCAGCTAGTCTGAAGATGGAATTAATCCCATTCATATAACAGGACTGTTATAAGACAGGACTGTGTATGACAGCAGGGGCCTGGACTCAATGACCCTTAGGACATGGGACCATCTGGAAGTTTTACTAACTAAATCCACCATTTGTTATATGGCTGCTCCAAGCTGCGTCATGAGTTTGAGAACCGCTGTCCTAACTTGCCAGATTACTGCACCCCTCTCAGGAGTCTGATTGGTCTTGCATACCCTCAAATTCAATTCATTTAAACGCGACTTGCTTACAAAAATCAGACATAAAAATACAGAAGTGTTATAGCATGCGATTACTGAAAAATTGCTGACTTTCTCATTGTTACCATATCATTATAAAATCAATTGGAATACAAATACCGTACTTACAGTTCAGTGGATGGTATATAGAGCAGTATAAACAAGTCATTGTCCATATAAAATTTTAGTTTGTACTGACTTCGCTAGTGCTTTTTATGTCGTCTGTGGTAAAACTAGGCAAATATCTAGATGAGTTGATGTACCCCCGGAAGACCTCTGCAGACCCCCAGAGCCACGTGTACCCCTGGTTGAGAACCACTGAGTTAGGATAAAGCTCTGGGGGCTAGTCTGGTCCCAGTTACACTGGTACCAATCTACAATAACTTCACTGAAGTCAACAAGAAAAATGGGGGTCTTGCAATTAAGGCCCGATCCACAAAGGTATTTAAGGGCCTAAATCCCAGCTCCACAAAACCCCTCCTCAGCTGCCCCCTAACCCTGTAGATGCCTAAACTCACAGGCTAAAACTTTTTCTAGGCACCTGAGTTTCTGCCTTTGGGCACATGCCCTGTTTGCCTTGCTCTTGATGCCTATCTCACACCTAAGCCCCACAGATTGGGGGGTGGGGGCCCCAATCTTGTAGGCATGCTCAGAGCACGCCTCCTGGACTGGGTCCCATTCAAAATTGGGGGAGGGGGATAAGCAGTGGGGGCACCTTGTTCATACCTTTTAGCCTGGGGTTACCTCACTCGCCTGGATTGCGGGAGACCGAGGTTCAATTCCCCCTTGTGCTTGATGGGGTGCGGGGGGGGGGGGGGAAAGGGATTTGAACAGAGGGGTTTCTGCCTATAAAGAGTGTGTCCTAACCACTGTGCTACCAAAGTCTGTCATATTTAATTAGCTATACAAAGCAGAAGAGCTCAAAGAGCCATTGGAGCGGGGGACTGGACGCTGAGTCTCCCGTGTCCCAAGCAGGTGTACTAACCCCCTCACTGCAGGGTCACTCTCACTCAAGTCTGTGGCCCAATGACTATCCCCAAAAGAGCCAGGAGAATTAGAGGATTGGAGCACATGTGTAGGTGAAAGATTCAAAGCGCTCAATCTATTTAGTTTCAGGAAGAGAAGGTTAAGGGTGACTTGATTACCATTTATAAACATCTACACAGGAACAAATATTTAATATTGGGCTTTTTAATCTAGCAGAGAAAGGTGTAACACAATCCAATGGCAGGAAGATAACTCTAGACAAATTCAGACTGGAAAGAAGGCGTACATTTTTGACAGTGAGGGTAATTAACCATCAGAACAATTTACCAAGGGTCATGGTAGATTTCCCATCCCTGACGATATGAAAATCAAGATGGGATGTGTTTCTAAAAGATCTGCTCCAGAAATTAGTTCGGGGGGAGTTCTATGGTCTATGTAGAGAGGAGGTCAGACTAAATGCTCACACTAGTCCTGTCTAGCCTTGGAATCTGTGGTTTATTAACTTTATCAGTGATGATTTTATGTTTTCTTCCAGGTCATTGATGAAATGAGTGTTCATTTCAAGAGTCACAGATCTGGGTGAATGCCCAGCAGTGAAGGGCCCTACAAAGATCCTAACACAATTATACGAACAGAGAAGAAAGAGAGTTTTCCTGCCCCAGAGACCTCAAGCTAAGATTTTTTTTTTTTTGCCAAGCCCCCATTGGAAGAAAATAACCCAATTCCTTTCAAACTTACCCAGAAGGTGGGAGATAAGCTGCTTCATGGTGGCCGCTGCCTTCTGCAGCCAGGCAAGAAAACCGCATCTGCTTATCCTGTTGTGATCTTTCTCAGGGGAAGTTTGCTGAGTGACGCAGGTTGTCCTGGGGCTTGTTATCACCGTTCCTATCTCAGCTGTGTCTCTTTTTGGGCGGTGTGAGGAAGCAAGGCCAGATGGCTATAGAAAAGTAGTGGGAGATGGATCTATTAGCTCCAGGCTAAACAAATCCCTGGTACCAGGATAGTGAAATGGCAGCTGCTCCAGGTCAATTAAGACACCTGGGGCCCATTAAGAGCTTTCCAGAAGGCAGGGAGGACCAGGGCCAGTGCAAGGACATTTTGCGCCCCGGGTGAAACTTCCACCTTGCTTCTCTCCCCGGCCCGGCCCGCCCATCAATTCATTGAGGGGCAAATCCCAATGATTATAGCTGTAACTGCACCTGTTACCTCTGGATTATTAAAAAGATCATTCTTAATGATCAGTAATGAATACAATCATACAGTACAAGGGCAGAGGGGATATTTTATTATTGGGTTATCAATCTTTTTCTCTTATAATATAAATCATACATGCTGCTAAGAAGGAAGGTCTCGTGTGGGAGTCACGTGCCGGGGAGTGAGCAGATCCATGTTCTATTCCCAGCTTTTCCTCAACACACAAATTCTCCTCCCTTGCAAGGCAACTCAGAGGAACATCTAGAAGAGCTAGCTTTTACATAGACATATCCTTGGGGCAACATGACACCCATGTGCCTCATATTCAATGGAATAGGCACATTGCCCCCCAAGAACTCCAGCGAGCAGGGATAGGGCATGTTTAAACCATGTACTATGTGTCCTGGGGTGCAGGACAACACTAAGCTGTCTGTTTATGGTTAAAGACCACTTCAAATGCCATTGCATCTACTAACTGATGCTTAGACAATACAGCACTGAGGCACTTGCTTAACTTCAACCCTGTGAGTAGTCCTGCTATGTTTAAAGTTACTCACATGCTTCAGTGCGTGATACGTAGTAAATGATCGTCCCCAGGTGTTTACAGTCTAAAGACATGATATAACAGGTGCATAGACAAACAACTGGGCAGGCTGTCAGCGGTGCGTATGGCTGTGGGATGTTTCTTTTAGAATGAAATCCAAATTAATAAATCAAGTCATTTGGCATAGCCGACCAAGAATCAACTTTGCAGTGACAAATCCCCCTCAGGTAATTGCTCATCTAAAGTTCAGCAACTTTCACGAAAATCTAGGCTCTTTATCTCTTAGATAAAAAATGTATTTCTCTCTCCCATCCTCTGGAAACCGAACTACTTGGTGGCTTCGTTGATATGAGTTCATTGTTTTTCATTTGACTTTCAAAACATGCTGTGAAAATATTTGAGTAACTACCTCAAAAGGCAGAAAAGGGGTGGCAGGGGAAAGGTTGTTTTTCCATACTCAACTTTCAAAATCATTTTCTTTCTTTGTGAATTGTTAACAATATTAAAGTTAGTGAAACAAGACTTTTTTAAAGATGTGATGGTCCAAGTATAAACCAACTCACTTTGTATAAACATATTAAAATACTTTATATCTACTTCTCAACCATGTAATTGGTCTTTTTGTATCTGAAATCTGAAGAATATTCCCATCTTGCATGATAAACTATAATCTAGGGCTTCTTCTGAATTCTGTACCATTGTTTGGTAATGTAACCAAGATTTTCAATGGTGAGCACAGAATCTGCATTTCAAACACAAAACACAAAAGGCCAAAAATGCAATGTGATGGGATATCAAGTTATTGAAGAAGCTTAAATATGCATTTACGCGCTGACCCCCGTGCACCCCCTGGCTCCCCCCTCACCGCGCTCAGGGCCCTGAGCCTGCTCCGGGAGGGGCAGCGGCGGCTCACATGCCCGGGAGCCGCAGAGCCCGAGCGCGGCGAGGGGGGAACCGGGGGGCACACGGGGGCTGCGGCCCGCCTGCATCTGCTGAAGCCTGCAGGAGCCCCCCCCGGGGGGGGGGGATGCTGGGCCGCAGCCTGGGCAGGAGGGGCAGGGGGCGCGGCTGCTCCCTGCTAGCAGCACCGCCGCCTTTGCAGGGCTCGCTGCCCCCGCAAGCCGACCGTCTGGCTCTCCAGTGCCTCCGGAAGGTGGCTTCTCCCTGCCAAGCCAGGGCACCACTTTTTTGTCACCTCCCAACCACTTAGCGCCCTGGGCCACCGCCTAGTTCACCTAGTGGTTGCACCAGCTGTGGGGAGAATGCTAGGTTGATTGGGATACCTGAAGCCAATCAGGGGCTGGTTGAAACTAGTTACAAGCCTCCCAGTTAGTCAGGTAGGCACACGTGTCAGGAGCTGTGGGAGGAAGTTGCGCTGTTGGAGAGGCTGAGCAGTACACACCATATCAGGCACAAGGAAGGAGGCCCTGAGGTAAGGGTGAAGTGGAACTTGAGGAAGTGAGGGCTGCTGTGGGGAAGTAGCCCAGGGAATTGTACATGTCATGTTTCTAAAAGGTCAGCTACCATAGCTGGTACTATTAGGGTTTGTCAAGGTTCCTCCCCCACTCTGAACTCTAGGGTACAGATGTGGGGACCTGCATGAAAACCTCCTAAGCTTACTTTTACCAGCTTAGGTTAAAACTTCCCCAAGGTACAAATTAATTTTATCCTTTGTCCTTGGAATATCCACTGCCACCACCAAACTCTAACTGGGTTTACTGGGAAACGTAGTTTGGACACGTCTTTCCCCCCAAAATACTCCCAACCCTTGCACCGCACTTCCTGGGAAAGGTTTGGTAAAAATCCTCACCAATTTGCATAGGTGACCACAGACCCAAACCCTTGGATCTGAGAACAATGAAAAAGCATTCAGTTTTCTTACAAGAAGACTTTTAATAGAAATAGAAGTAAATAGAAGTAAAGGAATCACCTCTGTAAAATCAGGATGGTAGATACCTTAGATACAGGTAATTAGATTCAAAACATAGAGAATCCCTCTAGGCAAAACCTTAAGTTACAAAAAAGACACACAGACAGGAATAGTCATTCTATTCAGCACAGTTCTTTTCTCAGCCAGTTAAAGAAATCATAATCTAACATATACCTAGCTAGATTACTTACTAAAAGTTCTAAGACTCCATTCCTGTTCTGTCCCCGGCAAAAGCAGCATACCGACAGACACACAGACCCTTTGTTTCTCTCCCTCCTCCCAGCTTTTGAAAGTATCTTGTCTCCTCATTGGTCATTTTGGTCAGGTGCCAGCGAGGTTACCTTTAGCTTCTTAACCCTTTACAGGGGAGAGGATTTTTCCTCTGGCCAGGAGGGATTTTAAAGGGGTTTACCCTTCCCTTTATATTTATGACAGGGTCCCTGGGTAGAGGGTGGGCCCGGGCTCCCCCCCTTTGCCCCTCTGATTAATCACTGAGACTGGGAGACAACAGAGACTGTGCAAGGGAGGATAGCTTCTCCTCACTTTCCCCGCTGGCTTATGATGAAAATGGCTCAGTAGACTGTGGCCCTTGTCTCCAGAGAGAGAAGGGCTACGTGGAGGGTCACAGTGAGCCTCTGAGGCTAGCGAAATCCGCCAGGAAACGTGGGACCCACGGAGGCAAGGATAGAACTTTGTCACAACAGATACATCTCCCCTACCCACGATGGTCTTTAAGCATCTCACTAATGTTTGTTATGAGGGTAAACCTACCTCCAGTGGTGCTGGAACTAGGGGTGCTGCCATGCCTCCCAGGTTGAAGCAGTAATAACAAACGCCAAATACATGATTTCCATCAGCAGCACCCCCCTCCCACTATAAAAATTGTTCCAGCTCCCCTGCCTACCACCCTGCAATCTACATGAAGGAAAGTAACAGGGGAAACTGTTCTCCTTTTCTTTCAGGAATAACCTCATGGATGGTTCCTGGGACCCACATGTGACATTCTATAGCTTGGGGGAGCATCCTGTAACCCCCATATTCCTCATTTTTATATAATTGTGATCTTACATATAAAGCATGCCTTGTAAGGTATCGGGGAGAGGTTACGATCTGCTGAAAGTCATGTCTCTATCCATAGATGTGTATCATTAATGCATATGAAGTTATGAGAATTATGTTGTATGGTTGTCACAAAGACATGCTGTAAGTTGGGGAATCCGCCAGATATTCGCTCCCCAGAGTCAACTGCAAACAACCCATCAACAGCCATTGTCCAGCAAGGGAGCTGCAATTCAATGACTCACCTGCATGAGGCCACACCAAGAGAACTGCTCAACCTTGCCTGGAGACTCAGCAATGCCCCCCAGACATGTCTGGACTTGTGCTCCCCAAGCACATGGGACTGAGAGTATAAAACGGAACCCAGTGGCCACAAGCTGGGCCTTTCTCCTTCACCCACCTATGCTGCAAGCAACAAGGACACTCTGAAGCCTCCAAATGAGGGGACTGGCCCAGATTTCAAGAGTGAAATCTGTGTACTATGAACTGCAATATCCAGTGGGGTGAGAAAACCTGCTTAATCTAGATGTTGCCCAGTCTAACAGGGTTGAGAGTTTAGTCTGCGTGCTTATATTTTCTTTTCTTTTCTTTTGGTAACTAACTCTGACCTTTTTGCCTATAACTTTTGCCTTTCCTGCTGGAGTAGGAAGTTGTTCTGGGGCTCAGGGCTGACTGTACAGCTTATAGAAAGGGAAACAAAGACCCTGTGCCCCACCTCGATTAATGCCAGCCCCTTTAGGCCGCTCTAGCAGCATAAAGTGGGCAGATATGCCCCACCCTTGTAAACGTCCCGTGGGCAGGGGGCCTCGCTAGCTGGCGTAGGGGTCCTGCATCCCCCTGCTCCCAGAGTAGAGAGCAAATCAGGGGCATGACCAGAGTACACTGCACTACAGCTCTTCCCTGCTCCCCAGGAGGCTATAGGTTGCAGCATAAGTTAGAACAGCCTCGAGGCTGCTCTAACTTACACAGAGAGCTGGGCAGAGTTCTGAATGGCCCCAGAATAGAAGGAACACAACATTTCTTCTGACTTAGCTGCTGTAGGGTCTCTCCCTACAAGCCCTATTCTGCTATGGAATGACTCTCACTTCTGGATATGTCTGAAATGGAGGTCATGGGGCCCAACTGGGCCTGCCAGACAGGGCTCTAGCACCTGACTGCCAGCGGTCCTGGCACTGACCTAGGCACTGTGTTCACAGCGCTATGCCTCAGAGGACATGAGGTAACACATCACAGCGGATCTCGTGCTCTGCTGCTAGGGGACAGCTGTGGGTACCAAGAACCCTGGTGGGGAGAACAATGGGGAGTTGTGGGGGGGAAGAGAAGAGCCTACATACTATGAGTCCCCATTAGGCCAGCAGTGCGAGGTTTAACACAGAATGCAGCACCAATCTCTCTGCTTTACCCCTGCAGCTTTCTGCTGCCTTATCTCCCTGCCAGAGCTCAGCTCCCCTCTTAGGTTTCTTGCAGCAGCTCTTCTTATCGCCCTGGTGCAGGATGGTGGCACTTCTTGTGAAAGAAACTTCCCCTTTGAAGCCACAAGCTGGGGTTCCAAGAACTGCCCTGCAGGCCCACGTATGAGAACCAAGGAACACCGGGGGGCCCCTCGCGGGGGCTCAGGGTATACCTACATTGCAACCAGGAGGTGTGACCACTGCACTTCTAGACATATCTGAGCCAACGGTCGAGTCGCCCCGGAACGTTCCGGCACACCGTTCCAGCGCTTCCCTGGCATCTTGCGATGCTTCCAGCACTTACACTCCAGCGCGGCTTGAGCGCTGCATCACCCCCTGATCGGAGCTAGCTTTATCTAGCTAGATCACGGCTAGCTCGAGTATTAATAGCCGTGAAGTCCCAGTAGCATGGGCAGCGGCTGCTCAAACGTGTGCCCTGGGTCCTGGGCTAGCAGCAGGCGGCCAGCTGCTCCTCGAGCTAGCTAGACATGTCTGCTGTACGTCTGCTCGTGCTGCAGTCCCACACCCCCAGCTGCAGCATAGATATGCCCTAAGGTGCGTCTCTCATAGAATCACAGAATCATAGAATATCAGGGTTAGAAGGGACCTCAGGAGGTCATCTAGTCCAACCCCCTGCTCAAAGCAGGACCAATCCCCAATCAAATCATCCCAGCCAGGGCTTTGTCAAGCCTGACCTTAAAACCTTCTAAGGAAGGAGATTCCACCACCTCCCTAGGGAACGCATTCCAGTGTTTCACCACCCTCCTAGTGAAAAAGTTTTTCCTAATATCCAACTAAACCTCCCCCACTGCAACTTGGACTGTAATGTACCAGGATCACTGCTGGGTCCCTAAGCTAGAGGGAAAGGACCTGGGCAGAACTAATACACTTCACCCTTATACAGCTCTTTTCATCAGTAGCTCTCAAAGCGCGTAGGGGCCCCCTGCTGCCCAGTTCAAAAGCTTGCTAGTAGCAGGTGACATAATCCACCCCAGCCCAGGGAAGGTATAACAGGGCTCCTGGAGGATAGGGCCCTCGCTGGCTGTTAGCCAAGACAGCTAAGCCTCCGACGGCCAGAAGCTGGGCCTGGATGACAGGGGATGGATCACTCGCTAATTGCCCTGTTCCGTTCGTTCCCTAGGAAGCGTCTGGCATTGGCCGCGGTCAGAGACAGGTTGCTGAGCGAGATGGACCATTGCTCTGACCCACGATGACCGTTCTTGAGACAATCACCTCCGGAGGGGGCTGGTGGCCACATGGGAGCCTGACAGCTGGCTGTCGAGCTAAGGCTGCATCCCAGGCAGCCTGACAGCTGGGACTGAAGGGATCCAGGCACAGTCGCGCCCTGGTGATGGCGGAGGGGGGGCAGCACAGGGCTGCAAAGCAGCAGGGGCAGTTGCACATGTCGGGGTGCGCCCTGGTCCCGACAAGACCATGGACAAAAGAACCGAGCTCCGGCTCATTGCCTCCAAGGGTGGGGGGCCCCAGGAGCGGAGCAGAGACAGGACTCTGCGCGGATGCCTATAAAGGGGGGTCCTGTATTGAGGCTGCCGGATACAGACCCACTGGTTCCCTCAGGCACCCTAGCTCCCAGACTGTACTTCCTGATGTCACCATTAGGCGTCTCTCCAAATCCTGGCTTGCATTAAGCAGTCATGGAGCAGGGAGTGCAGGCTATACTGAATTCATCGGACAGCACTACTGGGCATGCTAGACAGCGCCCCCTTGCTGTCAGGGAGCACTAGGGACTGCATTTAGACAGAGCATTGTGGGGACTCGGGACTTGGTTGCTTGTACCCCATTTCCAGCCACTAGAGGGAGAAACAATTTAGCCTGTATATTTTAGGGTGTCGAAACAAAACCACTCGAGGAGGCATTTTAAAAGATGCCACAAAGTCATGCATTCAAAATCAAACTCCTTTTACACTATTGAAATGGCACAGACATGCAAAACCTGCTCAGATTTCAGGGCACTGAAGGATTGTGGGGGGGACCCACAATAAATAAGGAGAAAGGGAATCTCGGAAAAGGAGCAGCGGACCAGGGCTGGACTAAGCTATAGGTACTACTGGCCCATGTCTAGGGAGTGTAACTTGTTCTAACTACTAGACCCCACAGCCAGAGATAGAAGAACCCAGGAGTCCTGACTGCCAGCACCTGCAGCTGTAATCCTCACACCCCACTCCCCTTTCCAGCCCACTGATTTAACCCCGGGATCAAACTCCAGCCCAGACAGCTGGGAGGTTGGTTTCGAAGCTCTGATCCTGCAAGCGCTTTAAAGAAGGCGGATTCAAGTTCTGCGATAAGCTCTTCCTTCTCCTGTGGCGCGACGGCATCTCCTGCCTCCCGGCCAGAACGTCAGCCCTGCAAGGAAAGAGGGACACCGGCATGGTTCCGGAGGGGAAAACACAAGCTCCCAGGAGAGTTCTGATATCAGGTGAGTGGGATCAAACCTTCTGTGCCCTCGGATTTAACCCTGACTTCAAGCTCCGAGCAGAGCAGATTTCCATGTCTATTGGTGTTACTGGGGCTTCCCCCAGAGCTCCTAAGTCCCTGAGGGCTGGTGTGCACCCAGCTTTTGTACCAATTTAGCGACATCAGTCCAGACACCATGTCTGCCCTGTGCTGGGGAGTCCTGACTCCCAGCCCCCTTTGCTATAACCACTAGACCCACCCCGCTTCCAGCGCCCTGACAGAACCCAGGAGTCCTGACTCCCAGTCCAGTGCTGTAACCCTGCCCGGATCTCGCCTGGATTCTGGATGCATCTGGTGAGGGTTCGGCAAAGATCGCAGGGACATTGGCTCTCTCACCGCTTTGCTGCTGGTGGCTAAAGTAGACATGGAGACGTCGGAAACGTAGGACTTGGGTTTGCAGGTGAACCATCTCTTGTACTCCTCCCGCACCTGGAGATGCAGAGACAGTGAGTGGTGCTGCACCGCTAAGAAATGGGAGAAGATCTCTTCTCTCCATGCCTTATCTCCGTTTCTAACGTGCCCAGCACCTCAGCATCGGGGCATTATGCAGATGAATAAGAGCCGCGTCTAATCCTCCCTGATAAAAGGGACCGGAGCCCCTGATGCTGTCATTGGGGCTTATTCACTGTTACCCATGCAGAGACTTATAGCTATTTATGTTCCCCCCTCATCTATGCCTTGGTACAAGTTAGAGCAGCCTCAGGGCTGCTGTAACACTCTGCTTCCTGTGGCAGGAGAGAATACCCATAGTGCAGTGCACACTAGCTTTGCACCCAATCCACCCCCTGCTTTGGAGGCAGAGCCTTTAGAGGAGCTATGCATGGAAGGGGATTCTCAGGAGGCCTTTCCCTTCCCTTTCCCCCCTTTAACAGCCCTTCAGGGTGCCAGACTGATTATTTTAGGGAAGTTCTCCAGGGAACTGAGAGGCTGAGTGACTTGCCCAAGGAGTCGACAGCACAGCATGGAATTGTGCCCAGGTCTCCTAAGGGCTAAGCTAGTACTTCAGCCTCTGGGCCATCTTTCCTCTCCAAACAAGGGGCTGCTCCATTGCTCTGCTACTGGGGGAAACCCTGGGCAAAAAGCTGGGGGTGGGGGATCTTGCCCAGCAGAATCAGTAAAGCATCGTTAGCCCGCCCTGCTCTCTGCTGGCAGGAGGTCTGATGAGTCCATCAGGGAACGAAGGGCCCTGGGCGGTACCTGGCGATTGAGGAGGCAGTGCACCAGGAAGATGAAGGCTCCCTGCAGGCTGTTGATGATGGTGAATAAATACGCCATGACAGTGGCGGCTGGGCCGACTTGAAGGAGACCGAAAATCCACGTGCAGCCCAGAATGAAGACTTGGGCGATGGCTTTAAAGGTCAGTAGCCTGGAGAAAGGCAGACGGAGAGATCCCGTGATGACAGCCCTCTGGGGGGCGGCTGAGTCAGGGGGGTCCGGGCCAAAAGGGCGAATGCCTCCAGGTAGCCACGCTCCATCTACAAGCGTGAGAGCAGCTGGCCCAGAGTCTTCGAAAGGTAGACGCACAAGCTGCTACAGCCTGCACTAAAGACCCAAGCCTCGCTAAGAGGGGCTGGGACGGATTCAGATCCTGTGTGGATCGGACAAAAGGAGCCCTGTGACACACCCACCAGCCCTCGCTGCAGGCACATATAAGCATGGAGAGATCTTTGCTTCTATGTGACCAGGCTTTTGGGGTGACTATCCCATCCGGGTCCCCTTTGCAGAGGAATTAGTGTCCGTGAGGGGTACACAGCATGGAGCAGAGCAGGTTTGTAAATCCAAGGTGTCAGAGACGGGGGAAAGCCCCACAGGGAGCAGATCTCCAGCTGGTTCAAATCGGCAGATCCCATAAAGAGACACCAGCTGAGCATCTGTCCATCCAGGCTTCGTAACAGCATCACCCTCTGTCCTGCAATCTAGCACCTTGGCCACTCCACGGCTGAGGGACACAAACAACGGGGCATCCAAGCACTGCTCTTGGGGGGCCATCAGCTAGACTGAGGATCTCCAAGGGTTGTCCCAGCATTCAGAGAGGCTCACAACTCCCACTTCAGGGAGGCCAGTATCAGCCCAATTTTAAAAGAGAGGGAAACTGAGGCACAGTGACTTGCCCAAAGTTACGCTGCCAGTAGCAAAGCTGGGAATGGAACCCAGGAGTCCTGACTCCCACCCTCCCCCCTACCACCACTGAATGATACTTTTCAGCTCTGCTTTTAAACCAACATTACCTGGTGTTCTTGAGGGTGGACACATCAGTGTTGAGCCTGGAAAGCTTTCTCTGCAGCATCCAGAGGGTTAAGGCAAAAAGGACGGAATTAATCTAGAATCAAAGTAGAGAGGTGGCAAAATTTGCAGATACAAAATTGCTCAAGATAGTTAAGTCCCAGGCGGACTGCGAAGAGCTACAAAAGGATCTCTCAAACCCAGGTGACTGGGCAACAAAAGGCCTCAATGTTGATAAATGCAAAGTAATACACACAGGAAAACAGAATCCTAACTATACATATAAAATGATGGGGTCTAAATTGGCTGTTCCCACTCAAGAATGAGATCTTGGAGTCACTGTGGCTGGTTCTCTAAAAATATCCACTCAATGTGCAGCGGCTGTCAAAAAAGCAAACAGAATGTTGAAAATCATGAAGGAAGGGATGATAATAAGACAGACAATATCATATTGCCTCTGTATAAATCCATGAATTGAATCTTGAATACTGCATGCAGATGTGGTCGCCCCGTCTCAAAAAAGATATATTGGAATTGGAAAAGGTTCAGAAAAGGGCAACAAAAATTATTAGGGGTCTGGAACGGCTGCCATATGAACAGAGATTAATAAGACTGGGACATTTCAGCGTGGCCTCGTCTACACTGGGGGGGGTGGGGAGAATCGATCTAAGTTACGCAACTTCAGCTACGTGAATAACGTAGCCGAAGTCGACATACTTAGATCTACTCTCCACGGCGTCTTCACCGCAGTGAGTCGACTGCTGACGCTCCCCCGTCAACTCCGCCTGCACCTCTCGCTCCGGTGGAGTATAGGAGTTGACGGGAGAGCGCTCAGGGGTCCATTTATCGTGTCTAGACTAGACGTAATAAATCGACCCCCGCTGGATTGATCGCTGCCTGCCAATCTGGCGGGTAGTATAGACATACTCTTAGAAAAGAGACAACTAAGGGGGGATATGATAGAGATCTATAAAATCATGACTGATATGAAGAAAGTAACTAAGGAAGTGTTATTTACTCCTTCTCATAACACAAGAACTAGGGGGTCACCAAGTGAAATTAATAGGTAGCAGGTTTAAAACAAACAAAAGGAAGTATTTTTTCACACAACGCACAGTCAACCTGTGGAACTCCTTGCCAGAGGATGTTGTGAAGGCCAAGACTATAACAGGATTCAAAAAAGAGCTAGATAAGTTCATGGAAGATAGGTCCATCAATGGCTATTAGCTAGGATGGTGTCCCTAACCTCTGTTTGCCAGAAGCTGGGAATGGCGACAGGGATGGATCACTTGATGATTACCTGTTCTGTTCATTCCCTTTGGAGAACCTGGCATTGGCCACTGTCAGAAGACAGGATACTGGGATAGATGAACTTTTGGTCTGATCCAGTATGGCTGTTCTTATCATAGAATATTAGGGTTTGAAGAGACCTCAGGAGGTCATCTAGTCCAAACCCCTGCTCAAAGCAGAACCAACCCCAACTAAATCATCCCAGCCAGGGCTTTGTCAAGCCAGGCCTTAAAAACTTCTAGGGATGGAGATTCCACCACCTCCCTAGGTAACCCATTCCAGTGCTTCACCACCCTCCTAGTGAAATAGTGTTTCCTAATATCCAACCTAGACCTCCCCCACTGCAACTTGAGACCATTACTCCTCGTTCTGTCATCTGCTACCACTGAGAACAGTTGAGCTCCATATTCTTTGGAACCCCGTTTTGGGTAGTTGAAGGCTGCTATCAAATCCCCCCTCACTCTTCTCTTCTGCAGACTAAATAAGCCCAGTTCCCTCAGCCTCTCCTCGTAAGTCATGTGCTCCAGCCCCCTGATCATTTTCGTTGCCCTTGCTGGACTCTCTCCAATTTGTCCACATCCTTTTTTAGTGGGGGACCCAAAACTGGACGCATTACTCCAGGTGTGGCCTCACCAGTGCTGAATAGAGGGGAATAAGCGCTTCCCTCCATCTGCTGGCAATGCTCCTACTAATACAGCCCAACATGCCGTTAGCCTTCTTGGCAACGAGCGCACACTGCTGACTCATATCCAGCTTCTCGTCCACTGCAATCCCCAGGTCCTTTTCTGCAGAACTGCTGCCTAGCCAGTCGGTCCCCAGCCTGTAGCGGTGCATGGGATTCTTCCTTCCTCAGTGCAGGACTCTGCACTTGTCCTTGTTGAACCTCATTAGATTTCTTTTGGCCCAATCCTCCAATTTGTCTAGGTCACTCCATAGGCGCCGACTCCGCGGTTGCTCCAGGGCTGGAGCACCCATGGGGGAAAATTAGTGGGTGCTCTGCATTCACTGACAGCCAAGCTCCCCTCCCCACCTCACCCCACCTCCTCCTCCGCCTCCTCCCCTGAGAGGGCTGTGTCCCCGCTCCTCCGCCTACCTCCCAGGGCTCGGCTTGCTGCTGCCAAACAGCTGTTTGGCGGCGTAGCAAGCTCCAGGAGTGAGGGGGGAGGAGTGGGAACATGGCGCGCTCAGGGGTGAAGGTGGGGAAGAGGCGGGGCAGGGGCAGGGATTTGGGGAGGGAGTTGGAATAGGGGCAGGGAGAGGGCGGAGTTGGGGCGGGGACTTTGGGGAAGGGGTTGGAATGGGGGGACAGGGGTGGAGTTCGGGCGGGGCTGGGGGCAGAGTGGAGTCGAGTGTCCACTGGCGTGACTAGAAGTCGGTGCCTATGGGTCACTCTGGACCCTATCCCTACCCTCCAGCGTATCTACCTCTCCCCTCCAGCTTAGTGTCATCTGCGAACTTGCTGAGGGTGCAATCCACACCATCCTCCAGATGATTAATAAACTTATGTTTGTCTGTTCTTCGGTCACAAACCCTGATTTGCCTCAGGCTCTGGGGAAGGGGTGTGCCGGGCAGCTGCAGGGTCTCGACATGAGCAGAAGCAGAAATTGTTGCCGTCCAAAACAAGTGTATTACTGTTCGGTGTGATTATTCGGCCAGATCCCCAGCTGGTGCAAATCATTGAAATCACCATTGAAATCACCATTGAAGCTCCATTGAAATCACCCAAGCAATACTGATTTACACCAGGTGAGGATCTGGCCCCGTGGTCTGAAGTCCCAACATGATGCCTACGGCATTGCACAAACTGGCTTTCGCAGGGTGGATCTGGCGGGTCTTATCACCCCATTCCCCAAGTGGGCCAAAATCCTCCTTGGCATATACTCCTTCGAGGTCAGTAGCACTACACCAGGGGATGAATTGGGCCCACAGTGCTTAGCCAGAGACAAGGGAAGCCAGGCAGAGCTCCAGGCTTCACCGTGCTGCGGGGGCGGCAGGGTCAAGCCGCAGTGGATACGCACCCCGATGATGACACACACCGGTCCCAGGAAACTCCAGATGAACCCCTTCTCCATGCTGAGCCAGCAGCTACAAGAACAGTGAACCTCACGTTAACCTTTTGAACAGTAGCAGCCTGGAGCAGCGATTCCCCTTGAGATCAGTCTCGGGGGGAGCCTCTTCGGGCAGCACTAGAGTCCCCTTGGGCACAGCTACGGAGTGAGGGGCAGTCCCTGCCCCGCCCAGCACAATCTAAATCGGGGCGGGCAAACTTTTTGGCCTGAGGGCCGCAATTTCTGAAATTGTATGGCGGGCCAGTTAGGGGAGGCGGTGCCTCCCCAAACAGCCAGGCATGGCCCAGCCCCCGCCCCCTATCCAACCCCCCCGCTTCTCGCCCCACTGCTTCTCAACCCCCACTGCTTCTTGCCCGGGGACCCCTGCCCCATCCACCCGCCCCTGCTCTCGGTCTCCTGACCGCCCCCGGACCCCTGCCCCTAACTGCCCCCTGAGGCCCTATCCAACCCCCCCACTCCTTCCTGACTGCCCCCCCCCCCGGGACTCCTGCCCCATCCAACCACCCCTTTTCCCTGACTGCCCCTGGACTCTGCGCCCCTACCTGCCCCCCCACCCCATCCAACCCCCACTCTCCTTCCTGACTGCCCCACCGGGACCCCTGCCCCACTCACTCCCCCTGCTCTCGGTCCCCTGACCACCCCCCGGACAACTGCCCCCTGTGGCCCTATCCAACCCCCCCTCCTTCCTGACTGGCCCCCCCGGGACTCCTGACCCATCCAACCACCCCTTTTCCCTGACTGCCCCTGGACTCCTCGCCCCTACCTGCCCCCCCACACCCCATCCAACCCCCACTCTCCTTCCTGACTGCCCCACCAGGACCTCTGCCCCACCCATCCCCCCTGCTCTCAGTCCCCTGACCACCCCCCGGACAACTGCCCCCTGTGGCCCTATCCAACGCCCCCCTCCTTCCTGACTGCCCCCCCGGGATCCCTGCGCCATCCACTCCCCCTGCTCCCTGTCCCCTGACTGCCCCCCGCCACCCCATCCGACCCCTCCTCACCTTCCTGACTGCCTCCCCGGGGCTCCTGCCCCCATTCAACCCCCCTGTTCCCCGCCCTCTGACCGCTCTGACCCCTGTCCACGCCCCTGACCACCCCCCGAACTCCCCTGCCCTCTATCCAACCCCCCCTGCTCCCTGCCCCCTTACCGCACTCCCTGGAGCACCGGTGGCTGGCAGCGCAGCTGCACCAGGACAGAGCACCGGGTCAGGCTGGGCTCTGCATCCCCGCCGCCCAGAGCATGGCGCGGCAAGGTGAGGCTGCGGGGGAGGGGGGACAGCAGGGGAGGGGGAGGGGGCTAGCCTCCCGGGCCAGGAGCTCAGGGGCCAGGCAGGACGGTCCCGCAGGCCAGATGTGGCCCGCGGGCCATAGTTTGCCCACCTCTGTGCTAGAAACTGATTCATTCATTCATGAAGGACAACAGCACAGCTGTTGAGGCAGATGCCCACTGGTCCAGAGCATCTTTCACTGAGGAGCGCTGGGACACACACACACACACACACACACAGAGAGAGAGTGCTAGCGTAAGACAGGACCTACTCTCTTCACTCCCCTTTTTGTACTCACACAGCGAATTTGGCCTGCAGGTCTAACCACAGTACATCAAATTTCCTTAATGCAGAGAATGCCTTAGATTAGGACCGTCTACCTCTAGGGACTTATAAGGCCCCATCACTGTAGCATCCAACAATCTTTAATCGATTTTGCCTCCCAACCCCCCGGTGCAGCAGGGCAGTGCCATTATCTTCATTTCACACCTGGGGAAACTGAGGCACAGAGCAGCGAATTGGCTTCCACAGCACCCGGCCTGTAGTAGAGCTTGGACTTGAACCTGCATCTCCCCCTACCACATGTTCATGCCCTAACCACTGCAGCCTCCTGCCTGTCCTCCAGGAGGCCCCTCATTTCACCCCACTGCAGCGCTTGGCCGTGGAAGGGCGCAGCGAGCGATTGCAAAGGGCCGCTGTCGCAAAGGGCCAGTTCCCCAGCTCGGGCTCTCACTTTTCCTGCCTGCCGTAGCCCTGCGGCATAACTGCCGCCGAGACGGCCACCACCAGGGTGGGGAAGCCGTAGCCGAAGAGGCTTAGGTGCCGCATCTTGGGGCTGTGGGTGCTGAAATAGTTGACGACCCCGAGGTTGCGGATGGTGAGGAAGAGCACCACGGCCTCCAGGAACATCCAGGCGAAGCAGGCCAGGAACAGGTAGTGCAGGAGGCCGGCGATGATGGAGCACGCCAGCTGGGGAGGGAAGAACGCCCGCGTGAGCGCAGGGATCTGCTTCTGCGGGGTTCCCCAGGCCAGGCTGGCATTTAGGGCGACCCCTAGTGGCAACACTGTGCAGAACAGGGCGGGAGCTGGCGAGCCGGAGAGAACCACGGGGTCTGTGTCCAGCTGCCCGGCTAAACAACGTTTGAGCATTGCCTCCACCCTACCCCCAGGCACTGTAGCCACGACTATCTTCTGCCACACAAACCCCAGCTGGGGGGGGGGGGGGGGGCATTTCAAAGAGCCCACTCGAAGTCTGGGGCCTTCAGCCTGCATTAACCAGGACTTCTCAGGGTCCCTTCTAGTCCTATGATTCTTTCATTTCACAGCCTCTAATGAGCATCCCTGGGCTTGGTTCCCCTGGTTCCCCTGCATCAAACACACCCCTGGGAATTACCATTGTAAGAAGGGGTTCTCCCCTAGGATCTCATTTCTGTCCTAAAGGCCACCGCTAGCTGCATACCCAATGATCACTCACTCTTCAAAGTAGGTCAGCATCATTACCCCCATTTTACAGATAGGGAAACTGAGGCACAGGACGGTGCTTTGCCCAGCATCACCACCAGGTTAAGGACAGAGCCAGGACTTACACCCAGGACTAGAACCCAGGTCACCAGAGTTCCCACCCAGTGCTTTATCTACCAGGCCACTCTGCCTGCCACGTTAGGCACCCTGCGAGGGGGAGGGAGTGCTTTACCTGATGGCTGGGGCTGTCCACCGCGGTGAGGAAGAGCAGGTCGGCCAGGAAGAGGCAGAGGCAGAGCTGCAGGTGGATGGAGGTGTTCACGTTGCGGATGGAGCGGCTCAAGAGGAAGGTGAGGATGGCGAGGAAGAGGCACAGCAGGGAGAGGGCCAGCCCGACGTGGGAGACGAGGAACAGTGGGAAGCCTGCCTATCGGGAGGCGGGGCAGACGGCTCGTTAGGAGGCCATGCATCGTCCCATGCAGGGCAGTTAATGCAGCTGGGGCTTTGTGGAGGGACCATGGAATGGGGAACCACCTGCGATCGGCCCATGATGCCCACCTCCAGTGCTCACCCCAGCCCCTTTGCGCTTTCTCCAGTGCTGCCCCCCCCATGCCGGGGAGGGGCTCCTCGTAAACGTCCCCAGAGCTACCTCCTTGTCCTCCTTCAATCTCTCCTTGGCTGAGAGGGTGCCCGACGCCCCCCAGCAAAGCCCGCAGCCTCGGTCTGCGGGCGCGGTCCCATTACCGTTATCTCCCCCGATGCCATGAGGACGGCCAGGTTGGAGACGCGATTGCAGCTGCACGTGGTGTGAGTGGCATTGCTGTGCAGGACCCCGCACCCTGCCCGAGACCAGCTGCCACGCCAGGCCGTGGCCTCCCACGAGACGCAGATGAGCTGGTCAGGGCTGCTGCTTGGCTGCAAAAAAAAAAAGGGGGGGGAAGGTGGAAGGAATAACGCAGGATGGAAAAAACGTGATACCAGGGGAGCGGGTCAGGCACTCCAAGAGAGCGCTTGAGAGGCAGACTAGCAGAGGCTGTGCAGGCCAGTGGACGGGGTGGAACTCAGGAGACCTGAGTTTTAGTCCTGACTCTGCCACTGGCCTGCTGAGTCACTCGCCTGCTCTGTGCCTCAGTTTCCCCTCCCACCCTTTGTCTAGACAGACTAAGCGCTTGGCATCAAGGGCTCTCTCACACGATGAGCCGCTCCTGCCAGAAGGGGGCGCTCATTTCAGCCTGTGCATTAGCACAAATACTGAACAGTAGGGCAGAGGGTTAACAAGACTCTCCATCGCCCCCCACAGAGAGTGGGCCAGAGAACACATATGGGGTGGTTCTGAAGGGCTCCCAGACTCTGCGTCTGCCTTAATGAAGCAAAAGCAAATCTATCCCTGCTCCTAGTATTAACGCCTAGCTCTTCAGTGCTTTCCATCCATCTAACAAGGCGCTTTACAAAGAAGGTCACTATCATTACCCCCATTTAACATATGGGGAAACTGAGGCACCGAGCGAGGGAAAATATCAAGGTCACCCAGCAGGCCAGTAGCAGAACCAGGAGTAGTCCCTAGATCTCTCACTAGTGCTCTATCCACTAGGCCACACTGTTTCCCCTGTGTTCCTCTTTGCTTTCTTCCGCTGCCTCCCAGCCCTAGTGGTGGGAGATTTATGAGGCTACTACTGAGACTCAGATAATGGAAGTGGCCCGTTAGCGGCTGAAGCAGAAATTCAGACTTTTGGATCATGAGTTCAATCCCCCCCTTCCCCCACAAGGCAGCACCACACTTGGGGGACAACACAAGAATTCCTCCCCACCTGAGAGTTAATTCAATGCAGCATCCCCACCAGAGGAGCCAGGCTGCTCCTTAAAAGTTGGAATCAACCCCAGCAGCACTTCACGGAGGGACATGCAGCCGGCCTTACCATGAGGTTCTGGAAGGTGTAGTTGACTGGATCCGGGAAATCGGTCTTGGTCTGGCTGGTCAGGACGGCACTCACCACCCTGGAATTCATCCAGACTGAGGTGGCCCTTTGGCCATGGAAGAAGCTGCCATTCAGGATGGACTCCATGCCCATGTAGGAGGCAAACGCCACTCCAGCCCGGGCTGCAAGTATCCCCAAGGAGAAACCAGGTGAATTAGCGGCTTCTTTACCCACATTCCACCGGGGGGCCGCTCAAAGCACCGTACAACTCCCCCATTTCAGGAGCTGGGTAATGTATTGCTTTAGACCCACACACGGATAAAAATGAGGCACAGAAAAGTAACACAACGGCACAGCAAACCTGCAGCAGCGCTGGGAAGAGAACCCAGGTGTCCGGGTAGCCAGTGCAGCTCAGCTGGCACTGATGACAAGACAGAGGGGCTGTCCATAAATTACAGAACACAACAGGGGGCAGAGGGCTCCTTAATGTTGTGTGTTTGTTTCAGTGTTATAAGGGGTGGGTGGATCTTGAAAATCCCCCCCAAATGTGTGACAGTTTTTGGAGAGCCCCTGAAGACGGTTTTCTCAAAACATCTGATATTAATAGAGCTAGTTGGAAAAGGGTTTTTTTCCCCTGGTGAAAATCTTGAGTTCGGGGGGGGCGGGGGGGAATGGAAACCAAATTTTTTATTTGAAAATGCCACTGCAATGCCTCCTGGGAGTTGTGGTTCGGGTGCTTCGTGCTCCTGTTTCTCCTCTATGAGCCAGGCTCCCTGGTTGGACTGAATCTCCCATGATGCACCATGGCAATCATCTAGCCACAGTGCATCATGGGAGACGAAGCCTGGCTGGAGACCCTGGCCTGTGGAGGGGAATGGGAGTATGAGGCTTCAGAAGCATGATTTCAGAATCAAAATATTTTAGCTCTTCAGCCCAAAGCAGAAAATATTTCAGGTTTGAGGGCATTTGGGGCAGCCAGTTTTTCATCACGTAATCTACGTTTTCTGCAGAAATCAGCCACTTCATGAAGAATTGCATTTTCCGAGGACCCAGTTTTCCATTGAAGTACAGTGTAGATGGAACAGTTTTGACCAGCATTCATTCTTTATTCTTCTAGTTCCCTTTATTCTAGTAAGCTTGACTAGGATAGAAGGAATTTATATTTGTAGGCGTAAGAACCCGGGAATTCTCGTTCCATCACAGAGCCCTGTTCTGTGAGCCCTGTATCCCATACCCCAGCCACCCCAAATCACATAAATAGTGCATCTAATTCACTTTCCCATCTCTCTGTGTCAGCACAGACCAATGCTCCAT
The DNA here is from genome assembly GCF_015237465.2 of Chelonia mydas. Lineage (NCBI taxonomy): Eukaryota > Metazoa > Chordata > Testudines > Cheloniidae > Chelonia > Chelonia mydas. Next base: position 14,216,562 of record NC_051260.2, read on the forward strand.
CTAAGCTGGAATCTCCTGCCATTGCCAGTGATGCTTCCAAAGGTATAAAACCTCCTGTACTTTACCTGTGCAATACTGCCAGTTGGTGGTGAGGGCTGGGGGAGCCCATTCCCACCCTGAATGGGGCAGCTGAGAAGCAAGCCTGGGAAATCCGCCTCACACCCTCTGGTGGTGGTGATGTACCTTGTGCCACTGTTCCCTGGATCGTTCTGCAGCTAATCTTCATGGTCTCCCCTTTGACTTCCAGGCTGATGACTGAGTCCTTTCCGGGGCAGCCGTCCTCGATGACTTTGGTCTGGACATCTAAGGAGAGGGGGAAAGAGCACGGTCTGATACAGCACAATGGCTCCTCGGGCAGGGGCCATCACTTGCTCTGCAGAGCTGAGCCACGGGTGTGGCAGAGAGAGAAGGAAATGGAGAGACACGTCCAGCTGAGAGGGGAAGAGGCCCACAGGAAAGAGATGGGGAGGAAGTTTCATGGGGCCCTTGGACCAAGCCTTTCCCGAGGGCTTTAAGAACAAGGGGAGACTCGGGAGCTGTAGATGGGGGCAGGGGATGTGGCCTTGCTTGAGAATGGGAACTGCAGCTGTCGGCACACGCTGGCTGGAGTCCCAAGAGCTGGGACCTAGGGGTATGGCCTTGTGCTTCAGGCAGTCGCCTGGGACTCAGGAGATCCAAGCTGAATTCCCAGCTCTGCCACTGAATCCCTGTGTGACCCTGGGCAAGTCACTGCAGCTCCCTGCCTCAGTTTCCCACCTCTGTAAAATAGGGGTATGAGCCTCCCTTTGTTTGTCTAAATTGTAAGTTCTTCGCGGCAGGGACTGTCTCTCCGTCCGTGTCTGTGCAGCGCCTGGCACAACAGTGCCCTGGTCTCGGCTGGGGTTTCTAGGTGCTACCGTAATGTTCATAATAGGGAGGCCATGAAAAAATAGGTGATACCGTAATGTTCATAATAGGGAGGCCATGAAAAAATAGGTGATACCGTAATGTTCATAATAGGGAGGCCATGAAAAAATAGGTGATACCGTAATGTTCATAATAAGGAGACTATAGAGAAATGAGCTAACTAGATATGGCACCTGCTGATTGGTCACCAGGCAGGCTCCATCCCTATTGGGCTGAGTCACGCTGCTTGTGATGTGCAGTGGCCACCTGTTCTGACCCCCCCGCCCCCAACCCAGCTTCCTACCCAGTTGTTCCATCTGGATGGTCTGGTTCCCTTTCCCGGTGGGGTTGGCGAAGGCAGCCAGCAGGACGCTCTCCACCCTCTGCAGGAAGACGGTGGCCATGGTGGACAGCTGCTCCGTGCTCAGGTTGGACCAGGAGGGCGTCTGCTCCAGGATGGAGGCAAATCCTGCAGCGGCTTTCTACGGGGGGGGGCCGAGAGAGAGAGAGAGCTCTTATTGGCTGTGCTGCGTTACCCCAGCAATGGTCGGCCAATCTCCTAAGAGCTGCTGATGGGCACGCTCACAGCTGCCCTTCGTCCCACCTGCCCTGAGGTGCCACGTGTGCAGCATGCCCCCTCTAGTGGCTGGTCCATCGAGGTCTGAGCCAGCTACAGGGCCGGGGTCCGCTCCAAGGCCAACGGGAGGCTTTGAATGACTTCACTGGGCTTCGGCTCAGGCCTGCAGCTAGCGGCTCGTGCCTCTAAAGCTGAGCTTCCCCGGTCCAGCCCTGCCACGAGCCGGCATGGCACCGATTAGATCTCTCGACAGCAAGAGGCTGCTGAAGCAAGAGCCGGGCCTGGCAGGTGGGCAGCTCAGCTCCGTGGGGGACTGGTGGCATGAGCCCTTCTGGAGCTGCGTCAGTGGGCTCTGGGGGTCATCCCATCCTGCCCCAAAGAACTCACCGACTCAGGAGAAGCAAAAAACCCAGCTCAGAAAAGGTCGGAAATCAGAGGCCAGCTGTGCCTTTCGAAGGCGGGAGCTGGCCCCAGTGCTGGCCGTCCTTAGCAGGGTGTCATTTTCCAGCCATCAGCCCTTTTCTCTTCCAGGGAATTCTAAGACCCACCTACCCCCAAGTTATAGGGCTGGATGCAGGGCTCAGTGGGGTAGGATTCGGTGATGCAGGAGGGTCTAGAGCAGGGGTGGGCCAGGTAGGGAAGGCTGTGCCTCCCAAACAGCCTGGCCCCTGCCCCTATTCGCCCCCTCCCAGTTCCCACCTCCTGACTGCCCCCCTCAGAACCCCTGACCTAACCAACCCCCCCCCCCAGCTCCTTGTCCCCTGACTCCCCCATCCTGGGACCCCCCGCCCCAAACCGCGCCGCCCGGGATCCCACCCCCATCCAACCCCCCTGCTCCCTGTGCCCTGACTGCCCCCCGGACCCCCGACCCAACCCCCACACCGCTGCGCACACCGCCGCCCCTTTACCATGCCACTCAGAGCGGCAGGAGCTGGCAGCCCCACTGCCCACGCGGCAGCATGGCTGCAGGGGAGGGGGAACAGCGGGGGAGGGGCCGGGGGCGAGCCTCCCAGGCCAGGAGCTCAGGGGCCGGGCAGGACGGTCCCGTGGGCCCCCGCGGGCCATAGTTTGCCAGAGAGACTGAAAGCTGCAATAAAACATCCAGGCTTCTCTTACCACCAGAGAGACGGTGGAGTCCTTCCTTTCGTAGGGGTCTCCCAAGACGCTGAAGGTGGAGGTCAATAAAGTGCAGAAGGCAGCCTGTGCAGAAGGAGGGGGCCGGAGCAGAAGGAAAAGCCCGTCGTACAACACCAAGTCAGTCGTACGGCGGGAAGGTTGGTCTTGTGGTCAAGGAATGGGGCTGGGACCCATGGGTTCAAACTGCAGCACAGTCAGGAAGTCATTTTATTTCTCACCATTTCCGTTCCCCATCCGTACAGTGGGGCAACTAATCCCGTCTTGTCCACTTCCATTGTAAGTCTTGGGGGCATGGACTGCTTTTTACTATGTGTCCATGCAGCACCTGGCACAATGGGGGCCCAGATCTTGGTCCGGGGGAGGGGGAAGGGGTCTCTGCAGCACTCTGCTTGAAGCCAGGGTGCTACTGCAAAGTGTTGCGGGTGGCAGGAAGGGACAAGGGAGGTTTGGGGTTCCAGAGGTTCTGCTGGTGGTACCGTGGGGATCGGGACTCGTGCTGCTGGGGTCGGGGGGGAGGAGTGGGCTGGGGGGAGCTATGGCTTCCTACACTGGGATTTTCCACCCACTAAAGATTTGATGATTCTTGTCAATCTCCTGCAACCTGCACTTTGCTGCCAGTTCACTGGCGGGGATGAGGATGTTTTGCCCCATGGATTAAAATCCCCAGCACCAGAAAGGCTTGGTGTGAGGAGCTTTGCTGTGGCCGTCGAGGGCCGCACTGCAGATGAAATTGAGCAACTCAACTACATGGCAGCACTCGTGCAAGGTTCCTGAAAGGTGCCCAGGAAGTGGCGAAGGCCGGCTCCCTGCAAACTCAGACCCATCTGAAGGCATCTCAAGGCAGGCACCCCCCAAAACAATCACTCAGCCACTTTAAAGAATTTCAGCCAGCGTCCCCCACACGGCCTTTGCCGTGAGGGTCCCTAGATCAGCGGGGCGTGTCAACTATGCTGGGATACGTACATCGTCTGGGGATGAGCCGGGAGCCGCGTCCAGCCTTCGGTTGTGGCATGTCCTCACCGGATCGTTTGAAGCGACCTCTAGGAGGAAATGAACCAAAAAAAGGGAAAAAAATCAAACGTCCATGAAATCCCTGGGCGTCCCCATCCAGGATGCAAAGGGTTTAAAAATCCTGCTGGTAAAACCAGTGACGTCCAGGTCTAGGGGCTACTACCCAAGCAAGCCCCACTGTTTGCTGATCCCAGAACTGGGTAAGAGGGAGATCCTTATTTCCACGCAGGATTCACATCCAGGAGTCTGGACACCCTTTTTCAAGAAGAAGTGGAGGGGGGGTGATACCGCCTCCCACAAAACCCCTTGGCACCAATAGCCCAGTGGGTAGCGCGCGCACCTGAGATACGGGACACGAAGGGTCAATTTCCCCCTCTCTGCCTCTTCTACAACCCTGGGTCTCCCAATCTCCCCGGAGAGAGCCCTAACCACTAGGCTACACGGCTGGTATCTCTCAAGCTCTCCGCTTGGGGAACACAGTCATTGCAACCAGGGGCCTGGAACCTGGCTCTCCCCCTTGAGTATCTGGTCACAGCAGGTTGCTGGGCTGAGGCATCCAGGTCAGGTTCCTGTACCCGCCGTGGACTGGCTCCATCCCAGAGAGAGACCAGAGACTGTTCCCCTTGGTGCTTTTACACACAGCCAGCGACAGCTGATCCAGGCTCCGGCCAAGTACGGTGTGCATGGGGCCACCTGGTGCTCAACATGATAATACACTTTAGCCGTCACCTGTGAACTGGACAGACACTCTCTGGCCCCAGGACTATCTATGTCCCCCTAGAGAAGCCCACCCTGACTGGGCAGAGAAGCTGTTTCAAAACAGGGTGGGGGCTCAGATTTTGTCCTTCTCGGGGGCAAGGGCTAGAGCGAGAGGCCGGGGAAGGTGGCTTGGAAGCTCACCTGTGCAGAGGGTTGTTCCGGGAACCCACGGCCCTGGCGTAGAGGGAAGGTGCCCTGGTGAGCACTGGCAGGTGTAGCTCCCAGGTGTGTTGAGGCAGGAGGCATTGGGCCCGCAGATTGCAGGCTTTCGGGCACATTCATCCACATCTGCCAGGAGATGACTTGGAATTAGTCTGTGTGTTTATTACATGCATTACGGTAGCACCTACAGGCCCCACTGCGCTAGGCGCTGCACAGTCCAACAAGACAAAGTGCGGGAGGGGGAGAGAGGCCAGGAGAGGGGCAGAGACTCCGTAAGTCAGGGCAGCGCCGGGACTGGATCTCCCGTCTCCTCATTCCCGGGCAGCCACCCCACCCACTGAGCAACCCTGTTGAGCCAGCCGTGAAGACACAGCCAGCTTGCCCCAGCTCCCAGGGCTCTGGAGACAGTCGCACACCAGGGTGGGCAGCTGGAGCCGCTCAGACCCTCGCTCTCGTCTGCGGGACGACCGGAGAGCCGGCCTCAGCCTCCCACCCCCAGAGATCCACCCACAGCCCCCCACGGGACGCTTACCTGTGCAGCTGAACGGGATGCCAGGCTGGCTGGGGGGGAGGTAGCCTGGGGGACACGTGCAAGCGTAACTGCCCACGGTGTTGGTGCACACGGAGCTGGGGCCGCAGGGCGATGGGTCCCGGGAACATTCGTCAATATCTAGGGGAGGGAATCCACGTTGGACCTGAGCGATGCTCGAACACCAGGGATTTATTGCCACAGGCCACCCACACCCTGATCCAAAGCCCACTGGAGTCAGTGAGAAACTTTCCACCAGCCTCAGTGGCCTCTTGGATCGATCGCTCTGCTCTGTGCCAGAACCAGCACTCACCGTTGCACTGCGCTGCTGGCTCGGTGAAGCGCTGCTCCCCAGAACTGGATGCAAACCCGGTATTGCAGGTGCAGAAGTGGCTTCCTGGGGTGTTGGTGCAGGTGGCGGAAGCAGGGCACGACGCCAGATCCAGACACTCGTCGATATCTGGGACAGGGGAAGGAGCAATGGGTCCCGCTCTGCACAACGGAGCCTTCCCTTGATGGTGGGGGGCAGGGGGAAAGAAGGCAGGTCCCAGCAGCTGGCATCGGAGGGGGCACCGTGCCAGGAATATGGTTCCCAACAGGTTTGCAAAATGCTGCCCATTCCCAAGGGTGCTAGTGGCCTGAGAAGCGGGAGCCAGGATACCTGGGTTCTCTCCTCAGCTTTGGGAGGAAAGTCAGGTGGGGTAGCTGGAGCAAGGAGAGGCGGAGGGACGGAGAGTCAGGATTCACATGCAGGAGTCTGGTCACCCTTTTTCAAGGAGAAGTGGAGGGGGGGTGATACCGCCTCCCCCACAATCCTTTGGAACCGATAGCCCAGTGAGTAGCGCGTGCACCTGAGATACGGGACACGAAGGGTCAATTTCCCCCTCTCTGCCTCTTCTACAACCCTTGGTCTCCCAATCTCCCCGGAGAGAGCCCTAACCACTAGGCTACACGGCTGGTATCTCTCAAGCTCTCCGCTTGGGGAACACAGTCATTGCAGCCAGGGGCCTGGAACCTGGCTCTCCCCCTTCAGTATCTGGTCACAGCAGGTTGCTGGGCTGAGGCACCCGGGTCAGGTTCCTGTACCCACCGTGGACTGGCTCCATCCCAGAGATAGATCAGAGACTGTTCCCCTTGGTGCTTTTACACACAGCCAGCGACAGCTGGTCCAGGCTCCGGCCAAGTACGTTATGCAGGGGGCCACCCGGTGCTGAACATGATAATACACTTTAGCCGTCACCTGTGAACTGGACAGACACTCTCTGGACCCAGAACTATCTATGTCCCCCTAGAGAAGCCCACCCTGACTGGGCAGAGAAGCTGTTTCAAAACAGGGTGGGGGCTCAGATTTTGTCCTTCTCGGGGGGGAGAGGCTGGGGAAGGTTGCTTGGATGGTCACCTGTGCAGAGGGTTGTTCCGGGCACCCACGGCCCTGGCGTAGAGGGAAGGTGCCCTGGTGAGCACTGGCAGGTGTAGCTCCCAGGTGTGTTGAGGCAGGAGGCATTGGGCCCGCAGATTGCAGGCTTTCGGGCACATTCATCCACATCTGCCAGGAGATGACTTGGAATTAGTCTGTGTGTTTATTACATGCATTATGGTAGCACCTACAGGCCCCACTGCGCTAGGCGCTGCACAGTCCAACAAGACAAAGTGCGGGAGGGGGAGAGATGCCAGGAGAGGGGCAGAGACTCCGTAGGTCAGGGCAGCGCCGGGACTGGAACTCCCGTCTCCTCATTCCCGGGCAGCCGCCCAACCCACTGAGCAACCCTGTTGAGCCAGCCGTGAAGACACAGCCAGCTTGCCCCAGCTCCCAGGGATCTGGAGACAGTCGCACACCAGGGTGGGCAGCTGGAGCCACTCAGACCCTCGCTCTCGTCTGCGGGACGACCGGACAGCCGGCCTCAGCCTCCCACCCTCAGAGATCCACCCACAGCCCCCCACGGGACGCTTACCTGTGCAGCTGAACGGGATGCCAGGCTGGCTGGGGGGGAGGTAGCCTGGGGGACACGTGCAAGCGTAACTGCCCACGGTGTTGGTGCACACGGAGCTGGGGCCGCAGGGCGATGGGTCCCGGGAACATTCGTCAATATCTAGGGGAGGGAATCCACGTTGGACCTGAGCGATGCTCGAACACCAGGGATTTATTGCCACAGGCCACCCACACCCTGATCCAAAGCCCACTGGAGTCAGTGAGAAACTTTCCACCAGCCTCAGTGGCCTCTTGGATCGATCGCTCTGCTCTGTGCCAGAACCAGCACTCACCGTTGCACTGCGCTGCTGGCTCGGTGAAGCGCTGCTCCCCAGAACTGGATGCAAACCCGGTATTGCAGGTGCAGAAGTGGCTTCCTGGGGTGTTGGTGCAGGTGGCGGACGCAGGGCACGACGCCAGATCCAGACACTCGTCGATATCTGGGACAGGGGAAGGAGCAATGGGTCCAGCTCTGCACAACGGAGCCTTCCCTTGATGGTGGGGGGCAGGGGGAAAGAAGGCAGGTCCCAGCAGCTGGCATCGGAGGGGGCACCGTGCCAGGAATATGGTTCCCACCAGGTGTGCAAAATGCTGCCCATTCCCAAGAGGCAGCGGATGCTAGTGGCCTGAGAAACGGGAGCCAGGATGCCTGGGTTCTCTCCTCAGCTTTGGGAGGAAAGTCAGGTGGGGTAGCTGGAGCAAGGAGGGGCGGAGGGACGGAGAGTCAGGATTCACATGCAGGAGTCTGGTCACCCTTTTTCAAGGAGAAGTGGAGGGGGGGTGATACCGCCTCCCCCACAATCCTTTGGAACCGATAGCCCAGTGGGTAGCGCGTGCACCTGAGATAGGGGACACGAAAGGTCAATTTCCCCCTCTCTGCCTCATCTACAACCCTCGGTCTCCCAATCTCCCCGGAGAGAGCCCTAACCACTAGGCTACACGGCTGGTATCTCTCAAGCTCTCCGCTTGGGGAACACAGTCATTGCAGCCAGGGGCCTGGAACCTGGCTCTCCCCCTTCAGTATCTGGTCACAGCAGGTTGCTGGGCTGAGGCACCCGGGTCAGGTTCCTGTACCCACCGTGGACTGGCTCCATCCCAGAGATAGACCAGAGACTGTTCCCCTTGGTGCTTTTACACACAGCCAGCGACAGCTGGTCCAGGCTCCGGCCAAGTACGTTATGCAGGGGGCCACCCGGTGCTGAACATGATAATACACTTTAGCCGTCACCTGTGAACTGGACAGACACTCTCTGGACCCAGGACTATCTATGTCCCCCTAGAGAAGTCCACCCTGACTGGGCAGAGAAGCTGTTTCAAAACAGGGTGGGGGCTCAGATTTTGTCCTTCTTGGGGGCGAGAGGCCGGGGAAGGTTGCTTGGATGCTCACCTGTGCAGAGGGTTGTTCCGGGTACCCACGGCCCTGGCGTAGAGGGAAGGTGCCCTGGTGAGCACTGGCAGGTGTAGCTCCCAGGTGTGTTGAGGCAGGAGGCATTGGGCCCGCAGATTGCAGGCTTTCGGGCACATTCATCCACATCTGCCAGGAGATGACTTGGAATTAGTCTGTGTGTTTATTACATGCATTACGGTAGCACCTACAGGCCCCACTGCGCTAGGCGCTGCACAGTCCAACAAGACAAAGTGCGGGAGGGGGAGAGAGGCCAGGAGAGGGGCAGAGACTCCGTAAGTCAGGGCAGCGCCGGGACTGGATCTCCCGTCTCCTCATTCCCGGGCAGCCACCCCACCCACTGAGCAACCCTGTTGAGCCAGCCGTGAAGACACAGCCAGCTTGCCCCAGCTCCCAGGGCTCTGGAGACAGTCGCACACCAGGGTGGGCAGCTGGAGCCGCTCAGACCCTCGCTCTCGTCTGCGGGACGACCGGAGAGCCGGCCTCAGCCTCCCACCCCCAGAGATCCACCCACAGCCCCCCACGGGACGCTTACCTGTGCAGCTGAACGGGATGCCAGGCTGGCTGGGGGGGAGGTAGCCTGGGGGACACGTGCAAGCGTAACTGCCCACGGTGTTGGTGCACACGGAGCTGGGGCCGCAGGGCGATGGGTCCCGGGAACATTCGTCAATATCTAGGGGAGGGAATCCACGTTGGACCTGAGCGATGCTCGAACACCAGGGATTTATTGCCACAGGCCACCCACACCCTGATCCAAAGCCCACTGGAGTCAGTGAGAAACTTTCCACCAGCCTCAGTGGCCTCTTGGATCGATCGCTCTGCTCTGTGCCAGAACCAGCACTCACCGTTGCACTGCGCTGCTGGCTCGGTGAAGCGCTGCTCCCCAGAACTGGATGCAAACCCGGTATTGCAGGTGCAGAAGTGGCTTCCTGGGGTGTTGGTGCAGGTGGCGGAAGCAGGGCACGACGCCAGATCCAGACACTCGTCGATATCTGGGACAGGGGAAGGAGCAATGGGTCCCGCTCTGCACAACGGAGCCTTCCCTTGATGGTGGGGGGCAGGGGGAAAGAAGGCAGGTCCCAGCAGCTGGCATCGGAGGGGGCACCGTGCCAGGAATATGGTTCCCAACAGGTTTGCAAAATGCTGCCCATTCCCAAGGGTGCTAGTGGCCTGAGAAGCGGGAGCCAGGATACCTGGGTTCTCTCCTCAGCTTTGGGAGGAAAGTCAGGTGGGGTAGCTGGAGCAAGGAGAGGCGGAGGGACGGAGAGTCAGGATTCACATGCAGGAGTCTGGTCACCCTTTTTCAAGGAGAAGTGGAGGGGGGGTGATACCGCCTCCCCCACAATCCTTTGGAACCGATAGCCCAGTGAGTACCGCGTGCACCTGAGATACGGGACACGAAGGGTCAATTTCCCCCTCTCTGCCTCTTCTACAACCCTTGGTCTCCCAATCTCCCCGGAGAGAGCCCTAACCACTAGGCTACACGGCTGGTATCTCTCAAGCTCTCCGCTTGGGGAACACAGTCATTGCAGCCAGGGGCCTGGAACCTGGCTCTCCCCCTTCAGTATCTGGTCACAGCAGGTTGCTGGACTGAGGCACCCGGGTCAGGTTCCTGTACCCACCGTGGACTGGCTCCATCCCAGAGATAGATCAGAGACTGTTCCCCTTGGTGCTTTTACACACAGCCAGCGACAGCTGGTCCAGGCTCCGGCCAAGTACGTTATGCAGGGGGCCACCCGGTGCTGAACATGATAATACACTTTAGCCGTCACCTGTGAACTGGACAGACACTCTCTGGACCCAGAACTATCTATGTCCCCCTAGAGAAGCCCACCCTGACTGGGCAGAGAAGCTGTTTCAAAACAGGGTGGGGGCTCAGATTTTGTCCTTCTCGGGGGGGAGAGGCTGGGGAAGGTTGCTTGGATGGTCACCTGTGCAGAGGGTTGTTCCGGGCACCCACGGCCCTGGCGTAGAGGGAAGGTGCCCTGGTGAGCACTGGCAGGTGTAGCTCCCAGGTGTGTTGAGGCAGGAGGCATTGGGCCCGCAGATTGCAGGCTTTCGGGCACATTCATCCACATCTGCCAGGAGATGACTTGGAATTAGTCTGTGTGTTTATTACATGCATTACGGTAGCACCTACAGGCCCCACTGCGCTAGGCGCTGCACAGTCCAACAAGACAAAGTGCGGGAGGGGGAGAGATGCCAGGAGAGGGGCAGAGACTCCGTAGGTCAGGGCAGCGCCGGGACTGGAACTCCCGTCTCCTCATTCCCGGGCAGCCGCCCCACCCACTGAGCAACCCTGTTGAGCCAGCCGTGAAGACACAGCCAGCTTGCCCCAGCTCCCAGGGATCTGGAGACAGTCGCACACCAGGGTGGGCAGCTGGAGCCACTCAGACCCTCGCTCTCGTCTGCGGGACGACCGGACAGCCGGCCTCAGCCTCCCACCCTCAGAGATCCACCCACAGCCCCCCACGGGACGCTTACCTGTGCAGCTGAATGGGATGCCAGGCTGGCTGGGGGGGAGGTAGCCTGGGGGACACGTGCAAGCGTAACTGCCCACGGTGTTGGTGCACACGGAGCTGGGGCCGCAGGGCGATGGGTCCCGGGAACATTCGTCAATATCTAGGGGAGGGAATCCACGTTGGACCTGAGCGATGCTCGAACACCAGGGATTTATTGCCACAGGCCACCCACACCCTGATCCAAAGCCCACTGGAGTCAGTGAGAAACTTTCCACCAGCCTCAGTGGCCTCTTGGATCGATCGCTCTGCTCTGTGCCAGAACCAGCACTCACCGTTGCACTGCGCTCCTGGCTCGGTGAAGCGCTGCTCCCCAGAACTGGATGCAAACCCGGTATTGCAGGTGCAGAAGTGGCTTCCTGGGGTGTTGGTGCAGGTGGCGGACGCAGGGCACGACGCCAGATCCAGACACTCGTCGATATCTGGGACAGGGGAAGGAGCAATGGGTCCAGCTCTGCACAACGGAGCCTTCCCTTGATGGTGGGGGGCAGGGGGAAAGAAGGCAGGTCCCAGCAGCTGGCATCGGAGGGGGCACCGTGCCAGGAATATGGTTCCCACCAGGTGTGCAAAATGCTGCCCATTCCCAAGGGGCAGCGGATGCTAGTGGCCTGAGAAACGGGAGCCAGGATGCCTGGGTTCTCTCCTCAGCTTTGGGAGGAAAGTCAGGTGGGGTAGCTGGAGCAAGGAGGGGCGGAGGGACGGAGAGTCAGGATTCACATGCAGGAGTCTGGTCACCCTTTTTCAAGGAGAAGTGGAGGGGGGGTGATACCGCCTCCCCCACAATCCTTTGGAACCGATAGCCCAGTGGGTAGCGCGTGCACCTGAGATAGGGGACACGAAAGGTCAATTTCCCCCTCTCTGCCTCATCTACAACCCTCGGTCTCCCAATCTCCCCGGAGAGAGCCCTAACCACTAGGCTACACGGCTGGTATCTCTCAAGCTCTCCGCTTGGGGAACACAGTCATTGCAGCCAGGGGCCTGGAACCTGGCTCTCCCCCTTCAGTATCTGGTCACAGCAGGTTGCTGGGCTGAGGCACCCGGGTCAGGTTCCTGTACCCACCGTGGACTGGCTCCATCCCAGAGATAGACCAGAGACTGTTCCCCTTGGTGCTTTTACACACAGCCAGCGACAGCTGGTCCAGGCTCCGGCCAAGTACGGTATGCAGGGGGCCACCCGGTGCTGAACATGATAATACACTTTAGCCGTCACCTGTGAACTGGACAGACACTCTCTGGACCCAGGACTATCTATGTCCCCCTAGAGAAGTCCACCCTGACTGGGCAGAGAAGCTGTTTCAAAACAGGGTGGGGGCTCAGATTTTGTCCTTCTTGGGGGCGAGAGGCCGGGGAAGGTTGCTTGGATGCTCACCTGTGCAGAGGGTTGTTCCGGGTACCCACGGCCCTGGCGTAGAGGGAAGGTGCCCTGGTGAGCACTGGCAGGTGTAGCTCCCAGGTGTGTTGAGGCAGGAGGCATTGGGCCTGCAGATTGCAGGCTTTCGGGCACATTCATCCACATCTGCCAGGAGATGACTTGGAATTAGTCTGTGTGTTTATTACATGCATTACGGTAGCACCTACAGGCCCCACTGCGCTAGGCGCTGCACAGTCCAACAAGACAAAGTGCGGGAGGGGGAGAGAGGCCAGGAGAGGGGCAGAGACTCCGTAAGTCAGGGCAGCGCCGGGACTGGAACTCCCGTCTCCTCATTCCCGGGCAGCCGCCCGACCCATTGAGCAACCCTGTTGAGCCAGCCGTGAAGACACAGCCAGCTTGCCCCAGCTCCCAGGGCTCTGGAGACAGTCGCACTCCAGGGTGGGCAGCTGGAGCCGCTCGGACTCTCGCTCTCATCTGCGGGACGACCGGAGAGCCGGCCTCAGCCTCCCACCCCCAGAGATCCACCCACAGCCCCCCCACGGGACGCTTACCTGTGCAGCTGAACGGGATGCCAGGCTGGCTGGGGGGGAGGTAGCCTGGGGGACACGTGCAAGCGTAACTGCCCACGGTGTTGGTGCACATGGAGCTGGGGCCGCAGGGCGATGGGTCCCAGGAACATTCGTCAATATCTAGGGGAGGGAATCCACGTTGGACCTGAGCGATGCTCGAACACCAGGGATTTATTGCCACAGGCCACCCACACCCTGATCCAAAGCCCACTGGAGTCAGTGAGAAACTTTCCACCAGCCTCAGTGGCCTCTTGGATCGATCGCTCTGCTCTGTGCCAGAACCAGCACTCACCATTGCACTGCGCTGCTGGCTCGGTGAAGCGCTGCTCCCCAGAACTGGATGCAAACCCGGTATTGCAGGTGCAGAAGTGGCTTCCTGGGGTGTTGGTGCAGGTGGCGGACGCAGGGCACGACGCCAGATCCAGACACTCGTCGATATCTGGGACAGGGGAAGGAGCAATGGGTCCCGCTCTGCACAACGGAGCCTTCCCTTGATGGTGGGGGGCGGAGGGGACAAGGCAGATCCCAGCAGCTGGCATCGGAGGGGGCACCGTGCCAGGAATATGGTTCCCAACAGGTTTGCAAAATGCTGCCCATTCCCAAGAGGCAGCGGGTGCTAGTGGCCTGAGAAGCGGGAGCCAGGGTTCCTGGGTTCTCTCCTCGGCTTTGGGAGGAGAGTCAGGTGGGGTGGCTGGAGCAAAGAGGGGCGGAGGGAGGGGGAGTTGGGATTCACATCCAGGAGTCTGGTCACCCTTTTTCAAGGAGAAGTGGAGGGGGAGTTTACCGCCTCCCACAAAATCCTTTGGAACCGATAGCCCAGTGGGTAGTGCGTGCACCTGAGATACGGGACACGAAGGGTCAATTTCTCCCTCTCTGCCTGATCTACAACCCTCGGTCTCCCAATCTCCCCGGAGAGAGCCCTAACCACTAGGCTACACGGCTGGTATCTCTCAAGCTCTCCGCTTGGGGAACACAGTCATTGCAGCCAGGGGCCTGGAACCTGGCTCTCCCCCTTCAGTATCTGGTCACAGCAGGTTGCTGGGCTGAGGCACCCGGGTCCGGTTCCTGTACCCACCGTGGACTGGCTCCATCCCAGAGAGAAACCAGAGACTGTTCCCCTTGGTGCTTTTACACACAGCCAGCGACAGTTGGTCCAGGCTCCGGCCAAGTACGTTATGCAGGGGGCCACCCGGAGCTCAACATGATAATACACTTTAGCCATCACCTGTGAACTGGACAGACACTCTCTGGCCCCAGGAATATCTATGTCCCCTTAGAGAAGCCCACCCTGACTGGGCAGAGAAGCTGTTTCAAAACAGGGTGGGGGCTCAGATTTTGTCCTTCTCGGGGGGGAGAGGCTGGGGAAGGTGGCTTGGATGCTCACCTGTGCAGAGGGTTGTTCCGGGCACCCACGGCCCTGGCGTAGAGGGAAGGTGCCCTGGTGAGCACTGGCAGGTGTAGCTCCCAGGTGTGTTGAGGCAGGAGGCATTGGGCCCGCAGATTGCAGGCTTTCGGGCACATTCATCCACATCTGCCAGGAGATGACTTGGAATTAGTCTGTGTGTTTATTACATGCATTACGGTAGCACCTACAGGCCCCACTGCGCTAGGCGCTGCACAGTCCAACAAGACAAAGTGCGGGAGGGGGACAGAGGCCAGGAGAGGGGCAGAGACTCCGTAGGTCAGGGCAGCGCCGGGACTGGATCTCCCGTCTCCTCATTCCCGGGCAGCCACCCCACCCACTGAGCAACCCTGTTGAGCCAGCCGTGAAGACACAGCCAGCTTGCCCCAGCTCCCAGGGCTCTGGAGACAGTCGCACTCCAGGGTGGGCAGCTGGAGCCGCTCAGACCCTCGCTCTCATCTGCGGGACGACCGGACAGCCGGCCTCAGCCTCCCACCCCCCGACCTCCACCCACAGCCCCCTACGGGACGCTTACCTGTGCAGCTGAATGGGATGCCAGGCTGGCTGGGGGGGAGGTAGCCTGGGGAACACGTGCAGGTGTAACTGCCCAGGGTGTTGGTGCACATGGAGCTGGGGCCGCAGGGCGATGGGTCCCAGGAACATTCGTCAATATCTAGGGGAGGGAATCCACGTTGGACCTGAGCGATGCTCGAACACCAGGGATTTATTGCCACAGGCCACCCATACCCTGGTCCAAAGCCCATTGGAGTCAGTGAGAATCTTTCCACCAGCCTCAGTGGCCTCTTGGATCGATCGCTCTGATTTGTGCCAGAACCAGCACTCACCGTTGCACTGCGCTGCTGGCTCGGTGAAGCGCTGCTCCCCAGAACTGGATGCAAACCCGGTATTGCAGGTGCAGAAGTGGTTTCCTGGGGTGTTGGTGCAGGTGGCGGACGCAGGGCACGACGCCAGATCCAGACACTCGTCGATATCTGGGACAGGGGAAGGAGCAATGGGTCCAGCTCTGCACAACGGAGCCTTCCCTTGATGGTGGGGGGCAGGGGACAAGGCAGATCCCAGCAGCTGGCACCAGAGGGGGCACCGTGCCAGGAATATGGTTCCCAACAGGTTTGCAAAATGCTGCCCATTCCCAAGAGGCAGCGAGTGCTAGTGGCCTGAGAAGCGGGAGCCAGGATGCCTGGGTTCTCTCCTCAGCTTTGGGAGGAGAGTCAGGTTGGGTAGCTGGAGCAAGGAGGGGCGGAGGGAGGGGGAGTCAGGATTCACATGCAGGAGTCTGGTCACCCTTTTTCAAGGAGAAGTGGAGGGGGGGTGATACCGCCTCCCACAAAACCCCTTGGCACCGATAGCCCAGTGGCTAGCACGTGCACCTGAGATAGGGGACACAAAGGGTCAATTTCCCCCTCTCTGCCTCATCTACAACCCTCGGTCTCCCAATCTCCCCGGAGAGAGCCCTAACCACTAGGCTACACGGCTGGTATCTCTCAAGCTCTCCGCTTGGGGAACACAGTCATTGCAGCCAGGGGCCTGGAACCTGGCTCTCCCCCTTGAGTATCTGGTCACAGCAGGTTGCTGGGCTGAGGCACCCAGGTCAGGTTCCTGTACCCGCCGTGGACTGGCTCCATCCCAGAGAGAGACCAGAGACTGTTCCCCTTGGTGCTTTTACACACAGCCAGCGACAGCTGGTCCAGGCTCCGGCCAAGTACGGTATGCAGGGGGCCACCCGGTGCTGAACATGATAATACACTTTAGCCGTCACCTGTGAACTGGACAGACACTCTCTGGACCCAGGACTATCTATGTCCCCCTAGAGAAGCCCACCCTGACTGGGCAGAGAAGCTGTTTCAAACCAGGGTGGGGGCTCAGATTTTGTCCTTCTCGGAGGCGAGAGGCTGGGGAAGGTTGCTTGGATGGTCACCTGTGCAGAGGGTTGTTCCGGGTACCCACGGCCCTGGCGTAGAGGGAAGGTGCCCTGGTGAGCACTGGCAGGTGTAGCTCCCAGGTGTGTTGAGGCAGGAGGCATTGGGCCCGCAGATTGCAGGGTTTTGGGCACATTCATCCACATCTGCCAGGAGATGACTTAGAATTAGTCTGTGTGTTTATTACATGCATTACGGTAGCACTTACAGGCCCCACTGCGCTAGGCGCTGCACAATCCAACAAGACAAAATGCAGGAGGGGGACAGAGGCCAGGAGAGGGGCAGAGGCTCCGTAAGTCAGGGCAGCGCCGGGACTGGAACTCCCGTCTCCTCATTCCCGGGCAGTCGCCCCACCCACTGAGCAACCCTGTTGAGCCAGCCGTGAAGACACAGCCAGCTTGCCCCAGCTCCCAGGGCTCTGGAGACAATCGCACACCAGGGTGGGCAGCTGGAGCCGCTCAGACCCTCGCTCTCGTCTGCGGGACGACCGGAGAGCCGGCCTCAGCCTCCCACCCCCAGAGATCCACCCACAGCCCCCCCACGGGACGCTTACCTGTGCAGCTGAATGGGATGCCAGGCTGGCTGGGGGGGAGGTAGCCTGGGGGACACGTGCAAGCGTAACTGCCCACGGTGTTGGTGCACACGGAGCTGGGGCCGCAGGGCGATGGGTCCCGGGAACATTCGTCAATATCTAGGGGAGGGAATCCACGTTGGACCTGAGCGATGCTAGAACACCAGGGATTTATTGCCACAGGCCACCCACACCCTGGTCCAAAGCCCACTGGAGTCAGTGAGAAACTTTCCACCAGCCTCAGTGGCCTCTTGGATCGATCGCTCTGCTCTGTGCCAGAACCAGCACTCACCATTGCACTGCGCTGCTGGCTCGGTGAAGCGCTGCTCCCCAGAACTGGATGCAAACCCGGTATTGCAGGTGCAGAAGTGGCTTCCTGGGGTGTTGGTGCAGGTGGCGGACGCAGGGCACGACGCCAGATCCAGACACTCGTCGATATCTGGGACAGGGGAAGGAGCAATGGGTCCAGCTCTGCACAACGGAGCCTTCCCTTGATTGGAGTTGTGGGGCAAGAAGGCAGGTCCCAGCAGCTGGCATCGGAGGGGGCACCATGCCAGGAATATGGTTCCCAACAGGTTTGCAAAATGCTTCCCATTCCCAAGAGGCAGCGGGTGCTAGTGGCCTGAGAAGCGGGAGCCAGGATGTCTGGGTTCTCTCCTCAGCTTTGGGAGGAGAGTCAGGTGGGGTAGCTGGAGCAAGGAGGGGCGGAGGGATGGGGAGTCAGGATTCACATGCAGGAGTCTGGTCACCCTTTTTCAAGGAGAAGTGGAGGGGAGGTGATACCGCCTCCCCCACAATCCTTTGGAACCGATAGCCCAGTGAGTAGCGCGTGCACCTGAGATACGGGACACGAAGGGTCAATTTCCCCCTCTCTGCCTCATCTACAACCCTGGTCTCCCAATCTCCCCGGAGAGAGCCCTAACCACTAGGCTACACGGCTGGTATCTCTCAAGCTCTCCGCTTGGGGAACACAGTCATTGCAGCCAGGGGCCTGGAACCTGGCTCTCCCCCTTGAGTATCTGGTCACAGCATGTTGCCGGGCTGAGGCACCCGGGTCCGGTTCCTGTACCCACCATGGACTGGCTCCATCCCAGAGAGAGACCAGAGACTGTTCCCCTTGGTGCTTTTACACACAGCCAGCGACAGCTGGTCCCGGCTCTGGCCAAGTACGGTATGCAGGGGGCCACCCGGTGCTGAACATGATAATACACTTTAGCCGTCACCTGTGAACTGGACAGACACTCTGTGGCCCCAGGACTATCTATGTCCCCCTAGAGAAGGCCACCCTGACTGGGCAGAGAAGCTGTTTCAAACCAGGGTGGGGGCTCAGATTTTGTCCTTCTCATGGGCAAGGGCTAGGTTGCTTGGAAGGTTGCGGGGAAGGTTGCTTGGACGCTTACCTGTGCAGCTGAACGGGATGCCAGGCTGGCTGGGGGGGAGGTAGCCTGGGGGACACGTGCAGGTGTAACTGCCCCGTTTGTTGGTGCACACGGAGTTGGGGCCGCAGGGCGATGGGTCCCGGGAACATTCGTCAATATCTAGGGGAGGGAATCCACGTTGGATCTGAGCGATGCTCGAACACCAGGGATTTACTGCACAGGCCTCCCGCACCCTGATCCAAAGCCCACTGGAGTCAGTGAGAATCTTTCCACCAGCCTCAGTGGCCTCTTGGATCGATCGCTCTGCTCTGTGCCAGAACTGGCTCAGACTAGGGACCCATCTAGCCTGGAGTCCTGCTTTCAACAGTGGCTGGTACTAGATGCTTTTGACGATCATTTCAGGTGTTCTCATTATTTATGTCACACTCTAATCCTTCTTCAAAACCTGATAAATTTGCAGCCTCCATGGGATACGGTGGCAGGGAGTTTCACAGGTTAATACTGCATCATGTAAAGAGAAAAACAGTTTTCTTTTATCCATTTTAGTGGCTGGATTGTGAGTGGCCCGGATATGGGTGCATAGGAGGAGGGAGCTCATAAGGAACCTCCCCGCGGTCCTCTGCGAGGATCACGCTTTCCTCCATATTCCTCCTGGTGGATCATGGTGTCCCAAAAGTGGGTGGGAAGGAGGTGGGGCCATAATGTGCTCCTCCCCTCCATACAAGGAATAGAATCAGGGCTGGAAGGGACTCTTTCTACACCCTGGGCTGCTCCGGGAGGAATTCAGCCACCCATCCCCATGCCACCCTGCCCTGCTCCAGGGCTGCGTGCAGCCTGCACTACGGCTCTTCCATTTTATTGGCTGTCCCGTGGTTTGGGGAGGGACAGATTGACAGGCGGGGGAAGCCAAGTCACTGAATCTCCTTGGCCACATATATCCCTTCCTTGCTTTCTTAGTCACTGCATCACGCTTTCTAGTTAGCGAAGTACTCAATACCGAACCTTCCCTGCAAGCGGAAGAGCCACTCCCGGTGACACTCGTGCAAGCTACATAACAGTGTCCCCACTGCACGGCTCCCCTTCTCCGAGCTCCCACTCACCTTTGCACTTCACTTTTCGATCAGTGAAGTACTGCTCCCCAGAGCTAGAGGCAAACCCACGTTTGCAGGCGCAGCGGTGGCTCCCAGGGATGTTTTCACAGGTTGCAAAAGCCGGACAGACAGATGAAGCTGCACACGCATCAGCTGGAAAATGACGAAGAAACAATTTAATGAATGAATAAGCCTTTGCACCCTGTGTCTTACATCTTCAGTGTGCTTCATATTCATTCTTTAAGCCGACCGCACATGAGGAAGAGTGGGCCTAGTAGAATAGGTGGGTGGGGAGGTAGGATCAAGGCAGCTGGGCTCGCTTCTGGAAGCATCTGATGAAGAAGCAAGGACAGGCCTCCAGCCCCCTCCCCTGACGCCAGGAAAGGAAAAGCTGGAGGTGGGGAGCGTAGGAACGGAGGCTGCGTGTCGAGGGAGCTGATCCTCTGATATCACTACGAGGGGAGGGGCTATTATACCCATTTTCCAGATGGGGAATTGAGGCCCCGAGAGAGTAAGGTCCAAAGCAGTAATTCGGGGAACCGCATTTGAGGCACACGGGACCTGATGGCTCAGCGCCCGTAGCCTTCGGGAGCCTGTTGCATGTGCAGAGCCCAGATCACCTTGATCTCACGCGCAGCCGTGAGTGCTCAGCCCGTCTGAAGATCAGGCCCCGGGGTCTCAAGTCAACACACAGCTAGTGACTTGCCCAGCACTACACCGGAAGTCTGGGGGCCTGCAGATAACAAATCCCCTCCCTACCCAGCCCTGACTCGCCCCCAGAGCAGATCTAGCCCTGCACTGAATGTGGCCATGTAATGAAAGCCTATGGCATAATGCACACGCACAAGGGGAGAGAGAACACTTGTCTTCTGGCATTTCCTCACTTCTGAGTGATTATCTGGCAACCTTTAGAACAGTGGTCCCCACACTGTGGGGTGCACCCCCTAGGAGGGCACAGGGGAAGGTTTGGGGGGCATGGCGGGGCCTGGGCCAGCCCCCATGGGGGTGGGGAGGGAGCGCTACCCAGCCCCGCTGTGCCGCCCCGCTCTGCGCTGGCACCACTCCCAGCCTCAGCTGCAGCTCTGCACCCGGCCACAGCGCCAGCCTCAGCCCCCTTACTCCTGTCCGTGTACCCCATCACCCCAGGAGCCGCAGCCTCCCTCCGGCTGCTGGAGGGGAGGAGGGGTGGACAGGGGTGAGAGAGGGACATGACCCTGAAAAGTTTGGGGACCACTGCTTGAGAATGGTCTTTTAACAAAGGCATTTTTGGTGCATGTATTTTCCTAGGTTTTTTCCAAAAGCAAACTGAAAAAACTCATCATGTGGCATCGTACGAAGAGCCACATGGGTCAGCAGCCGAGCTGGACCCTTAACATCCATTGCACAGGCCTCAGCCACTTGAGCTGAGGGAGAAACCAAGAGCCGCAGCAGCTTGTCAGTATCTATGCGAGGGAGGGGGCACTTTGCCGGGGAGTTCCCCAGATCCCTGCTGACAGCAGAGGAATGGTGAGACTCTGGAATCTTGGCCTCCATTCCAGGCTCTGGAGGGAGCATGGTTTAGTGGGTGCAGACCCATCCGCCCATTCCCCCAAGCTCGGCTCCTTCCACCCCATCCCCTCCAATCCGTCCTTGTCGCAGTTCTGTCTTTTCCCCAGTTCTGGCTCCTTGGCCCCATCCCATTCTGCACTCCTCAGGTTTCTCATCCCAGTCCCCGTCTCCTTGCCCAGCCTGTCCCTGTCTCCTCCCCATGCCTGAGCCCCCCTCCAGGGTGGATTTGATTTAAATCAGGGTGAGGGTGGGGAGAACTCCTCCTACACCTTGGATTAAGACGACAAGAACAGCCAGACTGGGTCAGACCAAAGGTCCATCTAGCCCAGTACCCTGTCTTCCAACAGTGGCCGGTGCCAGGTGCTTCAGAGGGAATGACGAGAACAGGGCAGTGACCGAGTGATCCATCCGTAGTCCAGTCACAGTTGGCCGCAGTCTGGGTTGCTCAGCTTCCCCACCCACGGCTGTGTGCAGTTTCCACTGTCTAATTTCCATTGCTCTTTTCCACTGTGACTGGCCGTTCCTGGGGTTGCTGATGGCCAGATTGCGGGAAGCCAAGTCATTAAATCTCCTTTGCTACGTATTGGCCTGGCCTGGCTCTCTTAGTCACTGCATCGTGCTTTCCAGTCCCCGATACTCTTTTCTCTAGTACCTGATGTATTATCTTCATCACACGCTCCAGAGCTACGCCATGGCAGTCTCCCCAGTACAGAGCTCCCCGTCCCTTAGCTCTAGGGTTCACACTCACCATTGCAGCGGACGGCTGGATCGGTGAACTCCGTGGCCCCCGAAGTGGATACAAACCCACGTTGGCAGGTGCAGTAGTAGCCCTGGCGAGCATTGGTGCACGTTGCATAATCAGGGCACAGCATTGGATCGTCGCACCTGTTCACTGGGAAATGAAGAAGGAACCAGGGCTGAGCACTGAATTAAAGCGCAGCCCTGTTTAGCTGCCAGCGGAGAAGGTGGCTTTGTGGCAAGCGGGGACACAGCGCAAGAGAGCAGAAGGGAATGAAAAAGAAAATACACAGAAAGGTGGGGAAAGGGGAGGAGGAAATGGGATGGAAAGTTCTTTGCCCGTTCAAAGCCCCCCTCCAGCTGCAGGACACTCCGGGGTTCAGATCTGGAGATTTTGTGCAGGTTTCTAGGCATTAACTTACCAGCGCTGGAGAAATGCTGAGTCCCCTTGAAGCAGATGAGCCAGCAAAAGCCTGAAAGAGGAGAAACAACCAAGGAGGCTCTAAATTTCACTGGATTTTAGTGCTCTTACCCAGTAGGAGGCTGGGTGGCCTAGTGGGTAGAGCAGTGGGTCTCAGGGGAGGGTGGTTGGTTGATTCTCTTCCTGGCTTTGCTAGTTGACCTCAGCCAAGTTGCTCGTCCTCTCTGTTTCCCCTGGGTCTGGCTTTTCCATTTTGATTATAAACTCTTCAGAGCAGCCTCTGTCTTCACACCGCTGATCATAGCTGAGACCCCTAAGCACGACTGGAACGTAACCTATCAGAGTAACAGGTTTTCAATGGGCCAGATCCCAAGGTTTTCAACTCAGGAACCAATCCCGGGGCGGTGTAAATCAGCGTGGCACTCTTGACTGCCGTGAGCAGCTGAGGATCTGGCCCTCAGACCCAGCAGGAGTTTAGCCTGAGTAAGCACCCGAAAGGATACACGAGTTCAGCTCATTCTGTGGGCCCCTTCACGAGAGAGACGTTCGCAGGCACTCGCTCCTCCCACTGCTCCAGTGTCCCCGCTGCTTGGTGATGTAACCTCGAAAGCAGTGCTGGCTACCCAACTCCAGGGACAGCTGAGCCCCCAGAGGTTCAGAAACGCCCCTTGCCTGGGACAACCAGAAGCCCGGCGGCTCGTCTAAACCCCTCTGGAGCTGGGAAGGCAGGTGGAAACCTCAGACGATTCCTGCTGTCACTTGCACTGGAGCCAGCCCCCGCACAGAGGGATTATTTTGACGCTTTCTCCTCTGACCGGGAACTCAGAGAGGCCGAGGCATGTGGGGCCGTTTGATTTAAAAAAGAAAAGGGACCAAACTTTCAAAAAAACCCATTGGCCTGATCCTCATTTCCCCCACAAAGGGCCGTGCCGGGCACCATACGAGCAGAGGAACTTGGCATTTGCAGCCCAGCGCACTGCGGCCGGTTACACGAGGCAGCTTCCATTTTGGATCCAAGCGTGGGCACCAGGTTTGTATAATTTTTGGTGGTGCCCAGAACGTCCATTGGACAGACGACTAGTCCCATTGGGAGGCTGATCCAGAACCTCCCTCCTCTGCCAGTTAAAAACCTTCTTGTATTTTCTAGCCTGAACCTTCCCAGCCCCCTTGGAATGGGGGTGGGGCAGGGCGGGGCAGGCTGGGGCTGGGTCACTCGCTGCTGCCCGCGCCGGGCTCCCTGCTAACCCCCCAGGCCGCCCTGGACCCCGGATCCCCTTGATGCACGGGACCCCCCAAAGCGCGGTAAGCCCAAACATTGGTGGAGCAGGCCCACGTTCCTAAATATTGATGGAGCGCGGGCACCATGGGCCCATATAACTCGCCGCCTATGGATCCAAGGGGGCTGGGAAGTTGCAGGCTAGAAAATACAAGAAGGTTTTTAGCTGGCAGAGGAGGGAGGTTCTGGATCAGCCTCCCAATGGCTCTAGTGCGGGGCTGGATACATTTATACACAGGGTGATATGGCAGGATTGTGTGTGATCGCGGGGGACTGGACCACTGCAAACCATCCCTTCCCCTGACCCAAGGGGTTCCCTTGACTTCCCCTCACTTCCCCCAGACCTCCTGCTCCCTGCAGTTCTCCAGCCAACCCCAGCTGAGCCACTCGCTGGGTTTTATAGCCACCTGATCCCCAGCTGCTCAGCCTCAGGTGAGGCTGGGCCCTGCAGCCCCCGGATTCTCCCCTCTCCCACCTTTATCTTCCACGAACAGTTTGAATCTCGGCCGGCTTGCTTGGAAAGCTCTTACCTCTCTCACCCCTGGGTGCCAGGCACCCCCTTGCTTCCCCCACCCTCAGCTTTGCGGAGAGAATCTTGGCCGCTCGGAGAGAAAACGCAGGGCGGAAATTGGGGGGGCCTCCGTTCATGGGGGCTGGGCAACGACCAAAGATCTGACGTCACAGCAAATCCTACATGCAGCATGTTATGATGTTACTGCGTGTTATGTTTGATTGCTGGGGGCAGGATTGGAAGGGGGCTGGGGGCAGGGCAAGGATTTGAGTGCAGGGAGCCGGGGGGCTGGGCTGGCCAGTGGAGAGGGTCGATTCCCACAACCCCACAGACAGGCACGGGCTAACCCAGGGGGCCAATTGGCACCTGTGTGGGGGCAGCGGCTGGCCCGCCTGCACCGCTCCCTGCTGGCTGTGTTGCTCCTCAGACAGGCCAAGAGCCTTCAGCCAGGAGCTCCTGATCCACACCCATGCCGCTCTCAGCTTCTGCATTCACAGGCTCGGATCTGGGTGGGCCGAGGTGCTAACTGGGTGTGGCGGGGTCCACCTCTGGCTATGCCCCAGGCTGGACTGGGTGACCTGGGAGGTCCCTTCCAGACCTGTGCCCTGAAGCAGCCTCACTGACTCGACCCTCCATTCTTTAACTGGGTGCTTCAAGTAGCATCGTAAGTCACCACCAGGCTCTGTGGGCGGGTCTGCTCTCGGGTACACCCGTCTACAGTCCTGGCACTGAGACGAACGGGGGTCTTACAGTTAAGGCCCAGGGACCCAGCTCATCAAAAGCACTTAGGCAGTACTGTGATCCACAGACGCCTACTTGGCTGCGCTCGGCATACATCCTGGTGACACTCCCAGCGGCCAAGGGCTAAGCTGGTGCTCAGCTGAGACTGGTGATTTGCTTCTCCCCATTAACAAACAAATACCTTATGCCTAGAAAGCCATGAGCACAGCCCCTCACGCTTGTGTCACTCTTATCTGTCCTCCGGCCCCACCCTTCCGCTCAGTTCCCTTTACCCACCTTCTCTTAAGATAAGGCCCTGATCCTCCAATGATCTTCACCCAAGCAGCTCCCCCATGCCTGTTAAAGTCAGGGGGACTCTGCATGGGGCTCCTTGCAGAATCAGGGCTTAAAAAGACCAAGAATTTTAGGGCAGGAAGTGTCTTTTGCTATTTAGCTACACACAGCACCTAGCTATTTAGCTACACACAGGGCCGTGACAATAACCTTAATATATTATTGATTAACAACAGCCACCCAAGACCAATCATTCATAATCAATGTGCAACAATTAATAACAAACCACTAATAATCAAGTCCACACACTGCAAACGCCAACGAATCCTTCATTATTAGCCATTTGTGATTAATAATAAAAACACCCAAGGATACCCAGCGTGGCCAGCCACCGGTGTATTAATAGATCTGGAGGCAACTGTGAACATCTAATCTGACTTCCTGTGTGATACAGGCTACAAAACTTCATAGAATCATAGAATCATAGAATCATAGAATATCAGGGTTGGAAGGGACCCCAGAAGGTCATCTAGTCCAACCCCCTGCTCGAAGCAGGACCAAGTCCCAGTTAAATCATCCCAGCCAGGGCTTTGTCAAGCCTGACCTTAAAAACCTCTAAGGAAGGAGATTCTACCACCTCCCTAGGTAACGCATTCCAGTGTTTCACCACCCTCTTAGTGAAAAAGTTTTTCCTAATATCCAATCTAAACCTCCCCCATTGCAACTTGAGACCATTACTCCTCGTTCTGTCATCTGCTACCACTGAGAACAGTCTAGAGCCATCCTCTTTGGAACCCCCTTTCAGGTAGTTGAAAGCAGCTATCAAATCCCCCCTCATTCTTCTCTTCTGCAGACTAAACAATCCCAGCTCCCTCAGCCTCTCCTCATAAGTCATGTGCTCTAGACCCCTAATCATTTTTGTTGCCCTTCGCTGGACTCTCTCCAATTTATCCACATCCTTCTTGTAGTGTGGGGCCCAAAACTGGACACAGTACTCCAGATGAGGCCTCACCAGTGTCGAATAGAGGGGAACGATCACGTCCCTCGATCTGCTCGCTATGCCCCTACTTATACATCCCAAAATGCCATTGGCCTTCTTGGCAACAAGGGCACACTGCTGACTCATATCCAGCTTCTCGTCCACTGTCACCCCTAGGTCCTTTTCCGCAGAACTGCTGCCTAGCCATTCGGTCCCTAGTCTGTAGCGGTGCATTGGATTCTTCCATCCTAAGTGCAGGACCCTGCACTTATCCTTATTGAACCTCATCAGATTTCTTTTGGCCCAATCCTCCAATTTGTCTAGGTCCTTCTGTATCCTATCCCTCCCCTCCAGCGTATCTACCACTCCTCCCAGTTTAGTATCATCCGCAAATTTGCTGAGAGTGCAATCCACACCATCCTCCAGATCATTTATGAAGATATTGAACAAAACCGGCCCCAGGACCGACCCCTGGGGCACTCCACTTGACACCGGCTGCCAACTAGACATGGAGCCATGTTTTAGTCCACGAAAGCTTATGCCCAAATAACTTCCCTGAATTAATTCTTGTTTGAACAAGAGCAGATCTTTTAGAAAAACATCCAACCTTGATTTAAAGATTTCTAGTGCTGGAGAATCCACCATGACCCTTGGTAGGTTGCTCCGATGGTTAATTGGCCTCACTGTTAAAAATTGTACCTTATTGCCAGGATGAATTTGTCTAGCTTCAACTTCCAGCCATTGGATCTTGTTAGACCTTTGTCCGCTAGACTGAAAAGCCCATGATCAAATATTTATTTCCCATGTCAGTACTTATAGACTGGGATCACGTCACCCTTTAACCTTCTCTTTGTTAAGCTAAATAGATTGAGCTCCTGAGTCTATCACTATAAGGCAAGTTTACCAATCTTTTAATCATGCTCGTGGTTCTTCTCTGAACCCTCTCCAATTTTTTCAACACCCTTCTTGAATTGTGGACCCCAAAACTGGACACAGGATTCCAGCAGGGGTCACACCAGGGCCAAATACAGAGTAAAATAACCTCTCTCTCCAACTGGAGATTCCCCTGTTCATGCATCCCAGTATCACATTAGCCCTTTTAGTCACAGGGTCACACTGAGACCTCATGTTCTGCTGATTATCCACCATGACCCCCAAATCTTTGTTTGAGTCATTGCTTCTCAGGATGGAGCCCCCCATGCTGTAAGTATGGCCGACATTCTTTGTTCATAGATGTGCGTCCATATATTTGATCACACCGAAATACATATTGTTTGATTGCACCCAGCTTACCGAGGGATCCAGATCTTTCTGTATCCATGACCTGTCCTCCTCCTTATTACCACTTCCCCAATCCGCATGCCTTTTGCTGACTTTCTCAGTAACGATTCTACATGTTTCTCCGGGTCATTGATCAAATTAGCATTTATATGAAAAGTCACAGATCTGGGCTGAATGCCCATCACTGAAAGACCCTACGACCCCTCAAAGATCCCAACACAATGACAATTATTGTTGCCCTTTTTCAGCCCGAGCGGCTAGTCGAAGTTCTGGGCCCTGGGCATGTTCCAACTGGGAGTAGAAACTCATGATGGAGTCTGGTATTTCCTTTGTTCCAATCTGGTCTAGTTACAAGTCCTGCTTCTCCAAATGCAGGAGGGACCAAAAACCAGGGATAGCTTCTTTTCCTAAAAAAACCAACAACGAGGAGTCCTTGTGGCATCTTAGAGACTACCAAATGTATTTGGGCATAAGCTTTCGTGGACTAAAACCCACTTCATCAGATGTTTTAGCCCACGAAAGTTTATGCCCAAATAAATGTGTTCGTCTCTAAGGTGCCACAAGGGCTCCTCGTTGTTTTTGCTGATACTGACTAACACGGCTACCACTCTGTAACCTTCTTTTCTTACAGTCCCAAGCCTCTTTAGCCATCACCAAACCCAAAATCTCTCTCTGGTCTTCTCCCAGGGTCATTCAAACCGTGTCTACAAGCTCCTGTTTGGCTTTCTTCCTCTTTCTCTGAGTCTCTCCCAGTTTCTTGTCTGCCACTCCCCCTGCAGCTAGACTAATTCCATGCCTAACATTAACACACACACACACCTGGTCAGAATAATATCCAGATGGCACCCTCTGCCACACAGTGCTAGCTTCTGGGCAGATTCCATCCTGCCTTGTTTTAGACGGGCCCCCCTAAAGGTTCTCTTACAATTACCGTCACACATCAATTTCCATGAGCTTTTAACTCAACCGGTAACAAGGATTGATTGCACTCACGAGCCTCAATCATGGATTGGGCCCCCCGCAGTGCTAGTGCTGTATAAACACAGAACAAAAAAACCTTCCCTGCCCCAAAGAGCTTCAGTTAAGTTTGTTTGTTTTTTGCCAAGCCCCCATTGGAAGAAAATAACACAATTCCTTACAAACTTACCTACAAGGTGGGTGATAAGCTGCTTCTTCATTATGCCACTGCCTTCTCTTACCAGGCAAGAAAGCTGCCCTACTTTATCCTGTTGTGATCTTTCTCAGAGGACGTTTGCTGAATGACACAGATTTTACTGGGGCTTCTTTTCTGGAGGCTTTAGCTCAGCGCTCCTTATCTTGTGACATTTCTTCTTCCTCTGCACAGGGCGGTCTCTGGGCATCTATTACGTGTTTATTAACAGTGTACCCAAATAACACCCCTGCAATGGACAGGAAACAACAGGGGAAGTTGCAATTTTATCTATTCAGGAACTGAAAGTGGGACATGGAGGGTGGGGGGAGCTGGTCTTATCATAGCATCATAGAATATCAGGGTTGGAAGAGACCTCAGGAGGTCATCTAGTCCAAACCCCTGCTCAAAGCAGGACCAACACCAACTAAATCATCCCAGCCAGGGCTTTGTCAAGCCGGGCCTTAAAAATCTCGAAGGATGGAGATTCCATGACCTCCCTAGGTAACCCGTTCCAGTGCTTCACCATCCTCCTAGTGAAATAGTGTTTCCTAGTATCCAGCTTAGACCTCCCCCGCTGCAACTTGAGACCATTGCTTCTTGTTCTGTCATCTGCGACCACTGAGAACAGTCGAGCTCCATCCTCTTTGGAACCCCGCTTCAGGTAGTTGAAGACTGCTATCAAATCCCCCCTCACTCTTCTCTTCTGCAGTCCCCTCTCTGGCATTGCACTCCATAATGTTTTATGGAAATATGCTTATGAGTGTGAATATAATGTAACTGGAATATGCTTCATGCAAAAGGTGTCTTGTAAGGTATCATTACAATGCTTATAATATACTGAGTGTGGTCATCCTATTTGTATGTATTTATCATTCTTGTATCTAAAACTAGAAATATAAAGTATAACTCTGAGGTCCTATTGTAATTATGTGGGCCATTAATGGTGGCTTAGAATCTTGATGGCTCCCATTGACTAGGACAATTGGTTGTAAATGTTTATTTACCTGCATGCCTTCCTGTGTACCTGACATGGGTAATGAAGAATGAGGTCTCACAGGACATGTGACAAGGTCACATGACACTGGAATCTATCTTAAACCTGGTGCTTTTCCATTTAGAAGGAGCGGTGGGGATCCAGGGAGACAAAAGATTCCCGCCTTGTGCTAAAGCTATATAAGGGGGTGGAACAGAACA
Source organism: Chelonia mydas (assembly GCF_015237465.2). NCBI lineage: Eukaryota > Metazoa > Chordata > Testudines > Cheloniidae > Chelonia > Chelonia mydas. The sequence continues at coordinate 14,245,951 of NC_051260.2, forward strand.
AAGGGGGTCCCAGTCATGAGAACACCCCTGTTTTCCACCTAAGATGTCTGCTGGAACTAACAAGGGCTGTACCAGGGGAAAGGTTTGGGCCTAGACTAGGAAGGAGTATAGTCTGTGAAAGAAGCTCTCAGGGTTCCCTCCCCACTCTGAACTCTGGGGTACAGATGTGGGGACCCACATGAAAGACCCCTTAAGCTTATTTCTACCAGCTTAGGTTAAAAACTTCCCCAAGGCACAAATCCTTTCCTTGTCCTTGGACAGTATTGCTGCCACCACCAGGTGATTCACACAAAAATTCAGGAAAAGCGTCACTTGGAGTCCCTGTTTCCACAAAATATTCCCCAAGCCCCTTCACCCCGTTTCCTGGGGAGGCTTGAGAATAATATACTAACCAATTGGTTAAAATGTGAGCACAGACCAAACTGCTGGGTTTTTAGGACACTGAAAATCAATCAGGTTCTTAAAAGAAGAATTTTATTTATAAAAAAAAAGAGAATCACACCTGCAAAATCAGGATGGAAGATAAATTTACAGGGTAAATAAAAGATTTAAAACACAGAAGAGTCCCCTCTGACTCTGCTTCCCAGTGACAAAACAGGAATGAAATTACCTCTTAGCATAGGGAAAATTCACAAGCTAAAACAAAATATAATCTAACGCATTTCCTTGCCCTTACTTACAATTTTTGTAATCTTATATGGAGCATTTCAAGTATGTTTTCAGGAGATGTTTTACCTGCCTGGTCTCTCTCTCCATCCAGAGGGGCAACAAACAAAGAGAGCACAAAAAAAACCCTCTCCCCCTCCCGCCCTCAGATTTGAAAGTATCTTCTTTCCTTATTGGTCCTTTTGGTCAGGTGCCACCCAGGTTATCTGAGCTTCTTAACCCCTAACAGGTAAAGTGATTCAGTACATCTGGCCAGGAGGGATTTTATGTTACTGCATACATAAAGGTTGTTAGCCTTCTCTTTATATTTATGACAGAAGCTTATTGGAACATCTGTAAGGGTGAGATTTTACCAGTAATCAGTTTCTTAATGTGTTAGGCTTAGACTTGTGTGTTTTTGCTTTATTTTGCTTGGTGACTTACTTTGTTCTGTCTGTTATTACTTGAAAACACTTAAATCCTACTTTTTATACTTAATGAAATCACTTTTGTTTATTGATAAATCCAGAGTAAGTGATTAATACCTGGGGGAGCAAACAGCTGTTTATATCTCTCTATCAGTGTTATAGAGGGTGGACAATTTATGAGTTTACCCTGTATAAGCTTTATACATAGTAAAATGGATTTATTTGGGGTTTGGATCCCTCTGGGAACTGGGTGTCTGGGTGCTGGAGGCAGGTCCCTGCTAAGCTGTTTTCAGTTAAGTCTGCAGCTTTGGGGCCGTGGACCAGACCCTGGATCTGTGTTGCAGCAGGCTAGTGTGTCTGGCTCAACAAGGCAGGGTTCTGGAGTCCCAAGCTGGCAGGGAAAACGGGCTCAGAGGTAACTTCAGCAGGTCAGGTGACAGTCCCAACGGGGTCTCTGGGACCAAACCCATCACACCCTCAGCCTCTCCTCGTAAGTCATGTACCCCAGCCCCCTGGTCATTTTTGCTGCCCTCCGCTGGACTCTCTCCAATTTGTCCACATCCTTTCTGCAGTGGGGGGCCCAAAACTGGAAGCAATTCTCCAGTTGTGGCCTCACCAGTGCCGAATAGAGGGGAATAAGCACTTCCCTCGATCTGCTGGCAATGCTCCGACTAATGCAGCCCAATATGCTGTTAGCCTTCTTGGCAACAAGGGCACACTGCTGACTCATATCCAGCTTCTTGTCCACTGTAATCCCCAGGTCCTTTTCTGCAGGACTGCTGCTTAGCCAGTCAGTCGCCAGCCTGTACTGGTTCATGGGATTCTTCCGTCCTAAGTGCAGGACTCTGCACTTGTCCTTGTTGAACCTCATCAGATTTCTTTTGGCCCAATCCTCCTTGTACGGGTCTAGAACTCCTGGGTCGCTTCCTAGCTCAAGATCTAATGGGTAGAACAGGAAGCTGGAATTTGGACATCTGGGTTCTCTTCCCAGGGCAGTGTTATCGAGTAGCTAGAGCATGTGAGTAGGAGTCAAGATTCCTGGCAGAGGACGTTCATAATTTCAAACTTTGTTTTCACTGAAACCCGAAACTTTCAAAATTCTCTGTGAAAAAAATTTCAGGGGGGAAAAAATCATTTGGGGGGTCGATCGAAATGTTTCATTTCGACGAAGGTTTTTCATTTCAATTGCTGCTTTGACAATGTTATCTTGCATTACAACACGCACCCACCGTAACACGAAATACAAATTTCAAAAAGTGAAGTCATTTTGAAAAGAAAACGTGAACCGTTTGGCTCTGAAAATGTTAAAAATGAGACATTTTATCCTAAGACAAAATTTCGGTGAATCCAAATGTTTCCATTTTGAGGGAACCATAGTCTCCAATGGAAAAGGGGTCAGTTGAAGTTTTTCCATTCAATTCATCTCTTGGGTTCTATCTTCAGCTCAGAGAGGGAGGCTGGGAGTTAGGACTCCTGGGATCTCTTCCCAGTTCTAGGAGGAGCGTATTACCTAGCGGTGAGAGCACAGGATTGGGAGTCAGGGAAAGAACCCAGAAGTCCTAGCTCTGGGAATATACTCTAGTTATGTGCATGTCTCTTGGGGCGTGTTCCTAACTTTGAGAACACAGTCTAGAGGTCTGAGTACTTGCCTGGGAATCCAGTGGTTTGCTTGCTAGTCCCATCTCAGCCATTGACTTGCTGTGTGACGTGGTCAAGTCACCGCTGCTCCGTGCCTCAGTTTCCCCAGCTGTGAAATGGGGCAATGATACTAAAGAAAAGTGTTTTGATATCTTTGGTTGAAATGCACCAATGTAACTGCCATGTTACTGGGGGTATTTTCTTGCCTGAGTAAAGAGAAGGTTTTTGTGGATGTAGCCAGAGCTAAGAGAAACAGGATAATAATGTATAAGGGAGGGCATACTGCTAAGAGATCCTGGTGCTGTAAAGCTACGTGCTCAGGGGGTGGAATCCTGCCCTGGGAAGGGGAGGCTGAGTGGAATTGTAACCCAGAAGTCTGTGGTCATATTTCATTCAGGATGTTTTTCATCATCGGTGCTTATTTCTGAGGCTGCTTTCTCAACAGCAGAGCCCATAAATCAGTAGACACTGTGCCCAACTGCTTACGACATGGCTAGTCCGGGGGATTTCTCCACACAGTTGACGCCTGAGATGCGAGCTCTCCGTGCCCAGGAGGGCTGGACAGAGTGCTGAGTAGGGAGAGCTCAAGGAAAGCTTTGTGGGGCTGCAAGAAGGCAGGTGACAGGATGATGAGGGCAGTCCCTGGAGACATACATACAGCTAGGTAGATGTCTGTTGCCACTGGCTCAGCCGTCCGGCCTGCAGAGGGGTTCAGATCTGGAAGCCAGGTCGGGCCCTCCATGCTTCCCTGGGGCACACGGTTGTCCCAGTTTTCCTCTGCTGTTCTGCTGGGAGCTCTGAGATTCACAGGAACATGGAGGGAGGAACCAATTCTGAGACCGCCCCGTCTGCAAAGCCAGGAGGGGACTGGGATGCCGTCACTGCTGGAGTAACAAGCTGAGCCATGCCCGGGTGACTGGGGAAACTGACCAACCCCAGGGCGTTTCGCTTGGGAAAAGTGCTGAGTCAGTCAGGGGCAGAGCGTTTCCTCAGAGACGCTCTCAGAGAAGGGGAATAGAAAGGCACATGTGTGGGTGGTGGCTCAACCGCAGCCACGAGACTGAGGAGACTTGGATTCATTTCCTGGCACTGCTGCGTGACCTTTGGCGTGTCTGTGCCTCGGTTTCCCCATCTGTAAAATGGGGGCTAACGAGGCTGACTTCCTTTGATATAAAAAGTGCCGTGTGCATGCTAGGCGTTATCAATGCTGGTTAATAGTAATTCCTGTGGCAGCAGTGCCAGATTTCCCTCAGAGCTGCCCTGTGCCTGGCCTGGAAATGCCTGTGTCAGAGATGGGCTGCCTGGGAGCAGGAAGTCCTGGGAGAGGCAAGGAGGTGAGTGACCTTCCTGGCCTGGTGGGGCTTGTTTAAGCATTTTGTTTTTCAGGCCAAGGAGACATCTGCTTAGGATGTTACGCCTGAGGAACGGGGCTCTGGGGTGGGAGCAGGGCTGCGGGGGCCGCAGTGTACAGGAATAGGGCAGTATCCCTTTAACTAATGTGAGCCCTCGCTTAGGGCTCACTGTGTTCTGGTTTAGATGCCGCCAGAGCAGCCCGGGGTGTGTAGCCAGGGGAAAGGGCCCCTGGCCAACTCCTGCAGCGATAAATGGCAACCCAGCCTCTCCAATTAACAGGCAGCGTGGTCCAATGGTGACAGCGTCGCACTCTGCAGACCTGGGTTCTCTTTCAGGCTCGGCCACTGACGCTGACTGAGTCCCTGCCCCTCACTGTACCTGTCATAAATATAAAGGGAAGGGTAAACCCCTTTAAAATCCCTCCTGGCCAGAGGAAAAATCCTCTCACCTGTAAAGGGTTAAGAAGCTAAAGGTAACCTCGCTGGCACCTGACCAAAATGACCAATGAGGAGACAAGGTACTTTCAAAAGCTGGGAGGAGGGAGAAAAACAAAGGGTCTAGAGCTGTCTGTATGCTGCTTTTGCTGGGGACAGAACAGGAATGGAGTCTTAGAACTTTTAGTAAGTAATCTAGCTAGGTATGTGTTAGATTATGATTTCTTTAACTGGCTGAGAAAAGAACTGTGCTGAATAGAATGACTATTCCTGTCTGTGTGTCTTTTTTGTAACTTAAGGTTTTGCCTAGAGGGATTCTCTATGTTTTGAATCTAATTACCCTGTAAGGTATCTACCATCCTGATTTTACAGAAGTGATTCCTTTAGTTCTATTAAAAGTCTTCTTGTAAGAAAACTGAATGCTTTTTCATTGTTCTCAGATCCAAGAGTTTGGGTCTGTGGTCACCTATGCAAATTGGTGAGGATTTTTACCAAACCTTCCCCAGGAAGTGGGGTGCAAGGGTTGGGAGGATTTGGGGGGGGGGGGAAGATGTGTCCAAACTACGTTTCCCAGTAAACTCAGTTAAAGTTTGGTGGTGGCAGTGGAAATTCCAAGGGCAAAGGGTAAAATTAATTTGTACCTTGGGGAAGTTTTAACCTAAGCTGGTAAAAGTAAGCGTAGGAGGTTTTCATGCAGGTCCCCACGTCTGTACCCTAGAGTTCAGAGTGAGGGAGGAACCTTGACATGGTGGCAGAGTGGTGGGATTAACCTGAAATCCTTTTGAGATCAATTTGAGATTTTTTGAACCAGAAAAACAGATTTTAAAAAGGAAATATTTTTTTTTCCTTTGGGGCTGCTGGAAAGGAGGTCCAACTGAAAGCAGCTAGTTTTTTTCTCTGCTTTGGGGCCAGAGCAGAGACAAAAGGGGATTATCTTTGAATTGCAGGTTTTCTTTGCCTGGAGGCAGAGTAATTAACTCCTGCAGGGAAATTCAGTCTTTGCAAACCAGAGAGTTTTTTTTCCCTAAAAGTAAATAAGGGGGGTGTTCTACCCGTTTGCCTGGAGACAAAAGTGGCAGGGGGTTTTTTTTAGGATTTTGATTTTTTTTTTTTTTTTTTTTTTTTTACGAGGAGCACAGGTTTGAAAGGAACTTTTTTTCCTTTGGGCTGCTGGTAAGCAGGTTTCCAAGTAGTTGGAGGTTTTTTGCTTTGATCTGGGCCCAGAGCAGAGACAAAGGGAATTGTCTTTTTCTGTAGGCTGACAATCACTATCAGAGAATAGGTATCCTATTCCAGCACAGCAAAATTTTACAGCCAAGTTTTGTTTGTTTATTTCTAAACTTCAGGTGTAAAGTTAGTTAAAAACAGAGAGGTTAAGATGACAGAATCCGCGGCTCAACAAAAGCTGGAATTAGCCAGATTTCAGGCTGAGGAAAAACAAAAGGAACATGAAAGACAGATAGAACTCATGCGGCTGGAGAAGGAGGTACAGGAGGCTGCCCACAGGAGGGAAATGGAGGCAAGGGCCAAAGAACTGGAGGAGAAGGAAAAGGAGGAAGCATGTGGAGGAGATGGAGAAGATAAAGGCTCAGCAGAATATACCATCAAACCCTAGCAATCCTTCTCCAGGTACCACTTCCCATCCCAGAAAGTTCCCCACCTACAAGGCAGGCGATGATATGGAGGCCTTCTTAGAAAACTTCGAAAGGGCCTGCCTTGGGTACAGCATCTCTACCGACCAATTCATGGTAGAGCTGAGGCCGCAGCTCAATGGACCCTTAGCTGAGGTGGCGGCTGAAATGCCTAAAGAACACATGAACAAGTATGAACTGTTTAAATCCAAGGTGAGAGTCAGAATGGGGATAACACCCGAGCATTCTCGTCGGAGGTTCAGAGCCCTAAGGTGGAAACCAGACGTGTCATTTACCCGAGATACCTATCACATTGTGAAACATTGGGATGCCTGGATACCAGGAGCAAGTGTTGAATCTCCAGTAAATTTGCCCTTCCTAATGCAAATGGAACAATTCTTAGGGGGTGTTCCTGAGGAAATAGAAAGATACATCCTAGATGGGAAGCCCAAAACTGTAATCGAGGCAGGAGAGATTGGAGCCAGATAGGTGGAGGTGGCAGAGAAGAAGAAAACTGGTCGAGTTGGAGCGGAGACCAGAAGGGACAACCCCAGACCACACCCTATTACCAGGGGCCGCCCAAGGCCCCACCTACCTCCCAAAGAACCCTCCAGACACCTTATCGTCCCACCACCCCGTCTCCAGCAGCCCACCTCGCCCCAGTGACCCGTCAGCTGGACGATGTTTTAAATGTAATGAGCTGGGGCATGTAAAGGCCAACTGCCCCAGGAACCCCAACAGATTACAGTTCATTGCACTGGAATCACACCAGAGGTCTGCAGGCCCAGATACCTCCCAGATACCCTTGGAGCGGAGGGAAACTGTGAGTGTGGGCGGGAAGAAGGTCACCGCGTGGAGGGACACCGGAGCACAAGTGTCAGCTATCCATGCTTCCTTAGTGGACCCCAATTTAATCAACCCAGAGATCCAAGTGACGATTCAACCCTTCAAGTCCAACTCTTTCAATTTGCCTACAGCCAAGTTGCCTGTCCAGTACTAGGGCTGGTCAGGAAGGTGGACTCTTGCAGTCTATGATGATTATCCCATCCCCATGCTGTTGGGGGAAGACGTGGCCAATCATGTGAATCGGGCCAAGAGGGTGGGAATGGTCACCCGCAGCCAGACTAAACAAGCCGTGAGGCCTAGCTCTGTTCTGGAAACTTCTATCAGGACCCAGTCAGAGGTGATGGACCCGGACCCCAGGCCAATGTCTGCAACAGCAGTAGTGGATCCAGTCCCAGAGACCCAGACGGAACCAGTCCCAGAACCGGAACCAGCCGAACAACCAACACCAGACCCATTGCCAGCCCTGAATCCAGTACTTGCAACCTCAACACCAGAGGGCCCCACTGAACCTGAACCAGCAGCAGCCCATAACCCTACACAAGAGGCTCAGCCAGAGCCTGAACCCCAACATAGTGTCCCAGCGGAGAGCAGTTCACAGTCAATGGAAACAGCCCCATCCCCTACATCGCTTCCAGAGAGACCAAGCATAGGTCCACAATCCAATGAGGAACTGATGTCTCCAGCATCAAGGGAACAGTTCCAGACTGAACAGGAAGCAGATGGAAGGCTGCAGAGAGCTTGGGCGGTGGCACGGAGCAACCCACGACCTCTCAGCTCTTCTAATCGATCCAGGTTTGTTGTAGAAAAAGGACTTTTATACAAGGAAACTCTTCCTGGTGGACACCAGGAAGACTGGCATCCTCAGAGATGGTTGGTAGTTCCAACTAAATACCGGGCCAAGCTCTTGAGCTTAGCCCACGATCATCCTAGTGGCCATGGTGGGGTGAACAGGACCAAAGACCGTTTGGGGGGGTCATTCCACTGGTAGGGAATGGGCAAGGATGTTTCTACCGATGTCCGGTCTTGTGAAGTATGCCAAAGAGTGGGAAAACCCCAAGACCAGGTCAAAGCCCCTCTCCAGCCACTCCCCATCATTGAAGTTCCATTTCAGCGAGTAGCTGTGGATATTCTGGGTCCTTTTCCGAAAGAGACACCCAGAGGAAAGCAGTACATGCTGACTTTTCATGGATTTTGCCACCCGATGGCCGGAAGCAGTAGCTCTAAGCAACACCAGGGCTAAAAGTGTGTGCCAGGCACTAGCAGACATTTTTGCCAGGGTAGTTTGGCCCTCCGACATCCTCACAGATGCAGGGACTAATTTCCTGGCAGGAACTATGGAAAACCTTTGGGAAGCTCATGGGGTAAATCACTTGGTTGCCACTCCTTACCACCATCAAACAAATGGCATGGTGGAGAAGTTTAATGGAAGTTTGGGGGCCATGATACGTAAATTCGTAAATGAGCACTCCAATGATTGGGACCTAGTGTTGCAGCAGTTGCTCTTTGCCTACAGAGCTGTACCACACCCCAGTTTAGGGTTTTCCTCATTTGAACTTGTATATGGCCATGAGGTTAAGGGGCCATTACAGTTGGTGAAGCAGCAATGGGAGGGATTTACACCTTCTCCAGGAACTAACATTCTGGACTTTGTAACCAACCTACAAAACACCTTCCGAACCTCTTTAGCCCTTGCTAAAGAAAACTTACAGGATGCTCAAAAAGAGCAAAAAGCCTGGTATGATAAACATGCCAGAGAGCGTTCCTTCAAAGTAGGGGACCCAGGTCATGGTCTTAAAGGTGCTCCAAGCCCATAAAATGAAAGCATCGTGGGAAGGGCCATTCACGGTCCAGGAGCACCTGGGAGCTGTTAATTATCTCATAGCATTCCCCACCTCCAACCAAAAGCCTAAGGTGTATCATATTAATTCTCTAAAGCCCTTTTATTCCACAGAATTAAAGGTTTGCCAGTTTACAGCCCAGGGAGGAGACGACGCTGAGTGGCCTGAAGGTGTCTACTACGAAGGGAAAAGTGCTGGTGGTGTGGAAGAGGTGAACCTCTCCATGACCCTTGGGCGTATGCAGCAACAGCAGATCAAGGAGCTGTGCACTAGCTACGCACCAACGTTCTCAGCCACCCCAGGACTGACTGAACGGGCATACCACTCCATTGACACAGGTAATGCTCAACCAATTAGGATCCAACCTTACCGGGTGTCTCCTCAAGCTAAAACTGCTATAGAACGGGAGATCCAGGATATGTTATAGACGGGTGTAATCCGCCCCTCTGGAAGTGCATGGGCATCTCCAGTGGTTCTAGTTCCCAAACCAGATGGGGAGATACATTTTTGCGTGGACTACCGTAAGCTAAATGGTGTAACTCACCTGACAACTATCCAATGCCACGCACAGATGAACTATTAGAGAAACTGGGACGGGCCCAGTTCATCTCTACCTTGGACTTAACCAAGGGGTACTGGCAAGTACCGCTAGATGAATCCGCCAAGGAAAGGTCAGCCTTCACCACACATCTCGGGCTGTATGAATTTAATGTCCTCCCTTTCGGGCTGCAAAATGCACCCGCCACCTTCCAAAGACTTGTAGATGGTCTCCTAGCAGGATTAGGAGAATATGCAGTCGCCTACCTTGATGATGTGGCCATATTTTCGGATTCTTGGGCAGAACACCTGGACCATCTACAAAAGTCCTTGAGCACATAAGGGAGGCAGGACTAACTGTTAAGGCTAAGAAGTGTCAAATAGGCCTAAACAGAGTGACTTACCTTGGACACCAGGTGGGTCAAGGAACTATCAACCCCCTACAGGCCAAGGTGGATGCCATCCAAAAGTGGCCTGTCCCAAAGTCAAAGAAACAGGTTCAATCCTTCTTAGGCTTGGCCAGTTATTACAGACGATTTGTACCACAATACAGCCAAATCGCCACCCCCCTGACAGACCTAACCAAAAAGAAACAGCCAAATGCCGTTCAGTGGACCGAAAAGTGTCAGAAGGCCTTTAACCAGCTTAAAGTGACACTCATGTCTGACCCTGTACTAAGGGCCCCAGTCTTTGACAAACCGTTCCTAGTAACCACAGATGCGTCCGAGCGTGGTGTGGGAGCAGTTTTAATGCAGAAAGGACCTGATCAAGAATTCCACCCTGTAGTGTTTCTCAGCAAAAAACTTTCTGAGAGGGAAAGCAACTGGTCAGTCAGTGAAGAAGAATGTTACGCCATTGTCTACACTCTGGAAAAGCTATGCCCATATGTTTGGGGACGGCGTTTCCACCTGCAAACCAACCATGCTGCCCTACAGTGGATTCATACCACCATGGGAAATAACAAAAAACTTATTCGGTGGAGTTTAGCTCTCCAAGATTTTGATTTTGACATCCAACACATCTCAGGAGCTTCTAACAAAGTGGCTGATGCACTCTCCCGTGAAAGTTTCCCAGAATCAACTGGTTAAAATTGTCCTTGAGATGTGGAAAATATTGTTAGTCTTTATATACTTGGTAGTATATTTAGAGGTGAATGTGTCTTATTAACTCTGTTTTTCCTAGAGCTCCAGGAAGAAATCCCAGCCAGCATTTCACCCTAGCTGAGATTTGGGGGGAGTGTCATAAATATAAAGGGAAGGGTAAACCCCTTTAAAATCCCTCCTGGCCAGAGGAAAAATCCTCTCACCTGTAAAGGGTTAAGAAGCTAAAGGTAACCTCGCTGGCACCTGACCAAAATGACCAATGAGGAGACAAGATACTTTCAAAAGCTAGGAAGAAGGAGAAAAACAAAGGGTCTGTGTCTGTCTGCTGCTTTTGCCGGGGACAGAACAGGAATGGAGTCTTAGAACTTTTAGTAAGTAATCTAGCTAGGTATGTGTTAGATTATGATTTCTGTAACTGGCTGAGAAAAGAACTGTGCTGAATAGAATGACTATCCCTGTCTGTGTGCCTTTTTTGTAACTTAAGGTTTTGCCTAGAGGGATTCTCTAGGTTTTGAATCTAATTACCTGTATCTAAGGTATCTACCATCCTGATTTTACAGAGGTGATTCCTTTACTTCTATTAAAAGTCTTCTTGTAAGAAAACTGAATGCTTTTTCATTGTTCTCAGATCCAAGGGTTTGGGTCTGTGGTCACCTGTGCAAATTGGTGAGGATTTTTACCAAACCTTCCCCAGGAAGTGGGGTGCAAGGGTTGGGAGTATTTTGGGGGGAAAGACGTGTCCAAACTATGTTTCCCAGTAAACCCAGTTAAAGTTTGGTGGTGGCAGTGGAAATTCCAAGGGCAAAGGGTAAAATTAATTTGTACCTTGGGGAAGTTTTAACCTAAGCTGGTAAAAGTAAGCATAGGAGGTTTTCATGCAGGTCCCCACGTCTGTACCCTAGAGTTCAGAGTGGGGAAGGAACGTTGACAGTACCTTATCGTCCTCACTAGCCCAGAATGAGAGGGGCTCGTCGGGGTGGGGACCGTGTTGCAGTCGGTGTTTGTGAAGCACAATAATTAGCACTTAGAGCACATTGCAAAGGAGACGCGTATCGCTCACCCCATTTTACAGTGGGGGAAACTGAGGCTCTGCGATCTGGCAGGACTTGCCCAGGGTCACCTAGCAGCAGAGAAATAGAACCCGGGTTTCTTCAGTAGACATCCCGTGCCGCTCGCTCGCATGCACGCACCCTGAGGCCACAGTGTTCTGCTTGAAACCAAGTGCTTCCGTTTTCCTTGGGTTTCCTGGAATATTGCACAAACTCAAGACCCGGGGGGAAATGCTGAGCCAGGGTTGAACTTACTGGTAGCTCAGCAAAATGCTGTAATGTATTCTGGCTCTGATCCCAATACTCTCCCACCCCACTTTTATCTCTTCCCAACCCCCATGGCCACTGGGCCTAAGCCGCATTTCCCTGTGTTTTGGAGCCTAGCAGGGGCAACGCGCTGGCCTGGCACACCCACACCTCGGTTTCTGTGCCTGACTCTGCTGCTGGGTGACGTGGGGCGAGCTGCTTCCCTGCTCTGTGCCTCAGTTTCCTGAGAGAACCATATTATCATCACCACCACCACACCATTTGGAGGTAACAGCGCCATTTAGGGGTAGCTACTTTGGATGCTAACACAGTACCGGGCCTGGTGTGGCTGGGAATTGATGCTAAGGGTGTCCGTGTCCCCAGGATCTACCCTGGCAGCTCATCCCTCTGGAAAATGCACTGCAGAGCCAATGGAGCAGAAGGGAGGAAACCCCGCACGGCCTGGGGTTTAGGCAGCATAGTGCAATGAAATGAATGAGTGAAGCGGACAAAAGGGAAGGGAACGTACACCAGCAAATGTTTTGGTGCCTCCTTTTCACTTTCATTAGGTTCCATTCTCAGCTCTGGGGGTGGAATGGGGGCTCATGAGTTAGAGGAGAATGGGATTCAGGACTCCTGGGTTCTCTTCCCTCTTCTGGGAGGGGAGTGGGGTCTAGCTGTTGCAGGGGTTCTCAAACTGGGGGTCACGAGGTAATGGGGGGGGGGCGTGTCACAGGCCCCCATGCATGCCGGGGCTCTGGCTGTCCGCCTTGTGCAGGGCGGACAGCCTGAGCCCTTCAAAGCTGGGTGGCTGGAGAGCAGCAGCTGCTGGCCAGGCGCCCAGCTCTGAAGGCAGCGCGGCCTCGAGCAACAGCACAGAAGTAAGGGTGGCATGGGGGGGGAGGTTGTCACTTTTTGGCGGGGGGGGGGGGTCATCACAGCCTGAAATATTTTCGGGGGGGGGGGGCTAGCAAAAAAGGGGTGAGAACCCTTATGTTAAAGCATGGTGGGAGAATGGGAGTCAGGACTCCTGGGTTCTCTCCCCAGCTCAGGGAGGGGAGTGAGGTCTAGTGGTTAGAGCAGAGGGGGGCTCTGAAAGTCAAGACACCTGGGTCCTAACGCTGGCCCTAAGAGAGGTTTAATTTAGTGCTTCGGAGCGATGGGCTGAAAGTCAGAGCTGCTGGATCTAACCCCAGAGCTGGGAGGAAGTGTGTGTGACAGTGCCCCCTAAGGCTTTATGGAAATATGCTTATGAAAATATATATATATGACATAACTGGCATATGTTTTATGCTACATATACCATGTAACATATCTATGAAAAGGTTATGATCTATTGAATCTATTAATCCTATTTGTAGGCATATGTCAGTTTTGTATTCAAATATGAATATTTGCTGTGTACTGGCTTGATATATTTTTTTTTTTTTTTTTTTTTTAAGTAGCCTTTGTAAAGCATTTGGTCAGCTTCTTGAGAAAGGAACGTGCAAATTAAGTACCCAGTCAAGAAGCATTTAACAAACAATGGATGCTGGAAGGCTCCAATTCACATAAGAAATCTTCCTGGAGACATTCAAGATAGCATGTGGGCAATGGCTGCCACCTGTAAGTTCTGATTCATGCATGGACATGTGACTTGCCCGTGTGACTCCAAAACTCCATCGTGTAGCTGGATTTTGCATAGGAGAGAAGAGGGGGCTCCACCCACAAGAGAGTCTGTCTAAGCCCGTGGGAGACCCCTCCATTTGGTCTTCAGCTGGCTAAAGAGAGAACCTCTCCACCCCCCACAAGGATACCTGAAAGAAACTGGAACAAAGGACAGTAGAGGGGGTGTGAGTGATTGCTGGACCCAAAGGAGGCTAGTCTGTAAAAGGAAGCTTACTGGGTGAGGATTTTATCTGTATTCAATTTTATTACTGTTCTAGACTCAGACTTGCGTGTTTTATTCTATTTTGCTTGGTAATTCACTTTGTTCTGTCTGTTAGTACTTGGAACCACTTAAATCCTACTCTCTGTATTTAATAAAATCACTTTTTACTTATTAATTAACCCAGAGTATGTATTAATACCTGGGGGTGGGGGTCAAACAGTTGTGCATCTCTCTCTGTCAGTGTTATAGAGGGTGAACAATTTATGAGTTTACCCTGTATAAGCTTTATACAGGGTAAAACAGATTTATTTGGGGTTTGGACCCCATTGGGAGTTGGGCATCTGAGTGTTAAAGACAGGAACACTTCTTAAATTGTGTTCAGTTAAGTCTGCAGCTTTGCGGCACGTGGTTCAGACCCTGGGTCTGTGTTGGAGCAGACTGGTGTGCCTGGCTCAGCAAGACAGGGTGCTGGAGTCCCACCGTGGCAGGGAAAGCTGGGGCAGAAGTAGTCTTGGCACATCAGGTGGCAGCCCCCAAGGGGTTTCTGTGATCCAACCCGTCACAGTGTGGTCTGATGGTTAGAAGAGGGGCCTGGTAGTCAGGACTCCTGGGTTCTGTTCCTGGCTCATAAATTGACTTGCCAGCAAGTTGCCCCCCCCCCCACCTGCCCAGATGCCTTGGCTCACCCTGCTGACCAACTTAGTAAAGGGTTAATGTGATACCCGTCACTCTGTGTTCTTGGGGAACCAGGGCACAGTATCCAGCCTGTCTGGCTCCTAAAGGATGCCCCCAGCCTCTGCTTGAACCAAAATCGATCGGAGAAAAGACTTGCAGAAAGCAGTGAAGGGCAGTGTGAGACACACCTAGACCTCTCCTGACAAGGGTGATAGGATTAAGGCAACTCCCCTAGCCTCATCTGCATCAAAGATAGGACAAGGAGGCATCTCCATTAGCATACAGAATGGAGATTCCAAGGCAAGAACCACACTGAACTCTGGGACCAGAAAAGCAGGGAAGCACTGCATGATGGGGGATCTCTGCTCCAGATGTTAATGAACCTATGCCTGCGCACCCCCAGCTCAGCAGTTATCAGACCAATTCTAGTAATGAATCCTTGATTGAGATCCAAAATACTGAAGCTGCCTAATTGCATTGTGAGCTCTCTCCAAGGAACACCACCCATAGCCAGGAATGATCAGCTCCCATGTCAAGCCTGAATGATGTAGTGTTCTCCCATGAACCATTGATGTTTCTCTACAAAAACCCCTTACCTATGTTCAAGTAAATGTTCTGATGCCTGGATCCAAACTCTGCATCAGTTCCACGGGGACTTCATCTTCTCCTGACTGATCGTGCTGGAGGCTCTGCCTGTTTCCAGCATTCAGGGCCCTGAGCAACTACCATCACCTAGGAACCCTGACCAGTTCAAACTTCGTGGAGCGGTGAGATCCTCTCCCCTCTGTTTTCTTTTCTTCCTCAGGTATAACTTTCTAACCCTGACTTGTTTGATCAGGTACCGTTTTCTATATATGACTTTTGTAACCTTTAATAATGTAACTGTTATGTTGGTTTAGGCTCTCCTTGTGTAGTTATCACTGTTATTCAATAAATAACTTTTATGGTTAAGCTGGTTGCTTCCCTCCCTCTCTCTCTCTGAACTTTACTCTTTTGTGGTTTTGGCTTCCCTATTTACGCTGAAGCAACGCTGCTCTTACCTAAGCTAAAGATCCCTATAGCGCCCAAAAATCCTGTGGGGTTTGTTCATCAAGTGGGTTACGACCAGAACAATTATAACGTGAAAGTGGGGATAGGGACGTGCTGAACCTGGGACATACAAGGGTGGCAGCTTGAAAGTGCTGGTTGACCTGGTCCACTCAGACCTGCTCTGTTCATGTGTGGGTGTGTGTTCATCCGGTCCTGGGGTTGGAGGAACCCAGCCCTGGGGAACCTAGGTCCTGCAGGATAGCTCCATGGGGAGGGGACTTGCAGCAGGGAGAAGTAGAGCTCCATATGAACACACAAGTGACACAAGCACTACGTTGATAGAATTACAGAATCCGCCCCACCCCCACCCCTCCTAGAAGAGTAACCCGAATAAATGAGCATACCTAACGGGCAAATCTGGTACCAAATGGCAATCACGTGAGCCTGTTGCCATCTGGGTTCTGCCTATGCTGGAGGGAATATAAAGGTGACAGTGGGCAAGAGATCCTCCCTCCCCAGGGGTCCGCCTCCTACCCATTCACGAGGCGGCAGCCCTCTGGGCTCCATACTCTGGCGCCTGATGGGGCAGTTGGATCATGGCTCGGACTGGAGAGAAAAGGGCTTTTGGGGGCAGGGTGGCAGACGATACATCCCCAGCCCGTCCACTCATCCAGTTTATTTAACACAAAACTTCCTTTACATGCGTGAGAGAAGAGAAAGAGAAGAGGGTTCCGAAAGTTCATAAATTAATAGTCCAGGGGGTGCTACTCCCCTCCGCACTTGCCACTGGGCACCAACACAACATTTCTTCCTGCTACAGAGACCCCTTCCAGGCCTGGCTCCGCGTGAGCTCACAGTGTGAGCTCTGCGTGAGCCCACGGGAATCCTGTGGGTCATGATCTCAGAAGGGAAAAAAATTACACAGGGCTCCAGACCTCAGCAATATTCCGAATAATCTTCCTCCACGTAATTCGCTGGGAACCAGCCAACCTAGGAGGGGAAAACCCAGTGAGACGTTCAGTTGTTATCACAAAACAGCCATTGGAACATGGCCCATGTGTCAGATACACATTGCTGCCCTCTTCTGGATGAAATGGGTGCTGCTTACCTGTGTGTCATAAGCCCTTTACTGCTAAGAGCTAACAGGGATTCTCCTGTAACTCAGCTGATTTTCACAGCAGGAAGATCTGTGTGCTATCCCCAATGCTGTGGTGAGATATGCTGGCCATGCCATGCGGCACAAGGGCCACTATCCTGAGGCATGGGTAGCAGGGATTGAACTGTGGACCTCTGGATCTAAAGGCACCAGTCTCTACTGCTTGACCTAAAAGCCCCAGCTCCATTAGCTGGCTCATCAACCGCTACTGTCCCAGCCACCACTAGGGGGAGACAAAGTGCCACGGAAGTCACCAGTTGGCCATAGATTTCTTGGCATTTTATACTCACACTAGGTGTTCTTGTTACCAGATGCATCAGAACGTGTAGGCGTGCGGGCGCAGGCATGTGGAGCGATCGTGCGTGTGCACGTACGTGTATGTGGAGATCGTATATGCGTGTGTGCACACGTGCGTGCACATGCGAGAGGAGTGCGTGTGCAGGCATGCAGAGATTGTGTGCGCGTGAGCACATCTTCATGCGCGGATTGTGTGTGTGCATGCATGGATTGTGGGTGTGGGTGAGACAGAAATGCTCGGTGTGTGTAGAGGTGTGAAGAACCCTGCCCTCTGCTGGATGGGATATGTCAGAGCGGGTCATGTGCGTGTATGTGTGTGTAACACTGCCCCCTTGTGGACGGGTTTGTCAGGCCTTTTCTGGTGTATAAGGGGGCTGTAAAACTCCGCCGGTCCCAACCCCCTCTCGGCGGTGCACTCACCCGGCCATAGATCTCCCCTTTCCACCAGCCCTGCTGCCCTTTCTTGCTCAGGATCTTTATGATGTCGCCCTCCTTGAGTGTCAGCTCCGTCCGGTCCCGTGCGCAGAAATCGTAGCGAGCCTTTGCCGATCCAAAGTACTTCAGCCCTCCTGCTGCAAGGGGACAGACCCACACTAGAGACAGGACTGGACACCCTCAAATAAAGATCCACCCCTTTGGTGGGATCCTGGAAAGCGAGCGGCCCCCAGAAGCGCTCGTCACCCACCACATGGCTGGAGGCATTGAACTCATGGTGAAAGACTGGCTCTCTCCCCTCCTAGGGTTCCGAGGGCTTGAGCCGCAGAGGGTTAATTTCAAGAGACCACCAGGGTGGAGTGCATGCACCAGCCATGATGCACAGAATCATGGAAAAATCATGGAGCAGGTCCTCAAGGAATCAATTCTGAAGCACTTAGAGGAGAGGAAAGTGATCAGGAACAGTCAGCATGGATTCACCAAGGGAAAGTCATGCCTGACTAACCTAATTGCCTTCTATGACAAGATAACTGGCTCTGTGGATGAGGGGAAAGCAGTGGACATGTTGTTCCTTGACTTTAGCAAAGCTTTTCACAGTTTCCCACAGTATTCTTGCCAGTAAGTTAAAGAAGTATGGGCTGGATAAATGGACGATAAGGTGGATAGAAAGCTGGCTAGATTGTCGGGCTCAACGGGTAGTGATCAATGGTTCCATGTCTAGTTGGCAACCGGTATCAAGTGGAGTGCCCCAAGGGTCGGTCCTCGGGCCGGTTTTGTTCAATATCTTCATTAATGATCTGGAGGATGGTGTGGATTGCACCCTCAGCAAGTTTGCAGATGACATTAAACTGGGAGGAGAGGTAGATACACTGGAGGGTAGGGATAGGATACAGAGGGCCCTAGACAAATTAGAGGATTGGGCCAAAAGCAATCTGATGAGGTTCAACAAGGACAAGTGCAGAGTCCTGCACTTAGGACAGAAGAACCCCATGCACCGCTACAGACTAGGGACCGAATGGCTAGGCAGCAGTTCTGCAGAAAAGGACCTAGGGGTTACAGTGGACAAGAAGCTGGATATGAGTCAACAGTGTGCCCTTGTTGCCAAGAAGGCCAATGGCATTTTGGGATGTATAAGTAGGGGCATTCTCTGCAGATCGAGGGACGTGATCGTTCCCCTCTATTCAACAGTGGTGAGGCCTCACCTGGAGTACTGTATCCAGTTTTGGGCCCCACACTACAAGAAGGATGTGGAAAAATTGGAAAACGTCCAGAGGAGGGCAACAAAAATGATTATGGGACTGGAACACATGACTTATGAGGAGAGGCTAAGGAAACTGGGATTGTTTAGTCTGCGGAAGAGAAGAATGAGGGGGGATTTGATAGCTGCTTTCAACCAACTGAAAGGGGGTTCCAAAGAGGATGGATCTAGATTGTTCTCAGTGATAGCACATGACAGAATGAGGAGTAATGGTCTCAAGTTGCAGTGGGGGAGGTTTAGGTTGGATATTAGGAAAAACTTTTTCACTGGAAGGGTGGTGAAGCACTGGAATGTGTTACCTAGGGAGGTGGTGGAATCTCCTTCCTTAGAAGTTTTTAAGGTCAGGCTTGACAAAGCCCTGGCTGGGATGATTTAGTCGGGGATTGGTCCTGCTTTGAGCAGGGGGTTGGACTAGATGACCTCCTTAGGTCCCTTCCAACCCTGATATTCTATGATTCTATGATTTTTAATAGAGGGGGCCTTCGGGGGGCCATGGCCGCCGACCAGTATGAGCGATTTCAGCTGGGGCTGGGAAATGACGGGTTTTCCCGCCAGACATTTTTCTCCTGGTTTTGTCCCAATTTTACCATTTCTGTTCAAAGCCCCAATTTTGGGGTCCCCCACACTAAACCCTGGAAATTTGACAAAAACTAGAATGGGGCCGGGGGGGGGCAAAAAATTGGGTTGAAAAGCCACCGTCCCTCAAGAAAAATGTTTTGGGGGAAATTTCCATCCCACATATGCCCGGTCATGAGGACCTATCCCAAGAACCCCGGGGGCTGAGATCCTGCAGCCCTGAGGGAGGGCTCTCGAGGTCTCCCTGCCCCAGCTTCAGCACTGGCCCCCGAGCACCCTACCGGGAGGTCTGGAGATGGCCCTCTGCTCAGGCTCCTTGAACGGGAACTGCAGCGTGGTGTCGAGTGTTTTGAAGCAGTCTTTCAGGGAGTTCTGCTGGTAAAACTCCACCAGCTCCTAGGGAGGAAGTACAGAGGGGCCCTGAGCATGCGGAGATTCCTTCTCATAGGTATCAAGGTCAGAAGGGACCATTATGATCATCTAGTCCGACCTCCTGCACAATGCAGGCCACAGAATCTCACCCACTCACTCCCGCAATAAACCTCTCACCTATGTCTGAGCTATTGAAGTCCTCAAATTGTGGTTTAAGGACTTCAAGGTGCAGAGAATCCTCCAGCAAGTGACCCGTGCCCCATGCTACAGAGGAAGGCGAAAACCTCCCGGGGCCTCTGCCAATCTGCCCTGGAAGAAAATTCCTTCCCGACCCCAAATATGGCGATCAGCTGAAACCCTGAGCATGTGGGCAAGATTCACCAGCCAGATACCCAGGAAAGAATTCTCTGGAGTAACTCAGATCCCACCCCATCTAACTTCCCATCACAGGCCATTGGGCCTATTTACCATGAATATTTAAAGATCAGAGCAGGAACAGAGACAGTAACAACTAGACCCCACTCCCCCAGCCCCTCCAGCCAGAAATAGAACCCAGGAGGCCTGATTCCCAGCCACCTCCTCCTCTAACCCACTAGCCCCCCCCTCCCCCCCTCGCTGGGAACAGAACCCAAGAGTCCTGGCTCCCAGCCCCTCCTGCTCTATTCAGTACATCACACTGCCTTCCTGAGGGCTAAGCGGCTGGTGTTGCACTAAGCATTCCCCCAGTGGCCGGAGCCTTCCAGTGAAGATGGAGTTGAAGCAGTGGATGGGAAATCCGCTCAATTCTTACTATGAGTCCTTTGAACGCCTTCTTCTCCGTGATGCGGTACAGGCCCTCCGACGTCAGGATCTTGATGTGTTTGATTTCTACGTTAAACCTGGGGGCACAGACACCAGCTCTCAGGGGACTGCGGGTTTCCTAACGATCTCGACAGCTGTAATTTTCCAGTGTATTGCACCTTTAAATTTCTAGCTGTCTGCTCTCTGGGGAGGGCAGGGCTTTGTGCATGGAGGGTAGATGCAGCTGGTTACAGAAGAGAGGCACACGCTGTACTCTCTTTCTCTCATAGGGTCTTTCAGAAAGAACTAAGATGGAGATCTGGCCCCACCGATTCCAATGGAGCGACACCGATCCATGCCCTCTGGGGCTCTGGCCCTAGGAATATAGGATTCTCCATAATTGCACGGCTCTGGCCTTATATCCCATCTCAAGTAGCAAGCATATCCAGATGGAAGATCATTCTATGCACTGCAGCTTAAGGCACTTTCCCCTGCTCCCCTAGCTGGTGCTGTTGGAGATGCTATTCTTAAATATCTAACCCTATCTTCTTAACTTACGAAGCAATTTACCTTCATAAGATCACAAGGTAGGGAGTCCCACAGGTTAACTACCTGTTGCATATAAAAATATTTACTTTTACCAGGTGGGCATTTAATTTTGTTACGCGCCCCCTGGTGGTTGCATTATAGGGAAGGGCCCAAAAGAGTTCTTTCTGAGCGGCAGGCTATTCACGCACACGAAGATGTTGCTCTTTAGAAGCTGTTACTAAGGTTAGGATTACTTGATGCTGATGGCAAACTCAGCCGCGTCCTTGACCCTCTGCCGCACCAGGAACGTGCCGTCTGAACGGTTTGTGAGGATTTGCTCCGCCTCTGCTCTCTCCATAGGTCCCGCGTACCTGGAAGGAGGGACATCCACACAGGAGTTATTACTTGAAGTCTACAATTCAGCCACTAGATGTTGCTGTGGGCTGTATGCCATACCAGCGAGGGTGTGGTTTCCCGGTAAACAATGGAGGCAAAGCTGGAACTCAAGCTAGTTTAAGACAGTCTATGATTTCATAGAGCATGATGCATACAAGGCTGGACTCCAGACTAAACAGCAATAAATTATGTAGATGCAGAAATGTTTCAATTCTATAATTTTACTTACCAAAGATAAACAGAAAAATCTGGGGGAGGATTCTGGGGGGGGAAAGAAAAAGGTTTTATTTTCTTGCAGTAAATAAAACGGAGAAGAAAGAGTTATGTCTGGCCCAGGAGAGCTGATGTCTGATGTCAGTACTCTGTTATTCTGGAGTTTCATTTTGCTCCCAGTGTCATATCACAAATAATTCATTTTTTAAAAAATTATGTATATAATGGAACAAAGAATGGGGCCCCATTGTGCCAGGCATTGCATAGACCTTCCCCAAGATCCCCAGGTGCTGCCCAGACACATAGCGAAAGACAGGTCCTGCCCCAGACAGCATGTAAACAAAGAAAGAATGATTATACTCCATTTAAAAATGAGGAGCTGAGGTACAAGGAGATGAAGTGACTTGCCCAAGGTCCCTCACAGGCAGCCTGTGGCAGAGCCAAGAATTTCACTCAAATTTTCTGAGCCCCACTCCAGCGCCTTACCCACAAAACCCACCCTTTCTTCTGCTGCTAAGCATCCTGGATTGTAGACGGACATCTGCCCTTTGTCCCCAGATCAGATGCAACCCACCCAAACTTGTCTAAGGAATTTAGAGACCCTACAAAAACATCCAGCATCTACCAGCTAATCAAGCAAATGGGAAAGGAGTTGCTACTCACACACACATATGGTTTGACTTTTTGGCATGGGAACCAGCCGATCTCATTCGTGGATGTGTTTCTGCCCTGCAAAGCGGAAGCCAATGCATGTCAGATCTATCGTAAATCGGGTGACCAGATGTCCCAATTTTATAGGGACAGTCCTGATATTTGGGCTTTTTCTTATATAGGTGTCTATAACCGCCCACCCCTCATCCCGATTTTTCACACTTGCTATCTGGTCACCCTAATCATAAAGAGCTATCATGGCAGAGGCCAAAGGGGCTGCTCTGGGCCTGGTTTGCAGAGGGACTATGGTAGGCTGGAGGTTTAAGCCGAGAGCAGAAATATTTCAATTTGGCTATCTCGCTGTGGTGTTTCTTGGGAATTGTAGTTTGGTTTTCTCGTGCCCCTATTCTCTGTGGGCCAGGCTCCCCAGCCAGACTACTTCTCCCAGGATGCACCATGGTCAGGGCCTCCCATAATACAACCGTCTCCCCTCACCATGAGGGCAGACTGTGGTGCATCATGGGAGATGTAGTCTGACCAGGAAGCATGGCCTTTGGAAGAGAAATGGGAGCATGAAGCAACCGAACTACAACTCCAACAAGGCACCGGGGCTACAGTCCCCCACCATAATATTTCATTTTTTCCCTCAAAAGTTGACCATTTTGCACAGGAAAAAGCCCCCTTTTTCCAACCAACTCTAGCCTGAAGGCCTGAGCCAACCCCCACTGAAGTCAATGGGCATCTTCTCCATGGGCTCCTGTGGGTTTTGAATGAAACCCTGCCCACCTCTTTTCCACTGGCTCCAGTGGGTTTTGGATCAAACCCTGCCTAACACTCAGCATCTCTGATCAGAGCCAGCGCTGAGATCAGGGCCCCATTGTGCCAAGTGCTTCACAGACTCCGACTGAGATCAGAGCTCCATCATGCCAGGAATTAACTGGGAGAAGACAAGGCATGGGTGACCCTGCCAAAGGGGCTATTTATTGCTGCTAAAGCCCGAGGTATAAACACAGAGACACTGAAAGCAGGTTGGACACCACAGCTGCTGGACGGGGCAGACCCAGTTGTTCTCTCTGGCCTTCACTGCCTGGCATCACCACTAAGAGGAGTCTGCCTCCCTCTTGGCCTCATCAGGAGAGTCGAATACAGGGCTCAACAACTGAGCCATGCTCAGAAGCGGCCCAGATCAGTTCTGTTTCATCATTCAGAGCCTGATGCCGCCTGGCCTCCCGAACAACAAGAGGCTAAAGCATGAATTGATTTATGCTGCTCTCCTCTTTGACACCTGATTTTAAAGACACCCCTCCCCACCATCATTTCTTATCATGAGCTCTGTAACGATCCCAGCTACGGTCATCAGCAGGGCTTGGCGGCTGGAATGTTAGTGCTGACAGACCCCTTCCACTTGAGCTAACGTGAGCTCCATTAGCCAGCTGCATTAACTTGCGGTGTCTTGAAAACTGCATTGCAACTGTACGCTATCCCTTTAAACGCTCAGGGGGTGGTGGTGGGGTGTTCCTGGTCCTGCTTATGGGCAGGGAGCTCTGTAGGAAGCTCTGAGATGTGGGCCTAGCAATAGTTAGATTGCAGCCAGCCAGCCTGGAGTAAGCTGGGGTGAGTTATGCCTCAGGGAGAAGTCTGTTTTGTCTCTCTCTGTTTTGGGGTTCTTGTATGTTATCATTCTGGATTCAATTAAATAAAGTTGTGTTACATTGCAACTTTCCAGCAAGAGTATTCTGGGTTTATCTAGTTTCTCGGTTTGCATGCCATGAACATAACGGTAGTCAGACTGTTACCCTCTGGGTGGACCAGCCATCCAAAGGAGATGTCCTCATGTGGCGGAGCCCTGTGGTTTTGGAACCAGAAGTCGCAGCTTCAAGTCCCCGCTGACCAAATTTATGTGCAATTCCTCTAGTCCAGCAGTTCCCAAACTGTGGGTCTCAACCCCAAGTGGGGTCACCCCATCAGCGGGTGGGGTTGCGAGTCCGAGTGAGTAGACAAACGAAATCTCAGCAGCGGGTCTAGTGATGTAGTTATGGGGTGGTGGGAATCTGTGGGACTGAACGCTCAGGAACCGCTGTTCTAGTCAGCGTGTCTCCATGAGGGCAACCGGAGCCGGGGGTGGATGGCTGCGGAGACACCTACCTCCCACCATAGCTGCTGCACCTCAGCTTTGGTCAGCTCCACAATGTCCCCCAGGCTGAGTCGCAGCGACGGGCCAAATGCCACGGGTGGCGGGGGCAGCCCATAATAGTCCTGGCAGACCTCCATTTTGGGCAGCCCTAAGGAAACAAGGACATTGGCAAGGAACCGGTCACAGAGCAACCCCATGTATCTCCCTGCAGCAAACGCCTGCCACCCGGCTGCATCTGCGCCCAGCGCTCCTCCCACCCACTACGTGGACACACGTGGACGGTCACATCTTCCTGGTGCGAGGGGGACAGAAAATCCTCCCCGTGCTCTACATGGGGGATAGAGGGAAAGCCCTGGGGCAGGCCTCATTTGCCCCTCCAGGACAGGGATTCTGCATGCAGGAAGGTGTATTTTAAGGGCTTATTGTCTCCTGAACCCTCGTCCACCCAGAGCTCCCATGAGCCAGTGGGGCTTTCCTGCAGGTGCCCTGAATTTAAGCTGGAGCTCAGCATCCCAGCACAGATCAGGGATCCAGCTAGTCCGGTGTCCAGCCTGTGGGAACGGTAGCTCAGTTACCACATGTCCTCCTCTATGGGGCAAGCTCCCCAGCCGGACTGCATCTCCCATGATGCACTACAGCTTCAGAGGGATGGGGTTATAGTATTCCAGTCCCTCATAGTACAGCAGATCTAGCAGAATTTAAAGGGGGGTCCTTTATTGAGGCGTTAGACCCAGAGCAGACCCTCGGCTCTCTCCAGGCTGCAGTGCCTGGTGTCACCAATAGGGGTCTCCAACACACCAGGCCTAATCAGGACTGCTGATTACAAGAAAGGAAATTCCTTCCTGACTCCCCTGCCTGCCCTGAAGCATGAGAGTGGGTGCCTGCCACAGGACTTACCAAGGTCGTTCTTCTTTCTCTCCTGGGTGTGTCGGTTGGATTTGTTCTGCAGAGGGAAGACAAGGAGCCTGGCTCAGATAAGGAGGATGTGTGGGATCTGTCTGAAGTTCAGCAGGCACAGACCCTGCTATAAATCAGCAGGGGGTGTAGTATTATGAGCAGAACTGGAGTAAGAGGGTGGGGCTTGAGGAGGGACTTAGGTCAGTGTGGTACTAGGGGAGGGCTCAGCAAGGCAAATATAACAACCCCCCATGTGGTACTTAATCCCCTTCTAATGGTAATTGAGCCATAGACAGAGGCTGATGAGCCTGCTGCTAGGTCAGGTTTTAGACCCAGAGGTCCCAGGTTTGATGCCCATTCCTGGTGACTGCCCCAGCAACATCATATAAGCTGGGACCAAGCTCCTTTGCGCCCAGTCTCTAGACCCTCAGCATGTAAAGATCTCCCTTGTCCCGCATCACTTATTGCTAACGAACCATGGGTAGGGCTCTGTGATCTCCTGATGCTGCCATTTAGGCTGTGACTAGGGCTGATCCGAAACATTTCCCATTTGGGGTTTTTCTGAGAAACATCATTTTTTCATGAAAAGTGTCGGCTTTCTGCAGAAAAATGGCTAATTTTTCATCAAAAAATCCCCCAAAGGCCTGAAAATTTCCATATGCTGCCCCAGTGCCTCCTGGGAGTTGTAGTTCAGTGCCCCCGTGCCCCCGTTTTCTTCTATGGGCCTGGTTCCCTGGCTGGATTACATCTCCCGTGTGCTCTCCCCCATCAGCCACAAGGCCTGGCTCTTTGCTCACTTACACTGGAGCATCACTGGTGTAAAATAAGGCGTGGGTGAGCGAGAAATTAGGTGCAACATCTGTCTGATAAACAGTATGAGGAGCTGGAAATGGCCCACCTTGATTATCATACACATTGTAAGGAGAGTGATCACTTTACATAAACTATTACCAGCAGGAGAGTGGGGTGGGGGGAGAGAAAACCTTTTGTAGTGATAAACACCCATTTTTTCATGGTTTGTGTGTATAAAAACATCTTCTGTATTTTCCACAGTATGCATCCGATGAAGTGAGCTTTAGCTCACGAAAGCTTATGCTCAAATAAATTGGTTAGTCTCTAAGGTGCCACAAGTCCTCCTTTTCTTTTTAGTATGAGGAGAGAAAGCCAGGCAGCAAATGAGCTGAGGTGAAGGGAACCTTGATTAAAAGTCAGTGGTGCTTCAAGGGGCAGTATTGCCCAGCGGATGGAGCACTGGACTGGGACTCAAGAGACCTGCCTTCTATTTCCAACTCTGACTTGTGTGATCCTGGCCAAATCCCCTCCCCTCTCCAGGCCTCAGTTTCCAAACCCTCCGACTTAATTGTTATTCATATTTATTAGGTGTCTCACGGTACGCCTAGGACTCCGCCTCTCCCCCAGGCCCAGGCCCAGGACTCCGTTGTGCTAGGCGCTGTACAGACACAGAGCAAAAAGACAGCCCCAGCCTCTTACTAGGCGCTTTTCGGAGCCCAGCACAGTAAAAGTCTCAATCTCGGCTGGGACTTCTAGCTCCTATCACAATACAACTAATAAATCCACCCCCCAGATGAGAACGTTTTCTCCCTAAGAGATTTAAGGTTGTTCGGGGTTGGTTTGTTTGTTTACCTTTTTCATCGTAGACCCATAATCTGGATTAAACAGAAAAGGGGGGAAACGATTACTCAGTTAGTTGCGAAATCTCATCCTGCGAGTTCTCAGACTAAATTAAAGCAGAATTGTATTTCTGGTTGTGGGAGACCAGTATGTGCCAGGGAGGCTGGGTTAGAAAACCCACCTCCTGTCCCACGTGGTGCCCCTTTGTCACCCCACTGGCATCTCAGCGGCATGTGGCTGCAGCGCAGATGGTGATACAGAGCAGCAGCAGTGAAGGGGTTAACTCGTGCCCGTAGGCCAACTCTTTCCTTCCTCTGCTCTTGTATTCAGCCACTTGCAACTGCAGCCTCCTCAGATGTATCCCAGAATCCTTTGTGCTGCCATACCCCAGCTGCATCCCAGAATCCCTTGCACCATTTTGCGCATCCCTTGCACGACTTTGTCCAGCTGCATCCCAGAATCTCTTGCACCTCATGGCCCAGATGCATCCCAGAATGCATTGCACTTCATGGCCTAGATGCATCCCACAATCTCTTGCCCCCAACCCTTCAGATA
This sequence comes from Chelonia mydas, assembly GCF_015237465.2. Lineage (NCBI taxonomy): Eukaryota > Metazoa > Chordata > Testudines > Cheloniidae > Chelonia > Chelonia mydas. The sequence continues at coordinate 14,273,153 of NC_051260.2, forward strand.
GGACCCCCTGGGAATCAGCTGATTAGTTTCCGGGTTGTTCTAAGGAAGGCTGGCCGCAGGCAGGCTCAGGTAGCAGGAACGGAGTTGTACCTCCCGCCAACGCTGCTGACCTGGGCTGGGCACAGACACGTACCTGAGCTCGATTTCCCGCAGGGGGCTACCCGGCCCAGACACTCCTTGTGAGCCGGGGCTTTGCATCGGCTGCAGCGATAGCCCTGGTAGAACGTGCCCCTGTTTGCACCGCCAAGAGAGAGAACATGTGTGTTAGAGTCACCGTGGTAAATCGGGGCTTGATGTCATCCCACCACACCCTTCCGCCCTGCCCTATTAACCCCTACCTCCCCATGCCCCATTCCCAGCTCAGCCCTGCCCCACAAATTAACCCCAAGCATGGGAACGGCCAAACTCAGGAGATGCCTTAGCTGGGAGCAGTAGTGTAGACCAGTGGCTGGCACGGGCATCGCACATGGATCCAGGCAGCGCCTACCTGAGCAGCATCTGGCAGGATTTGCAGGACGCATTCTCCTCGAAGGAGTACATGTGGAAGTCGTGGCCATTGGATGTGGCGTTCTCAGGGTAGATATTGGAGCTACGGGGATCAGGGGAGAGAGACAGACCGAGTTATGCTTATGATTATTATTGTTATTTATTAGGTGTATTACGGTAGCACCTAGGAGTCCCAGTCATTGGCCAGCTCCCCTTCACGCTCGGCACTGAATATTACGGTAGTACCCAGGAGCACTTCGTCCCCTTGTTCTGGTGGAGCCGGCGCGCTGAATATAGCAGTGTAGCGAGGTGGGGTGAGGAGCGGGAGGAGCTGGCCACCCTGAGGACGAGCCTACGGGCTTGGACGGGATCGTACTCAGGGCAGCTAGTCCCGCCTGCCGTTCGCACCCCCACAGCTACACTTCCATTTTTAGTGCAAGGCTTGAACAGATCTAGCACAGGTATGTCTGCTCGGGCTGGAAATTACAGCCACAGTTCAGATCGTAGATTTACCCTATGTGTCTGTGCAGCGCCTGGCACAACGGGGCCCTGATCTCAGCTGGGGCAGGGACCGTCTCTCGCTGTGTCCGTGCAGCGCCCGGCACAACGGGGCCCTGATCTCAGCTGGGGCAGGGACCATCTTTCGCTGTGTCTGTGCAGCTCCTGGCACAACAGGGCCCTGATCCCAGCTGGGGCAGGGACCGTCTCTCACTGTGTCTGTGCAGCGCCTGGCACAACGGGGCCCTGATCTCAGCTGGGGCAGGGACCATCTCTCGCTGTGTCTGTGCAGCTCCTGGCACAACAGGGCCCTGATCCCAGCTGGGGCAGGGACCGTCTCTCGCTGTGTCTGTGCAGCGCCTGGCACAACGGGGCCCTGATCTCAGCTGGGGCAGGGACCGTCTCTCGCTGTGTCCGTGCAGCGCCTGGCACAACGTGGCCCTGATCTCAGCTGGGGCAGGGACCGTCTCTCGCTGTGTCCGTGCAGCGCCTGGCACAACGGGGCCCTGAGCTCAGCTGGGGCAGGGACCGTCTCTCGCTGTGTCCATGCAGCGCCTGGCACAACATGGCCCTGATCTCAGCTGGGGCAGGGACCGTCTCTCGCTGTGTCCGTGCAGCGCCTGGCACAATGGGGCCCTGATCTCAGCTGGGGCAGGGACCGTCTCTCGCTGTGTCTGTGCAGCGCCTGGCACAACAGGGCCCTGATCTCAGCTGGGGCAGGGACCGTCTCTCGCTGTGTCCGTGCAGCGCCTGGCACAACGGTGCCCTGATCTCAGCTGGGGCAGGGACCCTCTCTCGCTGTGTCTGTGCAGCGCCTGGCACAACGGGGCCCTGATCTCAGCTGGGGCAGGGACCGTCTCTCGCTGTGTCCGTGCAGCACCTGGCACAACAGGGCCCTGATCCTCACCAGAACCTCTGGCCACTACCACTTTACCACTAATAATCTAGCAAGCAACAACCAACCGAGGGGAGAGGGGGGCAGGACATGGCAGAGAAGTTTCAAAGAAGGGCTGGGACAGTTTTTTGACACCGAATCTGGGGAGATTCAGTGGGGAAGGATGGGAGTGAGGGTGTGTGGGGTGGGGGGGGGACGTACATGGACATTTCAAACTGCTCCATCCACTTCTTCTTCAGCTCTCGCGTCTTGAAGAAGAGCTCGTAACCCTGGGTCCCGTAAGAACAGATCAGGTGGAACATGTGAGTCCACTGGAAAAGACAAGTGCACGGATGTTTAACAGTTCCCCTGGAACTCATGGGCAGTCGGCGGGGGGGGGTCCCACCTTCCCAGTAACTGCATATCAGACAAGGGGACTCAAAGAGAGACGTGAAACCACACTCCCGCCCACCAGCAGCAGACAGGGGCAGTGCAGACTAGAAATTAGAGCAAGGGAGTGGGGAGCCAGGATGCCTGGGGTCTATTCCCAGCCTTGGAAGGGGAGTGATTACAGCTAGGGAAGCAGGAGTTGGACTACCAGGGTTCTACAACTGGCTTTTGGAAGGAGCGTTGACTAGTAGTTAGAGCAGGGTGTGCGTGGAAGCCAGGACTCCTGGGTTCTTTTCCTGGCTGTTGGGAAGAATGTGCCTAGTAGTCGAAGCAGGGGGACTGGCAGCCAGGATGACTGGGTTCTATTCCTGGCTGATGGGAGGAATGTGCCCAGGGTTAGAGCAGAGGGACTAGGAGTGGGAGTTATTTTGCTGACTCTCCCTGGCAGCCAGAACTGGCAGGTCTCATTAGCTCCAACCCAGGACAGAAAAGGGTTGAGCCAGGGGGAAGAGGAGCTAGCACAGGGGCGAATAGTGGGATCAGCCAAGCTAAGGAGACGCCTTGGGCCAAAGACTGTGTGGAAATGGTGCAGACTCTGTATGTGTGTGGCCGCTGCCCCCTACTGGGGGGAAATACCTGCTCTGAGTAAGTGTGGGTATGGATGTGCGGGATGGAGTGCACACATGTTGTGTTAGCAGGGTGGGAGAGGCTCCAGCTCACACACACACACACATCCCACAGCGTTACCTTCTTATTGTCCTTTTCTCCTGAGGAGTCATCCCGGATCTGGTAAGCGTGGAGGTCGATGAAATCTCTCATCTCGTAGGAGTCCCCTTTCCTCTTGCAAATGAGCAGGGCTTGGTCCAGAAGGAAGGCATACCTGCAAGGAACAGGCCCCGACACGGAGAAGGATGGAGACAGAACCTGGGACAGATGAACCACCGACGGGCCGGGGGCGGGGGGCGGGAGGAATGCACATCTGGCTTATATGAGCCCCAAGACTTGAGCCCTGCTCTGGGCAGGCCGTATACTTAAGCCAGGTCTACATGCAAAAATTACGTCGACCCAGCTATGTCACTCCGGGGTGTGAAACATCCACACCCCTGAGCGACGAAGTTAAGCTGATCTAAACCCCAGTGCAGACAGCACTAGGTTGCTGAGATAATTCGTCCCAGCTACTGACTCTTCGGGAAGTGGATTAGCTGTGGTGATAGGAGAACCCCCCCGGTGAGTGTCTGCACAGAAACGCTGGCTGTTCTCTGGCTTTTCTCTAAGATGCTCTCCAACCTTTGTTATTCTCTGGACCTCAGGATGACACTATTAAGGACCGTATCTGCTCTAGATCCCCCAACCGCCCCAGAGCTTGATCTTGAAATAGGCAGAGGGGAGGCGGTTCAAGACAGCAAATTATTTTAATTTCGTTTTAGTTGCAGGAAGTGTCCTTAAAAAAAATCAATTTTGGTTTTATCAAAATTTCCTGCCCCCTCCCACCCCAAAACTGTGGGCCAAAAACCCCAACCAACCCAAATCTGGTTTTCCAGTTGAAATTGTCGATACAAAGGATTTCTGAAAAAAACATTCATTTTTGTAGGAATCATTTTGTCCAGCAAGGGCATTTCCCCACCACCCCATTTGTTTTCAATGAAAAGCTGGTTTTTGTTGTTGAAATTGAAAAGAACCCAACCAACCCTGGCAGGAAAGGCCAGATTTTGAATGGCACTAAGACGCGCTATCCCTTGAAAACGCTGATGCTAAACCCCCAGTCCAGGACAGCATTTAAACATGTGTGTAAGTGCCCTTCCTGAAAAGGGACGTGCTCCTGAGCGGAGGCCGGATGCATGCGCTGAATTCTAAGTGCGTGAGCAGTCAGTGTGACTTAAAGCTCAGCATGTACTTAAATGGGGGCCCAGAGCTCTTAGCATCTTGCGGGCTGGAGCCCCAGTTTGGCTCTGTCGGTCGCAGAGGTGGCTGCCATGGGCCATGGCCCGAGAACCGCTGTCCCAGACACTTGTTATGTGATCAGATGCATCGTGGCCCCTTCTGCTGAAAGTCAGCAGCCTAAGAGCAATGGGATGAGCCCTGGAGTTGGCCCCACCGCTCAAGGAGGTAAAAGAGTTTGTAAACTACTTGTATGACCTTAAGTCAAGATGGCAAACCTTCCATCACGTCGGGGGTTTATTGATCATATCTGTACTGCATGGGCAAGCCCTCCACCATCGATTCAGCCCCCACTCCCAGCTAAGCGACATGCCCACGGTCACCCAGCAGGCCAATGACAGAGCCGGCAGAACCCAGGTCTCCAGTCCAGTGCTCTGTCCACTAGGCCGCGCTGCCACCACTCAAAGCCGCTCAGCTCAGCTCTCTGCCTGCCCTCACCTGTCCGTCTTGGAGCGTTTCTCAGTGCTGGTGACCTTTAGCTCCCCGTCAATCTTCGGCCTCCCGTACTGAGCCAGGGACCGTGACTAAGAGGAGAAGGGGGAGAGAAAACCAAACCCGTTACAGGAATTCAGTCTGAGACATAAGGAACCAGCAGGCTGAACAGATGCCATATACCTCCCTAATGGCTGGCCCAAAGATGGTAAGAGTCTACGACTGCAACTGGATGATGGAGCAACTCTTATAGCTACAGAGGGAAAACCTCTGTGCTTGGTCCTGGGTTCACTCCATGGGAGGCCATATTAGGCTGCACAAGGTTCCTAGAGCTGTACAAAGGGTGGTAGCGATAATGCTGGGAAATACCACAGCGACCAGGAGGAGCGGGGAAAGGGAACTGCTCTAGACAGGAGCAGCTCTAACAAAGGCCAGCCAGCAGGAAGCTGTTGAGTGTGTATAATATGCACTCAGGTTTGTATTGTATATACGTATTCCAGGGGAGAGGCGAAGAGTGACACAGTCGGCTGGGGAAAAAATAATTTCATGGCACTTGTTTGAAATAATCAGTTCATTAAAGAGAACGCGCAAATGAAAAGAACTGAATGAAAGAACAACAAAAAATGAAAGGAAAAGCGTAAACCAGTGAAAATCAATGAAAAAGAATGAAAGAGGGGAAACGAATGAATCAGTGAATGAAAGAACCAACCAACAGGTGAATGAATGAAAAAAAGAACAAATGAGTAAAAGAAAATGAATTAAAGAACAAAAAAAAGAAAAAGAGGAAGAATGATCGACGGAACAAATGAATAAAGGAGCGAACAAAAGGGTGAGAGAGGAAAAATGAATGAACAAGAAAAGGAGTGAATAAATACAGGAGCGAACGAATGCAAGATTGAAAGAGGAAGAATGAACGAATAAAGGAATGAACAGATAAAGGAGCAAATGTAAAACATGGTGGAGGAAGAATGAATGAATGAATGAATGAATGCAGGAAGAAATAAATGGAGGAAGAAATAAATGAAAGAGGAAAAATGAACGAATGAATGAAGGAACAAACAAACAGACAAGGAAGAAAGGAAAAAGAAAGACAGAGACCGACGGAAGCAGCAAAGGCAGCCAGGCGAGGGGACAGTAGGTGTGGCCCAGGGACTCACCAGTTTCTCTATGGAGAGCTGGAAGTTGGTGATCTGTTTCAGGGTCTCGTTGTCTCTCTTGATCTCGTTCACGCACTGTGCCAGGTCCTAAGGGATGGGGGGGACACAACGACCCCTTGGTCAGCACCAGCCGTGCTTGGGGATGTGATCATAGAATCATAGAATCTCAGGGTTGGAAGGGACCTCAGGAGATCATCTAGTCCAACCCCCTGCTCAAAGCAGGACCAATCCCCAATTAAATCATCCCAGCCAGGGCTTTGTCAAGCCTGACCTTAAAAACTTCTAAGGCTTTAGAAGATCCATGGCTGGGTTTTCCCTTCAGGGTCCCCAGGGCATTCTCTGCTGGGGGGAATGGCCGTCTGATGTCTGACTATTAAAAAGGGCGGTTTCCTTGGGGCAGAGTGACATCCCTTGCTAGCAAAGGGGGCGCCAGACCCCCTCCATTACTGCTCTGCCCCGCCGCCACCCAATGGGGTGTACTGAATAGCCCCAGCCCAGCACCCCAGTAGCAGCCCCCCACCCTCCCTCTCCAGCCCCAGCCTCCCCACCCCACAAACCCCCCAACTCTGCAGCCCCCCCGCCCACAAACCCCCACCACTCCCCTCAGCACCACCCTCCCCACCTCACGAGCCCCTGCACCACTTCCTCCACCCCCAGCCCATTGCACCAGCACCAAAGCAGTCACAGTACATTTACTGCAGCGTAGTTACACGGTGTTTATTCTCGTGTATTTGTTTAGCGTGAGCAGATTTTTTTGAATTTCCACTGAGACTACAAACGTTTATTTTTTTTAATCGATTTTTGTAGATTTAAATTTTCACAGTTGCACGAATTTACGGGTTTTAAGCATTTTTCCCCCCTATTTTTATTGGTTGAAATGTTCACACTTGGGGATAGTTATGAGGTGCTCAGGCGATGCACTGACACCGGATTCAAAACCTGTGAACACCACACGTCACGTACACAAAGTAAAGACCCTCCAATCAACAAATCACCCCTGTTTTCACGAGTCATTTGCTAGTCCGGTGGTTCTCAACCGGGGTCCGTAGCCCTCTTGGGGTCCACAAGCCCTTTCAGGGGGGGCCGTAGAACCCCGCCGCTGAAACCCAGTGCCCCGAGCCCTGGCACCCCCTGCAGGGCTGAAGCATTGAGGGGGCAGAAGGGTGCTGCTTCCCAAACTGCAGTGCCTTACCCAGAGTGGAGTAGTTCTGAGGGCAGCTCCATCCCCCCACCCCCTCCTCTCTCTCAGCCCCCCGCCCCCCGGCCAGATCCTAGGCAGGAAGACAGAGCCAGGTAGTGCGAGGCAGCTGCTCTCTGGCTGGTGGTGCCAGGAAGTGGGCAGCGGTGGCATCCCCCCATCTGCCCCTGGTGCCTGGGGTTGCGTCTTCTCCTCAGCTCCCAGCCTCCTTTGACTGCTCACGCAGCTGGTCAGAGCTGCCCAGGCAGCTCCAGGCCCAGCAGAGCCCTTGGGGAGTAGCCACGGGCTACAGCCCCAGACAGGTGGGTGGCCTGATGAGGTGAGTCATGGGGTGGAGATGGTGCTCCCTCCCTAGACCCCGCTGTGCAGAGCTGGCCCGAGCCCTGACGGCCCTTCCCCCTCTGCCCCCCGCCCCCCGCCCCGATAGAAGTTAAACTGCGGCTGTGCCCCAGGGTCCCGGGCCCGGAGTCCCCACCCCACCCCACCCTGGCCTGGCCCCAGCGTTTTTCTAGCATGTTGAGTGGGCCTCAGAAAGAAAAAGTTTGAGAACCCCTGCGCTAGTCCACTTGTAACACACCTAACTCAAAAGTCTAAGTCCCTGGATTTGGTCTCTAATAAGGTCACAACCAGCATTCTTCTTACTTTGCCTACCTCTAAATGTCGATTATCATCAGTGGAAATATTTTTGTTGGTTTGTGTGTGTGCGGTGAAATCGATGCTTACCAACATTTACGATAAAAATCGAATACTTCCAAGCCTTATTAATTAATTTATTATATTACTTCAGGAGCGGCGGAGGTAAGTGCCCCAAAAGGGGGGGGCCACAGACATCCGAACCAAGGCCCCGCACTCCTGTGCCCCATCACCCCCCCGAAAGCCCTGCCCCCACATTGCCCCTTCTCCCCAAGGCGTCCCCCCCGCCTCTTCCCCAGAGCCTCTGCTTCCACACTGCCTCTTCCTGCAGTGACCCTGCCCCCTGCTCGCTCCTCTTCGCCCCCCCCATCACTTGCCCTTACAGCCAGTGAAAAGTGGGGGGCGCCATGACCCCCTGGTCCCCCCCGTTCTGGTGCCCCTGTATTATATTATATTATATTATATTTAAGGTGTGTCTACACTTAAACATTTTCAGAAATAGCTATTCCGGAATAAATCCACTTCCAAAGTGCATTAAGCTAAATTGGAAAAGGCATTCATCTTCCAGAATAAGAGTGTCCACACTGGGACTTATACCAAAAGAACTATTCTGGAATAGTGAAATTATTATTAATTATTATTATGGTTATTATTTATTATTATTATTATTATTATATTTTATAATTATTCCAGAAGAGCTATTTATAATTATTACTATGATGTCATTTATTTAATAATTATTCCAGAGTAGCTACTTATAATTATTATTTTCATTACTATGTTTATTTTATTGTTATAAAATAATTATTCTGGAATCGATTTTTTTATTATTACTCATTTTAAAATAATTATCCTAGAATTTTGTTATTAGGTAATTATTCCAGAATAAGCTATTTCGGTCCATTTCCACATCTCCACAAGCCCTCGAGTCACTGAGATGTTCCGAATCAAAATTTTTCAGTATTTCCATTCTCAGGAAAATTTCAGGCTCAGGGCGATGGTCCCCATCCCCCTCTCCCTCCCCCATACTTGCAGTGTCAGAATTTCCCCTGGGAGGAAAGTCCCTCTTCCACCCAGCCTTATACAGGAACTTTCCTACCCTCACCCCCCAAGCATAAGCCCCTCTGATGCGCACACCCACCCACCAGGCCCTGGAGCATTTTGTGCCAGCCCAAGTCTGGCAACCAAAACACTGAGAGACCCTCACGACCATCCCGGCCTCACCCGCATGGCATCCAGCGCCAGCCGCAAGTTCTCCTTTTCTGTCGGCTCCACCGTATGTTTCACCAGCTCCTGGAGAGAGGAAATTAATCAGGATGGATTTGACTGACTCAAAGGCATTTCTGGCTCCTCCAGCAGAGGGTTCCAGGGTTCCCCAGCTCCACAGAGCGAAGCACCATGGGACAGAGCCAGGAACCCATATAGTGCTGGGCGCTGTATGTGATTTATTAGGGTTATTACGGTAGCACCTAGGTGCCCCAGTCATGGCTCAGGACCCCTCAAAGAGAACATAAAGACGGCTCCTGCCCCAAAGAGCAGACTTCCTAGTCTGAAGCTGACCCCAGGCTTCGAGGGAAGAGCTGGCCAGACCCAGCTGGCAATGATGGGGTTATACCATGCCAAAAACCTATAGGGCTTTCTTTCTGATGGTGGTCATTGTTCTGCCTATTTTATAGAGAGAAACTGAGGCACTGAGCAGGGAAAGGACTTGCCTATGGTCACACAGCAGGCCAATGGCACAGCCAGGAATAGAACCCAGGAGTCTTGATCCCCAGCCTACCCCCTGCTTTAGCCCACAAGACCCCACTCCACTCCCTGAGCTGAAAATAGAACCCAGGTGTCCTGACTCCCAACCAGTGACCCTTCTGCACAGACTACCCCCACCTCCCCTTGACCAGGGCCCTTCGTGCCCACCCCTAGCTTCCCGCCAAGGGTCCGTACCTGCAGAAGCAGATGGTATTTCAGCACCCGTTGCATGGGCACCATCAGCAGGTCACGCAGGGTGAAGCGCCCATTGTTGGCTCGTTGGGAGCATTCCTGCACGACAGGAAGGGGCATTGGCGGGGGAAATGCCCAGTGTGCTGAGGGCTGGCCAGAAGGTCCCACAGAGACCTCCTGCCGTGCCCTCTGAACCCCCCTGGCCCCATGGCACCTCCAGCCATGCCCTCTGAATCCCCCAACCCTGGCACCTCCTGCCACGTTCTCTGAACCCCCCAACCCTGGCACCTCCTGCCGTGCCCTCTGAACCCCCCTGGCCCCATGGCACCTCCTGCCATGCCCTCTGAACCCCCTGACCCTGGCACCTCCTGCCACGTTCTCTGAACCCCCAACCCTGGCACCTCCTGCCGTGCCCTCTGAACCCCCCTGACCCCATGGCACCTCCTGCCATGCTCTCCGAACCCCCCTGGCCCCATGGCACCTCCTGCCATGTTCTCTGAGCCCCCCGACCCCATGGCACCTCCTGCCACGTTCTCTGAGCCCCCCGACCCCATGGCACCTCCTGCTGTGCCGTCTGAACCTCCCAAACCTGGCACCTCCCGATGTGCCCTCTGAACCCCCTGACCCAGGCACCTCTGCCATGTCCTCTGATGTCCCCAGCCCATTCCTGCTTAGGGGGTTCCTGTTAGCACGGAGGGATGTGGGGGCTGGGGCTGTTGTTAGAGGATGGATGGGGAGGGGGGAGTGGCTAGGATGATACAGAACCATGGCCCTGACCTCCAGCTTCATCCTCACGTCCATGCTGGCACCAGCCACTTGGTCCAGACACCGGCTGGCTGCTTCCACCTGACTGCAGTATCTGCCATAGAGCAGGAACCTGGGAGGGCAAAAGGAAGTATGGCCATGAGCCGGGAGAGGGGAGGGAGAGCTGGCCCTGGCCTAGTCTGGAAAGGACCCTGGGCTTGTCTTCTTCCCATCTCCACTCATAGCTAAGGGGAGAAAAAGAAAGGTGGGAACTCGGGAAAGAGGTGCTGGGAGCCCCATATCCTGGGAATGGAGAGTGGGGAACACTGGTACCAGCTGTGCCCTGACTCCCTTGTCCCTCCTCTGCTCTCCAAGTGCGAAGAGAGCGCCCACAAGGTGGGCTTAGCTTTCTTGCTCGACGGGGGGGGCACCATGTGGGCAGGGAATACAGAAGTGGGGTGAGGGGGTGGACAGAAGGGGACATCTCCACGGATTCTTCTAGACACTGAGCTCTCAGGGCAGGAAGGAAAAAGGGGAACCGACCCTCCCCCCAGCAAGGGGGTCTGGGTCGAGGGGGACGGGGAAGAACATGTGGCTATGGAGCATACCCAAGTGACCCCACTCGGGGAAGCTCCTCCACCCCTTCCCAGGGTTTCTTCTCCCCACCATCACCTTTCCAGACAAGCCTCACCTTTCCTTGTACTTGATAAAGACCTGGTAGAGGTTCTGGGCGTTGCTGAAGGACAGGACGTTCTTCAGGTCATCCAAAAAGAATCGATGCACCTTCACGAGGTCCTAGGAGCGTGTTGGGGGGGAGGTGGGGGGAAATCAGCTCAGAGCCACTCAACCTGCTACAACTAGCTCAGCCACCAGCTTTGGGCTGTACAGAAACATCACGTGCACCACAAGTCCCATGCTGGAGGCCCAGGGGAGGCGGACTTAGATCTAGACCCCAGGATTAGACCGTGGAACCCACCAGGACATGGGCTTCCTGGGCTAACAGCTGATGTGAAATTTGCCCGGTCCCCACTTACAGAGCAGGAACCCATTGTACTGGGTGCTGTACACACACAGAACAAAAATATCAGTGGGGCCAGATCCCCGGTGGGTGCAAATGGGTGTGGCCCCACTGAAGTCAATGGGCCAGACCCCCCAGTTGTGTTAATGAGATCCCCTGGTTGTAACAATCAGGCCTCACTCCTATCCAGGACCAGAAAGAGAATCCAGGAGTCCTGACAAACAATCCATCTTGATCTAACCAATAGACCCACAGCAAGGAATAGAACCCAGGAGTCCTGACTACCAATCCTTCTTGATCTAACCCCTAGACCAGACTCCTTCCTAGAGCCAGGAATAGAACCCACGAGTTCTGACTACTAAGCTGGCTCACCCTAACCAGTAAGCCACACTCCCCTACCAGAGCCTTTCAGTTCTAGGAACCTTCCCATGACCTACTGCAGGAGACAGTGTGACATTCATAACTACCCCTGCATGGATTGCCAATGAAATTTGGATCCAGGGCCTTCAGCACAGGCTGCTGCCTTTTGAGCTAAAGGAGCAACTCCATTAGCTGCTAGCAGTAGCAGGTTGTTATACACTTTGTGGAACAGCCACTAGAATGTGGGGATATATAGCACATACTGAACTTCTGAGTCACACAGTCCCCTAAACAGGGAAGGTGGATTGATGGGTGGTATTTAGCCCGGGTTTCCAGGACGGAGCTCAGTTTGAGTCAGGAGAGGTATATGAAGAAGAGAGTAACTTACCTCGATGTTGATGAAAATGTTCTCCATGTCCTCCAGCCTTAGAAATCTCTGCAGGGGCTTCATAAAGTGCTGCAAACACACAACGGGGAGTTGTCAAACAGGGCAGACCTGTCTGAATCACACGGCTTGGGGCCAGATTCCACAGACAAACCGTGGCTGGATTTTCATGGAACATACCCAAGGGAGCGAGGGTCGCTGGCGCAGATTGGGTAGTGGGAAAGGAAACAGCATTGTCATTTAAAGGGACCACCCTCCTGGAGAGGGTAAAACATGCACCTCTGCGATTCAGAGGTTCAAGGTCAAATGTGTACGCTAAAGGTTGAAGGTTAAAGTAATCCAGGAGTTAAAGCTTCGCTCAATCTAAAATTAAAGTGAGCTCAATCCATTTAGCTTAACAAAGAGAAGGTTAAGGGGTGATGTGATTATGGCCAAAAAGTACTGACACGGGAAACAAATATTAGATAACGGGCTCTTCTGTCAAGCAGAGAAAGGTCTAACATGATCTTGGAAACAAGGCGTAAACTTTTAACGGGGAGGGTAATTAACCATTGAAACAATTGACCAAGAGTTGTGGTGGATTCTCCCATCACTTTTTAAATCAAAATTGGATGTTTTTGTAAAAGATCTACTTTAGGAATTATTTTTGAGAAAGTTCTTTGGCCTGTGTCATTCAGGAGGTCAGACTAGATGATCACCATGGGCCTTTGTAGGCTTGGAATCATTCTATTTTCACAGAAAGCGCCTGCCTGCCTCCAACATTTTTGATTTTTCTTTTTTGGGTCAGAAAACTGAAAAACGTCCAGCTTTGGACCAAATCTCTTGGAGGTGGTTTCGTTTCTTTTCATTTTTTCGTCAAAAACATTTCAGGTTTTTGATGTAAAATCAAAATTGGTCACTGAAAACTGTGTTCTCAATTAAACGTTTTGCAGAACCCCCGGCATTTTTCTACCGGCTCTAGGGGAAAGCTCCTCTTCTCCTTAGGTACAGCGAGAACTAGCGGACTCATCCCCCATGGTGGGGAGGTTGTCTCTGGGGCCTGAACCTGCAGCATATGGAGCTAAAAGCTGGTCATTCTGTTGCCTGAGCTGTAGGTGGTAGAATGCTTTTACATGGCTACATATGGTGCAGTCACTAAAGGGCTAGGAAGGGCTATACACTCTGTAGTCACCGCCTCAAGTAGCACCACGGTGACCTTTGCCCACATGGGCTCTGACCCTCTTTCATGCCAACCTGGCCTTTTCAAGGGTGTCCCCCCAGCTCCTGCCGCCCACACAGCCCTCCCATTAAGGGGGCAGGGGAAGCCAAACTAAGATGAGCCCCCTTGTTCACCATGTCATAGAATCATAGAATCATAGACTATCAGGGTTGGAAGGGACCTCAGGAGGTTCTCGTCCAACTCCCTGCTCAAAGCAGGACCTAATCCCCAACTAAATCATCCCAGCCATACCCCTGCCTATGTCACGGGGGAACGGTCTGCACCCCCAGCGGGCCGAGTGGCCAGCAGAGATGGCAGGACTGGTGGGCCGCCCACCTGCCATACCTGGTAGATTGATTCTAGTGTGTCTGTGTATTTCTCCTCCGTCTGCCTGATTTCTTGAAGGCAGCAGTTCCGCTTATCCAGCTCTGTCATCTTCTGCTGCAGGAAGACACAGTGCAGATACCTGCCATTCAGTAACCTTAACCGCTGGGGCCAGATGCCCAGCTGGAGACCCCACAGCCCTCCCCAAGCTCGTAATCGAACCCAGGGGTCCAGACTCAAAGCCCCCTCTACTCTAACCGCTAGACTCCAGCTCTCTTCCCAAGCTGGGAACAAAGCCCAGGAGTACTGACTCCCACTCCTCTCTGCTCTACCCCCTAGGCTCCACTCCCCTTCCAGAGCTGGGAATGGAACCCAGGAGTCCTGACTGCCATCCCCTCCTCCTCCTCTAACCTCTACATCCTACTCCTCTACCAGAGCTGGGAACAGAACCCAGAAGTCCTGACTCCCAGCCCTTGGTTTGACCACTAGCTCACATTCCCCTCCCCAGAGAATGAAACCCAGGAGTCCTAGGATATCTCCATATGCTGAATACCTCGAGCCACCTTCGGGGTACATCCCACTCCAGCAGCAGGGACTCAGAAACGTACCCTTCCTGTTACTTACTGGCATGACAACCGGCTCCGACCTCATCAGGTCTTCGTAGATTTCATCTCCTTCTGCCTCCTCATTCTCCACGCAGTCGTACAGGTCGTCATCTTCCTCCACCGTGTCACTGGGGAGTTGAGAGCGAGAAGGAAGCTCAGTGCCCTGCACCGGGTCTGAACCCTTATCTTGCAGAACAGTCCAGATGTTCCAACTCACAGGCCAAAATTCAATATTTAGGCACCTAAATAAGTGGTCTGATTCTCAGAAGTGATGAGCTCCCCCAAGGGTTCCTCAGCACCCAATGATTAATATCTGTACAGACCCCAACTGAGATCAGGGCCCCCATTGTGCCAGGTGTTGCTAGGGTTGCCAGGTGTCTGGATTTTGATCGGAACACCTGGTCAAAAAGGGACTCTGGCAGCTCCGGTCAGCACCACTGACTGGGCCATTAAAGGTCCGATTGGCAGGGCTGGCAGGCTTCTTACCTTGCTTCGCGCATGTCCCTATGGCCCCTAGACGTAGGGTCTGCCAGGGGGGCTCTGTGTGGTGCCCCCACCCTGAGTGCCAGCTCCACAGCTCCCATTGGCTGGCAACTGCGGCCAATGGGAGCTGTGGGAGCAGCACCTGCGGTGGACGGGGGCAGTGCACAGAGCCGCCTGGCCGCACCTCCACCTAGGAGCCGAGGGACATGTAGCCACTTCTGGGAGTCACCTGAGGTGAGCACCACCCGGAGCCCGCACCCCTTACCCCCTCCCACACCCCAATCCCCTGCCCCAGCCCCGAGCCCCCTCCTGCGCACAAACTTCCTCCTGGAGCCTGCACCCCACACCCCCTCCCGCACTTCAACCCACTGCCCCAGCTCAGAGCCCCCTCCTGCACCCCAAACCCCTCATCCCTGGCCCCACCCCAGAGCCCACACTCCCAGCCAGAGTCTACACCTCCTCCTGCACCCTAGCCCGAAGCCGCCTCCTGCACCCTGAACCCCTCATTTCTGGCCTCACCCCGGAGCCTGCACCCTCAGCCCCCAGCCCATCCCCCGTCCCACACCCCAACCCCCTGCCTCAGCCTGGAGCCCCATCACACACCCTGAAGCCCTCGACCCTGGCTGCACCCTCAGCCGAAGCCCTCACCCCCTCCCACACCCCAACCCCCTGCCCCAGCCTGGTGAAAAGGAGTGAGCGAGGGTGGGGGAGAGCGAGCAACAGAGGGAGGGGGGATGGAGTGAGCGGGGGCAGGGCCTCAGAGAAGGGACAGGGCCTTGGGGAAGGGGCAAGGCAAGGATGTTCGGTTTTGTGCTATTAGAAAGTTGGCAACCCTCTGCACGGACCCTGACTGAGATCAGGGCCCCCATTTTGCCAGGCGCTGCACAGACCCCAACTGAGATCAGGGCCTGTTGTCTCGGGCACTGCACAGACTCCCCAGAAAGATGGGGGCCCTCGTTGTGCCAGACACCTCACAGACTCCAAGTGAGATCAGGGCCCTCATTGTTCCAGGCGCTCCACAGACCCCAACCAAGTTTGGGGCCCCCCCTGTGCTGGGCAGTGCAGAGCCCCGGCACCTCCGGGCTTGGCAGTGCGTAGCCCCGGCACCTCCGGGCTTGGCAGTGCGTAGCCCCGGCACTTCCAGGCTTGGCAGTGCGTAGCCCCGGCACCTCCGGGCTTGCCGCATCCGTTATGAATCTAAAAAAATGACTTGAGTCCCAGCACCTTTTTCATTACATATTAAGCACCGTGGGGGGCACTGCACAGACGCGTAATGAGAAAGTCCCTGCCCCGAAGATTTTGCAGAATAAACAGGCAAGACAAACTCAAGAGCATGGCCTCCATTTTACAGAGGCAGAGTCGCCCAGTGGAAAAGCAGGGAACAGGACCCTTTCGACTGCCAAGCCAATGCTCTCTCCAGGTCACGCCCTATGGCTTTTGGTGGAGACGCAGGGGGCACTTACTCAATCTGATCCGAAAGGTCGCCGTAAATGTCATTGTCCGCGACGCTGTCCTCGGTGGGGAAGGGGCTGAAAGAGGACGGAGCCAGCTCATGATCAGGTTATAAAGCGGGCAAGCCTCGTTCGCGACCGTCTCCTCTCCAGGAGGGTTCGTCTCTCTGGCCTTTTCTCCCCTCAGTTTTACCCTGGCTGCCCCCATGTCCCAGCGGCACAGGGCTGCCTGCATCCCTGCCCCTCTCATGGAGCTGATCAGCCAGAAGGGATCACTCAAGAGACTGTCCGTGGGCAAACTTGGACAGATGTCACAGTCAACCAAGGTGGCCATTTACTAACCACTTGACCACCACAGCTGATAACTTCTAATTGAGGGGAAGGTCTAGGAGGTAGGACTAGGCCCTCAGATGGGTTTGGTGGGGAACGGTTTTCCCATCCTGTGAATAAGAGTTGAAAATTTTTTCCATATTGAATTGGGGGCAAAAGGCTTCAATCTTGAAACTAGTCCCGCATTGAGAAAACTAATTTTTTTTTTTTCATTTCTGGTGCACTGAAATGTTTCATTTCAATCTTTTCAACCCCAGTTTTGTTCAGACTGGCCAATTTATTCTCTTTTTTTTAAATCCTTTTCTGTTTTACCCATCTAATTAGCTTCAATCTCCCAATGAAAAGTTGTTTCCAACTGGGGAACCGGGATTTTTCCATTTTGAAAATGTCCAAACGACACATTCTGACCATCTCAAAACTTTCTTCCGTGTCAGGAAGAATTTGGCCAACCTGTCCCTCTTTCACGGCCAGTTTTGGTGTCAACGAATCAGCATTTTTGGATGAAAAAATGATTTGCTGGAAAATTCCTACCCTCGATATCACCCAGTGCAGGACTCTGGATCCCTGGCTCGTGGATTCTAGACCCATGTAGGCTGCCTGATTTGGACCATAAACTAGGATCCTTCCCAGCAAGGAGAGGCCAGGTGATATTAATGAACTACCAGGCTGATTATCCCACCCACCAGCACATTCCAAAGAGAAATGAAGCCACCCCTCTCATGCATATTCAAATTCCTTGCTGTAGCACTCAACTGGGGTGCGTCACCATCCATACTTACATGATCCCTTTGGATTGAGCTATCTGAGTCCATGAGAGAATCGACAAGGTCTCGATCACCTGTAAGGGGAAAGAGGGGCGTGCTACATCAGGGGACAAGATGGACAATTGCAGGGATGGCAACAGAACTGTAGCGAGGGTGGATTGGACCCACAGAACCCGGATTGGAACTCCCCGAGGCTCTGGGAATCCAGCGTTGCCCTGGGAGATGCTCTAATAAATTTCTTAGTCTCTAAGGTGCCACAAGTACTCCTTTTCTTTTTACGGATACAGACTAACACGGCTGCTACTCTGAAACCACCCATTGAGCACAATGGAGACTCCCACTGCCAGGGGAGCTGCTGAATGCTCAGCAAATATGACCCCTTGGTGCTAAACCCTAGGGGTTTCCATGCCCTGGGTTAAAATGAGCAGCAGGCTGGGGATCTTCCCAGGATTTTCCCAGCCCCAAAGCCTGCTGGGCCAGCTGACCTCAATCCCCAAATGTGTGGCTTTCCCAAAGTACAAAAAGAAAAAACCAGGAATGTCTCTGTCCAGGGAGCTTTTATTCCGGAGAGCAAGAAAGAACCAATGTAAAGTCTCCATGAAAGCGAGATGAACATGTACTCAGAGATGCAGGGTCTCTCACACACAAAGCCCCTTTGTAACACCCGGCACCTGGACTGCAACACAGAACAGAAGCTGCCCAGCAGCTGTCTCTGCAAACAGATAAGGAGAACCCTCCTGGACACAGATCTTCTTTCAAGCACAATATATCGCTACAAACAGCACACCAATTATCTGGGGGCTTTGGGTGCTCCCCACTAACCCAAGACATTCACATTCTTGGGCTTCTTCTGTACACATGATTTTAAGGACTTTGGGATCTTTGGATTGAAAAGGGCAATATAAATCTATGTTAAACTCCTGCTTCCAGAGTGCCCCCTGCCACTGTGATGGGGAAAGCACCACAAAACCAACGCCGGAGCTACTCAGAGGCCAGGTGGGGACACCCACTCACTTCTCAAGAACGGTTATTTATTATTGTTATTATTTATTCATGTTACAGTAGCACCTACAGATCCCTAAGTGAGATCAGTCCCCCCCGCCACCCCACATTGTTCTGGGCACTGCACAGACCCCCCACCACCACCACCAAGATCAGGGCCCCATTGTTCTGGGCGCTGCACAGACCCTGACCGAGATCAGGGCCCCATTTTGCTGGGCGCTGCACAGACCCCGACCAAGATCAGGGCCCCCTTGTGCCAGGCGCTGCACAGACCCCGACCAAGATCAGGACCCCATTGTGCCGGGCACTGCACAGACCCCAACCGAGATCAGGGCCCCATTGTGCTGGCCGCTGCACAGACACAGTAAGAGACAGTCCCTGCCCTGAAGAGTTTATAATCTAAATAGACAAAGGGTAGGCGGGGAAACAGAGACCCGAGGGGGGAAGCGACTTGCCCAAGGTCACCCAGCAGTTCAGTGGCAGGAAATGCTCCCGACCTTGTCCCCGAACTCTGGGGCAGTTCTCCAGGCCCAGACATGCAGCGGCACCGTTCTATTTAGGGTTACTTGAATTGTGAGCTCTGTGGAACAAAGACCTTCTCTTTGCTCTGTGTTTGTACAGTACCTGGCACATCGGGTCTCGGTCCGAGACTGGGGCTCCCAGGCACGGCCATAAACACGATAAATAATAATTCTCGGCTCGATCCAGCAACACCGAGGTGACACTAAGGGACTATTCCAGACCCAGAACGATGTCGCTGGGCCGCAGCCTGACATGGCAGCCCTGCAGACGGTGCCCAGCGCGCTGATCCTGCCAGGCAAAGGTTGCGGCGCTGACCGCCTGCCTTTTTCCCTAAGACAGAGCTGGAGCGTCGGGGCTGGCTGGGGAGCAAGGGAAGTGAGTTTTGGGGGGTGCGTACGGTGGGGCCTAACTCGCTCCGTGGCTCCGGATGGCTCTCCAAGACGGCTGCCTCATGAGCCAAAGCCCCAAGTGACTCCAATCTAGGGCTGCCAACCGGACAGTCCAGGTTTCAGCTTGTGTGTCCGGGTGCCATTTGACAAGCCCTGAGGTCCTGCTTTTTGAAGGGGGGGGAGAGGTGGAGCAGGGCGGGGCTTTGTGGAAAGAGGCGGGGCCTTGGGGGTCCGGTTACCAGCCATTAGAAAGGTGGCACCCTACTCCAGTCAAGGCCACAAGGGGGCCAGGGAGGGTGTGGGTGTGCTTGGGCACTCAATGGTCCACAGGCACCTTAAAGCCTCTTAAAGGGGGCAGGGCAGGGTGGAGAAAGACGCAGTGATAAGCTCTGTGGGATATCTCGAGCCATTTGATCTGCGGTGCAGGTTATGTCACCTCAGACTGGCCTGTCTGGGAGGAAGCACAAAACTCTCCACTTCCTCCTTGGCCAAGACTATTTGACACGCTCTCAGGCGTGCCGGGGGAGCCTTTCCCTTTTCCCTGCTCAGCAGAGTTCATGGGAGACAGCTCCGGGGAGGGTGTCACTGTCACAAAAGTCACTGAGAGGCAGCAGGGAGGTGGATTTACTAGCACTGACCATGAAGCCTAGTGCATGGATGGGGGGCTTCAGAGACGGGCGACGGGAATGATCAGGAGCCTGGAAGAACTCTCCTATGAAGAGAGATTGAAGCGAACAGGAGACAAATATACGGATACAGAATAAGGAATTCATAGATTATAAAACCAGAAGGGACAAATTTGATCAAGTCTGACAACTAGAGAAAACAGAGGGGGAGCTTTTGGTTGCCTGTCGGGCTACCAGCACAAGTGGCCCCTTTGAATGAAATTGAACAGTGGCAAAGGAAGTGCTTTTTCCACAACACGGGTGATTAGCCAGTGGAACTCATTGCCACAGGACACTGCGATGGCCAAGAATTCGCCAAGATTCAAAGGGGAATTGGCTGTTTACCTGGACAACAAGGAGATCCAGAGTTAGACCAGCAAATGTTAAATGTTTTGGAAGAGAGAGAAAAGCATCAGGGCACAAAACAACCCCTCACTATTGGGGATTAAGAGAAGATTTTCCTGAGGGGAGATTATCCCACCTGAGTCTCTGCAGCATGTGGTGCTGGCCACTGTCTGAGGCAGAATAGGGGACTAGATGGATTCTGAGTCTGACTATTATTGTTATTTATTAGGTTTATTATGGCAGTGCTAGAAACCCCATTTCTGCACCAGGACCCCATTGTGCTAGGCACTGTACATTATTTATTAGGTGTATTACGGTAGTGCTAGAAACCCCAGTCATAGATCAGGTGCCAATTGTGCTAGGCGCTGTACAAACATAGACAAAAGAGACAGTCTCTGCCCCAAAGAACTTTTTCAGTCTGGCAGTTCCTATGTTATTTCCCCAAAGCCCGGTAAACTACTAGTTCTCTTCCCTAGGTGCTTATCTGTCCCCCACCCCTGTCATGTCCGAGCACCTCACAATCTTTACTGCATTTACTCTCACAACACCACTGGATGGCAGAGCAGGGCTGTTGTGCCTGTTGTACAGATGGGAACTGAGGCACAGAGATTTGCCCAAGGTCACACAGAGAAGCTGTATAGTATAAAGGGGGAAACTGAGGCACAGGAGGTGGGGGCGAGGAAGCAATGTGCTTAAAGTCATGCAGTGAGTCAGTGGCAAAAATGGGAATAGAATCCAGACTCCCAGGCACCCTGCTCTAACCACTAGATGCCACTCCCCTCCCAGAACTGGATTTAGAACCCAGGAGTCCTGACTCCTAGCCCAGCCTGTTCTAAACACAACACTCCCCTCTCAAAGCTGGGGAGAGAACCCAGAAGCAGCTATTAGTCCAAAACTAACAAATGTTAGACCGTGGCACATAGGTAAGGAGACCATCCATCCATAGTTGGAAATGCCAGGCAAATAGGAGACAGCTTGCTGAGTAGACAGCCCAGGAGACACTGAACCAGGGGATCTCCACAGCTTTCAGCATGAGTCTCTCCAGCTTCCGCTCCACAAGCAGCTTCATTGCAGCTCTAACCAACCCACTGTCTCTGTGGCTCAGGCACAGAATGGGGGACACATAACACACGCTGATTACACGTGCACCCCAACCTCTTCCTGGATGGAATCAGAACTGGGTCAACTGTGTGTGTGTGTGTGTCATAGGCCCTATACTGCCAACAGGAAATGGCATTTCCGCCGTTGCACTGGTGTCAGAGGATGACCTATAGCAATAATAGTATCATCTAGCGCTTTTCATCTCAAAGCTCTTTGCAAAGGAAGCCAGGTTTGTTATCCCCATTTTACAGAGGGGAAAACTGAGTCATGGGGAGGCAATATGATTTGCCCACAGTCACCGGCAAAGCTAGCACTAGAACACAGGTCTCCCAGTTCAATGGTCTAACCACTAGACCACACTGCCTCATACTATCAGACCTTTGTGGCCCCAAATATCACAATATCTGAGCACCTGACTCTCTTTAATCTGTATTAATCCTCACACCATCCAGGGAGATAAGGCAGTGCTATGATCCCCATCTGACAGCTAGGGGAGCAGATGCACAGAGAGATCTGCCCAAGGTCACACTGGAAACCTGTAGCAAAGCAGGGCCATTAGAGCAGCTGGGCAGCAAGTGTTCTAACCTTTGCACCACCCCGTCCCTGAGTCTCAGCTCTGAAGTTTGAGCCTCCACCCCTGTCACCATGAAGCCTTCGTCCCCCATGACGTACAGCAGCATCGTAGCACGCGGCCACTACGTGACACCCGCACCCAACCATTCAGCTCTGTGAAAGCCAGACAAAGCTGCCGGCCCCAGCTCCTCTTCCACGCCCCAGCAGAACAGAAACTGAGCGAGCGGCCCAACCTCGACAGGATGCGAGATCTAAAAGAAAAACCACACACAGGCTGCAGCACCAGAGCCTCAGAGACACAGCAGGCACGTCTCACGTGCAGTGAGAACGCGGCCTTCGCAGATCCACAGATTTTGGGACCAGACGAGACCATTCAAGCATCCAATCGAAGCTCCCGTAGAGCTCAGGCCGGAGAATTTCACCCCGTCACCGTGTCTTGAGCCCAACCACTTCCGTATTTGAAGACCTCAAGAGATGGAGAATCCACCACTTCCCTGGGGAGTTTCTGTCAATGATTCCCACCCCCTCACTGTTTAAAATTGGTGCCTTGTTTCTAATTTGAATGAGTCTGGCTTTTCCCTTCCAGCCGCTGGTTCTTGATGATCCTTTCTTCAATTGATTAAAGAGCCCTTTAATAGACGGTATTTTTCTTCTGGATCTCTGAGTATGTTGTCTACACTGTACATTCTGGCATGTTTACACTGCAGTCATAGACCCATGGCACGGCCGAGGCTGGCCCAGGTCTGTTGACTCAGGATTGCAGGGCTGGCAAATTACAGTGTAGTTATTTGAGCTCGGGTTGGGGGCGGGTCTCAGAACCCTGGGTCCAGCCTGAGCGTCTACACTGCTATTTCTAGCCCCACCGCCCGAGCCCCACAAGCCCGAGTCAGCTGGGCCAGGCTCTGAGACTTACTGCCCGGGGTTTTATAATCACAGTGTAGACGTACCCCAAGCCTGGGCTCTGATTCAGGTTTGAGCCCAAGCCCCCCTTTCTTCTATGCACAAATCAGTCTGTCCCAGGTCAGCAAGCACTCCACACCTAGACCCCTTTTAGGGGGCTGGGTCAGAGCCCAAGGTCTGCGGTGACTTGGGTCCAAGCCCTGTCATTTTACTGTGTGGACGCAACTCAAGCCATAGATCCGAGTCGGAAAGCCTGTGTCATACAGTGCGAGCCGAGTCCAGCAACTGGCTTACGATGCAGTGTGGACAGTCAAGCTCGGGCTGGGAAACACTGAGTCCACAAGCCTGGATCCCACAGACCTGGGCTTCCTGTGCAGTGTAGACATACCCAGTGGGATCAGGAGGGCTAGCAAGTCAGCTTTCTTGGGGAAAGGTTGACACTCCCTAAAGCAGGGGTTCCCAAACTTGTTCGGCCACTTGTGCAGGGAAAGCCCCTGGCGGGCAGGGCCGGTTTGTTTACGTTTCTCAAATGCGGCCACCATGGCTGCATGCGGCCACCAGGGGCTTTGTGTGAGGCCACGAAGGCCTCCTGGGCGGTGATGGGGGGGCAAAGAATTGCAACCCCCTCCCCCACCTTTGCTGCTCCTGGATGCGCCGCCCCGCCCCGACTCTGGAGACAGGTGGGGAACAACGCTGCAGGAGCAAGGTGAGTTCTTAACCCACGTTGGAGGGAGGGGGTTTGGGCGACAGGCTCCAGTGGTGGGACTCCAGGAACCTGGCCATGCAGCCCCGGGCTCCGACCGCGGGGCAGCGGGTTCTGAGCCCCCCGGCTCTGGCCACGCG
Organism: Chelonia mydas; assembly: GCF_015237465.2. Classification (NCBI taxonomy): domain Eukaryota; kingdom Metazoa; phylum Chordata; order Testudines; family Cheloniidae; genus Chelonia; species Chelonia mydas. The sequence continues at coordinate 14,296,699 of NC_051260.2, forward strand.
GCCCTGGCCTCCAGCTGCCGGGCTTCAGCCTCCAGCTCCTGGTTCCAGCTGGGTGGCAGCAGGCGCTGACCCCTGGCTCTAGTCCCAGACTCCAGCCGCACAGCAGCAAGCTCCGATCCCTGGCTCCGGCCACGCGGTTCCTGTCTCCAGCTCCAGGTTCTGGCTGCGGGCACTGGGCCCTGGCCCTAGCCACATGGCAGCAGACACTGGGTCCTGGCTCTGGCCACACGACAGTGGGGCTCATCACTCCCCCCCCCCCAGACCCTGCTACCTTCCTGGCCTCGCATCCATCCCCCGCATTGCCCTGGGCCCCCGCTGCCTCCCCTTTCAGCTCCCCCATCCCCCCAATCCAGGGCTTAATGGGTCCTGGGGCTTGGTGAGAAAAGTGATATTAACAAACATGCAAGTATCCCTTGTCACAGCAGACTTACTAGCTATCTGTGAAAAGTGATACTTGTATGTTTGTTAACATCACTTATCGCTTTTCATAGACTCCCAGGTAGCTACTAACCGTGCTGTGACATTAACTAATATACAAATAGAAAAGGAGGACTTGTGGCACCTTAGAGACGAACAAATTTATTAGAGCATAAGCTTTTGTGAGCTACAGCTCACTTCATCGGATGCATTCAGTGGAAAATACAGTGGGGAGATTTATATACACAGAGAACATGAAACAATGGGTGTTACCATACATACTGTAACGAGAGTGATCAGGTAAGGTGAGCTATTACCAGCAGGAGAGTGGTATAGGGTGGTGTTTATGTGACCATCGCTTATTAGCACCGAAGTGTCCAGGAAGTGGATCTCTTGTGTGGACTGGTCCAGGCTGAGGTTGATGGTGGGATGGAAATTGTTGAAATCATGGTGGAATTCCTCAAGGGCTTCTTTTCCATGGGTCCAGATGATGAAGATGTCATCAGTGTAGCACAAGTAGAGTAGGGGCATTAGGGGACGAGCGCTGAGGAAGCATTGTTCTAAGTCAGCCATACAAATGTTGGCATACTGTGGGGCCATGCGGGTACCCACAGCAGTGCCGCTGATTTGAAGGTATACATTGTCCCCAAATGTGAAATAGTTATGGGTGAGGACAAAGTCACAAAGTTCAGCCACCAGGTTTGCTGTGACTGGAAACCTACTGACCGCTATGACTACCTACATGCCTCCAGCTTTCATCCAGACCACACCACAAGATCCATTGTCTACAGCCAAGCTCTACGATACAACTGCATTTGCTCCAACCCCTCAAACACCTACAAGATCTCTATCAAGCGTTCTTACAACTACAATACCCACCTGCTGAAGTGAAGAAACAGACTGACAGAGCCAGAAGAGTACCCAGAAGTTACCTACTACAGAACAGGCCCAACAAAGAAAATAACAGAACGCCACTAGCTATCACATTCAGCCCCCAACTAAAACCTCTCCAACACATCATCAAGGATCTACAACCTATCCTGAAGGACGACCCATCACGCTCACAGATCTTGGGAGACAGCCCAGTTCTTGCTTACAGACAGCCCCCCAACCTGAAGCAAATACTCACCAGCAACCACACACCACACAACAAAAACACTAACCCAGGAACCTATCCTTGCAACAAAGCCCGTTGCCAGCTGTGTCCACATATCTATTCAAGGGACACCATGATAGGGCCTAATCACATCAGCCACACTATCAGAGGCTCATTCAGCTGCACATCTACCAATGTGATCTATGCCATCAAGTGCCAGCAATGCCCCTCTGCCATGTACATTGGCCAAACTGGACAGTCTCTACGTAAAAGAATAAATGGACACAAATCAGACGTCAAGAATTATAACATTCAAAAACCAGTCGGAGAACACTTCAGTCTCTTTGGTCACTTGATTACAGACCTAAAAGTGGCAATTCTTCAACAAAAAAATTTCCAGAACAGACTCCAGGGAGAGACTGCTGAATTGGAATTAATTTGCAAACTGGATACAATTAACTTAGGCTTGAATAAAGACTGGGAGTGGATGGGTCATTACACAAAGTAAAACTATTTCCCCATGTTTATTCCGCCCCCCTCCCCTGACCCTTCCTCAGACGTTCTTGTCAACTGCTGGAAATGGCCCACCTTGATTATCACTACAAAAGGTCCCCCCCCACCACCACCCCCTGCTCTCCTGCTGGAAATAGCTCACCTTTCCTGATCACTCTCATTACAGTGTGTATGCTAACACCCATTGTTTCATGTTCTCTGTGTATATAAATCTCCCCACTGTATTTTCCACTGAATGCATCCGATGAAGTGAGCTGTAGCTCACGAAAGCTTATGCTCAAATAAATAAAGCTTATGCTCAAATAAATTTGTTCGTCTCTAAGGTGCCACAAGTCCTCCTGTTCTTTTTGAGGATGCAGACTAACACGGCTGCTCCTCTGAAACCTGAACTATACAAATGCCACTTTTCACAGCAAGCCCCAGGACCCATTAAGCCTTGGATGAGGGGGCGGAAGGGGGAGGCATTATTTTTGTTATTGAGTCTGCCAAAAACCCCTAGAAATATAAATTACAGTGATCTGGGTGTGACTCTGTGCATAGTTAACTGTTTTTCCTACAGTTAATTAAGTATTTTAGGGGGAAAGTGTCAGGGCAGCCACCAATGAGAGTTGTTGTGAGACCCCCTGACCTAAAGGGAGAAGATTTATTGTCCAACAGATACATACTCAAAGCACTTTACAACAGTGAGCCATTAACCCCATTTTATAGTTGGGGAAACTGAGGCACAGAGCAATTGTCGCGTCTTCAAGGTCTCACAGAGTCAGGAATAGAACCCACATCTCGTGAGGGTTAGTCCACTGCTCTAGCCACTAGACCGTACTGCTTTAGGAGGCAAGTGGCTCTCCTTGAAGGCTCAGTCTGAAAGTCCCAGCCTTGCAATGGCCTTGGCTGCAACGATAAATTCATTATGGCCAGCCCCAAGCATTCAAAAATCGGGAGCCAGATTGGCTTACACATCACGAGATTTAAAAACAATAATAATGCTCCATTTGGGGTTCTTTTTCAGATCTTTTGTTTACCATTTTAATACGAAATTTTTCAGTAAAGGAAAAAAATGCAATAAAACGTTGGACAATTATTTTGAAAAAAAATGTTAATGACAATTTTGGTAAAAATGTCACTAAAATTTTCACCCCCAAATTCATCAATATTTTCACTTTCCCCCCTTTTCCCCCCCCAAATATTGTCCCCCTAACTCACTAGTATTTCTTGAAGATTTTCATTAATATTTTCCCCAAAATCTGTGTGCATTTTCCCCAAAACCACTAAAGTTTTCAAGAAAATTTTCACTAATATTTTCATGACAATTTTCACCATTATCGCACAATTGGTCGCTAACATTTCCACCAACATTTCACATTTTCACACACAAAAGTCACCCACAAAAATTCACAAATATTTTTGTGCAAATGGGTCTGTTTCGATCCATGTTGACATGTTGATATTTTTCACCAAATCGGTTCACAGCTTGTCAACCACTCGTTACAGCACTTGCTAAATGCTGGCAGTGACTCATTGAGGCTGGGGTTAGGGGGCAGGGGAGCTGGGTTTGGGAGGACTCTGACTCTTTCTGAAACTATTTGAGAAACCTCAGGTGTAAAAAGAAACTGAAAAAACCAAAAAGAGGTTCCACTTCTCTGGTGTGGGTGGAGGGGGGAGAGACAAGATTGGGGCAATGGGTCTCACTATGGCACGCTAAACACACAGATCTCTCACAGATCTTGGGAGACAGCCCAGTCCTTGCTTACAGACAGCCCCCCAACCTGAAGCAAATACTCACCAGCAACCACATACCACACAACAAAAACACTAACCCAGGAACCTATCCTTGCAACAAAGCCCGTTGCCAACTGTGTCCACAGATCTCTTCAGGGGACACCATCACAGGGCCTAATCACATCAGCCACCCTATCAGAGGCTCGTTCACCTGCACATCTACCAATGTGATATATGCCATCAAGTGCCAGCAATGCCCCCCTGCCACGTACATTGGCCAAACTGGACAGTCTCTACGTAAAAGAATAAATGGACACAAATCAGACGTCAAGAATTATAATGTTCAAAAACCAGTTGGAGAACACTTCAATCTCTTTGGTCACTCGCTTACAGACCTAAAAGTGGCAATTCTTCAACAAAAAAACTTCAAAAACAGACTCCAAGGAGAGACTGCAGAATTGGAATTAATTTGCAAACTGGATACAATTAACTTAGGCTTGAATAAAGACTGGGAGTGGATGGGTCATTACACAAAGTAAAACTATTTCCCCTTGTTTATTTCCCCTCCTACTGTTCTTGTCAACTGCTGGAAATGGCCCACCTTGATTATCACTGCAAAAGGTGCCCCCCCGCCACCCCCACCCTCACTCTCCTGCTGGAAATAGCTCTCCTTTCCTGATCACTCTGGTTACAGTGTGTATGGTGACACCCATTGTTTCATATTCTCCGTGTATATAAAATCTCCCCACTATATTTTCCACTGTATGCATCCGATGAAGTGACCTGTAGCTCACGAAAGCTTATGCTCAAATAAATTGGTTAGTCTCTAAGGTGCCACAAGTCCTCCTGTTCTTTTTGCGAATACAGACTAACACGGCTGCTACTCTGAAACCTAAACACACAACGTGGCCCTTTATTCTGATACGGGAAATGGTTATACTGTACACTGTCTAAACAGCAGTGGGGTGTACGTTAGAGCAAGGCACGGAGCGGATGGGAGTCAGGACTCCTGGGTTCTATCCACAGCTCTGGGAGGGGGGTGGGGGCTAGTGGTCAGAGCAGGGGGGCACCCAGGAGCCAGGGCTCTTGAGTTCTTTCTCCAGCTCTAGGAGAGGAGGAGGGGAAGGCAGTGAGGCCTAGTGGTTAGAGCAGGGAGGCTAGGAGTCAGGACACCTGGGTTCTATTGCCAGCCCTGGGAGGGTAGTGGTGTCTAGTGGTTATGGGGGGGGGGCGGCATTGGGTTGGGAGCCAGGTCTTGTGGATTCATTACCAGCTCTGAGAATAAGTGTGGTTTAGTGGTTAGAGAGGGACACTAGGCGCAAGGATTCTTGGCTCTACTGCTGATGCGCTGTGTGGCCCTTTGTCAAGACACTTCCCCTCTTTGAGCCTCAGTTTCCCCACTAGGGTGACCAGACAGCAAATGTGAAAAATCAGGACGGAGTGGGAGTAATAGGAACCTATATAAGAAAAAGACCGAAAAATCGGGACTGTCCCAATAGAATCGGGACATCCGATCACCCAATTCTCCACAGACCATCTCAGAGTCGAGAACAAGACTGGGGGATCCATTCCCTGCTCTGCCACCGACTCCCTGGGGAACCGTGGGCAAGTCATTTAGCCACCCTGTGCCTCAGTTTCCCCATCTTAACACAGGGATATTAGCATTTCCCTGCTATGCAATGGGGTTCCATGGAAAAATGCATTAAAGACCGTGAGTTGCCCAGATGCCACAATGACAGGCACCAAATAGATACCAATCAATAATCCAACCAATCAAAGGCTGACCTTCCCGAAATCCCGTACGTCGAAGAGATCGAAGACTTCAAAGAGCTCGTTCTTGCGCAGGCCGAATTTATCGCAGCAGGTGGAGAGGAAGGTGCGGATGTTCTTGAGACACAGGAACTGAAAAGGAAACAGGAGTTGATGCTTAATCTGCGAGCTCATTGGGGCAGGGACTTCCCTTTTATGGCCACGTGTCTGTGGCAGCCCCAGAGGTCCCTGATCCCTGACTGGGGGCCCAGGGGCTGCTGCGTTACAGGTACATGATAATAAATTGGGGACGGCAGGCCTTTTCCTCACCAGTGCCTTCTCTGTGCTGGGACTGGTGGCCACCAGTAAAGCAGCATCGTGTCCCACTGCTCAATCCCCAGGACATGAGCCTGCTACGGGCCGGCTCATCCGCTTGAGCCCTCAGCTCAGTCCCTGTCTTGGAAGCCTCTGTGCGGGGTTCGTCAGGGGGAGAGCAGATCTCGAGAGAGGGGGATCTGGGAATGGTGACAGGGCAGTCCCAGGGGACAGGGAGTTGGAGGGTCAGACAGAAGGTGTGCTCCGGGGGGGGTGGGGGGAGATTCCTCAGAGAAGGTGCGGGACACCGCAAGCCGTTCCAGCCACCCAAACAGCAAAGGCTGGTGCTGGGAGGTGACATCAGGCACAGCCAGGTCATGGCACAAAATTTGCAAATGAAGAAGCTTAAGACAGAGTGACACAGATAGGATGAGATGAGCAGTTTCTGTGCATAAACCTGTTTCTTTAATACATCCAGCTCCGTGTTGTATTAGATTTGCTCTTAGTGTAATAAATATGACACTTTGTTTTCACTAACTCCAAGCCTATGGCCTGGTCTACACTAAACACTTCAGTCGACCCAGATACGTAGCTCAGGGGTGTGAAAAATCTACCCCCCTTGAATGGTGAAGTTAACCGACCTAACCCCTAATGTAGACAACACTAGGTTGATGGAAGAATTCATCTGATCTCCTGTATAAAACAGGCCATAAAACTTCCCCAGGGTAATTACTAGAACAGAGAAACACGCTCATTCCCAGAGACTTGGGCCCAGACCATCAGAGGTATTTGAGCTCCTAACTTCCACTGAACTCAATAGGAGTTAGGTGCCTAAATACCTCCCAGAAGCTGTGCCTCTGGGATTGCCTGGGGGCAGCGAAAAGGCTAGGGGGGCTATCAACCCCTTCCCAGTGCTGCATTCTGAGGCCCTGCCTGGCCACTGGGGTCATTTAGAGCAGCCTCAAGGCTGTTCTAATTCTTCCTCTGCTTCACTAGGAAGCTGAAAATAGCTGTCGTGCAGTGTATTCTGGCTGTGAGGCTGGGAACACAGTAGCTGTAGGGCTCTTACAAGTTCCACACTGGTCCCCTCTGTGGGGAGATTCTCAGGGAGGCTGTTTCCACCCGCTTTAAGGCCCCTCTATGCTGCACCAGCGTAGCTACACCGGTGGCTTAAAATCCCACCATAGATAAGGCCCAAGTCTGAGTCCTGTTTTAGTCACCATCACTGAAATAGACTGAGATGTGTCTCCAAAGCATTGTGAGGTCTCAGTGGTTAGGTGCAATCCGTGAGACATTCAAAACTGGCCTGAGATTTGCGTCTGCCAGTTGCTCCCAGAAGAGATGGCTTAGGCTCCTGGCCTGCACATGCTCTGAATGCAAAACCCACTTGGAGCTGCTGAAACAGCTAAGCTTCGGACCTTCACTGTAGCCGGTCAAAGCTACCAACTCTCCCAGGGGATCTGCTCTTGGAAGGCCTGAAGGCTGCAGAATGGGGCACCATCACTTGCAGAATGGACAGTGGCAAAGGGACATATCCTCTTCCATTTGCTGACCTCAAATCCCTCAGGAGACCCTCTTCCTTGACCTCAGCCTTGGGCACTGCAACCTCCTTGGTCGTCTGCCCCACTATCCTGGTGTCCCCAACCCCTAAACAACATGTGTTGCACCAGTCCCACCCCTGGGCATCTTGTCTCGTCTCCCTCTCCAGGCCACGCCCTCTCCCATAGTGGTTAGGCCGTTTCACACTTTAACCACAATTGTCCCCTTCCTGCCAACTTTCTCTCTCACGCCGGCCCCATCAGCAAGCTGGCTCCGTCTTACCTCGAGTGGCAGTCTGGACTAGTGGATAGGGCACCAAGCTAGGACTTAGTAAACATGCGTTCCATTCCCAGCTCTTCCACTAGCTTACTAAGTGATGCTGGGCAAATCTCTTCTCCTTGCTGTGCCTCAGTTTCCCCTCCCACCTTTAGACTATAAACCCTTTGGGGCAGGTGCTGCCTCATGTGTGTACTACACCCCCACAATGAAGCCCTGATCTTGGTCAGCATCTCTAGATGTTACTGTAATACCCATAATAGCTTCATGAACCTGCTTTCCCATCTTATAATCTTGGGAGTCATCCTTAACCTTCCGGGTCTCCTGGCATTCCTGCCCCCGTCAAAAGTTTGCCAGAAGATGCCCATTTCCTGTGGTGTACAGGAATAGGGTGGTATCCCTTTAAATACCGAGGGAGCCCTCCGATGGTGCACACTATGTTCCGTGTTTTAGAAGCCACCAGAAACCAACCAGAGCAAGCGGTGTGGCCGGAGCTGGGCCTTGTGTGTTTGTATATATGCAGTGAACACAATAGGTTATTTGGTTATGCCCACACGGCTGTTTTGCGTAAAGAGCAGAAGGCAGAACACATGGCCTGGGAGCTCATCCTCTGAGATTCAGCGGAGATCTGAGCTGAGCTCTGCTGAAAACCTGGTCACCTCTTCCGGTGCCTAAGTTGGAGCCCAGATCTTTAGAGATCTGGCTCCAGTTTGACTAGGAGCTCAACACAGGTCACGAGCGGATGGCCGGGTGTTATGCAGGAGAGCAGACTAGATGATCGAATGGTCCCTCCCCATCTGAAAATCTCTGGGGATGAATTTCATTCCCTAGCCCTCTGCCAGTAAATTGGAGACCTAGATATAAAGATTCCAGATCACCACAGCCAACCATTCCTCCAAACACCTGCTTCTGCGGAGGGTCACACGTTGGCTGCTGCTGAATGGGACCTAAGACACATACTTGGACAGATCTTACATTTCAGCCATGATGCTACAGGCTTTTTAAGGCCTCAACATGGCTGGCATGAGAGCAGGCTGGGAATTTTGATAGGGTCTCCATCCCTCCTCCCCAGGCAGGAAGCTGTCAGGAGAGAAGATCTACTGGTGGACTGTCTTTGCAGCTATCCAGCTGCAGTGGTTCATCACATCAGCCCCGCTACTATGGCTGCTCCTTGAATGGCCTTTATCCCAAAGACGCAAAAGCCTCCAGAAATTATCTTGGCAGTACAGATTCATAAAATAGCCTTTCTGCCATTCTAAGCAAATGGTCCAGGATTAAGGTTTGCGTAACAAATCGTGTGTATGTGTATGGCATTGTTAAAGGGGAAAAAACAAGCATTATGTTTCAAAGCACACAAGGAAAGCTGGACAGCCCAGGGGCATCAAGGTTTGGAACCCTGTGTGCCGAGGTAGAGCTATTTCTCCTGATTCACCCTGGCAGCCAGGACAGGTGGGTACTTTTATTGCAGCTCAGGAGTATCGAAGGGTTTGAATGTCCTGCTGTCAAGTACCAAGACCCTTCACAGAGATGCAAGGCAACTTCTCCTGACACACCCCGATGCCAGGACCATGCTGAGCAATATCTCTGCCAATTCACCCCAATGCCAAGAACTTCATGTGGAGATGTAGAGCTACTTTTGCTGACTCACCCCGATGCCACGTCCCTGCACAGAGAGGTGGAGCCTTTGCACCACTCTCACAGCTCCGAAACGCAGCACTATTTCTGTCGACTCACGCTTGCTTCCAGAGCAGAGGGGTCCTACTAATTCCAGCCTGAGAGTATGAAAAGGCATGTGCATCCCAGAGAAAATTAAGGTTAGGAACTGAGGAGGTTTTATAAAAAGCAACAGTCAAGCTCGAGAGGAAGCGTCGGTTGAAGTCTGTGTTTTGGTGTTGTTCAGATGAGGAAAGGGACAAGCACCGAGAAGCCCTGGTTGCGGGTTGGTGCTGAAGAGGCAACAGGGAGGAAACACTTTAACGCACCCCCACTCATCTCTCATCCCAAGGACCAACCGGCTCTGGTCATGCTTAGTCTCCAAAATCGTAGCCTAATCCCCCCGTGTCAGCGTGTAACTACAGATCCCAGTCGGTCCCTGATCCACAGAGGATATGTGTCGATTACAGCGTGAGCTAGGGCAAGCCACAGCATCAGTTTACGCTCTGGAGGTTCCCAGGTCTATCCCCAGTGTGGCAGTCAAAATGGTGGCCATCACATTAACATCACTTGAGACTAGAGCCAGACAGGAACTTTTCAGGAGAAGGTTTTTTTTCACTGACAAAATACATCTTACGAAACGTTTCAGGGGAAAGGGTTGGTTCTGACAATGATCTCTGCTAAGAAAAACAGGTGAAACAGGTTTCGACTTAAAAAAAAACAAAAAAACCCGTTGAAAAAAGTTCTGAAGTTGTCAAAAGATTCTGCATCGACGGGAAAAATTTCTCAAGGAAAATTCTGGTTCCCTCTTTGAAAATGTAAGCAAATTAGAGTTGAAAAAAATTGCTTTTCAATCAAATAAGGGATGAAATCAAAATGAAACATTTCAAAATTCTTGAAACCGAAATATTTCTATTGACCTGAACTGGGGTGGGGGTGGGGGAGAACCTGGATTATCGGTCCATGAAGTTTTACAAGATTTCAACCTTGTTTGGGGGAGGAAACTTTTGCAGGAAACTATGGCCTAGCCCTCTGGGGCCTGACCGAGGCTGACGGCCTGAGCAAGGGACAGACCCGTGATATTTTTGGGGAGGGTGCGCCACCCGCTCTGGATCGTAGAAGTGGCGTGTGTTTGGCCTGGCCTATTGGGGAATTTTGATTTTAAACACCCCAGAAGTTTGCGGGCGCTCACATTTGGGAGGGGGGTCTCCAGTTTGATGGGATGGGGACACTCGGGCCAAGAAGCAAGGCCTAGCTCCACCCCGTCTCTCACAGGAACACCCGGCTGCAGCCCCCCCACCCCAGCGACGGCGGGACGGGGGGTCCACAGGAGCTGAGCCACTTCTGCTCTTTAAAATCACTTGTTTTCTCTCCTCCACCTCTGGATTCCCTCCCCCACGCCTTCCTCTTCCTCTCTCCTGCACCTCCCCCAGTATGCCCTCCCCTCCCCCTACTTCCTTTTCCTCACCCCTTCTCCTCCCCCTCCCCCTTCCCCTGCCTGCCTCCTCTCCTCTAAACTTCCTCCTTCCCCCCTTTTTCTCCCCCCATTTACAGTAACTGGAAGCTTCACACCCCCCGTCATCTAGCTCGTTCACAGCCCGGAGGCCCTGGGCCAGCTAAGCCCACAGAGCCCACCGCAAGCTGAGCTCATCAGCCGCAAATATGCCCCCGACTCCCTGGTTTCACTTTCCTCTCCTTGCTAAATTTCAAGAACCCCGAGTTCGAAAGAGAAAGAGAGACTGGGGAAGGGGGCGCGTCAGACCCAGAACCCCGGAACAGAATGCGCCCAGCTCTGGGGGAGCACCTGGGGCCCTGGTGCTAGAACAGGCCAAAGAATCCAGACCTGAACTCAGTGTAACCAGGCCCAACTCAGCAGAGCAACGAGATGCCACTGCCAACCCTGGGGCGATGGAAACCAGCTCTGCTGCTTGGGGAATGCCCAAGGTAGGGGTGGTTAAGTGGCTTTATGCACCCTCTTACATTCCCTGGATGCTGGGGCTGTGCAGAGCCCTGCCTGGCTCTTGGCATCAGTGAGAGCAACCTCTGGGCTGCTCTAACTCATGCTCTTCGCCCTATGAACCCAAGGGGAACAGGAATAGTCACAGAGCAGTGCACACCAGCCATACCCCTCGTCCACCCCCTATGGGCTCAGGGCCGGGAGGGAGGGGTGGAAAATACACACAGTTCAGTGTACTCCAGCCATGCTCTCAATCCGACCCCTTCGGGCCCTGGAGAGTAGGAATAGCCACAGTGAAGCTGGAGGCTCCCTGCACTGGAAGGGTTCTCAGGGGCCAGAGCAATCGGAAGGATCTTAGCATAAGCAAGAATCCAGCCCAATGGGTCAAAACTCATCTCTGGTTTGACTCCACCAAACTCAACAGAGCACTAATGGACAGAGAAGCCAAGAGAGAGTGTAGCCTGGGAAAGTTCACGGCCGTGGGATAGTTCAAGGGGAGAAGGAGCAAACCTGAATTCGGTAAACACCAGATTACCTGTATCCCAGACAGGAAGGATCATCCAGGGGTAAAGGCATTAACGTACAATTTGGGAGACCCAGAGTCAATTCTTAGCTTCGCTCCAGATTCCCTGGGTGACCATGGGCAGGTCACTCCATCTCTCTGCGCCTCAGTTTCCCCATCTGTATCATATGGATAATAGCAATGCCCTGTCTCATGGGATGTTGGGATGACTACATTGAAGACTGGGAGGTGCTCAGATCCGACAGTGATGGGGGCCAGCTAGGTAACTTACGTAGCTATCACCCAGGACTCCATTGTGCTGGGTGCTGTACGTACACAGTCCCTTCCCCCAAAGACCTCACAATCTGAAGCTTGAAACTCTGAAACCTAAAGGGCACAACCACTAAAAGTCACATAAAGAGAACCCCCACTTTTGTTGTTATTTAAAAATCTCATGATTTTAAAGCCAATCTCACAATTTTTTTATTTTTTTTTGGATGGGGCTGCACTGTATTTTTTTGGCAGACGTGAGGCTGGCAACGTTGCGTGGGACATGGCAACGTCACAGCCAGGCTGGCAATGCGGCAAGGGGACTGGCAATGCCATGCTGGGGCTGGGGCTGCCGCCTGGGGGCTGACAAAGCGAGGCCGCATGGGGGTCTGGTGAGGCTGCACCGGGACTGGCGATGCCCGGTTGGGTGGTGCAAGATCCACTGAGAAGTCATGCTCCCTTCCACCAGCCACATCTCTTTACGACTAGGGAGGGCTGGGCCGGAAACAGGAAGCTCTGCAGAGCCATCAGAACGGCTTCCTCCTCCCCCGACCCCCCACGGGGGAAATTGGCTACCGCAGAGAGCAACCAATGAGCGCAATAGGGCTGGCGTTTTCCTCTGGCTGTGTCTGCACAGCCTGGGCTGGGGATGTCCCATATCAGACCTACCCACTGGATGTTGTGCTGCCTGGAGCACACGCTTAGCAGCAAGTGAATCCAGACCGAGTCTGAGCGGGCGGCTCATCGGTGTCCATTACATCATTGGTGTCAGTTACACCGGCTTAGACCCCACCCCTCGCGCTTGATTCTCAGTTACCCCATTCCCCTGCTTTGGGCAGAAATGGTGCGGGGGGGGCCTTTAAACCACCCTTTGTGCTCCTCGTATTCTGGGCCCTGCCCGGCTTCTGGTCCAAGTTAGAGCAGCCTCAGGGCTGCTCTAACTCAGTGGCCCCTGGGAAGCAAAGAACAGCTGCAGCGCGGTGCACTCTAGCCGTGCCACTGCTCCACCCTCTGTGGGAGCAGAGCCTGCCCCTTCCACCAGATCCATCAGGTGGGGAGGCCCCCACGTGGGTGGAGGGGATGCTCAGGGCGGGTGTACGCTCCTGGAGCAGCCTAAAGGGCCCTTAGCATCACCAAGAATCAAGCCCCCGGGGCCCCCAGCTGCCCCACTGGGACGGCCAGTGGGCTATGAGCAGCCCTGATGCAGGATGCTAACGGAGTTGCCGCAGGGCCAACTCCCACCAGCGCCACGATGCTGCCTCCCTCGCTATTAGTGATTCAGGGGCTCAGTGCAGAGCCCCGCTCTACTCGCGAGGTCTGACCTTAGCCAGGCTGAGTCTGGGCTGCAGAGACCCATCTCCTCTCTCTGCGGCTGCTCTGGAGACAAGCTCCTCTGTGGCTTGGGGGCCTTGTGCTAGCTGGAAACCACCGGCTCTGTCTGTAGCTGCCCTTTCAGAAACCCCAGAGCTCTGAGGTCTCCACGCCCCCGCAGGGCTCTGAGCATGCTCCCCAAAGGGAATCAAAGCGCAAGGCGAGTTCCCAGGTGAAGAGCAGGTCTTCACTGCAGAGTTAGCCTTTGCAGCATGGCCCCGCAATTCCCCTTCTGGTTCCATCCACACACAAACCCCGCCCAGCTGGCCCAGCGGGTTAGAGCCGGGTGCCACTTGCACTTTGCAGTGTGGATGCAGGTTAAAACCACTCTAGTTCTCCAACGCCTTCCCACCCTTCCCACAAGGGCAGAGAAGTTCTCCCACAAGGATCAGAGCTTAATGCTGCACTGAGATGCCCGGGCATGTGCCTGCAGCCGTTCGAGCAGCGGCAGCTAGTGGACCAGTAACTGGGGTCGGGCTGGGCTGCTCCTGCCCGGGCTAAGCCGAGCCAGGCGCCAATCAGCCGGGCTATCTCTGCAGTGAAGCACTATCTGGGGTCTGTTGTATTTGCCTGCACCGCACTGGGTTTGTACTGGAGAAGGCTGATCGGAGAAGTGTGTCTGGTGCTTGGAAGAGGAGGAGGGGAGGTTTGGAATGGTCCCTAGTTCTTGTGGCAGGTAGTTCCACCGGCTGGGACAAGGAGGCTCTGTCTGGGGCCTGAGCAGCAGGAATGTTGACCACAGGCCGCATCCCGGAGCTTTAGGCTGGGACCAGGCCAGCAAGAAACTTGACGAGAAAGACTGAGCCCTTGAACTTGACTCTCTATCCAACGGGAGCTGGTGCTGAGAGCAACAGGCAGGGTGATGGGTTTGCGGGAGGCGTGCTGCAGAGTACTGTATGAGCTGGAGTTTCCCACGCACTGAAGGCTTCAGCCAGGTCTATCACATGGCTGTAGTTCAGTGACGAAGGCCTGAGTCACTGAGGCCAGGTCTTTGTCCAGCAGGATGGGATGGAGTCCCCTAGCCAGCCGGTTGCACAGTCCTCAGCGGGCTTCCCTCTGTCCTCCAGCATCTCCTCTGTCTTGCTCAGGTTCAGCGTCTCTTCAGCCACGCGCTGACCTCGTCCCGTCCCTGGGCCACATGGGGGTGGGCGGTGCATGGTGATGGATAGGCAACATCTGCTTATTGCTGGTACTTAAGTCAATGTTGTCTGACCGGGTTCACCTCGTGCCCGCATGGCTATGTTGACTGGGACCAGCAGAAGAATGGATTTCTGTGGGACTCCACCAGGGAGGGGTCCAGTGGCCGAGGGGCGGTTCCCCATCACTGCTCATCGGGCGCATCCCTCCAGGAAGGACTTAAACTATTTCGGTGCATTCCCTGGACCCCATGTCATGGCGCAATGATCCCTGCGCTGTGACCCACCGCACCACGAGACGGGATGCTGGAGTAGATGGGCCATTGGCCAGATCTGGTTGGGGCAGGGACCGTCTTTTTGTTCTGTGTTCATGGGCAGCGCCTAGCACCATGGGGTCTTGATCCATGAGTGGGGCTCCTAGGCAATACCATAATGCACCTAATACATAATAATAATATGGCAGTGGGTCGCACACCAGGCTAGCTAGACCGTTGCTCTGATTCAGTGCGGCAGGGGACGAGAACCAGATTAGATTACTAGGAACACAGGGATTGCTGGACAGGATCGGACCCGAGGTCCTTGCAGCCCAGGATCTTTTCTCTGACAGTGGTCAGTGCCAGATGGTTCAGAGGAAGAGGGGGAGGTTTGGGAATGGTCCCTAGTTCTTGTGTCAGGTAGTTCCACCAGCTGGGACAAGGAGGTTCTGTCTCCTGCACAGACCAGGTTTACCCTGCAGTAGCAAATGGGGAATAATCTGCCCCTCACGTTAGGTCTCCTGGTCTCAGAGATCATCTCAAACCCTGAAGTTTAATCTCCTTTCACAATGTGACCACCAATAATTATTACAATTCTGGATATTATGTGTATTAGGGTAGCAGCCGGAGGCCCCAACCTAGATTGGGGTCCCCCATTGTGCTGGATGCTGCACAGACCCTGATTGAAATCAAGGCCCCCATTATGCCGGGCGCTGCACAGACCCCGACCAAGATCAGGGCCCCGTTGTGCCGGGCGCTGCACAGACCCCGACCGAGATCAGGGCCCCGTTGTGCCGGGCGCTGCACAGACCCTGACCGAGATCAGGGCCCTGTTGTGCCGGGAGCTGCACAGACCCCGACCGAGACCAGAGCCCCGTTGTGCCGGGCGCTGCACAGACCCTGACCAAGATCAGGGCCCCGTTGTGCCGGGCGCTGCACAGACCCTGACTGAGATCAGGGCCCCATTGTGCCGGGCGCTGCACAGACCCCGACCAAGATCAGGGCCCCGTTGTGCCAGGTGCTGCACAGACCCTGACTGAGATCAGGGCCCCGATGTGCCGGTTGCTGCAAAGGCCCCAGCTCTATTTAGGTGCCAAAATCCCATTGACTTTCAATGATACTTAGGCTCCTGGGACCCCAATTTACTTCTGAAAATGGGACTTTAGGCACCTAAGTCATGTAGGCGCTTTTGAAAATCGCACCACAGCAAGTTGGGAGCAGCGTGGAAAGCAGCTCTGGGGAGAAGCAGCGAGAGCGAGCAGCTCCCGCAAGCGGAACTGAGGAAGGAACTTGAGTGCAAGCCCAGCAGAATGAAGAGTTTCAGCGAAACAAACAGCTTTGCTCTCTCAGCATCTGCCCGAGTCACACACACGTGCAGGGAGGCTGGTACGTTTCATGTCTCCTGGGAAAGCTCTGATTGGCCGCCCCCTCACCCATCTTCCCCTGCAACCAAGGGGCTAGAGACTCTCAACCAAGCCTGTGTTCACTCACCAATGGAGCAGCTAGCACGCCTAGGGTTGGATCCAAACGCCCTCTGAATATCGGTTCATGGACTGCACTGAAGTTCAAGTCCACCTCTAATTTACACAGCGCATCATCCATCCCATGAGACCTCAGAGCACTTTACAAACTAGACAAGGATCACTTTGCCACCACTAAAATGCAGCCACCTCTGAGGTAGGACATGGCAGCTGATCAACGGCATATGGTGATGCTGAGCAGGCATTGCTCACCCTGCACTGAAATGCAGCCACCTCTGGTGTGGGACACAGCAACTGTCCAACGGGACACAGCAACACTGTGCAAGGGATCACTCAGCCAGTGTTGAAATGCAGCCACTTCTGGGGTGGGATGCAGCAGCTGCTTAATAGCTGAATTGCAATGGTACACATTGATTGCTCACCCAGCACTGAAATGCAGCTGCCTCTGAGGTGGGATGTGGCAGCTGATCAATGGTACGTGGCAACACTGCGCAAGGGATCGCTCACCCAATACTGAAATGCAGCTATCTCTGGGGTGGGATGCAACAGCTGCTTAACAGCTGCACAGCCGAAACGCGCAATACTGCCTGGGACAGAAAGTGAAGGAGAATTAAAACAGCAAGGGGGATAATTTAGAGAGGCAGAATGGAACGACTGAGATTAGAAATCGGGTAGAGCACCAGGGTTCACACTCTTGAGCAAATTGCCCTGGGCTCTTTAGTGACCTAAATCCCCCAGTGACAGGCACCTCCGAAATATAGAAGTGGTGAGAGCCTCAGAACAGGTGAGAGCTAGCCAGCAGGGCGTTCCATGGCGGTGACACCAGGACTAAGTGACACCAGGGGCCAAGAGAGAACCATAGGGTTGGTGTGTGTCCAGCAGCCTCCGTAGAGAATCCTATTTACAGTCATCACAGCTGAGTCCTAGGTTGTTCCGACCACCAGGGATGCTCTGGATGGTCTCCCAAAGTGCAGCACCCCGGTGACGGTGCATTGGGGTCCGTCCTGGAGTCAGGTAGCAACCCGCCCGCAACAGCACTCTGGGTTTCCCATCCAAGGACCAACAAGACCTGGCTAAATCACAGTATAACCCAGCACCGAGTGCACATTACGGATCTCCCTGAAGCCCCTATCCACAGAGAACACGAGCTTGTTACAGCCCCAGAGCACAGGGCTCACCCACCCACCACTGAAATGCAACCACCTCTGGAGTGGGATGCAGCAGCTGCTTAACAGTGGCAGAGCCACAGCACACAACAGTCCAGGACGGGAAGTGAGGGAGCGTTAAAACCGCTGGGGGAGGGGGATTTTGAGAGGCAGCTAGGGAAGCCTGGCTCTTCAGTTCAAGCCGCTGTCGCTTTGAGCTCTGGGGCATTCAGTTCAATGACCGTGACAGGTGTGTCAACCAAGATAATTCGCTTGGCAGCTTCCTTAAAGCTCCTCTTCTTGGGAAAGCCTGCCTGGGGCATTCTGGCTCCATTGTTCAGTCAGTGGTCACCCTAGGAACAGTCCCGTAACAGGCAACCTCACCGGGGATTTGACTATCTAAACACCACAGGAGCTGTTTACAGCATTTTCCCCAATCAATGGGGATGTTGTTTTTAAACACCAGGCCAAGTTTACATCTTGTTGGGGCCAGTTCCTAGAGGCAGTAGAGCCTAATGGGCAGAGCACTAGACTGGGACTCAACAGACTTGCATTCTAGTCTCAGATCTGCAGCTGGGTGACCTCGGGCAGCTCTGTGCCTCAGTTTCTCCACCTGTAAAATAGGGATGTTGTTGCTTAACCTCCATTGAGATCTACCAATGAAAAGGGAGAGCTAGGGATGATTATTATTCAGGACCCAAGTCCTATTGGGTGATAGGCAGGGAATATACGGTCTGCCAAACTCTTATCGACCAGCACTCCCTTGAGCCCAGTGCCAGCTAGTTCCACAGTCTCATAGAGTTTAAGGTTAGACGGGACCATTAGATCACCTAGTCTGCTCTCCTGTGGAGTACAGGCCACTATATCCCACCCAGACACCCCTATACTGAGCCCAGTGACTACTTAGACCAAAGCACTTCAGCCCTCAAGAGACTAAACTGCTTTGTACCACACACAGAGACCTGGAGAAACTGAGGCCCCTGTGATGGCAGAGCAGGTGAGACACGCCCAGGTGATCCGCCAGGAAGGCATAAAACCACCAACATCCCTGCCAGTTTGACCCAGGGGAAAATTCTTGTTCCGATAAGTTGCTTCAGAAGCAAGGGAAGCCCATATGTTGCATCTAATGATGTGACCGCAAAGCACTCCCTATCCGCAAATCTCAAAGAGTTTTATTCTTGTCCCCAGAGGGAGGAAACTGAGGCACAGAGAGAGACCGGTCACCCAGGCGTGTTGGTGGAACCCAGGCGTCCTGACTCCCAATCTGGTATCCTGTTCACTAGAGCCAGGGAGCGGGTAGTTCTTGCTGACCCTGGTCAGCGGTCAGCCCTGAAACCTGAGATGGCACTGCCGCATAACGCCTTTCCAAAGAAGTTCCGCGTCGTCATCTGCCATTTGTGCAAATAGGGAAACGGAGGGCCAGGAGGGGAAGCAGCTTCACAGACAGAAGCAGTGGCAGGCTCCGAAATGGAACATAAAAGTCCCAGCCGCCCCACCCCTTGCGCCACTCACCCGTACTTCCCTCCCTGTGCTGGGAATAGAGAGAACTCAGGAGAGCTCCCAGCCAGCCTGCTCCGACCCTGCTTCCCTCCCAGAACCCAGGAGTCCTGATACCCAGTCCTGCTTCCTCCCAGAGCTGGGACTAGAACCCAGGAGTCCTGAGTCCCAACACCACATAGAACCCAGTTAGTAAACACTGCAATTGGGACTCAGCAACACACAATCATGCCAGGGTTGGCCACACACACGCTCCTGCTCTGACTGGTTTCTGGCAGCTTCTCAAACACAGAACACAGTGAGCGTCACTCGAGGACTCACAGATCATTTAAAGGGAGACTCCCCTATTCCCACGCACGCACGACACAAGGCCTTTCTTGCCAAGCAGGATTCCAGGATGATTGTCACTCTAGATATGGTACCCAGAGGAAGACCTCAGTTAACAAAGACAAGGGCTCACCTAACACAACCCCCCACATTTCCTTTTGATCTGGTGTGAATCTGGAGTAAGTGCCTTGACATGCTGGATTTACACCAGGGTAAATCAGAGCCTGCCCTAGCCTCCCTTTTTCCTCTAGTCTCTGAGGAGTAAGAGACTGGGAGCGATTTGCTTCTTTTGTCTCTCCGCGCAATCACATGGGAATGATTGAGACACCCGAGGACTCATTTCCAGACAGTCACTGTCTTACCACTGAGAGAAACGCTGGCCCATTCTGCCCTGCTATCCTGAACGCAGACCACCGCCAGCACCGATCAGTGCCCCCTCACCCCAGAGCATGTGTCAGGCGTGGAAACCAAGCCCAACTTTTGCCTTATCTCAATACACCCAATTCCGGATTTTCCATCCCTTCTGACCCTCCTTTGAGCCTAGATCAGATTTCATGGAGGCTTAATTCACCTCCTGGCCACGATTTCCAGATCTCACACGCTTGGGCCTGGTTACTTAAAAGTAACGCCAGCCTAGCTGCATCAGTTAGGGATGTGGGTTTTTACCGCCCTAGCTAAGCTCTAGTTTGTAGGGATGCGGCTATACCAGGAGAAGAGGGCCGGAGAACCAAAATCAGCAATTCCAGCGAAAGCCCTCTGAGGACAGGTCTACATTAAAAACGTTGCCAGTGTAATAATGTTGCTTAAGGACGTGACATCCCCTTACCAGCAAAAACTCTGCTAGAACTGCAGTTACCGTGGCCTAGACGTGTATGTGCCGGTATCATTTATTTTGTTGTACGATGGAAGCACTCATTTGCCACAAGCTGCATCTCTAATAACTATCCGTTAGTCTTTAAGGTGCCACCGGGCTCCTCGTTGTCTTTATACTAGGAGGGTTTGCCGGTGCAGCTATTCCAATATAAACCAGGCCTTAGTGTCCACACTAGGAGGGCATGGCTGGTATAGCTATGCTGGGAAAACTTAAGTGTAGACGTAACTTGAGGGTCCATTTCATAGAATATCAGGGTTGGAATGGACCTCAGGAGGTCATCTAGTCCAACCCCCTGCTCAAAGCAGAACCAATACCCAATTTTTGCCCCAGATCCCTGATTGGCCCCCTCAAGGATTGAACTCACAACCCTGGATTTAGCAGGCCAAAGCTCAAACGACTGAGCTCTCCCTCCCCCCATTTGTACTGGCATCTTTCGTAGCAGGACAATTGTTGTTGTAAACGTTGGTCCAATATTCCCTCACCCACCTTGTTTCTCTAATAGCAGGACCATGACAGAGCTGGGAAAGGAACCCAGGAACCTTGACTTCCAGCCTTCCCTGATCTAACTACTAGACCCCACTCCCTTCCCAGAGCCATGGATGGAACCCAGGAGTCCTGACTCTCATTCGTCCCTGCTCTCACCCACTTGACCCCACACCCCTCCCAGAGCTGGGAATAGGATCCAGGAGTCAGGGCTCCCCAGTCCTGTCGTAAATTCCCCTCACACCAAGCCCCAAAACTGAGGGCCTACCCGCTGCCCCAGCTCAGGGCCCACTGAGCCTGGCACTCTCCAATTCCAGGCACAGCTCCACAGCTGGGTATCCGCTCCCCAGTCCCCTCCTGTGACTGTCGGTCCTCTACAGAGCCAGGGCCTGCTCGCGTCTCCCGCCAAGGCTTTGCAGCTAGGACTCCAACCCCACTCAACAGGGCTTGCCAGCCCCCACCCCACCATCATTCACCCTCCTGCCTGTGCCCTGACCCAGGGGAGCTGCCCCAGTGCCCTGGCCCTGCTCCAGGGGGCTGCATTCCCATGTGCCAGGGCATCAGGGCCTGGTTCACCCCAGGGCCCATCTCAGCCCCCACCCGCACCCAGCCATCCCTGCTGTTAACCCCTTAGCTGCTGAAGGGTTCGTTGCTGGTGTCTGCTTCCCCCCACTGGATCCCATTTCCTCCCCATCCCCAAAGACAGCAATGCCTGTAAGCACCCTCCTCCCACACCACCCACCTTCCTGTTAACCCCTTAGCTGCCAGGTGAGGAAGCATGTAAGACTCCCCAGTTCCGTGTTAACCTCTTAGCTGTCAACTGGGGCCCATAACCACCCACCACCCTGCTGTTAACCATTTAGCTGCCAGCTGTCCCAGCAACTCCCCACCCCCAGACACACACACTACTGTTAACCCCTTGCTTGACAAACGGGTCTCATAACCCCGCTCCATCTCTCTCTCAAACACACACACAGTGCTAACCCCTTAGCTATCAGCTGGACTCCATGAACTCCCCCTCCTCTTGGATGTTAACCCTTTAACTGTCAACTGGGTCTCAATCCCTCCTCCCCTTTAGCTGCCAGTGAGCCCCCATAAGCCTTGCCTCCCCCTTTGACGTTTACCCCTTAGTTACCAGCTTGATGCCATTAACCCCCCCACCCCATGGACATTAACCGCTTCACGGCCAGCTGGATCCCATAAGCCTCCGGCTCAGCTCCCAGATTAACACCTTAGCTGCCGGGAGGCTGGAGGCTGCCCGGCCCCATTCCTCCCCCGGTTCTCCCGCTCACCCACCTGGGACATCTGGGGCCGCAGGTTGATCTCCCGCAGGTTGACGGCGTGGGGCATTAGGTTGTTGAGAAGCTGGCAGAGTAGGACGCCGTCGCGCAGGGCCTGAGCCAGTTCGCACACCTGGGAGCTGGGCCAGGTCACCCGGTGGTTGGGGGGCAGCACCCGGCACTGGATCAGCCAGTTGGCACACTGCTTCCACAGCTCCATCTCCCCGACGGAGAGTCCTTGCTGGCCGGCTGCTGACGGCTTCGGCTGCCTCCGCCTCCTCCTCGTGTCTGGGAAACCGATGCCTGAGAGCGACAGCTTCCTCTTTTGCAACTGACAACACCAAACCACAGAGCAAGGGAGCCCATGTGGGGGCTGGGGTGGAGCAGGCCTGGGAGCTTCCCCCTCCCGCACCCCAGGGAGAAGCTACAAGGGAAGGGTGCCCCTCTCCTCCAGGGGCATCAGAGAGAGCTTCTCTCGTGAGCAGGATAAGTGCTGGCAGAGGAGACAGGCCCCTTTTAAAAGCACCTACTGGGAAAAAAAAGTCACAGTTCGTTCCTGTGTGCACACAGCTTGGGGAGCCGGGGCTAGTTGCTCTGCTCTGCTCCCAAAGACTTTGGTCCCCTGAGCTAAAGGAAAAGCTCCTCTGCTTGCAGCAGTAGTAGACACCTTATCTTCTCCGTAGAACCGGGCTGTATGCTCTTGCTGTCTCTTTCACACACATGCACCATGTGGCAGGCAGGTCAGTATGATCCCTGTTTCACAGGTGGGGAAACCGAGGCACAGAGCAAGGGAGCGATTTCCCAAAGATCAGCTAGGAAGTCACCGGCAGACTTAATAGAAGCGACTCCCTGTTTCTGTCATAAGAAGGGTGGGTGGCCGTTCTTTGTGGCGTGTTTGCCCCTCGTAAGGCAAATCAGTTCCCATCAAGCACAGCCGGAGGGGGTGACAAGAACCAGAGACGCAGCCAGCGATCTGAGCAGTAGAAGCAACAGGTGGGTTTGCTGTCACGGGGAGATCGCGGGAGGGGGCAGGCCGGGGAGCTGGTATCTACAGTGAGATGCCCTGGGTGGGTCAGCTTCTGCACTGAGCCCAGAGCAGTCTCCATCCACTAACCTCCCTGTCCCCACTGCAAATTCATAGCAGTGCTTCCAACCCTATCTCCTCCCACCTTCTCCATTGAAATCCCTGCGGGGCAGCCACCTGTTTGCCCGAAGTGACCACTAGGGGTCACTCTTCACCATGTTTTGCAGGGGAGGGGGCAGGGCTTGCAGACAGATTTGTGAGTGGATGGTAGGGGGTGGTTGGGCTCAGACCTGAGTCTGAGCTCTGGATTTACAACGCAGTGTAGACAGAACATTGGGGTGCCTGGCCCTTCACACCCACACAGCTGGGATCTAACCCTTTACCTGGGCTAAAGGGCTGTATCCAGATTGTATCCTCAGGGTGGGGAGTGGAGTATGGAGAGAGAGAGACAATATCTATTTATCCCCACGGTCACCGATTCATCTAGTCCCATTAACAACCCAATGCCCCTCTGCCATGTACATTGGGCAAACTGGACAGTCTCTACGTAAAAGAATAAATGGACACAAATCAGATGTCAAGAATTATAACATTCAAAAACCAGTCAGAGAACACTTCAATCTCTCTGGTCACTCGATTTCTGATCTTGAAGTGAGTATCCTTCAACAAAAAAACTTCGAAAACAGACTCCAACGAGAGATTGCGGAATTGGAATTAATTTGCAAATTGGATACAATTAACTTAGGCTTGAATAGAGACTGGGAGTGGTGGAGTCATTATACTAAGTGAAACTATTTCCCCTTGTTTATTTCTCTCCCCACCCCTCCCACTGTTCCTCAGACGTTCTTGTTAACTCCTGGAAATGTGCTGGAAATGGCCCACCTTGATTATCACTTCAAAAGATTTTCTCTCCCCCCACCCCACTCTCCTGCTAGTAATAGCTCATCTTAAGTGATCACTCTCCTTACAATGTATGTTTTTTCATGGTCTGTGTGTATATAAAATCTCCTCACTGTACTTTCCACTTTATGCATCCGATGAAGTGAGCTGTAGCTCATGAAAGCATATGCTCAAATAAATTGGTTAGTCTCTAAGGTGCCACAAGTCCTCCTGTTCTTTTTGCGGATACAGACTAACACGGCTGCTACTCTGAAACCCAGACTCTGTCTGTCAAAAGCAGTGGATCTCAACCCGAGGTATGCATACCCCTGGGGGTACGCAGGGGTCTTCCGGTGGGTACATCAACTCATCTGGATATTTGCCTAGTTTCACAACAGGCTACATAAAAGCCCTAGCGAAGTCAGTACACTCTACAATTTCATACAGTGACTGGTTTATACTGCGTTATGCACTATCCACTGAAATGTAAGTACAATAGTTATATAATCCAATTGATTTATTTGATAATTGTATGGTAAAAATGAGAAAGTCAGCCATTTGTCAGTTTTGTAATACTGTGCTGGGACACTTTTGTATTTTTATATCTGATTTTGTAAGCAAGTAGTTTTTAAGTGAGGTGAAACTTGGGGGTACACAAGACAAATCAGACTCCTGGAAGGGATACAGTAGCCTGGAAAGGTTGAGAGCCAGGGATCTTTGTAGCAGTGGTTGTCAACCTGTGGTCCTTGGATCCCTGTGGATCCACAGACTGTGTGTAAGATTTCCAAAGAGGTCCAGGCCTCCTTTTGAAAATTTTAGGGGTCCACAAATGAAAAAAGGTTGAAAGCCGCTGATCTATAGCCAGGAGAACTGTTTGGAAATGGATGCTGTGTTTCATAAGTTTTTTTAAAGCTCATTTTCCAAATTTTCAAAAATCCACAGAAAATTTTGACCCCCAAAAACCCAAAAATGTTTTAGTTTTTTAGTTGTGAGGGCAGGAATGGTCTCTTGCTATGTGTCTGTGCAGCAGCTGGCACAACGGGGGCCCTGATCTCCGTCAGGGTCTGTGCAGCACCTGTGTTTGGCGAAAGCATGTTTTCTGGAAAGGCATCCACTCTGGATCCGAAGACATCAGAGACAGAGAAGCTGCCCCTTCCCTTGGTAGTCTGTTCCAATGGCTATTCACCCTCACTGTTAAAAATACCTGCCCTAGTTTCTAACTGGAACGTGTCCAGCCTTCCTGTCCAGCCGTCAGCTTCTGTGCTGCCGGTGGGAGTACTTACCCAACCTGATCAAGTCACCACATTTGTGGTCGTGGGTTTGGAGCTGAGTTAAACCAACCTCAATGCCAGGTCATTTCCTGCCCAGTCACCCAGCTCAGAGTTCCCCATCAGAGCACCTGCAAGGAAGGTAGGTTTCTGAGTCACCACAGCAGCAGGGCCCCCAGGGCCAAAGCTCCAGTTCAAAATCCGTGAAACTCCTCATCGCTCACATCTGCCATGCTGAACCTGATAACAAGCTAGGCACGCTGCAACTGCTGCTCCTGTTTGGCCAAGGATCGGGCCCATCCAATTCTTCCTGTAAAACCAACTTCCCTGCCCCCCACCCCCACCCCCCAGCGTCTCATTTGTCTCACCCACCCTATTACCATATAGCTCACCATACATGAGGCAGGAAAGGGATTTTATGTCAATTTCACAGTTGGGGAAACCGAGGCATAGTCGCACATACACTCCCGCTATAGAAAAAGGGGAGAGCAGAAGCAACTTTGCCAGGGCTGCAGACAAAGTCTGTGACAGAGCAAGGAATTGAACCCAGTCTGCCTTAAACCCCAGGCTAGTGCTCTAACCATTGGACCACTCTTCCCCTTTCTTTTCTGCTTTGTCTACTTGAATCAGAAGCCCTTCGGAGTGGACCTGACATTTTCTATGTTTGTCAGCACCTAGCACAGCTGCAGCTCTCTGTGGTACTGTTTACTGTTTAAAAATTTAATAAACAACAACATACTCTGGCATGTGAGAGGCAGTGGGGTCTAGTGGCTAGGGCATGGGCTAGGGACTGAGAACCTCTGGGTTCTAATCCTGCCTCTCCCGCTGTCCTGCCAGGTGGCCTTGATAAAGTCACGCCCCTCTCTGTGCCTCAGTTTCCCCTCCCTTTGTCTGTTTGGAAGGGGAGCCCTTGGGGGTGGGGTCTGTGTGTAAGTGCCGCATTGAACTCCCTGGAGTTCAGCTGATTTACACCAGCTAGGGAGTTGGTCCCCAGGTCAAGGCTGGCGATTGCAGCCCCCGGGTGACCTAATAGTGACAGCATCATCCTTCCTGACGCAGAGATTACTCATGGCCCCGGACACGGTGCTGCTGAGATGAGAGTCAGCCAGCTTCTCTCAGCCTCAGCTCTGTTCCAGGCTGACACAGTCATGGTAACAGCGGGGAAAGCTGTCAGCAAGCACCAGCCACCTGTCCAAGAAACTCATTGGAAAAGTCAACCCACTCCTTCCAGACCCAGCTGCCACCAGCCATCTGGCCCGTTGTTCCTGCTTCAATCCTTGCTGGGCTCCTACTTCCAGAGTCTTTTATAAGGGAAAAGCTCCTTTATAAGGCCGTGATCTGATCTCCCAAGCGAGGTCGGGCTGGATCCGACCTGGGATGGGGAACCTTGCACTAAAGAGAGTGGTGAGGGTGGTTCCGAAGGGGGCGCTCTCCATTCCGAGTCAGCGCTGGCCCCACTACCCCAGGGCAGCACTAGGGGGCGCTGTGCTGCAGGGAGCAGAGTGGGTGGGTGGCTGGCTCATTCAAGGGGGCTTTCCCCTCTGAATCAGTTCCGATCCCAATCCCATAGCCTGGTGGCAGGGGGGGCTGTGCTCCAGGGAGCGGGGTGATGACTCAGTAGGGGGCGCTCTCCCCTCTGAATCAGTTCCGATCCCAATCCCATAGCCTGGTGGCAGGGGGCGCTGTGCCGCAGAGAGCAGGGTGACGGCTCAGTAGGGGTCACTCTCAGCCTCCACACGGACCGCAGTGCTGCGGCATGGTGGCAGGGGGCGCCATTCAGCTTCACACAAGAGATGGGAAGGGGGGATACAGGGAACCCGTTGACCCAGAGGGTGGGAAGCAGTTCTGGCTGACACACAGCAACAGGCAGTGTGGGATGGAGCCGAGGGGGGCTGTGCACAAGGCCCTGGTGACAGGAGGTGTTTCGTGCACTGGCACACACATTCACACTCAAGCCGACACCAACCCATAGTTACATTCACACCAACAGTCCTAGAGGAGTGGTCACATCTACCGCACAAACAGCAGCCCTCGCCGTGGCTGTGCTTACACCCTCACCCCCCATCACACCCACACCAGCTGCCCCTCCACAATCGGACTCACAATAACTCATAATCACGCAGGCTCCCAAACACACTTCTCACACCTTCAAGGCTACACAAACACACTAGCACCCAGGCACACTCGAAACACAGACTCACAAAGACAACCCAGCTGACACCCACAAGCCTACCCGAGGACACTAACGTGCCATTACACCAATGTACACCCAGAAATCAGTCAGACTCACAGACATACCAGCTCACACTCATACTCTTCAAACTCACACCCAAAACACACAACCAGACTCACCATCTCAGTCACAGAGATACACTCAAACTCACACCCACTATCACATCCAAAACACAAAACCCAACTCACCATCACACAGATACATTCAATCTCACACTCACTAACACACCCAGAATACACAATCCAACTTAGCAACGCACAAACTCAGTCACATACACTCCAGTCACACCCAAAACACACAACCAGACTCACTTTCTCACAGTCACAGAGATGCTCTCAAACTTACACCCACTATCACCCCCAGAATACACAACCCGACTCACCAGCTCAGTCACACAGATACATTCAAACTCACACCCACTAACACACCCATAATACACCAGACTCAGCAACACAAACTCACAGTCACAGAGATACACTCAAACTCACACCCAGAACACACAACCAAACTCACAGTCACACAGATACATTCAAACTCACACCCACCATCACACCCAGAACACACAACCCAACTCACAGGGATACACTCAAACTCACACCCAGAACACACAACCCAACTCACAGCCACAGGGGTACACTCCACCTCACTCCCAGACTCACAAGCGTTCCCCACCTCACATCGTCACCCCCACAGCCCCTCACCGTTGCACGCAGCCCCGCCCACACCCACAGGCTCGCAACCCCCCCGGCTCCGGCGCCCCTGCCTGCTCCCGGGCTCCGCTGCTCCCGGGGGTGGGTCCGGGCCCTGGGCGGAGCCGCTGCCGGGCGCTGGAATGTGCGGAATGGGGAGAGCGGCGAGCCCGGGGCTGGCGGGGACCTGCCGGGGCTGGAGGGAGCCGGAGCCGCGCACGGGACCCCCAAGCGCAGCGCTGCGCCCCAACCGCTCAGGTACGGGAGAGACATTGGACACCCACCCCTGCGCCTGCCCTGGCTGGGGGTGGCCAGGAAGGGGGAGCCCTGCGGGGGGGCGGGGGGTCTGCAGGGGACCCGTTGCTTCTGTTTGGGGGAGCGGCTAGAATCGGGGGGGGGAGGTGTATCCTGGAGGTGAGATCTGGGTGGGTGCCCTGCCCTATAGGAAAGGAAATGAGCCAGATCGGGGTGGGGGACTGCCCGGGAGGTGAGATGCGGGGGGAGGGGACCTTGCCCATAGGAGGAGATCCAGATGGCGGGGGTGTCCTGGAGGTGAGATCTGGCGGGGGGAGCCCTACCCTATAGGAGGTGGCCAGGGTGGGGGGCAGCTATCCAGGGCGTGAGATCTTGAGGGGATGCAGCCCAGTAAGAGGTGGCCAGGATCTGGGAGGGGGGAATCTCCTCTGGGGACCCCTGCCCTGGCAGTGACATGGGAGACGTTCCCACTGGCTCCTGCCCTGATGGGGTACCCAGTTACAGGGGTGGGAGGAGATTTGTTTGCGGGGAGTATGTTAGCAAAGACCTTCTCCCCCACCCCTCAGAGCCTAGGAGGAATCTTATCTCTGTTCCCCACTGCCATTTTTCAGACTGTTTCCCCAGAGAGACTGGAGCTCTCCCTAAATCCCCTGCATACCCTGCCCACACCCCAACACCCTTTGTTTGTTCGTTACCCCCCAACACACACACAAACACACACACACACAACCTACAGCTGGCTTAAAAGCACCACCCCCCTTATCTAGCCCTTGGAAGAGGGGCTTTGGCTGCACGATGATCTGTCTGCGGGCAAGATAATTGGGGGGTGTAGGGGCTGGTTCAGCCCCGACCCCGTGGCAGTCGGAGGGGGACCCTGGATTTACTCTGGGGTATCTGAAATCAGCACGTGGCCAGCATGTGTCCTGCCTATGCTGTGGTCAGGTGGCCCACGGTGCCCACGGAGCCCTGGCAGAGGTGAGTCAACAGGCTTTGCTGGTGGCGGTGGGCCGTGGCTGATCGGAACAAATACACGTGTCACGTCACTTATTTGGGGTGACCGGCTTCCTTCCCCGGCGGTCGTCCAGTCGTTGGTGTCCATTCCCTTTGCCAGTTTTCCTTTTGGCCCCGGGTACATGGGCGTTGCTCCGCGGGAGTTGATGGGGCCAGATCCCCGGCTGGTGTAAACTGGCTCCGCTCCTTTGGAGTCGTGGCTGATTTACACCGGCTGAGTTCCCCGGGGAGTGTGGGAGGAGGATCCAATCCCTGAGCCTGCCTCAGCGCTGGTGGTGTTCCAGCAAACCGGGCCTGCAATGGCCGGGGGCGGGGGGAAGCACGCCAGGGTGGAGGATTTCCTCCCCATTGTGTGGCCGCCCAGCCCTTTGTGTTTGGATTCCCAGGGATGGAGCCACAGGGCCGGGGTTTCCATCTCCTGAGCCGGGCGTGCAGCTCCCGTCCAATGGGGCTGCGCTGGGGGATTAGAACGGTGGTGAGAGCCAGGAAAACTACAGCATCACCAGGCCCCTGCATTGCCGCTCACCTAGTGCCATGGAGTTCAGGGGCCAGGACTCAGGGACTGTCCTGCAGGATCAGGCCAATGGGCCCATCTACCCCGGTATCCTGCCTTCTCCCTCCCCGCCCACACCATGGTGCCAGGTCAGGCCAATGGGAGCATCTAGCTCAGTGTCCTGCCTGCCCCACCCTGGATCAGCTCCATGGACCCATCTAGCTCTGTGTTTCCTCACCCTTGATGGGCCCATTGGTCTGAGCTGTCACAGCCAGCCTGGTATCCTCCCCCCTCCGCCCCCCAGTCCCTGTTGCATTAGATCCAGACAATAGTGTCAATCCGGGGATGTCACTGAAGTGACTCTGGATTTACACCACCCTAGCCGAGGCCAGAGCCCGGCCCTGCGTCTCCCCATTCTCCGTGGAGCTTGGCTGGTGCGCGCGCCTGGCTTAGCTGCTTATTTGGTCTGTCCCACGGATAAAGATCAGGACCCAGCATGTGCCATCATCTCCCTGTGATCTTTTATCTGTCTCTCTAATTCTTTGCTGATGAAGACACCGGGGCTCCGGGTCTGGGCCCAAGAGCTTGGGAGCCGCCCCTCCTTTCATCTCACTTGACTTGCCATTCAGTTTCTTCCCAGGGGGCTTTTGATCTGAATCTCATACCCTTTTAGGAGGAAGCATCTCTGTGGGGGGTTGGCGTGAGCCCTGGAGGGTGGAGACCCAGTGGTGAAAGGTCCTAGTGGGTTGGATGCCCCGTCAGACTGGGCATCCCCTCACGTGAGGCCCCGGAGTTGCCTGTACATCGTAGATTCTTGTATCCCTTGATCAGAGTGATTCAAACCGGCCTGACTCTGAGAGAATTAAGCAGCCTGATTTATTTCGGTTAAGAGGTGACTTGATCAAAGCCTAGAAGCACCTATGCTAGGCAGCTCTGACATTTAGCAGGAAGAGATGCAGCGGCTGGAAGCTGAGGCCAGACAAATTCATGCTGCAAATAAGAATCACATTTTTAACAGTGAGGGGGAATTAGCCGCGGGGGAGGTCATGTCATATCTGGGCTTGTGATTTACAGAGCTGGGAAGCTGCACTGGCTGGCTCTGGTGTAGGGGGCTCAGCCCTTCTGTAGACGGGGGCCTGTCCCTGACCTTGGCAGGAATTTTGTCTTGGCAGCTCTGCTGCAAGGATCAAAGGAAGCAGAGGGCTGGCTGGCTGAGCAGGGGATATAATCAGAGCTCTAACACGGTGCTTTTCACAAGCAGATCTCAAAGCCCTTCACCGTCTTTAATATATTTATCCTCCCAACTCCTCATCTGAGGCAGGACCCTGCTGGTACCCCCATTGTACAAATGGGGAAACTGAGGCTCAGAGAGGCTACGTGATTTGCCGAAGGTCACCCTGGGAGTCTGTGGCAGAGCAGGGATTAGAACGTGGGTCTCCCAAGTTCTAGGCTAGGGCCCAAATTATTGGAACATCGTTCCTCTTGGAGCCTTTTCCTCTCTGATTCCAGCGCAGGTCTGTAGCAGCTGGTGCCCACCCTTGGCAGCTCAGCAGCACCTGTGTTGAATGAACGGGTGGGTCTGAGCCCTGTTCCATATGGGCTTGTGTCCCTCCTGTGGGAACCCACTGTCAAGATTCAGGGGGGCAGAGCATCCTGGCATCTGCAGGATGACGGCCCAGGGGGTGAGTCACCGTCCTTTAGGTCTCCAGGAACAGCCTGAGGTCCAAATTAGGACTGTGGGGTCCTAAATTGCAGGCCATTGTGCCACATGCTTGTGCCCATGTGGGAAAATGCTCCCTCCCAGTCCCACGTGTGAGTGGTGTGGACGGTCGGGTAGCTAATGCATGGGGCTGGGAGTCAAGAGAACGGACCGCTGCCCACACTCAGGGCCTGATCCTAGACCTGTTGCCATCAGCTGCAGAATGCCCACGAGTGGGATCAGGGCTGGAGGTAGAGCTTTTCTGATGCCAGAGCTGGGGGGGGTGGCCCATGCTGCAGCACCCCACAGCTGGAGGTGGGATACCACGGGGACCGGTGCTCTAAGGAAGTCCAGAGATGTCTGGCTGGTGGGTCTTGCTCACCTGCTCAGGGTCAAATTGATCGCCAGATCTGAGGTCGGAGAGGAATTCCCCCCCTGCCCCGGCCCAGATTGGCGGGGACTTGGGAAGTGACGGGATTTGCCACCTTCTGCAGCATGGAGCGTGGAATGCCTGCCGGGGTCACCTGGGCATGTCCCCATGCCCTGATCATTTTGGGCCCCTAGCTTGTCGGGCCGAGGAAGCGGGTTAAACTGCAATCGCTCCTCTTTCGCCCAGCAGGATCCTTGTGCCGGATGGGCCTGTCCTCGTTAATTGCATTCGAGGCAAGCAGACTTTGCGGGCGCCTAGTCCCCTGCGAGGAGGCTTCAGACCAGAATCCCAGTCGGCGGCTGTCTCACGTCATCTAAAGGGGGCAGAGCGTCCGTCCGGCTTGGGTGTGGTACCTGCAGGTGCACAGATGCGCTAAGCCTAGACAGGGGTTCTCAAGCTTTTTCTTTCCGAGCCCCCTTCCCCTCTCCCCCTGCCCCATGCTATACAAATTCCACGGCCCACCTGTGTCACAATGGTTTTTCTGCATATCCAGTAGATTAAAAGCCAGGGCGGAGGTCAGGGGGTAGCAAGCAGGGCAATTGCCCGGGGCCCCACGCCCCACAGGGAAGCCCCCGTGACGCTAAGTTGTTCGGGCCTCGGCTTCAGCCCCAGGTGGTGGGGCTCGGGCTTCGGCTTCCTGCCCTGGGCCCCAGCGAGTTGAACGCCGGCCCCTCTCTGGTTCGTTTTGGCGGGCCCCGCTGAAACCGGCTCGCAGCCCCCCGAGTAGAGAACCACTGCTCTAGGGTTCCCGTCGTGGAGACGCACCCAGGCCACAGGGAAGGACGGTGTTTGGGGCCAAAGGGGCTGGGTGAGCCATGTAGCCGTGGCACCGGGAGCTCAGAGTCTCAGTGACCCACCGAATTTGGGATCCCTCTGCTGCCTCTGTTGTAGAAGTACCAAGGTAGGAAATGTAGGCTACCCCAGCCCTGGCCTCTCCCAGCAGGGGGCGCTGTGGGGAGCGGGGCAGGAGAGCTGGCTGTCGTGGGAGCTCCTGGCTACTCCAGTCCCAGTCTCTCCCAGCAGGCGGCGCTGTGGGGAGCGGGGCAGGAGCGCTGGCTGTGGGGGGAGCTCCTGGCTACTCCAGTCCCAGTCTCTCCCAGCAGGGGGTGCTGTGGGGAGCAGGGCAGGAGCGCTGGCTGTGGGAGGCACTCCAGGCCACTCCAGTCCCAGCCCCTCCCAGCAGGGACTAGGAGCCCCAAGGTGCAGCCCCTAACTGGAGGGACCACAGCTGTGAAGAGTCATGTGACTTATTGGGGGTCTCTGTAAGTAGAAGAGGCTGGGTGTCCGGGGTGGGTGGAGGAGACGGGGTGCTTGTGGGGGCTGGGGGAAGTCACAGCAGGAGCAGGGGCAGGAGTCCAGCAGCAAGGCTAGCAGGGGGTCCTGATCCGAGGGTGACCGAAGCCCTGGGAAAGGACTAGACGGACGTGGGGATCCTGGATCCAAGGGCTGAAGGTGACTGTTTTCTGTTCAGTAAGATGAATTAACCAGGCTCTGGGAGGGCAGTGGGGTGTAGTGGTTGGTGGGGAGACTGGATGAGAACCCAGGAGTCCTAGCTCTGGAAGGGGAGTGCCAGGCGCGCTGGGGAGTAGGACTCCTGCATTATGTTCCCAGTTGCGTGGCCTCTGAGTGCCACCACGGTGAAGGAGGAGGGGAAACTGAGGCACACACGCAACCAGGGTGCAGTGACCTTGTGGGGCAGGGCAAACCCCCAGCTCCTGCAGTGCCCTCTCCCTCTCCTCCGTAAGCAGGAGCGCAGACTCGTATCGAACGGCCCCGTCCCCTGTGCTGAGGGCTCTTGCATGCCAGCCGGTTGGAGCTGCACCACGGGGCCCGCTCGCTGGGCTGGAACTCTTCCGGCCTGCCAGGGTCACGGGCTGCTGGCGGGCTCCCAGTGCCGCTGACTCAGAGCCCAGGCATCCCAAGGTGTGCTCGGCGTCTGATAACCTGCCTAGGCAAGGAGCTGCGTGAACCGGAAGGAACCGCCCCGAGCAGGCAGTCCGGAGGAGCCAGCGTTGGGACAGGAGGATCTGATCCCGAGGACTAGACTCCTCCGGGTCCGGGTGAACAGCCAGGCTCCTCGCAGGGTAAAGGGATCGGAGAGGGTTACATGCCTCGGCTGCTTTTGGCACTTTGCTCTTTCCACTCCCCCCCGTCTTAACGTCTTCCCCTCGTCTTCCCGCTCTTTGCACAGCCATCCCGGGCCCCACCCGCAACGTTAGTGGTGATCTGACCGTAGGTTCTAGAGCAGTAGTTCTCAGGAAACCACGGGGGGGCCATGGAGTTTTTATAGCATGTTGGGGAGGCCTCACAAAGGAAAAAGTTGAGAACCCCTGGTCTAGAGGCCCCGATCGGGATTGGCTCCCCCTGCCCCCCGCCATCGGGCTGGGTGCTGTGCAGGCCCCAGTTGAGACTGGGGATGCCCCGGCCATGCCGGGTGCTGCTCAGCCCTGAAGAGCGTCTCTGCCCTGAAGAGCTCACAGACTAAAGAGACGCAGCGAGAGGAAGGATTGGTATCCTGCATTTTACCATTTTGTCTATTTCTCGTTGTCTGCAGCGTCCGGCACAGCGGGGCCCTGATCTCAACGGGGGCATGGACATGCAGGGGGTGGGACTCGGTGACCTCCTGTGGTCCCTTCCAACCCGAATAGTCTGAGATTCTATGACACTGCCCTGTCCTGAGGTCAGAGGCTGGGAGAGATCAGGCTGCGTGGGTCTGGGGGGGGTGGGCTGGAAGGTCAGAGTCCGGGGGCGGGGGGGGGGCACTAAACCAGTTGCTGGGAGGAAGATGTTGCTGCTGACCTGTGACCCTTTGCCGCCCAGGAGGCCTACGCAGAGGTGACCATGGAGTTGGCCAAGGAGAAGCTCAGGAAGGAGCTGGAGGAGGAGCTGAAGCTCAGCACGGAGGAGCTGCGGAGCCACGCATGGTACCACGGCTGCCTGCCACGGGAGGTACCCACGATTCCGATCTATTAGGCGTATTATGGTAGTGCCCAGAGGCCCCAGCTGAGGTCAGGCCCCATTGCCCTGGCTGCGGCATAGATCCCATGGAGCTCAGTCCCACCAGCCCAGGAGACTCGGTATCCCTGGTTTACGGAGGGGGACCCAGAAGTGCAGGGAGGGGAAGTGACTTGGCCAAGGTCACGCAGAAAGTCAGTGAAAGAGCCAGGAATGGAACCCAGGAGTCCTGACTCCCAGCTCCCTCTCTCCCGGCTCTAACCACTTGACCCCGCTCCCCTCCCAGAGCCAGAAATGGAAAGCAGGAGTCCTGACTCCCAGCCCCCGCTCTAACCACTAGACCCCGCTCCCCTCCCAGAGCCAGGAATGAAACCCAGGAGTCCTGACTCCCAGCCCCCGCTCTAACCACTAGACCCCGCTCCCCTCCCAGAGCCAGGAATGGAACCCAGGAGTCCTGACTCCCAGCCTCCCCCCCCCCCCCCCCCCCGCTCTAACCACTAGTCCCGCTGCCTGCCATCCCCACCAGTGAACAGCCCTTGTCTCCCCAGGAGGCCGAGTCCCTGCTGGGGGAGGACGGGGATTTCCTGATCCGGGACTCAGGCTCCAGCCAGGGGGACTATGTGCTGTCCTGCCGCTGGCTGGGCGAGACCCTGCACTTCAAGATCATCCGGGTGGTGCTGCGCCCTCGCCAGGGCTACTCCCGCACCCTCTTCCAGTTTGAGCAGGACCAGTTTGACAACGTGCCGGCCCTGGTGCGCTTCTACGTGGGCAACTGCAAGCCCGTCTCGGAGACCTCGGGCGCCGTGGTCTCTCGGCCCGTCAACCGGGACGTGCCGCTGCGCTGGCTGCAAGAGCGCTACGGGGCCACCGGCCAGCCCCGTCTGGACGAGCAGGCGCCGGCCGAGGGGGACGCGGCTCCTGCCCACAGACTCGGCCACCACAGACTCACCGCTGGGGAGATGCCGACAGAGGGGAACCTGCTCCGGTGAGCGCTGGGATGGGAAATGGCACTGGTTAGAGCTGGGGCTGGGAGTCCGGACTCCTGGGTTCTCCGCTCAATTCCAGGAGGGAAGTGGGGTCTAGTGGTTAGAGCCAGGGAAGGGCAGGGAGTCAGGACGCCTGGGTTTGGTTCCCAGCTCTGGGAGGGGAGTTGGGGGGGGGGGGGTTTGTGGGTTTGAGCAGGGAGGACTTGGAGTCAGGACTCCTGGGTTCTATTCCCGCTGTACCATAGAGTCACAATGTGACCTCGGGGGAAGCCCGTTCCCCTTTCCTTGCCTCAGTTTTCCCATCAGTGAAGTGGGTCTTCTGATCTTCTCACCTGGAGATGGGTTGTGATGCTAAATTCCTTGCTAAGCGCTTTCCGAACCCAGGGGGATAGGGGCTGCCCTGATTATTAACCCTGTGTCTGCCAAACTGCCCCCCCTGCTGTGGGCTGGGTCTCAAAGGCCGGTCCCTGGTGCCGTGCGTGACTCACACG
Source organism: Chelonia mydas (assembly GCF_015237465.2). Classification (NCBI taxonomy): domain Eukaryota; kingdom Metazoa; phylum Chordata; order Testudines; family Cheloniidae; genus Chelonia; species Chelonia mydas. The sequence goes on from NC_051260.2 coordinate 14,332,963, forward strand.
AGTGACTCGGGCTCCAAACTGGCTTCCCCACGAATGATCACGTTCCATGAAGTTGCCCAGCCCTGGCACAGAGGGCAGGATCCCCGATCCAACAGCTGGGCACATTACTCCGGCATCCCCTTCATTCTGGGCGTGGGCCCTTTGCAGCTTGGGGCTCTGCAGCGGCCTGGGGCTCACGGTGTCGCCGCTTCTCCCTGCAGGGTGAAAGACAGGAGCGGGAGCCAGCCCACCGGGCTGGATCAGCTGGGCCGGCGCCCCCTGCTCTACACTGCGCAGTCAGACAGTAACCTGCCGACAGGTGCGTGGTAGCTGGGGCTGGAGGGCAAAGGCTGCCTCCACTGGGGGGAGGGGTATTAACCCCTTCCGCCACCTGGGGGGGTACAGGGCAGGGGTTGGTTTGGCTGCTACCTTCAATGCAGTTCATCTGGATTTACGCCGGTGTAACAGGATTTGTGCAGCCTCCTAGTGCAATGCTCCCAGGTGGTACCGTAATGCACCTAATAGATAATGTACAGTGCCTAGCACGCTCCTGGTCCATGAGCGGGGCTCCTAGGTGCTACCATAATGCATCTATTAGATGCCTTAATATGCAGAAGGTTTAAAACAAACAAAAGGAAGTATTTTTTCACACAACACACAGTTAACCTGTGGAACTCCTTGCCGGAGAATGGTGTGAAGGCCAAGACTATAACAGGGTTAAAAAAAGAACTAGATAAGTTCATGGAGGGTAGGTCCATCAATGGCTATTAGCCAGGATGGGCAGGGATGGTGTCCCTAGCCTCTGTTTGCCAGAAGCTGGGAATGGGCAACAGGGGATGGATCATGTGATGATTCCCTGTTCTGTTCATTCCCACTGGGGCACCTGGCATTGGCCGCTGTCAGAAGACAGGATACTGGGATAGATTGACCTTTGGTCTGACCCAGTGTGGCCGTTCTTATGTATAATGTACAGCGCCTAGCACACTCCTGGTCCACGAGCAGGGCGCCTAGGCACTACCATAATACATCTAATAGATAATGTACAGTTCCTAGCACAACAAGGTTCTGGACCATGACAAGGGCTCCCAGGCATTACCGTAATACACCAAATAACGGACTCCTTACAAGCCAGATCCTCAAGCTGGTGTAAATTTGCATCTCTCCATTGACTCCAATGGAGCGATAGCCCATTTCTGCCAGCTGGGGATCTGGCCCTGCTGCATATCACCATCGCTCTTATTGCCACCCCGCTGCTTTCACGCCGGTGTAACTCCCCTGTCCCTAGGGGAGCGACTCCGGATTCACACCAGTCCTGGCTGAGATCAGAACCAGGCTCTGTGGGAACCATGTGTCCGGCTGCTCCGCTCCCAGGGTCACGGGCTCCTTCTGACATGGTCCCGTCTCCTTCTGCAGGCAGCCCGGAAGCTCCAGCCGGCACCCAGGAATGGAGCAAGCTCCCGCCCCCCTCGCCCGTCTTCCGCACTGGCAGCGACCCCGTGCTGCGGCCCCCCGCCCCCCGGTGCCTGGACCTCGAGGGGGGTGCAGCCCTGAGCGGCTCGGAGGGGCAGCTGCACTCCAAGGCTCCCCCCAAGCCCCTGCGGGCCCCTTCCATGCTGGTGAGTGACGCCCCCCAGGAGCAGCCCAGCACCTACTGCGAGCTGGTGCCCAAAGCCCCGGCCGGCCTGAGGAGCCACGTGGCTCGGCTGCACACCGAGGAGAAGTGGCGTGGCCGGGCCCGGGCCACGGACACGGCCTTCGGCTTCCTCGAGGACGAGGGGGTGCCGCTCCCCCGGCCACGCCACTACGAGGAGGAGATGGGGGACTTTGTGCGCCCCCTACTGGAGACAGCCTCCTCCTTCCAGCCCCACAGCTTCCCCTCGCTCCTCCTGCCCCCCGACAACAAGCCCCTGGAACCCGGCGCCCTCAAACGGCTCAAGGACCTCTTCACCCGGCATGACTGCCGGACCATGGCCCTGCATGTCCTCTACATGGACTGTCTGGTAAGGGGGAGCTGGGAGCCAGGATTCCTGGGTTCTATCCCTAGCTCTGAGAAGGGAGTGGGGTGTAGTGGTTAGAGCAGGAGGGTGCTGGGAGCTAGGACTCCTGGATTCTGTCCCCAGCTCTCAGAGGGGACTGGGGTCTAATAGGGGGGCAGGGTGCCAGGATTCCTGGGTTCCAGTCCCAGCTCTATTGCCAACTCACTATGCAACTATGGCCTGTGCCTCAGTTTCCCCCATCTGTATGGTGAGGGGGATGATAGTGCCCTCCAGGGCAGTGGGGTGCGGGGAGGTGAGCTGGTTGTGAGGCTTTGAGATCCTTTTTGTGGAAGACCCCACAGAGCCATAGAATTTAAGGCCAGACAGGATCATTGGCCTGGATATCACGGGCTACCAGCGCCACGGTAGCCAGTGACACCCAGCACCCAGACACTGAACCCGACCGGCATGGGTAAGTGGGTGGCATTACCCCCTGCCTCTAACAGCCCTGGACCCCTCGACCCCCTGGGAATGCAGTCGGACCCTGGGGGTAAAAACTGGCCACTGGGGTCTGTGCACTTGTACCCCAGCCATGCCCAGCGGCTGCTCCGCTCTCCCCCGGGAGAAGCTCGTGGGGCTTGTTATCCTGCGCGGGTGGCCCCATCTCATACCTCTCCAGCCCAATTAATAGAGAGCTCCTCTCCTCTCACGCCCCAGCCCCACCCGTGGTCCTCACTCTCCCCCCTCCAAGCCCCCTCCATTGGACTGGCCCTTCCCAGAGCTGAGACCTTGCCAGCTTAGCGAAGCTGCAGCCTGTGGGTAGAAAGGGTTAAATATTGAGGGGAGGGGGGGATTGCTGGGGGGGGCAGGGGATCTCGGGGGGCTATGGAACTGTCCCCACCCCCACCATAAGGGGAATGGGTAGGAGCCCCATAGCTCCGATGGGAAGCAGCCCTGGAGAACAGGAAGTAGGAGATTGGGGTAGTTATAGCGGGTTGGGGTCGGCACTGCCTGTGGGGGGAGAGCGCCCCCTCCTGAGCCCCCCGCCCTGTTCCTTTGTAGCACAGCACCCTCTAGCATAACTGTGTGGGGAGAGCGCCCCCTACTGATCCCCACTCCCTGCAGCCCAGCGATCCTGGAGATGAGTAGGGGGTGGCTTATGGACCGACGGGGACCCACCCTCCCTGGTCTTTGCATGGGCCTGCTTAAGCCTGGCTGGGGGTACTGCTCGCTCCCCAGCGAATGTGGAATGGGGGGATTGGAGTATCCATGGGCTCTCAGTGTAATAAGACAAGCCCCTGTCCCTTGGGGGACCCAGTGACCTCGCTCCCCCCCCGCCGGCAGGAGGGTCCCTTTGTCCCGGCAGATCTCGGGCCCTCACCCCTGCGCTTGTTTGTTGCTTGCACCAGGTTGGCAGGATCACCAGGGTGCCCAGGGAGCAACAGCAGGCGATGGGGGTAAGCTCGGGTCTGGAGCTGATCACCCTGCCTCACGGGCACCAGCTGCGCCTGGACCTGTTGGAAAGGTACCGGCCTGGAGGAGCAGGGTGTGGGGATGGAGGCTGCGGGATGAGGTGTAGCAGTGTTGAACTGCGGCTGCCTCTGGGTGAGGGCGCGAGGGTAGCACAACAGCTCAGCAGGATTTGCACTGGCAGGAGGAGGAGCTGGAGTCTAGTGAAAGCCGCGGGGGACAGTTAGAATAAAACGTGGCCGGGGCATGGCTGGGTAAAGCCCTTTACTGACCACAGAATAGGTTAAGACTGCACTTAAGGGCTCGTCTGCATGAACATTTAGTTTGCGGCAAGCTAGGGTGGGAGCCTACCCCCCCTCCCCCCGGCCTGCACGCTCTGTCCCTGTGCACCCAGGTGACGTGCGACATGCAGTACCAGCTTGTGAATGTGCTTTGAAACACGACTGGATCAACGCACACTTCCAGTGGGCATCAGCCGGGGGGCTGGTGGTGGGGGGCAGTTCACACCCCTGGGTGCCAGAGTTATAGGTGTGTAGCGGAGCCCAGATCTTAGAGCGTGGCCGGCTGGGGTAAGTCCCCAGCCCCAGCTTGCTGGGGACTAAATGTTTGTGTAGACAAGCTCGGGGCCTCCGGTGAAAGATGGCAGAGCGCCTCCTAGCACTGCAGTGTGGTACTGAGGTCTGCACTGGCTGCCAGGGGGAGGGCGCCCCCTGCTGAAAGCCCCACTCACTGCAGCAGACCCCAATAGCACCACGCTGGGGCATTCGGATCTGCGCGGGCTTAGAGCATGTCTACGCTACACGCCCTACGGCTGCAACGTGGCCCCCCCCCCGGCACGACAGAAGGGGTTTTTCCCATCGCCAAGCCACCCCCTCCAGCGGCTGTAACTAGGGCAACGGAAGAATTCTTCTGTCACCCTAGGGTGTTTGCACTGGGGCTTAGCTTGGCTTATCTAGATCATAGGGGGAATGGAGGGGGGATTAATTTCTTACACGTAGGCGGTTAACCTATGTTTTAAGTGGAGACCAGAGCTCAGCGGGGAGCGCTCCCCCTCCTGAGCCCCTCCCCACGTTACGCAGGGCGTGTTTCCCTTGCAGGTCTCCCATTTGACACACGCCCAAGCCCAGACCTGCTTAGCTTGCCCCAGGTAACGCCAGCCTCCCTTGAGCAGCTACAGTCCCACCGCCCGCCCTGCTAGCGAGCGGTAGGGCTCAGCCCCTTGCGGTGTCTCTGCCCCTTCCAGGCACCATCTCATGGCCCTGGGCATCACGGTGGACATCCTGGGCTGCACAGGGGGCGTGGCGGAGCGAGCCGCCACCCTGCACAAGATCGTCCAGCTGGCCGTGGAGCTGAAGGGCTCGGCCGGGGACCTGTTTGCTCTGTCGGCCGTGATGAAGGGCCTGCAGCTGCCCCAGGTGAGGGGTGAGCCGGGGGGGGGGGGTGACTTAGCTCCTGCTCCCCATGGAGGCCGGCCCTGGCCCCAGCCTGTAAGGCAGCCTTGATGAGGCCGACAGAGAGGGATGGTTCGGGCTGGCCCATAGAGAGGGGCGTATGGAATTGTCTCCTCACGGGATGGGCTGTGAGCCCTGGAGCTTGGGTGGTTGGATGGAGCCCTGGGGAAAAAGACGGGAGGGAGCAGAACTGCCTTGGTCCCCATTAGTGGGGAGGAGAGGGAGGGTTACGGGGAGGTAACGTGTTAATGGACTAGGGAGACCTGTGACCTTGGACAAGTCGCTTCGCCTCTCTGGGCCTCAGTTTCCCCTGCCCGCACTGTGCGTGTTCACAGTGAGCTGTGCAGGGCAAGGACTGCCTATGGGTCTGTACAGCACCCAGCCCACGGGGGAGACCCCGATCTCAGCCAGCACCTGAGCAACACCTGGCACCAGGTGGCCCCGACCTTGGTCAGTTGGTCTGTGCAGTGCCCGGTCCAGTCTTGAGTCGCTCCATCGTAATGGGATCCAATAGGCCTTGATCTACCCCTAAGGAACGGGACCCCCATCCATCTGGCGAGCGGCCAGCGTCTGGTCCACGACGCTTGCCCCAAGGCATGGCACCCACCGTAGCCCGCCCCCCAATGTCTCACTCCTGTCCCTGCCCCCGCCCCCCACTCTGCAGGTTGCGCGGCTGGATCAGACATGGCAGAAGCTGCGGCAGAGCCACACCGAGAGCGCCATCGCCTTCGAGAAGGACCTCAAGCCCTTCGTGAAACGCCTCAACCGGGGGGAAGGTGAAGCATGGCCCGCTGGGTGCCCAGTCCGTAGACCTGAGAGGGGATGGAACAAGCTGGGGAGGGATCTGCCTGGGCAAGGAGGGGACATGGTGGGAGCATCATGGGGGTGAATCTCGCCCCGGGAAGAGAGGGCTGCAGGGGGTGGCTGACACCTGGAGAGGTGGGAATTAGGCTGGGGCAGGGGGGTATGGACGGATGGCCTCACCTGGGCTTGTGTGCCACCAGCCTGGGCTGGCTCAAAGCCAGGCCCCCTTCCCCCACCTCTGATGCCAAATGGTGCAGGTCCCCTAAATGTGCTGCTCTTCCCCCCCCACCCCGCAAATACCCTTTTATGCCAGAGCCCTGGCCCAGTCCAGGAGGATGGTTTTCCCAGTGGTTAGAGTGCTGGCCTGAGACTAGGAAAAACCAGCTTCAAGTCCCGGCTCTGCTCCAGTATCCTGGTGGACAAATCACATAGGCCCTCTGTGCCTCAGTTTCCCCATCTGTACAATGGGGATGAGAGCCCTGCCTCTCTGGGGGTGGTGAGGATAAATGCATTAATGACAGCGAGGTGCCCAGCTGCTAGGGTGGTGAGTGCCAGGTCAGTACCTAAGCTAGAGTGGACACCCTTCTTTCTGTCCATGCGGGGGAAGAGGATTCCTGTCTCAAATGGGGTCCGATCCTCTTCTTCTCCCAGCATCCCCTGCACTAAGCCTCAGTGCTGGCCATGGATCCACCCTTTACACCAGGGCTGCATTTCACCCTCCATGGCCAGTCCTCCTTACTCTAGCCCCAGCCTGCAACAGCAAAGCATCATTCAGGTAGAAGGGAGAGAATCAGACCCTCCCCCCCAGGCCCCATACTGACTAACGCTAGGTGTGACGGGTGATGGCTGGAAGCATCTACAATCACGTGGGAGGGCGCGGGTGCCTGGCCTCCAAGGCACAGGCTGGATACGCGACCCTGCTTGGAGGTGGCTCTCTGACCCCTTGTCCCCCTACTGCAGGGAACTCCTCCCCTGGAGAGGTCGCCGTCCCTCACCTCCTGCCTCTCATCAGCCTCATGGAAGGGGAGCAGCTCTGGGACGACCACGAGGAGAGCTGCGACCTCCTCTTACGGACGCTGGAGTCCGCCCGCTCCATCGCCACCAGCGCCGGGGCGTACAAAGCCACCGCAGAGGCCAAGCTCCAGGGTAGGGCTGCAGGGAGCCCTGTCTATCTATTGGGGCAGGCTGAAGGTTTTCCAGAGCCTCAGTGGAGTTGTAGTTCGGTTACCTCGTCATGCTCCCTATTGTCTCTGGGCTGCGTTCCCCAGCTGGACTACATCTCCCATGATGCCCCCCTGACCTGGGACTCCCATGATGCCATTGCTTCACTGCACCATGAAGTGATGCTGTAGTGAATCATGGGAGATGTAGTCCAACGAGGGAGCCCTGCCCCTAGAGGTGGTGGTGGATATGCGGCCACTGCACTGCAACTCCCACAAGGCAGGGCCGAGGCAGATCCAAACAGTAATATTCTCAAACCCAGCTGTGATGGAAATGGTTTGAGTAGCCCCAGTGGATGTAGAACTCGGTCTCGCCTTCAGTAAAGCCAGTTCTTAGTCCCCAGGCCTGCGATTACACAAACAGCATAGGAAGCTGGGGGAGGGATAACTCAGTGGTTTGAGCATTGGCCTGCTAAACCCAGGGTTGTGAGTTCAATCCTTGAGGGGGCCATTTAGGGATCTGGGGCAAAAATTGGGGCTTGATCCTGCTTTGAGCAGGGGGTTGGACTAGATGACCTCCTGAGGTCCCTTCCAACCCTGATCCTCTGATTCTCTATGAAGGAATGAGCCAGAGCTCCAGCCCCAGCCCTCCTGCACCTCTCAGCCCTTCCCTGGTATCTTCTCTCCTCTTGCTAGGATTCCAAGCCACGCCGGAGCTCCTCGAAGCTTTCCAAACCGAGTTTGCACTCCGCTTATTCTGGGGCAGCAAAGGAGCGGCCGCGGACCGGGCCGAGCGCTACAGGAAATTTGACGCCATCCTCACGGTGCTGTCCCAGAAACTAGAACCAGCGAGGAAAACGGAGCCCTGAGTTTCCTCCACGGCCACGGCCCAGCCCACGAACAATGGCTTGCAGAGCTAAGACAGGATGGAGGAACGACAGCGCCCCACTGCCTGGAGATCTCTCCCCTAGCCTGGCCGCCAGTGCCGGTAGCAGGATGGGGGCAGGGGAACGAGCCCGAGCCCAAAAGCCTCCCGGGCCCCACCGCTGCAGAGGACGGTGGGGGGGGGTTACAGAGATTTCAGCAGCTTATGCCCAGGCAGTATTCTACCAGCCCCCGTCGCCCGCCCCGCTGCTGGAGGCGGCTGCTCCGTGTGCAGAAGCTTGCGGGAGTGAGGAGGATTGGTGGACCCATTGCACCCACGGCTTTTTAAATGCAAAATGCCACTGCAGCTGCAGCTTCCCCCGCCTCTTTGCCGGCGTGGGAGGGTGTGAGATGGTGAAAGGGAGCAAAGGAGCAGGGGGGATTCCCCCGCCCAGCAAAGTGTGTGTGGGAGGGGTGGTGGTTGTAGCAATAGTAATAAACCAAAGCCTTCCAGCTGGTTTTGGTAACGGCTGCAAAGGGTTGCTCCAGGCCCTGGGGTGCTGCAGTTACGCAGGGGCGGCAATGCAGGGCTCTGGCAGAGGGGGGCGAAGTTGCAGCCTGGGGCAAGTTGGAGTGGTGCAGGAGGAGCGGGGCTAGAACTCTCAGCCTGGGGCTTGAGGGCTGTTGCCTTTCCCAGGACAGGGCAGGGCGGTAGACACCCATTGGGCCCTTCACCCCCATTCAGGGGGTGCCCTAGCCTGAAGGGGGATCCACACCCTGCCACCTTAGAATGACCACTGGAGGCTTAGAGGACGTTAAAAATCTCTGCCCCTACCCCCTCCTCCCCTGAAATGAAGCGGTTTTGTGCTGCCCTCAATGCATTGGGGGAGCTCCTCTGAGCGGGGGTGGCAGGGGGGCTGTTATCTCTGCCCCAGAGGTGAAGAATTGCCTAATGGTTACAGCAGGAGACACCTGGGTTCAGCAGCCAGTCCTGGCAGGAAGCACCCTGCAGCAGCAGGAGCAGAAGGGGTGAAGACCCAGGAGAGGCTGGCCAGGAGTTAGACTAGGACCCTCGTAGCGTCCCCACCCCCACCCCGGTCCCCCAACCTGAGCCCAACACGCTCCTCAGCCGAGGGGAAGTGAAACCAGACAATACACCACAGAGGGGAACAGTCCGAGCCAGGCTGTGGCATCCCCCCCAAGTCTATGCTCATGTGAGGGGAACCAGCTTGAGCTGGTGCCCCCCCCCCCCCCCCGAGTCTATGCTCATGTGAGGGGAACCAGCTTGAGTTGGTGCCCCCCCCCCGCCCCCAGTCTATGCTCATGTGAGGGGAACCAGCTTGAGGCGGTGCCTGTCCAATGCCCTAAGGAGCGGCTGACCAGGAGAGTTATGCCCATGAGAGCCTAAGCTGGGAATTTAAAAGGAGGGTAGTTACAATGGGGCTTAGCCCTGTGTGGATGCTCTGAACTCAGGCCAAGCCCTTGTCTATGGGGGAAGCCATACCACTCCAAGTGAGGGTGTGAATTTAAGCCCCCTGCTCTCTGTAAACCAATGCACACTCCAGCTCAACTAAACTGCTCTTCCATTCATGGGGCCCCCTCTCTTCCCCACATCCACTGTGGAGTAAGAAGGGGGGTGGCTAGAGACAGCACAAGTGTGACTGGCCCCCTGCTCTACTCTAGCAAAAATTAGCAATTGAAATGTTTCCTCTAACACACTATTGAGAACTTCCGAATGGAAGTAAAAGTACCATGTCCCTGACGGGGAAACTGAGACAGGCCTATAGTCACACAGCAAAATCAACGGAAGGCAAAGATAGGACTCCACACCTACTTGAGCCCATGCCCCTCCTACAGCTGAGAATAGAACCCAGGAGTCCGGACTCCCAGTCCCACTCCTCCCCTGGGCCTAGCCCTGCTAATGGAACCCAGGAGTCCTGGTGGCCAATTCCCCCTACTCTAAACCCACTAGCACCCTGTGAGGGCACCTGTGTTCTGGTCTGCCACGGCGCAGCTGGGGGGTTGTCACTGCCTCTGTTTCCCCAAGTGAAAAACAGGGATAATTGTTCCTTAGCTCTGTCCTCACTGAAAAACCAGGATGCATTTCTACTGCCGGGTAGCCGCAGGAGGGCTGGACATCGCATTAGCAGACAGGGTAATTTACCTCACGCGAGGTAGTCCAGAACAACCCTCCAAAGCTGGGGCTGGCCTCAACTAGCTACATAGCATTTAAAAGCTTCCCGGGCCACATCCCCATCCAGGCTCTCCAGCACATGAGCAAAAAAGAAGCGCCCTTAACTCGTGAGCCAACACACTGACGCAAGGCGGAGGTCCAGGGAAGAGCGGGCGTAGCCTCGGAAACCTTAAGCCCCTCCGTAGTTTGTAGCTGGACCTGCTAGGACCTGGGAACACTAGACCCTGCCTCGGCCACACGAGAGCGTCCTCACCTGTATTAGAATCCCTCAGGGTTTGTCTTCGCAGTACAGCTGCATCGCTGTAGTACTGGAGTGAAAACGCTCCTCTCCCGCCGGGAGAAACTCTCCCATCAACAGAGCGCCGTGTACACAGGGGGATAAGTTGGTATAACTGCATTGCTCAGGGGTGTGGATTTTTCACACCCCCTAGATCGACAGAGGGGGCATGGTGTAGACCTCGCCTTAGTGAGGACGAGGACTGGCTGCCTGGCCCCCGGGCCACCACAATGGGGTCCTGCTCTCAGCTGGGGGGCTTCTAGACAGGACAGTAACCTACACAACTAGCCGCGCCCCTCTCCCTAAGAGCAGGGTGGGCTAGGTGGCGCTGGAATAGGGACGAACCGCTCTGCTCCCCTCCCACGGCCGAAACAAACCGAGGCCACAGAGTCTGTACCGTTTTTATAAACTTCTTAAAAACTGCACTGGGGAAGGGAGAGAGAGAAATCAACTATTTACATAAAGTGTAAAAGGCACCAGGCTGCAGTGGAAATACATTCTATGGCTCGGGGGCCACGGGCTCCGGCACAGCGACCCCCCCCCCCCACTTCTCAGAACGGGAGGGGAGACAGGATCTGCCCCTTCCCCCCTCCGTAGGGTGAACAGACGCCAAGACCACTGGGACATTTACACTTATGTTACGGGTTAACTGAGGCATAGGCTAAAACGAGCAGTAATTGGTCACTGTATAAAAGGCTAATATATTAGAGTCCTCTAAAAAAAAAATTACACACAAGGGGTGGGCTGCAGCGCGGACCCCTGGGCTCCCCCCAGCGAGATCAGCCCCCCCACCCCACCCCCCAGGGGACAGATTCATTTATGCAGCAGGCACTTTATGCATATTTTCCCCCCCTTGGCTGGGGGGGTTTTGGAGTCTGGGGAATAAAGTGCATGTCATGGCCCCAGCGGCGGAAGGGGAAGTGGGCTGGAGCTCGGCCAACACTCGAGCTGGTGGCATGAGCTGCAACGGGCACTCGCTCCCCCCCAGGGCCAGGTGAATTGAGACCCACGGGCCCTGGCAGAGAATGGCCGGAGGTTCAGGCCCGGGGGCTCCCGGCCGGCTGGCACCTCTGTTCCATTAACATCTCGGCTGGGGCCAGTCTAAGCGGGGAGCCACAGGTCCTGGGTTCAAATCCCAGAAAGGAAACAACTGACCCAGGATTGAGGTTCGGCATGCTGCTTAACATGCACCTGGAAGACGCCCAGATGCCAGGGTGATGAACGTGGAAGAATCGATGCACTTTCTATTCCATAAGCCCCCCCCCAATGGGCTCTGCCCATCACACCCACACTGAGCCCGGATTCCTTTGCCCTAAACTAGCAGGAGGCGGTGCAGCTCCCTTCACCCCAGGAGACCTCATGCACCCCCCACTCCCCACAGGAGGAAACAACAGGCTCCTATGAGCCCCACCCAGGAGGGGGTGGGGGGTAGCATGGGAACCATGTCCCCATTGAGTATAGAGGGATGGAATCTGAACCATACCCCCTTGTGGACACAGGGATTATTGCAGCCACCCCCCTGGGGGAAATGTGGGGTTCACAGCCCAGGTGCTTAAGAGCAGGGGAGAAGGCGGGGTGCAGCAGATGCTTTTAGGGGGAGGTTGAGTTACTCACTCACTCACGAGGAACTGACAGAGGGGGCACAGTATGGGAGTATGCGGGGCAGCAGCCAGAAACCCAGTCCACCCCTCCCCCCAGCACCCACTGCGACCTCCCCCCGCAAGCCGAGAGGCCGTGCTGAAATGTGAAATGCCACAGAGCTGGGGCTTGGACAGAGGGGTTGGGGGGGGGGTTCTCCTTCCCCTCACAGGCGATCTACTTTGCAAGCGGGCACCACTGCTTGCCCACGAGGGCCACTCGTCTATGCAGGGCCAGGGGCCGCTTCCATGCCTGTACCCATGAGTCCCAACCCCCGGGCTCCAGCAGCGCTGCTCCAATCCCCGCCGCCCCCCCTGCAGCTCCACGAGCCAGCTGCCGCTCTCCAGCCGGGCGGGGAGGCCCGAGCTCAGTTCAGGGTGACCCGCAGGTAGGATGTCGGCACGTAGCCCTCATCGCCTTTGCTCCTCCGCACACGGGTCCAGCCGTCGCCTTTGTCCTCCTCCATCAGGCTCAGCTCCTCCCCCTCCGTCATGGAGATGGTGCCTTCGCTGGAACCTGGGGGGAGAGGGAGGGAGGAAGGGGGTGGGGGAAATCCAGGCAACGGGGTGAGAAGAATCGCTCGTTTCAGAGCTCAGCTAGGTTCCCCTCCCTCATCCCTGTGAAGGGAAAAGGGCCCGCATGTTAGAGCTCCCAGAAGCCCTGGGGGATCACACCTGCAGCAATAGGCCTGGGGGTGGAAGTTTCCACTGGAAGACATGGGTGAATGACACAGACCCTAAATGACCCTTCCTTGTCCCCCATTAGCCAGGAAATATCCCAGTGGACAGCAGTTAGAGGGAAACTTATGCCAAACCCCTACCTGGGGGTGTGGACCAAACAGGGGGTTGGAGATGTAGCCTGCTTGGCGGTGAAGGCTCCAACCCCTAAGCGGAGTTTGAACTCAAGGCCTTTCAGTATTAAAACCTTTCAGTAGGTTCCTACTGTTTGACCTAAAGGAGGAGCTCTGTTAGCAGCCAGCACTAGTAAGACTGTTATCCTCATTGCGCACCAGTCACTGGGGTGTGGAGGGAGGGGGAAGTGGCAAAGGATGGTTAAAAAATTTCCAGCAGAAAATTGGTTTTTGACTAAATGAGATTTTTCAGGTCAAGTAACTGCTTCCCATGGAAATGTCCATTTTCTGTTGAAAAATTACCCAAAAAGCAGAATATTTTTTATGAGGAAATGCTGCCATGATGCCTCATGGGAGTCATGGATCAGGTGTGCCTCATTCTCCTTTCTGGGCCCAACTCCCAAGCGGGACTTCATTTCCCATGATGCACCATGGCCCAAGACTCCCATAATGCACTGCTTTCTCAGTCAAAGAGGGGCAAGACCCTGGTGAATCATGGGAGATGTAGTCCACCCTGGGACCCTGGCTCTGAAGTGTCTTGGGCGAGTACCTTCAAACTGGTACATGGCCACACAGGTGCCGATGGGCGAGGCCAGGTCCTCCTCGAAGTCCTCATCAAACTCTGTGTAGATTGGCTGGTTCAGGGCATCTTGGCTGTCGTCAGAGTGGGTGGCATCAGGGCTGAGGGGGGAATGACACAGGGTGAGCGGTTGTTTCTGGGGGGTAGCTCCAGCCACAGGGAGTCCAGTGTGGCTGTTCAGAAGAAGGAGTGTGGTCTAGTGGTTAGAGCGGGGGTGGCGGGCTAAATTCTAATCCCCATTCTGGGAGCGGTGCAGGATCTAGTGATGAGAACAGGGAGCTAAGGAGCCAGGACTCCTGGGTTCTGTTCAATGAAAAAAATCCTTCCCTGGAGAGACAGACGGCACCCGGCCCAGAGATCCCAAACCACACATGCGGATGAGGATTCAGCAGCACCCACACCTGGGTATTACGGCTGCCTGCTCCCTCTAGCTCCTGGAGGCAGGACATTTCACCTCCTCACCTGTCCTTCTCGTGGGAGCCGTTGTTGTTCAGGGTGGTGGCGTGGTCCAGGTGACGGCTCTGTCTCAGGATGCTGTCCGGCCGGTTACTCAGCATTCTGCTCTCGGCTTCGGCCAGCCATGACTGGGAGGCGCGGGGGAGAAAGAGAGAGGTTCAAGCATTTCATTCCTGCCTCCCCACAGCAGAGATGGCTCGCACACGGGGGCAAGCGTCTTCATTCACATGGGGCTTCCTTCTCTGCTCCTAGGCCTAGTCCCCTGGCAGGGCATGCCCCTCAGCAGCTGTCCCGCTGTGCGGTCTTGGCCCCATCCCTGCCCTCACACTATCTACAGACCCAGTCCTCGGCCAGGCAGTCAGGTGCTTTTCCAGAGCAGCTGCAAGTACCCCGATGGTCAGTTCTGCTCCAGGCTTCACGCAGTCTTTGGGCTCCCCATATTTTGTCTTGCCCGGCCCACCCCGCCCCCAGTGTAAGGTAGTGCAAAATCAGAGCTCAGAACCCAGGAGTCTTGGCTCCCTGCTCTAACCACTAGACCCCCATTCCTCCATGGCGGTGCTAGGCGTAAGCAGACTAAGCAAATGCTTAGGGCCCCAAACGGCTCAAGGGGGACCCGCTTTAGTAATACCCCCAAAATACCATTCACCTTATTTAACAAGCTTATCAGTAATGCGTGTTGGTATATGTGTTATGGAAATACCATTCGTAGTTTTAGCAGGTGGGTGAGGGGCAATGGGGGGGTCCCCCCCTGCCCAAAATATTCCTGTTGAGGGCCCCCAATGGGCTAGCACCGCCTCTGCCACTTCCTACAGAGCTGCAAACAGAACCCAGGAGTCCTGCCTCCCAGCGAGTTTGATACTGGAGTGGGCAGGATGGGATTGTAGCTGAGACATGGGCTATGTATGCACTGTAGGAACAGGACACACCCAAGAGGGTCTGAATCACCGGAGGAAGGGGCGGGGGAAGGTGCCACGACCTATGCTTTTATCAGGTTATGCAAACCCAGCCGACTCATTCATAAAATATACCAGTGGCCGAGAGTAACTTCCTTAGCGAATAAGGAAACTGGGCAGAGCCTTTTAACAGGATTGTCTAGTGAAACGTTCGTCGCTTGAGAAAGAGAAAGCGACTGAAGGCCCAGGTTGTTTCTATGAATGAAACAATACTGGACACTGGGTTACACACATGATTCACCCCAGAATAACTTAGGCCTGACTCAGCTGCTCATAAATCAAACCAGCAGCCTTTGAGTCATAAGGACACCTAACCTGAGAACCAATGCGGTCGTGACACCATTATTTGTAGGGTCTCTGCCTGGTTTAAGATATTTTCTCTTTTGACATTATTCATATTGTGGGTAATGCCTAGGAGCCTCAGTCATGACCCAGGTCTCCGTTGTGCTAGGTGCTGTACATTTATTAGGTGTATTACGGTAGTGCCTAGGCACCCCAGTCATGGTCTAGGTCTCCACTGTGCTAGGTGCTGTACGAACACAGAACAAGATGCTAGTCCTTGCCCCAAATAGCTTCTAATCTGAGTGGGACCCCATTACACCTTAGAGAAGTAGGATGGTGCAGCAGATAGGGTACTAGCCTAGGACTTAAGTCCCAGGTTCAAGTCCCTGCTCTGCCACAGACTTCCTGTGTGACCCTGGGCAAGTCACTTAGCTTCTCCGTGCCTCAGTCTCCCCATCTGTACAATGGGGATAACAGCTTTGTCCTGGGAGGATAAATACACTAGAAATGGTGCGATGCTCAGCTGCAACTGTGACGGGGACCAGATAAGGACCTAAAATACTTAGAATCTCTCAGTAAGACAATGGACAATGAGTGGACCTGGAGCAAGTTGTGCTGGGGACCAGACAGTTTTGACCATGTATTTATGTCGGTTAGGGGTGTGAATTTTTACATTCTTATTGCAATATACAAATGCTTTTGCCAATATCGCTTATTTTGCTTGGAGACCCAGCAGACGCTACCCCACCGAAAGCGCTCCTCTGCCACTACAAACTGCGTCAACTGCATCTACACTAAGAGTAGGCTTCCTAGCGTCCGCTTGCTAGCGTAGGTGAGGCCTTAACAAATGCAGAGTAGCGTGGCCTAGTGGATAGAACACTTAGCCAGGGACTCAGGAGATCTAGGTTTTATTCCCAGCTCCGACACAGGCCTGCTGGGTCAGCCTGGGCAAGTCACTTCCCCGGTGTTTTGCCTCAGTTTCCCCCCCTGTAACATGGGGATAACGCAGCTCCACAGACGAAAAGCACTCAAGAAGAGTGAGGTGCTGTTACAGGGTTCGGCCACTAGAGGGCGATAAAGACCTCCCTTATGGCTTTACCGCACTTTGAACCGGTCCAAAGGAAGGACTGGCCGGACACACGGGGCATCACGTGTGTCTGGAGCCACAGATGGCAGGACAGCAGAGCCGGATGCGTGGATTCCCAAAGGGGCCTGGGGAGCGTGTCAGAGGTAACCCCACCCCGTGACCCCCGCACTCCCCCCTTACCTCGTACTTCTGGATTTCTAGGCGCAGCTTCTCGATGTTGCTAAGGGTCTCCGAGATCTTTGGCTCCAGGCTAGCGGGGTCGCCCATCTGGGGCGTCTTCTGGTACACGTCCTTCATCTTGTTTAAGGCATCTCTGGGGGGAAGCGGGGGGGGGGAAAGAGTTTGGGGAAGGAATTTAAAGGGACAGCACACACAAAATTTCTGCCTTCTGGCAAAGAGATTTGAATGCAAATTGTAGGATGAAAACTGATTGGTTCCCTCCCTTTATATTCTCCTGCATATAGAGAGAACAAGGGGAAGGAGTTCTTCCTAACAGATAGGGCACTGGACTAGGAGCTACATAACATCAGAATGGCCTCACTGGGTCAGCCCAATGGTCCATCTTGCCCAGTATCTGGTCTTCCGACAATGGCCAACGCCCAATGTTTCACAGGCAGTGAACAGGACAGGCAATTATCGAGTGATTAAACCCGTCATCCGCTTCCAGCAAGCAGAGGCTAGGGATGCCCAGAGCATGGGGTTGCGTCCCTGACCATCTTGACTAATAGCCATGGATGGACTTATCCTCCAGGAACTTATCTAGTTCTTTTTTGAGCCCTGTTTAGTTGTGGCCTTCACAACATCCTCTGGCAAGGAGTTCTGCAGGTTGACTGTGCGTTGCGTGAAGAAGCACTTCCTTTTGTTTGTTTTAAACCTGCTGCCTAGTTCTTGTGTTATGAGGAGTAAATAACACTTCCCTAGTCACTTTCTCCGCACTAGTCAGGATTTTATAGACCTCTATCACACTCCCCCTTAGTCTCTTTTCAATTACTGGCTGTGCCCCGACCTGGGGGAAATCATTTCTCCTCCTCCTGTTTTCCCATCCTACCCTGGTCTATTTAGACTGTAGACAAACTGGGGCAGGGACTGGCTCTCACAATGCACGTCCAGCGCCTGGCACAATGGGGCCGCCCATCTCGCTTGGGTTCACTGTACAATGATTATTTGAAGGGGCGATTACAGTGCAAGCGCACACGCCATGTGGAAATAGCATTTCCCTATTGTGCGCAATCTACAGAACTCACTGCAGCAGGAGGCCAGACTGTGGATAAACCCTCAGGGACTAAGAGCCTGGAGAAGGGAGGGGTGGTGCATTGTGGGAGTCCCTGTCCATGAAGCCTCATGGAAGATGTAGTCCAGCAGGTGAGCTGCCACCAGAGAAGGAGAACAAAGACAGGAGGCACCCAAAAGGCACTTGTACCTCTGGTCGATTTCCTTCTGCAGCTCCCGGTTCCTCTCCTCAATCTTCTGCTGCAGCTTTTTCCTCCTCTGCTCTGGCGGCAAGTGGCTGAAATCTTCCGTGATCACAGGCTGGCGGCGGGAAGGGGAAGAAAAGGATACATCAGTTCCCTTCATGATGAAACACCCCCCACCCCCGTGGCCCCCGACTCCTTCACACCATGGGTTGCAGGGGCTGCCGACAGCCCCTGCCCTGACTTGCAAGACGCTGGCCAGTGCCAGGGGAACGTGCGTGTCCCTCTCTGAGGGCCCGGGCCTCCTCAGCCTTCACTGGTCACTGGGAGAGCTCGGTACCTAGCAGGATCGGGACAGCCCTTGGAAGCAGGGCAAGAGGCCGTTCTGCAGCAGTGGCTGGGATCCGGAGATCTAGAGTTGTGCAGCGAAGAGCGCTTGGCACCTAGCTGTCAGGGAGACACCGGCCACGGCCCTGCAGCTTTACACCAACGCGGACCGGATCTCGGCCTCCACCAGCAGCACGGAGGGTTAAGATCCCGGTTCTCTCCGGCTGCAGAACCCTCAGCCCGTGGAGGAGGGGACAGCTCACAGCATCCGCCCCAGCAGTTCCAGCTACGGGGGAAACCCAGCACTGAGCTGGGACTCAGGAGACCCGGGTGGCCTCTGGCAAGTCACTTGGTGGACAGGCCTTGGACAGCGGCGTGCAGTGCTACAGCCCCGCGTAACCAGGCCCAGGCAGAGCAAAGATCAGCCCATCAAGGTCAGGTCCTCGGAAGCATCAGGCGCTGCTCGAGATGCTACTAGCTGGACCGTGGTCCGGCCTGGCAACACTTTTATTCACACGACAAAGTTACTCAGTTGGAGAGCAAGTAATTTCCACCCCTTGCCGAGGCAGCACCAAGCAAAGGCATCTGATTTTTTTTATTTTTAAAAAGCGAAACACACTGGGATCCTGGCACAATAACCACGTGCCCTCAGCCTGGCAGAGTCAGGGCCCCCCCGCGGCATGGAGGGTGAAAGCCATGTGGGCAAGCCCTGGTTTGTGGAGGTGCTCCTATGTCCTGGGAATACCGGAGGTGGCGGGGGGAGAGGGAGAGAGGAGATGAGAAATTGGCTGCTGGATTGGGTCTTTGGTCTCCTGCCTTGCAATGGTTTATTTAGAACAGGAAACGGTTTGATGTTGACTGGGGCTTGACCCCACCCCCACAGAGTCTGTACCCCAAGCAGCAAATGCAGCTTCCTAACAGGAGAAGGCAACAGAAGGGAAGCCTGGAAAGCAAGGGATGGCTTGGGGTTTGATGTGGCTCAGGAGCGGAGGCTGCAAATGCTCCTGGCTGGGGGATGCAAAAGGGGAAGCTCCTGGTTCGGACGGGCAGAACAAGGTGGAATATGGTGCTGTGAGGGGCAGGCGAAGGGCTGGGCTAGGAAGACTGGAAGGAAGGCGCGTGTCTGGGGAGCCGATGTTTTTGAAATGGGTGGAAGCACTGACTGCTGTACCATGCAAGGGAGGCTGGAGCTACGTGGAAAAGAGCGAGAACATGGGGGTTTAAGAAGTGACCAGTAAAATAAGAAATAATTGGGTGCATGCTGGGGCTAGGTGAAAATTCCCATGGAAACTGAATTTTTATGGGAAAAACTTGGATTTGGGGATTTTGGGGAAACGCATCTGCTTTGGGCAGAAAGATCTGATGTTCTCATTGAGCAAAACAAAGACCTGAAACCCAGCGCATTTAGACTTGACTATGCTGCCGCGGTGCCTCCTGGGAGTTGTAGTTCAGTTAGTCTCTGTCAAGCTCCTTCAGCAGGCTACATCTCCCATAATGCACCACAGTCTGCCCTCTTTGTAGGGGGAGGTGGTGCATCATGGGAGATGCAGTCCCATCAGGAGCCGAGTTCACAGCGGAGAACAGGGACATGAAGCAACCGAACTGCATATTCCTGTTCTCCTGTGTGAGCTCGGCTCCTGATGGGACTGCATCTCCCATGATGCACCACCTCTCCTTACAAAGAGGGCACACCATGGTGCACTATGGGAAGTGTTGTCCAACCAGGGAGCCTGGTCCAGAGGACAATGGGCTCATAAGGCACGAGAACTACAGCTCCCAGGAGGCACTACGGTAGCATTTCTGAATAGTTCCATTTTCAGGGGGGTTTTGCCAGAAAGCCAAAGTAGATGCAAAAGGGCCTTAAAAAAAACAAAAACAAAAAAAACCTTTAAGCCTCCTTCCTGCACAGCCCCGCTGTGTTTCTCTCTTTGCAGGTGCCCTTCATAACAGCAGCAACTTCCCCCGGCTTGGTACAAAGCAAAAGACAAGACACAAAACTTACCCCCCGTTTGAGGCTGCGGAAGGAGGCGATGCGGGGTTTGACTGTCTTATTGATCTCATTCAGACAGTAAGACAGAGGGTCCCGGGTGAATTTGGGGGATGGAGGTCCGTTGGTAGCAGACGAGGAGGAAGGAGGAGGGGCAGAGATCACCGGGGAGAGGGGAGGGGGTGGGAGCTAGGGACAGACAAAGGGACAACAGAACACATGGGGACACACAATGGAGAGAACTCTGTAAGAAAATAAACAGGCACGCACACACACACAAAAAAAACCCCAACGCAGCACAGGGAGTAAAGGGGAGAGGGGTCAGGACAAGCTGTACCATCACAACCCACCAGCCGGGGGCAGCGAGGGGGAGGAGAGGGAGGCCCACCACCCATTTTGGCTGTCTCCCATGTGTAGGGAATCCCAGCAGCGAAGGGAAGGGGATTAGGCTCAGAACCCTTTCAAGGCCAGGTATTGTTCAAATGATCCTAAAGGGACCCGAGTCCCATGGGAAGACAAAGGACTTTGGGTGCCTAATTCCCCTAAGACCCTTGGAAATATGCCTGTTTTAAACCCTTGGGGTCCCATCCTGCACCAGGGGTGTGACTGACACCATGGATCGGGCCCCACCCTGCATCCTTGGCCCTTCCTCGCACCCATGTGACTGGGAAGCTTGACACCGAGAAGAGGACCCGGCTTTCGGCTCCCACCTTCCTCTCTTGGTAGAGGGGCACTTTGGTGGGAAAAGTGAACTTTGTTCATGTCTCCCATGGTGCACCACCTACCCTCACAAAGAGGGGAGACCATAATGCATCATGGGAGACGGTAACTTGGGGAGGGGGGGAATGTTACAACAGGAGGTGAGCAACATGAAGGTCCCTTGTCTGCTAAACCAGAGGCTGCTTTGCTCCTACAGGCCTGTGTATAACCCCCCGCCCCACACACACACACACCCCCATCTCGCGCTCTCAGCCTACCTCCCCAAGACCAGCCTGCACCCCTTCCCGTCACAGGCCCCCCCCGGCTAGGGCAGCTTGAAGAGTTTCGCTGGATCCGGGCCTAAATTCCTGCCAGCTTCAGTGCGGACAGTTGGTCTCATTCCCTTTAGTAAACCCCAGCCAGGGTGTGGGGGGAATATCCATTCCCCTACCCCACCCCTTACAGCAAGCTATTAGTCCCTCCACAGGGATCCTTCCATGTGATAACTCCCCCCCCACCCCTTCTTGAGTGCCTTGCATCCCGTGACATATCACCCCATAGAGGGAGCTTTTGGTTAACTGATGCACCCTCACCCCAGAGGTCACCTACCTCAGCTGGATTGGGGGGGGGGGGGGGGGGGGAGGAGAGGGGTGTGGAAATTTGAAGGCAGGAGGATCTGCAGGAAGCATTCATGGGAACACATGGCTAATCAGGGGGTGGGGATTGATGCCCTAAAGTCTCTGCCTTGGATATATGTTCCCTAAGCCTCCTTATCTCGTCACCCTCCTTACCCACCCCTGCATGGCACCAATGCCCCCTGCTTGCCGCATGGCACAATGTGCCCTACCCCCAATGCGGCTCCAGCTCCAGGGGTGAGAAGAGGCGAGATGCTATTTTTATACCCCTGCTGGCAGAGGGGAAATAGGGCCCCAAGCCAGAAACCCCAGATCCAAACCACAGCTTGGGTTTCCCACCAGTGGGCTACCTCCTACAGGGGAGACCCCTTCGGGTTTTCCCCATGCCACCCCGCTCCTGGGCGGACGCAGGGCGCCGAGCATCGATGTCTGCGTGTTGCCAGGTAGGAGTTTTTAGCGCATGCACAAAGCGAAGCAGCAAGCGGCTTGGCTATGAAACAGGTGCGAGACGAGGAGAGCAAGAAGTTCGCTCTAGGGTGGGTGAGGGAGGGAAAACTTGACCCGTCCAGCAGTGCCTGTGAAATGGGCCCAGCACACCCAGGGAGGCCCACAGAGCCTGGGGTGTAGTAGTGGCTCGGCGTGCAGAGTGCTAGAGCCCAGGTCCTTTTCTACAGGCTGCTATAAGCTGGGAGTACCCTTCCAGCTTTGCTGATTGGCCGGGCAGATCTGGAGCAGGGAGGAGTAATTGGCCTACTAACCAATTGGGCTTCACTCAGCCCTTCCCCGCCCCCTTCTCCTGCTCAACTTCCTTCCTGAGGGCCGCTCTAACTTACTCTCTGCTTCCCATAGGTCCCAGGCAGCAGAAAAAGCCATAGCGTGGATCACCCTGGCCATGTCCCCAGTATGCTGGGGGCTAGGCCCTTATGCCAGCTCCATGCTGGCCTGGGAGGTCCCTGAACAGGGTCTTCTCCATCCACATTAAGTCCCCTTTATGCACTGCAGAAAGACCGAGGAGTACTTGTGGCACCTTAGAGACTAATTTATTTGAGCATACGTTTTCGTGGGCTAAAGCCCACTTTATCAGATGCATGCAGTGGAAAATACAATAGGAAGATCACACACACACACTCTCACACACAATGAAAAAATGGTGGTTGCCATACCAACTCTAACGAGACTCATCGATTAAGGTGGGCTATTATCAGCAGGAGAAAAAAACTTTTGTAGTGATAATCAGGATGGCCCATTTCAAACAGTTGACAAGAAGGTGTGAGTAACAGTAGGGGGAAAATTAGCATGGGGAAAATAGTTTTTAGTTTGTGTAATGACCCATCCACTCCCAGTCTTTAGTCAAGCCTAAAGTTAATGGTAAATAGTTTGCAAATTAATTCCAGTTCTGCAGTTTCTCCTTGGAGTCTGTTTTTGAAGTTTTTTTGTTGAAGAATTGTGACTTTTAGGTCTGTAATTGAGTGACCAGGGAGGTTGAAGTGTACGCCGACTGGTTTTTGAATATTATAATTCTTGACATCTGATTTGTGTCCATTTATTCTTTTATGTAGAGACTGTCCAGTTTGGCCAATGTACATGGCAGGGGGCATTGCTGGCACATGATGGCATATATCACATTGGTAGATGTGCAGGTGAACGAGCCTCTGATAGTGTGGCTGATGTGATTAGGTCCTATGATGGTGTCCCCTGAATAGATATGTGGACACAGTTGGCAACGGACTTTGTTGCAAGGACAGATTCCTAGGTTAGTGTTTTTGGTTGTGTGGTTGCTGGTGAGTATTTGCTTCAGGTTGAGGAGCTGTCTGTAAGCGAGGACTGGCCTGTCTCCCAAGATCTGTGGGAGTGAAGGATCGTCCTTCAGCATAGGTTGTAGATCCTTGGTGATGCGCTGGAGAGATTTTAGTTGGGGGCTGAAGATGATGGCTAGTGGCGTTCTGTTACTTTCTTTGTTGGGCCTGTCCTGTAGTAAGGTGACTTCTGGGTACTCTTCTGGCTTTGTCAATCTGTTTCTTCACTTCAGCAGGTGGATCTCTTGTGTGGACTCATCCAGGCTGAGGTTGATGGTGGGATGGAAATTGTTGAAATCATAGTGGAATTCCTCAAAGGCGGAATCATGGTGGAATTCCCCGATAATGTCACAGCAAACCTGGTGGCTGAACTTTGTCCTCACCCACAACTATTTCACATTTGGGGACAATGTTTACCTTCAAGTCAGTGTCACTGCTATGGGTACCCGCACGACCCCATAGTATGCCAACATTTTTGTGGCTGACTTAGAACAATGCTTCCTCAGCTCTTGTCCACTAACACCCCTACTCTACTTGTGCTACATTGATGACATCTTCATCATCTGGACCCATGGAAAAGAAGCCCTTGAGGAATTCCACCATGATTTCAACAATTTCCATCTCACCATCAACCTCAGCTTGGACCAGTCCACACAAGAGATCCACTTCCTGAGCACTACGGTGCTAATAAGCGATGGTCACAAACACCACCCTATACGGAAACCTACTGACTGCTATCCTTACCTACATGCCTCCAGCTTTCATCCAGACCACACCACATGATCCACTGTCTACAGCCAAGCTCTACGATACAACCACATTTGCTCCAACCCCTCAGACAGGGACAAACACCTACAAGATCTCTATCAAGCATTCTTACAACTACAATACCCACCTGCTGAAGTGAAGAAACAGACTTTCTCTACTGTTACTCACACCTTCTTGTCAACTGTTTGAAATGGGCCATCCTGATTATCACTACAAAAGTTTTTTTTTTCTCCTGCTGATAATAGCCCACCTTAATCGATGAGTCTCATTAGAGTTGGTATGGCAACCCCCATTTTTTCATATATGTGTGTGTGTGTGTGTGTGTGTGTGTGTGTCTTCCTACTGTATTTTCCACTGCATGCATCTGATGAAGTGGGCTTTAGCCCACGAAAACTTATGCTCAAATACAGTTGTTAGTTTTTAAAGTGCCTCGTTCTTTTTGCTGATACAGACTTACACGGCTGCCACTCTGAAACCTGTCTTTATGCACTGCGTGACCAAATGGGGCCTCCAAACCATCTTTCACTAGACAGCAGCTCCAGGATCCCCAGCATCGGAGAGACGGACAGCCCTGTGACAGACTGACAGTAATCCCTAATATCCTGGACAAGCCGGACGGAATGAAGAGAAACTTTCCTGAATGAAGCTGCACTTCCCTGTGTTAAGAGTTCATACCTTGGGGGAGCGCTGTATGAAAATGCACCGGGCTGGGTGTGCGTGGGGTGTACCCTCTCTAAGAGGGAGGGGGAATGCTAATTAACTCAGTTGGCCACCTGGGGAGGCATCCATGTCCCTGTTCAAATCGGATTCTCCAGAGCCACATAGACCAGGAAGACAAGATCTGGATAAAAGCCAGGGTTCTAGCTAGATCAGAGCCTTCTTTCTGATCCAACGGACTGGTCCATGGAGGGGCCAGATCCTCAGGGAGCCTTGAAAGGACTTGGCTGACAGAGGCCTCCTAAAGCGGGGGGGGGGGCTGTTGGGAGCCGAAGTGCAGGGAACCGCAAAGGAATGGGTAGGCAGGGTGATACCGAGGGAGCTTGCTAGCGGGCACTTGGGTTCTTTTATTGTTCGTAGAGGCTCTCTCTGTAATGCTCTTTATCTTAAGCATGAAGGTGTAACACAGATCTGAAGCAATCCCTCCGTTCTCAGCAGGGCTGTTCTTGCTAGGAAACGCACAGTGAAGGCAGGGAACCGTGCAGCCTGGGACTCCCCCTGGCAGAAGGGAGCGAGACTTGGGGCTGCCTGCAGAAAGGGGACCGCTGCCGTTGCCCCGAATTGTGACGAGCCTCAGTGAGAGTTATAGAAAAGCCCAGAAAAGCTGAAGGGAGCTGACCGCACCATTGCCCCCATCCCCAAGGATTTCTCCGCCAGAAACGTGTCCCTTCCTCAGAGCAGCAGCCTGCGCTAGCCTCCCACGCAGGCCGGGATGTACAAGGGGAAAGGGGAGAATGCAGCCAGAATGTGGACGCTGGAGGAAGATGGAGCATGCAAAGGACAAACGTGACGCGGGGGAGCAGAGCTCAGAGGACAGCCAGGTCAGCGGTTCGGATCGGGGCTCCGTTCTGGCCTTAGTCTGACCTCCTGTGTCACCCACCCAGCACCTGCACACTAAAGCCAATAGGCCAAATACAGCCCACTAGAGACTAAACTAACACATGCCGCAGGCAGAGAATCGGAGGGACCCCTCCCCTGGGGCCCTGCATCGGCAGGGAATTAAGTGAGAAACCCAGATAAACCGACTCACACCCCACGCTGCAGAGGAAGGTGGAGAAAAAAAAAACAAAACCCAAGGCCGTGGCCACTCTGACCAGTGCGATCTGGGGTGATCTCTGTTCTGCACAGTACAGACGGGACATGGGGGTTAGGACACAGGTAACACATGGGGGAAGAGGACGGAAGAGAAATCCTACAAACACAGACGTGACCCTGGGGGGCGGGTTTCAAAGGGCTGAGACGCATGTGGCTGTGACCTGCTTTTCCTAACAAGCCTCTTGCTAAACCGGGCGTGTTGGGAGACCGAGTTTTTTTTATTATTATTTTGAAAAGGATCCCACACACGAGAGAACTGGCCCGGAGCACGGCCATCATTGATCCTGACCCATTCCACAGGGGAGTGTGTGTGTGTGTGTTTGTGTGTGTGTGTGTGGGGGGGGGGGGGGGGGGAGGCAGGTTATTAATAAACAGCCTCACAGTTATTCAGGGATCCCAGAACCAAGATGCAAAAAACACACCCACCCCCTCCCTGCCCCAAGAGCTCTAACCTGGCGTAAAAGCCAGGTCAAGATTCCTTGTTGGAACAGCATGTTCCCAAGGCTGCTCTCCTGGGGCGCGGGAGGGAGGGGTGCCTTGGACGTGACTCATGGAGGACAAGAGGATTGGGCAGGGCCAGCGGTGGAGGAGACAGAAAGAGAGGGGCTCATGCTGGCTGATTTGCAGCGTGCGCTCCAGAACTGGTTAATTATTAGCGTCTCAGCCTCGCTGGCTCACACCCATCCAGCACTCGAGAAAGACGGGGGCTTAATGCTCTTTTATGGCATCATGCACAGGCAGGAAGATGCAGCCAGGGAGAACGATCACAGACCGGGGTCAAACGGGGGTGTAGCCTGCAGCAAAGGGGGTTGCAGGCACTAGCTACCCGGGCATCTTAGCAGCCCTCGGGCCGGGGGGGGGGGGCAGCAGCTGAGGCCCAGAGCCCCCAGAACTGCATTTGGCAGCTGTTCCTCTACAGTTGATAAGGGATGTGGCCCAGGACCGGCACCTGGTAGCACCTGCCCCTTTGCATAGCTAGTAGGCTAGACAAAGGGGCAGAGGGAGATATGGACGGGCTCATGCCAATTGGTAGTGTAGGAGTGGTGGTGGGGGGGGTGGGGGGGCGCGCGCGGGTCTAGTGGTTAGGGCAGGGAGTCAGGACTCGTGGGTGCTAGTCACAACTCCGGGAGGGGAGTGGGGTTGGGAGTCAGGACTCCCGGAGCTGTGAACGGAACCCAGGAGTCCTGACTCCCAGCCCCCCTGCTCCAGCCACTAGACTCACCCCCTACTCACCTGCCACAGCTGGGACTAGAACCCAGGAGTCCTGACCCCCACCCCTGAGAGGGGACTAGAACCCAGGAGTCCTGACTCCCAATTCAGTGCTTCGACTGCAAGGTCCCGCTCCGAGTTCCAGCCAGGCTGAGCTGCCCCAGCCCGAGCAGTGCCCAGAGCCAGGGACTCAGGGCCTTACTGCCAGTTCCTACCTTATTCTTCTTGCTGAAGAGCCAGCGCTTCCCTTTGTTCTTGCCTAGCAGGCGGGGGTCCAGCCGGCCATCCAGGGTGCCCCGGGGCGTCCCCAGGCTGCTGTCCGAAGAGGTGCGGTTGATAGGCTGGCTGAAGTCTTCGAAGTCCACGTCTCCCGGCCTCTCGAAGCCAGACTTGTGTAATTCGATCAGCACCTGGGAGTCCTGCCGGCAGTGGGGCGAGGGGGAGGGCGTCACCACCGGGAGAACCAGAGCTGCTACCCTCCCCACCTAGCGCCCGCTCCTCCTCGCTGCAGCGTTCCTATCTCCCCAGAAACACTTGCACGCAGGGCTGGGCTCCAGCTCCTTGAAATGGGCTCTTCCCCTGCTCCACATTGATCTCTACAGACCGGACGCCAATCCTTATTCTATCCATGGACACAAGTCCAAATAGGACCCAGGCGTCCTGACTCTCAGCCCTATCCCCCCTCCACTAGACCCCAACTCCCCTCGCAGGGTCCTGACTCCCTGGGTCTGCAAGAGGAGCGGGTGTGGTGGTTAGAGCAGGGTGAGCTGGAGTCAGGATGCCTGGGTCCTTTTCCCATTCCCTAGGACACAAATACCCACAAATCCCTCTGGGTTTGCGATCTGGGGCCAGACTGACTTAACTCCTCCAGGTGAAGTAAAAGCAAAACTGCCCCCATGCTGGCCCGGGGCCCCTAGTGGAGGGGGGAGGTTATGACACCTGGATCCCACCCAGTTAGCCCCGCCTACTTTGGGGGGGGGTCTGCCTTCCTATTGGAGGGCAGGTGCTGTAGCAACTCCAATGGGCTTTCCACTCCTGGGGCACTACATTTAAAGAGACAGCAGGACCCACGTTCTTCTCGTTCACTGAGTCAGCCGCTGCCTTCATGCCATCTAGGCACTTGCCGATGATGGGCATGACTTGCCGCTCAGTCTCGGAGAAGATGCCGTAGCCTTCCTTCAGCCGCACCGTCCGCCTTTCGTCCATCTCCTGCAGCTTCTGCAAGGGGCAGGGAGCAGAAAACAGTGAGAATGATAAAAGCCCTGGAAAAGACTACATTATTAATTATTATTATTAATACCCAGCTCTTATAAAGTGCTTTATCCACAGATCTCCCAGTGCTTTACAAAGGAGGTCAGTGCCATTATCCCCATTTCACGTATGGGGAAACTGAGGCACAGAGAGGGGGGGTGACTTAGAATCATAGAATCATAGAATATCAGGGTTGGAAGGGACCCCAGAAGGTCATCTAGTCCAACCCCCTGCTCAAAGCAGGACCAAGTCCCAGTTAAATCATCCCAGCCAGGGCTTTGTCAAGCCTGACCTTAAAAACCTCTAAGGAAGGAGATTCTACCACCTCCCTAGGTAACGCATTCCAGTGTTTCACCACCCTCTTAGTGAAAAAGTTTTTCCTAATATCCAATCTAAACCTCCCCCATTGCAACTTGAGACCATTACTCCTCGTTCTGTCATCTGCTACCATTGAGAACAGTCTAGAGCCATCCTCTTTGGAACCCCCTTTCAGGTAGTTGAAAGCAGCTATCAAATCCCCCCTCATTCTTCTCTTCTGCAGACTAAACAATCCCAGCTCCCTCAGCCTCTCCTCATAAGTCATGTGCTCTAGACCCCTAATCATTTTTGTTGCCCTTCGCTGGACTCTTTCCAATTTATCCACATCCTTCTTGTAGTGTGGGGCCCAAAACTGGACACAGTACTCCAGATGAGGCCTCACCAGTGTCGAATAGAGGGGAACGATCACGTCCCTCGATCTGCTCGCTATGCCCCTACTTATACATCCCAAAATGCCATTGGCCTTCTTGGCAACAAGGGCACACTGCTGACTCATATCCATCTTCTCGTCCACTGTCACCCCTAGGTCCTTTTCCGCAGAACTGCTGCCTAGCCATTCGGTCCCTAGTCTGTAGCGGTGCATTGGGTTCTTCCGTCCTAAGTGCAGGACCCTGCACTTATCCTTATTGAACCTCATCAGATTTCTTTTGGCCCAATCCTCCAATTTGTCTAGGTCCTTCTGTATCCTATCCCTCCCCTCCAGCGTATCTACCACTCCTCCCAGTTTAGTATCATCCGCAAATTTGCTGAGAGTGCAATCCACACCATCCTCCAGATCATTTATGAAGATATTGAACAAAACCGGCCCCAGGACCGACCCCTGGGGCACTCCACTTGACACCGGCTGCCAACTAGACATGGAGCCATTGATCACTACCCGTTGAGCCCGACAATCTAGCCAGCTTTCTACCCACCTTATAGTGCATTCATCCAGCCCATACTTCCTTAACTTGCTGACAAGAATGCTGTGGGAGACCGTGTCAAAAGCTTTGCTAAAGTCAAGAAACAATACATCCACTGCTTTCCCTTCATCCACAGAACCAGTAATCTCATCATAAAAGGCGATTAGATTAGTCAGGCATGACCTTCCCTTGGTGAATCCATGCTGACTGTTCCTGATCACTTTCCTCTCCTCTAAGTGCTTCAGGATTGATTCTTTGAGGACCTGCTCCATGATTTTTCCAGGGACTGAGGTGAGGCTGACTGGCCTGTAGTTCCCAGGATCCTCCTTCTTCCCTTTTTTAAAGATGGGCACTACATTAGCCTTTTTCCAGTCATCCGGGACTTCCCCCGTTCGCCACGAGTTTTCAAAGATAATGGCCAAGGGCTCTGCAATCACAGCCGCCAATTCCTTCAGCACTCTCGGATGCAATTCGTCCGGCCCCATGGACTTGTGCACGTCCAGCTTTTCTAAATAGTCCCTAACCACCTCTATCTCTACAGAGGGCTGGCCATCTCTTCCCCATTTTGTGATGCCCAGCGCAGCAGTCTGGGAGCTGACCTTGTTAGTGAAAACAGAGGCAAAAAAAGCATTGAGTACATTAGCTTTTTCCACATCCTCTGTCACTAGGTTGCCTCCCTCATTCAGTAAGGGGCCCACACTTTCCTTGGCTTTCTTCTTGTTGCCAACATACCTGAAGAAACCCTTCTTGTTACTCTTGACATCTCTTGCTAGCTGCAGCTCCAGGTGCGATTTGGCCCTCCTGATATCTTTCCTACATGCCCGAGCAATATTTTTATACTCTTCCCTGGTCATATGTCCAACCTTCCACTTCTTGTAAGCTTCTTTTTTATGTTTAAGATCCGCTAGGATTTCACCATTAAGCCAAGCTGGTCGCCTGCCATATTTACTATTCTTTCGACTCATCGGGATGGTTTGTCCCTGTAACCTCAACAGGGATTCCTTGAAATACAGCCAGCTCTCCTGGACTCCCTTCCCCTTCATGTTAGTCCCCCAGGGGATCCTGGCCATCTGTTCCCTGAGGGAGTCGAAGTCTGCTTTCCTGAAGTCCAGGGTCCGTATCCTGCTGCTTACCTTCCTTCCCTGCGTCAGGATCCTGAACTCAACCAACTCATGGTCACTGCCTCCCAGATTCCCATCCACTTTTGCTTCCCCCACTAATTCTACCCGGTTTGTGAGCAGCAGGTCAAGAAAAGCGCCCCCCCTAGTTGGCTCCCCTAGCACTTGCACCAGGAAATTGTCCCCTACGCTTTCCAAAAACTTCCTGGATTGTCTATGCACCGCTGTATTGCTCTCCCAGCAGATATCAGGAAAATTAAAGTCACCCATGAGAATCAGGGCATGCGATCTAGTAGCTTCCGTGAGTTGCCGGAAGAAAGCCTCATCCACCTCATCCCCCTGGTCCGGTGGTCTATAGCAGACTCCCACCACTACATCACTCTTGTTGCACACACTTCTAAACTTAATCCATAGACACTCAGGTTTTTCCACAGTTTCGTACCGGAGCTCTGAGCAGTCATACTGCTCCCTTACATACAGTGCTACTCCCCCACCTTTTCTGCCCTGCCTGTCCTTCCTGAACAGTTTATAACCATCCATGACTGTACTCCAGTCATGTGAGTTATCCCACCAAGTCTCTGTTACTCCAATCACGTCATAGTTCCTTGACATCACCAGGACCTCCAGTTCTCCCTGCTTGTTTCCAAGGCTTTGTGCATTTGTATATAAGCACTTGAGATAACCTGTTGATCGCCCCTCATTCCCAGTATGAGGCAGGAGCCCTCCCCTCACAGACATTCCTGCCTGTGCTTCCTCCCGGAATCCCGCTTTCCCACTTACCTCAGGGCTTTGGTCTCCGTCCCCCGGTGAACCTAGTTTAAAGCCCTCCTCACTAGGTTAGCCAGCCTGCTGGCAAAGACTTGCCTAAAGTCACGCAGCAGGCCAGTGGAAGAGCCAGATATAGGACCCAGGAGTCCTGTATGCTGGACGGGCAGCTAGTTTGATTGAAAAAGGCTAGAGTTGTTTACCCTGGGGATGAGACCCCACAGAAATCCACACAATAATGAGTGGGACTGAGAAGGGAAGATCGGGTAGGGCTGTTCCCACAACACAAGAGCAATGGGATGTGTGTTTTGAATTTTCCACCTTTCAGTTTTAGTAGACGAGGAAGAAATACTTTTCCTCACGTGTGTACTTTGCCATCCTTGAGCAGTGAGTTCTGCAGGCTACGAGACCAGGACCTTCCCAAGATTCACACACAAAAGCTATGTAGTGAAAGCACCACAACTCCGCATAGCGCACAGGCTGTTCTATTCCCATCGAGCTATTTCCTTACTTAGGCTGGAAGCTGTCTGGGGCAGTGATGACAACTTGTTCCATGTTTAGACAGCACCGAGCACAGCAGAGTCCTGGCCCATGGCTTGGACTCCCAACATGTCAAAACCTGGCCTAGTGGTTAGAGCACTGCACGGGGCCTCGGAGACCTAAGTTCTGTTTTTGGCTCTGCCACTGGCCTGCTTGGTGACCTTGGGAAAAATCACTTTCCCTCTCTATGCCTCAGTTTCCCCATCTGTAAAACACGGATAATGATACCTTTTGTGAAGGGCTTTGAGATCCACAGATAAGAGCTAGGCATCATTATTATATTGGTATAACTGGCATGAAGTGGGAAAGAAAAAGAAGGGAAGGACAGAAAGGAGGAGGCAGGGCTAAGATTAAGTAGAAGGGGCTTATATTGATGGGGAGGAGCTTATAGTCAAGGGGAGGGGCTTACATTGAAGATCTGCGGCATCTCCAGGAAGTAGAACTGGCTCTGGTCCCGGTTGAATTTCTGCAGGAAGGAGGCGTATTCGTTCTTGCTCTCTTCCGCCATGTGACTGCGCAGATTGGCCTGCTGCTTCGCCTGCCGGGGTTAGAGCGATTGTCACACCAGGCCCAGCTCCGTCCCCGGGGGCAGACGCAGCCCAGGGAATCCCTTGTATTCAAACCCTGGGCCGGGGGTAAACTCCCCATCCTCAACAGCAAGCCCTGGGGAGGGCCTCTCTCCCGCCTGCTCTTCTCCCCTGCACCATACAGTTAACCCCCCCGCCCCCCATCACTGCACCCCCTGGTAAGGCTGGGGGGGGGGGGCCTGCATCATGCCAGGTGCTGCAGACACGGCCCCTGAGAGGTCAGCCTGAACAGCCTCGGGAAGGATCGTTAGCTCCATCACAGAGAGAGTGAAACTGAGGCACAGATGAAGTGACTGGCCCAAGGTCACCTGGGGCTGGGGGCGGGGGGAGGGGGGAGGGAGATCTATGGCAGAGCCAGGAACTGAACCAAGATCTCTCCAAGCCTGCACCATCCTCCTTCTCTAATGCAACCTCTCTGAACGCGGCCAGTTCTGGATGGTCAGCTCTTTGGGGCAGAAACCTGGTCTTCATACCAATCTGTGAAGCAGCTAGCAAAACCCATGGACTACATCACCCAATGGGTCCCCTCCTATCCTGCTGCACCCATTCCCATGCCGCCTGATGGTTCCCCCATCCCCAACAGGCCCACGCTAGAGGGATTCAAGCCAAGGAGACAGCAGTGTTCCAACCTTCTCCACGTCCGCCTTGGTGGCATTGAGGTCCTGGTCAAGCTTCTCGGCCGCCAGCATAGCTTTCTCCGCCTCCCTGCAGTCCCGCTCGAACTTGCGTTTGCTCTGTGGGGGGCGGGAAGGGGGGACGGCGGGGATACAAGCCAGCGTTACCTTGCTGGAGCGCACAACTCCTTCCCACCCACAGGATTTGGGGGAACCACAGGGGAGGGGGCTCAGGGACTCTCCCCCGTTACAGAGGAGGAAGCTAAGGTGAGAGGTTTAGGGACTTGCCCTAAAGCATGGAGTGAGTGTGTGGCAGAGGTGGGAATGGAACCAAGGTGTCCTGACTCCCAGCTAAGCCACTAGACCCAACTCCCCTCCCAGAGCTCGAAACAGAACCCAGGAGTCCTGACTCCCAGCACCTCCCATTGGTCTAATGCAGCAGTTCTCAAACTGTGGGTCACGACCCTACTTTCGCGGGGTTGCCAGGGCTGGTGTTAGACTTGCTGGGGCCCAGGGCCAAAGCCCGAGCCCCACTGCCTGGGGCCAAAGCAAAAGCCTGAGTGGCGGGGCACAGGTTAAAGGCCCCCTGCCTGGAGCTGAAGCCCTTGGGCTTCGGACCCCACTGACGGGGGACTCTGGCTTTGGCCCCCGCACCCGGGATGGCGGGACTGGGTGCGGGGGGAGGCGCTTCAGCTTCAGTCCCCCCTCCTGGGGTCATATAGTAAATTTTATTGTCAGAAGGGGGTCATGGTGCAATGAAGTTTGAGAACCCCTTGTCTCATGCATCAGAGCCCACTCCCTTCCCTGAGTTAGCAACAGAACCCAGGAGTCCTGACTTCTAGCCTTCCCCCCACCCGAACCACAGAACAGTTTTGCTGCACATGTTCTGGACTTCCTCTGAATAAAGCCCCTTTCATTCTCCTGAAGGCATTTCCTTCCACCAGCTGTGCTCTCTGCAAAGCACCAGCTGACCCGTGCAGCTGGGTCTCGGCGAGTGCCATCCAAAGCTTCCTCGCGGCCAATGGAAAGGCTCCCGGCGGCTCCAAAGAGCTTGGATCAGGCCCAAAGCGAGCATGAACAGAACGTAAACAGCTGGCCCTGTTCCCCGGGACTCACGTTTTCGAGTTGCTTGAAAGAGTTTTCTAGCTGCTGCTGGGCTCGCCGGCCCTCCTGGAAGTGCTGCAAAGAGGAGGAACGTCAGCAGAACCTCGTGATTTTCAGCCGTCTCTCCGTTCTGTGTTTGTACCGCACCTAGCGCGGCAAGGCACTACCAATGAATAACGTACAGCGCCTAGCACCAAGGAGCCCTGGCCTCTACCGTAATACACCTAACTAATAAATTAGCCAACACCAGAACGTTCTTCATCACAACCAGAATTTGCAGAAGTGGCTAGAGATTTGGAAAGTTTGAGACTCCTTAAACTGACCCTGATTTTCAGACAGCACCAAGCACCCTGCCCCAGTGAAAAAGTCG
This sequence comes from Chelonia mydas, assembly GCF_015237465.2. Lineage (NCBI taxonomy): Eukaryota > Metazoa > Chordata > Testudines > Cheloniidae > Chelonia > Chelonia mydas. The sequence continues at coordinate 14,367,198 of NC_051260.2, forward strand.
GGGTTCCTTTAAGAAGTCTCAAGGGCCCCAAATCACTAGGCACCTCTGAAAATTCAGGCTGTGATGAAGAATGCTCTGGTGTTGGCTAATGTATTCATTAGGTGTATTACAGTAGCGGCCAGGGCTCCATGGTGCTAGGCGCTGTACGTTATTCATTGATAGTGCCTTGATGAATGTCCTGCTGTTGGCTATTTATTAGGTGTATTACGGTAACACTTAGACAGCCCCAGTCCAGGGACGCTCCTGAACCCCTATAAGCTGCATTAGAGCAGCACCACGGGGCACGTACACGTCCCTTCTCCTCTCCAGGGAGACGGCAATTTTGGTAGTTCCCCAGGTTCTAAAAAAGCTCCTCAAAAGCAGTGTGACTACTGCACCCTACGATGCGCCCACCGATCCCATGTCCAGCCACGTGCAAACCCTCCAGGAAGGCAGAGGTGGCCCCAACTCCCAGAGGGAACGTCAGTCATTACAGCGAGCTGGCCGAAATTCTCACCCAAGGGACGCAGCATCTGCAGGGACTGAACCTGGGTCCCGTTGGAGCTAAAAGCACCCTCCTCTACCACTTGAGCCAAAGGCCCCGGTACCTTACTTCAAGGCAGTAGCAGGCTGTTTCCCCCTAGTGGGTGGGCCCTGCAAAGAGGCACACTTGGCCGGTACCATTACCCAAGCTCTTCAGGCTCAGTGGGGACCCCACGTATGTAACCCGGCCGCAAAGGATGCTCAGGGCTTAGCTGGATCCACATCCCCCACCCCCCTAGATATTACTAAGCCCTGGACAGTTGCACTGCTAGACAGGGAGGGGGAAAGCGTTACCAATTTCCTCTCCTGCTTGAGCTCCTGGGCATTCTTAGAGAGCTCCATGCAGATCTGCGTCATCAGGTTCTCCGCCACCACCTCCCTCTGCCCAGCAAAGTCATTGAGCTCCTTCACCACCTGCAGGAAGGCCTGGTACTGGCAAAACCTGGAGCATGGGCAGAGTTATGGGGCGAGCAACAAGATCATGTGAAGGTCGTTGGTGCAGAGGCTCAGTACATACACCCCCACCCCTCAACCCCCCAGCTCATCTGCCCCAGGCATCTCCAAACTCAGCCTGGATCAGAACAGGTTTCAGTCTAGGCCAGGATCCCGCCTCTGCTAAGCCCGGATGGGAATCTCCATGACGCACAAGGCCGCTCCACCGTGAGGAGGGGCTCAGTGCAACCACCTCTGGAGGGAATCCTCCGGCCTGCAGGACGCAGGAGGTCACGGATTCTAGGTCAAAGACTTCGAGCGATGGAGGATCCACCACATCCCTCCGATGAGTTGGCCCAAACCTGTACCTGGAGGGGTCTACCTAGCTTCATCTTCCGGCCATCAGATCTCGTTCTGTCTTTCTCTGCTAGAACAAGAGGCCTCAGCTACTGGAAACCTTCTCCCCATGTGGCTATTAAATCATCATAACAGTTCATTCTGGCCTTAATCTAGGAATCAATATGAGCTGCCTTAGAGGATGGTGCAAGAAACTCTCAATTAGTGCATGACAGGATAACCTGCTGACAGGGAAAGATGTCTCCGGCCCCCCGCAGTTAAAGGCTGGGGCATATGCCTTGAATCATGAGGCTTTATATCCTTTCCGAAACATTTTTTTTTTTTTTTAATTATTATTCTAACTCTAGATTTTCTAGATGAGGCAGGGAGAAGAGAAATCCCCATTACTAAAACCGGAGACTTATCTGAGCTTTGAGATGGTTTAACTGTCGATGAAACAGAACTTAGATCCAAAGCCACTGAGACTAGAGATTTTTCAAACCCAGAACCCAGTTTCCTTCATCCACAATAGTGACATCCTCATCTCTCAATACAGCCGATTGCAAACACTCCGGTGCAGTTCTCCAACTGGCCAGCAGGGGGCATCCTACTATTGACAGATCACCTGGCAGCCCTATTAACGCTCCCAGCACTACAATGGTAATGCTGGCCCAGTGCAGAGGCAAGGCTGGGGGGTGGGCCTGGAAAGCAAGCCCCTGCCCCTATCCCCACTCACCCCGCAGCAGCAGCAGCTCGGGCAGCCCCTGTGTCCCGGGGAGCTGGGCTCAGCGCTCGGCTCCGGGCACGGCACCCTGGCGTACAGGATCAGCGTGCTGCTTGGGCTTGGCCCGGCCAGACCTGAGCGGCGCCGTGAGCCAGTGCTCTGGGTGGCGACACCTGCAGCAGGGAGCTGGGTCCAGCCCCACAGGAACCGCTGCTGCAGGGTGAGTCACAGACACAGAAGAAAGCCACGGACAAAACGGGAAAAGTCACAGGGGTTTTCCCCAGCCACAGCATTTATGTTTTGTAGCCAATTTCTCTGTAAATGGAACAGCCACCTGTTTCGTGCAGGCCCAGCAGGGGGAAGACGTTTGGGGTGCAAAGTTCTGGGCTGGAAAGTTCTGAAGGAAGTGGCCAGTCTCGGTATTGGCAGGGGAGCAGAGGGTTGAGGAGGGTGTCTGATGGGCTGGATTAGGGCCGGAGTCAGCGGCTGATCCAGTCTGAAGGTTTGGATCAGCCATGGTCACCGGCTCTGGTGGGCTGCCTGGCGAGCTAAGCGTTCTGCCACTTCTGGCCGATCTCACGAGAGCAGCGGATCTCAGTCAATTTCCCCACCATCCAAGGGCAGAGCCCGGACCCAAACTGGGGGGCAAACAACAAGATCAAATCCAATGGCCCGACACGCCTGACGTTTCTGGGGTCTGGCTAAGAGGTTCCAGCCCATCTCTGCACCCTCACAGAAGCCTTTCCAGTGCTCTGCGCCAATCAGAAGTCATGGGCCTGGGGCAGGAATACACCAGACTGCATCAGACAGGCAGTCTACTCCATCGAGTCCAGGATCCAGACAGTGCCAGCACTAGACTGGATCTAGACTGTTCTCAGTGGTAGCAGGTGACAGAACAAGGAGTAATGGTCTCAAGTTGCAGTGGGGGAGGTTTAGGTTGGATATTAGGAAAAACTTTTTCACTAGGAGGGCGGTGAAACACTGGAATGCGTTACCTAGGAAGGTGGTGGAATCTCCTTCCTCAGATATTTTTAAGGTCAGGCTTGACAAAGCCCTGGCTGGGATGATTTAGTTGGCGATTGGTCCTGCTTTGAGCAGGGGGTTGGACTAGATGACCTTCTGAGGTCCCTTCCAGCCCTGATATTCTATGATTCTAGATGGCAGGTGTAAGAACCCCGCTGTATCCAATGTAAAATAATCTGCTCCCCGCATTAAGTGCCATCCTGGCCTCTAATAGTTAGAGAGCAGTTTAAATCCCAACGCCTGAGGTTTAATAACCCTTCCAGAATAGTCGTTAGCTGTAATTGTGATCACTCTGGATATTCCTGCTCCCACATAAAAGTGTCCAATCTCTTTTTGAAACTTATTAAATTCCTGGTTTCAACCACTTCCTGTGGCAAGGAGTTCCAAAGGGTGACATTCTCTAGCCTTTTATGTACATCAGGCTAGAGGACAATGCTCCCTTCTGGCCTTTAGATCTATTAAAGAAACTTGAACCATTGCAATTCATAGAGTTTAAGGCCAGAAGGGGCTATTCTGTTATCTCCTCTGACCTCCTGGAGGGCACGGGCCAGAGAATTTCACACAATTACTCCTGTGCCAAGCCTGATAACTTGCGTTAGTCCAACACAAATGCACCTTCCAGAAAGGCAGCCGGCCTGGATTTGAAGATCAAGGGATGGAGACTCCACTGCTTCCTTGCGGAAGTTGGACCAATGGTTTATCACCCTACCATTAAAACATTGTGCCTTATTTCTAACTTGAAGTTGTCCGGCTTTAAACTTAGAATCATAGAAACGTTGGGCTGGCAGGGACCTCAAAAGGTCATCTAGTCCATCCCCTGCCACACTGAGGCAGGACCATTTATACCTAGCCAGGCTTTTGTGTCCTTAAAAACACCCAGTCTTTGGTTCTCATTCTGTCTCTCTCAACTAGCTTAAAGAGAATGACGCGCCGAGATCAGATAGACAGAGGCACTTACTTGGATTCTGGATCTTCTCTTGTGTTCCGTTTCGGAAGATACTTTTTCACCAGATTCCTGCAAATGGGAAAGAAAAAAACCCACAGGAGAGTGGAGGTTTCCTGAGAAACAAGGGTAGGGGGTTCCCTGCATCAGGAAGATTCCAAGACAGTTACCAGCCAGAGAGAGGCCATCAGGCTAGAAGGCCCCGGATAGATAGAAACCATCGTAAGAAGTCGTCAAGGAACCCCGAGTCCCAGTTACAGCACCAGAAATCTACCAGCCCCACCCCGAGGACAACGGGAAAGCTGCAGACTTTTTGTGAGAGCGCAGCCCTGCCCCAAACTGTTCGTGAGCTAATTCAGGCCAGCAGTGTGAGGGGCAGCTGAGGCAGGGAGAGAGGTAGTGACTTGCCCAGGGTCATCGGCAAAGCTGGGAACAGAATCAGCTCTGCCGAGTCTCAATGCAGTGTCTGATTCACTGGACCCAGCTGGAACTATGTTGTAAAGTCCTTGGAATCCCTGTCCGTCGTAGTTACCTGGTACTGTAACGTCTGAGTGCCCCTCAAACTTTAATATACTTCTCCACACAGCCCATCAGGTAGGGCTGTTATCCCCACGTCACAGATGGGGAAACTGAGGCAATGAGCGAGAAAGAAAGAAAGACGGACAGACTTGATCATTTCCATATAGTGAACCAGTGGCAGAGTTGAGATGAACCCAGGAGTCCTGATTTCCAGGTCCCCTCTGCTTAACCACTGCACCTCACTCCCAGAGCTGGTCACAGAACCCAGGAGTGTAGTCTACTAGCCAGAGCAGGGCACAAGGAGCCAGGACTCCTGGGTTCTGACCCTGGCTCTTGGAGGGGAGTGGTATCTAGTGGTTTGAGCAGGTGGGACGGGGAGTCATGACTCTTGAGTCCTACTCCCAGCTCAGAAGAGAAGATTCTGTACTTCCAATTTCCCCTCTGATGTAGCACTAAACCACGATAAAAACCCAGGAGTCCTGACACCCGATCTCCCACTGCTCCAGCCATTCGACCCCACTCCCCAGAGCCAAGAAGAAAACCCAGATCTCCCCCTGGGGCAGTGGAAGAAAGAGGGCATCATGGGAACGGAAAACAAAACAAAACAAAACCCTTTTCTACACACAGCCATGACGGGAAGGTGCTTTTTGGTGGGATTTCACCCCAAGGCCCGACGCAAGCGGTCTCTGAAAAAGCTGGGCAAGAAAAGAGAAACGAAACCAAAAATCTCCTCTGCTAGGAGCTCGGAGAACCCCCCGGAGTGGAGGGACAGACAGGCAGCCTGGTGTGAAATGGGCTCGAGAGGGAAGCTCCCCGTAATGTGGTTTGCAAGAAAAAGGCAGCGTTCAGACTTCTGTGCCACATGCCTGCTCTTCTTGTCAGCTACCCCGGGGCTGAGCCAGCCTGGATGGGGCTCTTCCTTCCTCCTGCTAAATATAGGCCAGTGGCTTCTGACTGGCCTGTGGCAGAGACCTGCTTAGCAGAAAGGCTAGTCTGGCCTGGCACTTGCCCACAGCGTGAACAGCGGCTGCTGCCCCTTAAAGGGGACAGGACGAGGTGGCTGCCTTCACCACCACGTTGGCTTCCGCCCGGGGGGGGGGGGGGGGGGCCTGCTGCTGCAGAGGAATCCCCATCCCACCCCAAAGGAAAAAGGAGCTCCCAAGCCTGGAGCATGGCAGGATCCACAGCGTGGGGGGAGCCAGGATTCACAGCCACCACCACAGCCTTGGAGAAAACCAGCGCCAAGATTCACATGCAGCCGAGAGCGCGACCAGGATCCATGCCCCGGTGCCAGGATCCACACCCACAGCCTCCCTGGGCACCGGCAGGACCCATAGCGCATGGAGGCTCGGGCCGAGCCTCAAGGACCATGCATTGTTCAGCCCTGCTCCTTAGGGAGGACAGAAGAGGCATTTCCTTCCCCACCAGCCACGCTCCTATGATCTGAGAGCCAGGATGCCCAGTGCCTCTGGGATCCATCCTGGAAGGGCTTCCCCAGGCGTGCATGGAGAGAAAGCATGGCCTATTGGGTAAAACACTGAGCTGGGAGTCAGGACACCTGGGTTCTATTTCCAGCTCTGCTGTGCCCTTGGTCTGATTTCCCTGCTCTGTGCCTCAGTTTCCTTTCAACCCCTAGTCTGTTTAGACTGTGAGCTCTTCAGGGCAGGGACTCTCTGATCCGCCCCTGATCTCAGCTGGGGCCTCAGGTGCTGTCTAGGACACACCCAAACTGCACGCTCCGCTCTTGGCTGCGGATGGGTTCCTCTCCTGACACTCATTTCCACCCCACTGCTTTCTGTGGGGACAGGCTCAGCGCTAAGGGGGAGCAGCTCATAGGGGACTTCGGAAGGGGCTAGAGGTAGGGAAGAGCACAGCGTCAGCAGGAGGTGAGGGTCTGAGAAGCAGGTGGTGGGGATGAGGTTTTAAAGGAACAGGCCACCCCCTTCCCACCCACCCATTGGGCCCAAGCCTCTTGATCAATAATAAAGCACATTTCACCCACAAGCCTTCAAGCACTTCATAAAAGCATCACAACCCTCGTTTTAGAGATGGGGAAACTGAGGCACAAGAGGCAGCAGCAACTTGACCCAGGACACCCAGCTCTGGCTGCCGGCAGAAACAGAGGCCCAAGCCCCGGCACATCCATTCCCAGATACACACAGCCCACCCTGCCTGCTAGCACGGAACCAACCATTGTTTATTACAGTCACAGCTACAGGGCCCCAGCGGAGACCGGGGTCCGCCATGTGCTGGGTGCTGCCGAGACACAGGCCCTGCCCTAAAGAAATTAGAGAAGAGTGTGTCCTAGGGAAAACTGAGGCAGGGAGTGGGGACACAGAACAGGGGAGGGGCAGAGCTCAGAACAGAACCCAGGTCTCCCAGCCCAGGGCTCTACCCACTAGGCAATGCTGCCTCTGCTGGCTGGTTAGTTCAGGACAGACTTAAATGGCACGACCCCCTCTGCCTCAAACAGAGAATTTCCTAGCCCTGGCAGGAAACTCCCGGCCTCTCTTACATGATGTGGCCTTCCTAGAAACCAGAGCCACGGAGAGAGCCAGGCAGCCCACGGTTTCACTTGCAAGTTTGGGCACAGCCCCTCCCAAAAGCTGGGAGTTTCTTTCCTGGTTAGAAAGGAGATGGAGCCTATGAGATGAGAAAGGGGGGGGGGAAAAAAAACAACAACACACCCACTGGACATCCAAGCAGCACCTTGCAAACAAACCCACACCACACTGCTGAGCTGGCAAGATCTAGCTCGCTCAATTCACCAACAGACGAAGCTCGGCAGGGCTGGCCACGAGCCCCCGATACTGCCAGACGCTGCCTCTTCCGGCTTTGTCTGCCGCTCTTTAGTCATGATCTGAAGGCGGGGCTGTTGCATAGCAAAATCTTGTCCCCTCGCCCTGAGTTTCACGTTGGGTCTTTTTTTTTTTAATTCACCTACTGGTGGGGGCCGGGGGGGGGGAGGGGGGCGCTTTTTGGTTTGTTTTTTTTTTACTTCTCAGGTCAGTTTCAAGCTTTTCCCGGCAGCCACAAGGGCTAGAAATTTACATTTTAAAACCATCTTGTCAGCAGAGATGCTTGCGTAGACACCTGCGGCTAGGAGCTGAAGCGTTCGGAGACATGCTGTAAGTCGCGAGACTCGCAATACAGTGACAAGAGTTGGTTGCCCCCTACTTGAATTACGCCTTGCGTGTGTGTCCTCCCAGGCATAACGCTGCCCCCAGCTGGCAGGGTGGATCACAGTACCACCCAGCTCTGCATGTGTGTATTTACAGCCCGCTGACCGACCACATCCCCTCCTCCCACCTCATCCGCCGTGGCGCTTTTGCGCCAAGGCCAGCAATCATCATTGCCGCTTGGCCCCGTTTAGACAGGGGAGCAGCGGATATGGACAGTCGCTCCTCTGCTGCATTATTGACCGATCGGCGTCCCAACTCAACACTCACCCACAGCGACTGGGATCTGAAGTAGCCACTAACCACGGGCCACCGAAGCCGACGTAACACGACTAGATCGGTTCTGTGGCTGGATGGGTCTCGCCTGCGAAAGTTTGTTGGTAAAAGACCAAGGACTGGGCCAGGCTGGAGAAAGACGCCGAGACAGATCCCTCTAGGGCAGGGGGTGGAGGTGGACCAACAGAGGAAGGGGCAGCAAGACACTTGCTGTACAGTAACTCCTCACTTAATGCCCTCCCGCTTAACGTTGTTTCCAAGTTACGTTGCTACTCCATTAGGGAACGTGCTCCTTTAAAGTTGTGCAATGCTCCCTTATAACGTCGTTTGGCTGCCTTGTCTGTCCACTGCTTGTACGATTCTGTGGAAGAGCAGCGACTTTACAAGGGAGCATTGCACAAGTTCCTCTTCTCCGCCTCCTCCCCCTCCCTCCCAGCGCTTCCCCCGCCACCAAACAGCTGTTTCGCGGTGCTTAGGACTTTCTGGGGAGGGAGGGAGCAGGGAAGCTGCCCTCCCCCGGCAAGGCAGTGACATCCAGAACTCAGGGGCATTAGGGGCTGCAGGGCCCTGGGCTAAGGGGGTCCCGGGGCCCTGCCTGCAGCTCTAAAGCCGCTTTCGGAATGTGGCGGGCCAGAGGAGCAGGGGCAGCTGCGCAGCCAGCGGCCGGAGAGAAGCTGTGCTTTCCCCTTCAAAGCGCAGCTTCTCTCCGGCCGCCTGGCTGCATGGCTGCCCCTGCTCCTCCCGAGTCCTCCGGCCCGTGCTTGCAGGGCCGCATTCCAAAAGGGGCTTTAGAGCTGCAGGCCAGGGCCCTGCAGCCCCTGCGTTCCAGGTGGCCCTGCCTGGCCAGGGGGGCAGCTCCCAGAATCACGGCCATGGGGGCGGTGCCTCACTGCACGGAGCCATCTGCACACCCCCTGCCCCAAACAGGAGCTGCCCCAGGTAAGTGCTCTGCACCTCCTGCCTGCCCCATCCCTGAGCCCCCTCCCACACCCTAACTCCCTCCCAGACCCTGCACCCCCAGCCCCAGGAGGAAAATGGAGAGAAAAAATGAAATATGGGGGGGAGGGGCGATGAGAGAATGCTCCCCCTGCGGGGTGGGGGTGGGGGGTGGAATGAAGCTGAGCACAGGGCCCCACTAACTCTAAATCTGTCACTGGAGGGAGGGGGAGGAACGGGGAAGTGCCGCGTCCCCGCTCCTCCCCCCCCTCTCTCCCAGAAAGTCCTAAGTGCCGCCAAACAGCTGTTTGGCGGCAGGGAAGCGCTGGGAGGAAGTGGGAGGAACAAGGACGCGGCGTGCTCCGGGGAGGAGGTGGAGTGGGGGTGGGAAGAGGCGGGCCTGGAGCAGAGCAGGGACGGTAAGAGGCAGGCCTGGAGCATCCCACAGCAAAGTCAGCGCTTGTTCTTCTGGGGGAAGCTGCTGCTGCACAAGGTACTTCCCAGCGTCCTTGCCTGCCTCATTGTCTGCAGCGGGCTGTGCCTGTGTGGGATAAGCCAGGGGCGCATCCCCACCACAGTACAGTACCGTACAGTATATAATGCCAAAACAACTTCCTTGGAACCTAACCCCCCACATTTACATTAAATCTTATGGGAAAATTGGATTCATTTAACATAGTTTCACTTAAAGTTGCATTTTTCAGGAAGAGAACTACGCTGTTAAGTGAGGAGTTACTGTATCACTACTACTCCTAGATCTTCCAGAGGAGCTTTTTTGAAAGCCAGTGGGGCAATGAAACCTTTAAAGGGCCAGTGACCACTTCAAAGCACTGTTCCCTAGGCCGGGTGGAGACCCCCAAACAGCCACCTAGAGCGAGCATAGGAGGACCCAAGTATGAAAGTGACACAGAGGGAAAGTGACTTAAGGCTCCCTGGTGAAGAAAGCATGTAAATAGGGAACCGGCCAGAGAGCAGTCCTTGAGGTTTGTATAATTAGTCATCCCAGTGCACCGCAACCGTGGGGTGGGGGAGGGAGAGAAGAGGAGAGTTCGTTTTATTTTTAACACTATTTGAATTTATTGTCTGGCCAGCATCCCTGCAATAATAGGCGGTGATGTGGGGTTGGGCGGAGCAGGGGGGAGAGTGTGTCCGTGTACCACTCGCTGCTCTCTGCTAGATGGAATCAGAATGACTTGATTCTGTGTCATAGGCCCTGTACTGCTAACAGAGATTCTTCTGGGGAGGACAAAAGAGCGGGATGTGTGGGGATATTTGGGGTCGATCCCAGCTGCTCTTATCTGTCTAGCTAAGGAATTTATCTAACACCCCTGCCCCCCCCCCCACACACACAGTGATACCCTTCAGGGCAGGAACACTTTACAGGTGGGGAATGGAGGCCGGGAGAAGATAAGGGCCAGGTTTTTCAAGGTATTTAAGTACCCAGTTCCTGTTGATTTCAATAGGAATTAGGCATCCTAAATACCTTGAAAAATCTGACCCTAAGTGACTTGCCCACATCTCCCAGGGGTTTGGGGCAGAGCTGGGTATAGAACCCAGATCTCTTACATCTGAAACAGCCAGTCCCCTGCCCGCTGAACCACATGACCACCCAAGGCCCATGCTAGAGCCCTAGTCACCGCAATGTCCAGGCTTCCTCGGGATGAAATGCCCAGCAGCCGTGCTGTGTCACATAGGGGCAGTCGTGCAGCATACGTGGGAATCATGGAGCCCCTAACTCAGAAAGACTCAACTCTGCATCCTCAGAGTCCCCCCTGAACAGCACAGTGTGCAAGGGGGAGCAGCAAGTTGCTATCTTCCACCCCAGAAGCAGCCGCATTCAGCCAGCATCCATCCCTCCCCACATGCTCAAGAGAAACGTGTTACCCAGCAGCCAGGTCAAGAAAGCACCTTGCGTTTCCACGCTGCGTCAGCTCAATGGGGTGGGGAGGAAACCCCGAGCAGGGCAGAGGGACTCGGCAGACAGAGGTTAGAGGACAAGGCTGGGACCCAGGTGACCTGGATTCTGTTTGGGTTCTGCCACTCATCTGCTGGGCAAGTTGCCGCCGCCGGCATTGCAGAGGAGCGTTAGGTGCTTTCCAGCTAGGCTCCCTCCACTTTCTCACGCAGTTTTTGGTTCCCTCCCTTGGAGGTTGCTAGGATCCCTGACTGATATCGTCAGCTCCCTTGCCCCGGGATCTGAACACCCGATTCCTCTTAAATTCTAACAGGAAGGGAGTGTCTACACCCCTTCGCCAGCTTGGGAGCATTTCCCTGCCATCCTCTGAGCCGTCCAGTCCCCCTTGCCTGGGTGGGCCTGGCTTGGCCTTCTCTGCAGAGTTAACTCAAGCGTTGTCCCGAACACGGGTCCTGCCGGCGCACAAACCCCTCCCCCCTGTGCTGTGGGGCTGCTAACTGGAGCCAGTTGGCCCAAGACGGAGTGTAGGCTAAAGCCGGAGCGAGCACATCTCATCAGCTGCTAACACAGCCGCCTTGTAGTGTAGACTTGGCCGCAGGCTCGTGCCCCTTGGATGCTGCTAGCCTTCCCACCATCCCCCACACGAAAGGATAGCCAAGTTCTCCCAGGATGCACTGGGAAGGAAGTCACAGAGGGGCTCAACTTAGTGCAGTGCTAAGAATCATGGGACACGCCCCCAGAAGCCCCAGCAAGCACAAAAACTGGGGCAGTGATGAACACTGAAGAGGTCAGGTCCCTCACACAGACTGATCTGGGCGGCTTGGTAAAATCAGTGGAAGCAAACCACGTGTGTTTTAATACAGTTAAATGTAAATGTGTACATCTGGGACACCCAGAACGCACGCCATGCTTACAGGATGGGGGTCTCTAGCCTTGGAAGCAGTGACTCTGGAAAGGATCTGGAGGTCATGGTGGATAATCAGCTGAACACGAGCTCCCATTGTGAAACTGTGGCCAAAAGGGCTAATGCGATCATAGAAGATTAGGGTTGGAAGAGACCTCAGGAGGTCATCTAGTCCAACCCCCTGCTCAAGGCAGGACCAACACCAACTAAATCATCCCAGCCACGGCGCTGTCAAGCTGGGCCTTAAAAACCTCTAAGGATGGAGACTCCACCACCTCCCTAGGTAACCCAGTCCAGTGCTTCACCACCCTCCTAGTGAAATAGTGTTTTCTAATATCCAGCCTAGACCTCCCCCACTGCAACTTGAGACCACTGCTTCTTGTTCTGTCATCTGGGACCACTGAGAACAGTCAAGCTCCATCCTCTTTGGAACCCCCTTTCAGGTAGTTGAAGGCTGCTATCAAATCCTCCCTCATTCTTCTCTTCCGCAGACTAAATAACCCCCGTTCCCTCAGCCTCTCCTCATAAGTCATGTACCCCAGCCCCCTGATCATTTTTGTTGCCCTCCACTGGACTTTCTCCAATTTGTCCACATCCTTTCTGTAGTGGGGGGATCAAAACTGGATGCAATACTCCAGGTGTGGCATCACCAGTGCCGAACAGAGGGGAATAAGCACTTCCGTCAATCTGCTGGCAATGCTCTGACTAATGCAGCCCAATATGCCATTGGCCTTCTTGGAAACAAGGGCACACTGCTGACTCATATCCAGCTTCTCGTCCACTGTAATCCCCAGGTCCTTTTCTGCAGAACTGCTGCTTAGCCAGTCGGTCCCCAGCCTGCAGCGGTGCATGGGATTCTTCCGTCCTAAGTGCAGGACTCTGCACTTGCCCTTGTTGAACTTCAGATTTCTTTTGGCCCAATCCTTCAATTTATCTAGGACCCTCTGGACTCTATCCCTACCCTCCAGCATATCTACCTCTCCTGCCAGCTTAGTGTCCTCTGCGAACTTGCTGAGGGTGCAATCCATCCCATCATCCAGATCATTAGTAACGATGTTGAACAAAACCGGCCTCATGACCGACCCCTGGGGTACTCCACTTGATACCGGCTGCCAACTAGACATCAAGTCGTTGATCACCATCTGTTGAGCCCAACAACCTAGCCACCTTTCTATCCACCTTATAGTTCATTCATCCAATCCATACATTTTTATGGATTGGATACTGGCAAGAATACTGTGGGAGACCGTATCAAAAACTTTGCTAAAGTCAAGATATATCACGTCCACCGCTTTCCCCATATCCACACAGCCAGTTATCTCATCATAGAAGGCAATCATCTTGGTCAGGCATGACTTGCCCTTGATGAATCCATGTTGACGGTTCCTGATCACCTTCTTCTCCTCCAAGTGCTTCAATATGGATTCCTTGAGGACCTGCTCCATGATTTTTCCAAGAGACTGAGGTGGGGCTGACCGGTCTGTAGATCCCTGGGTTCTCCTTCTTCCCTTTTTTAAAGATGGGCACTATATTTGCCTTTTTCCAATCGTCCGGGACCTCACCCGATCACCACGAGTTTTCAAAGATAATGGCCAACGGCTCTGCAATCACATCAGCCAATTCCCTCAGCACCCTTGGATGCATTAGATCTGGACCCAGGGACTCGTGTATGTCCAGCTTTTCTAAATAGTCCTTAAGCTGTTCTTTCACCACTGAGGGCTGCTCACCTCCTCCCCATGCTGTGTTGCCCAGTGCAGCAGTGGGATGTGTAAACAGGGGAATCTCGAGTAGGGGCAGAGAGGTTATTGTCCCTCTATCTGGCACTGGTGCGACCGCTGCTGGAATCCTGCATCCAGTTCTGGTGCCCACAATTCAAAGAGGATGGGGAGAGGTCAAAGAAGAGCCATGAGAATGAGGAAAGGGTTAGAAAACCTGCCTGATAGCGAGAGACTCCAGGAACGCCAACTTCTTTGCATATCAAAGAGACGGTTAAGGGGTGACTTGATCACTGTCTATACGTACCTACCTGGGGGACAAATCTTTTATAAGGGGCTCTTCAATCTAGCAGCAAAAGGTCTAACACGGTCCGATGACTGGGAGCTGAAGCTAGACCAATTCCGACTGGAAATAAGGCATACATTTTTTAACAGGGAGAATCACTGAGCACTGGAGCAACCTGCCAAGGGCCACGGTGGATTCTCCATCACGGAGGTTTTAAATTAAGGTTGGATCTTTTTCTAAAAGCTCTGCTCTAGGAATTATTTGGGGTCAGTTATCCAGGTCAGACCAGATGATCACAATGGTCCCGACTGGCCTGGGAATCTGTAAATGTGGGCAGGAGGTGGGGGGCAGCCTACCCTGCCACTGCCCCATGCCATGCGCCAGTTTCTCCTGATGCCCATCACCAGGGATCTGGGAGGCAGCAAGCATATCTGTTCTGGAGCTAGGCAGAAGACGGTCTCCAGGGCAATCCTGAGCGGATTCACCAACAACTCCCCACAACCAAGGGCCAGGGCACAAAGTGAGGAGTCACTGGTAAAATCCAGCCAGCAACCTGGGAAGGAGTCAAACAAACTTGGACAGCAGCTCCCAGATCTCACCCTCCCCCCCGGCCCCCGGTTCGTCTGTATTCCAGGCTGGAAGCGCCAAGGGGCTGGCTGCCCTGCTGGCAGAGCAGCAGCTTTTGCGGGGGGGGAGGGGGGGGGGAGAAAGAGGTGGAAAATTAACTAGGAAACATTGAGTTGCACCTAGTTAACCCTTTGCTCCCTGCTAGGCCAGGCCAAGCAGGGATCTTGGAGCACAATGCAGATAAAATGGCAGACATGACACATGGGGGGGGGGGGGGGGGGGGAGAGGGGAGACGCGATGCATGCAGCATTATGTGCCTCCTCCCCCCATTTGCTCTTTGGCTTGTACTGAGTATGCTCAGTAACACTGCTGAAGCCAGGAGCCCTCACTCTGCTGCCGCCCCCCTCGCCCCCACTGACTATCGGCAGGTATGAGTGGTCTCTGCCAGAAGGCATGGACAGGTCAGGGGTGGGGGAGAGACAAGGGAAGGACAGAGCTGTGAGTGGGGCCTGGGATCCAGCCATCCTGCCAGCCAGTTCCCTGCACGACTTTGGGCAAATCCCTTCTACTGCCTTTGCCTCAATTTCCATTTCACAGATGGGGAAATGGAGGCACAGAGGGTCTATCTACACTGCAACGAACCCCCACCGTGGCAGGCCCGGGCCGTGGGACTATAAGATCGCAGTACAGACGTTTAGGCTCAGGCTCTGGTACCCACGTTACACAGCTCAGGCTCCAGCCGGAGCATCAACACTGAAAATGTTTAGCCCCGCATCTCGAGTCAGCTGACACAGGCCAACCCCGTGGGCGTTTTACTGCAGTGTAAACATACCCAGAGAGAGGAGACTGTTTGCTCCAAAGGTACCAAAGGAGGAGCTGAAGAGAAAGAACCCAGGAGTCCTGGAACCTGGCTCCATCCTCTAACCACTAGACCCCATTCCCCTCCAAATGCAGGGAATGCGACGCAGGAATCCTGCCCTGCCCTAGTTCTGGGAGGGAATGTGACTAGAACCCATGTGCCCTGACCACTAGGCCCTTGTGCCTTAAGCAGCAGTTCTGGCCTTTGTCCCCTGCCCTCCTACCTGAGCTGCTTGGCGTAGGCCTGCTCGATCTCCGTCCGCTCCTTCACGAACTTCACGTACTTCTCCATCAGATCCAGCCCCCACTGGGTGTGACGCTCTATGTCGTCAAACTGGTCCTGGGGGGGAAGAGAGGTGGGAGGTGTCACCGCACAGCTGGAAACAATACAGCGTCCTTCCTACGCCCAACCGCCCACTCTGATGCCCCCCCCCGAACGCTGGGCTCAAACCGCAGCGTTCCCCACCCTGCCCCTCGCAGAACCCCGGGTTCAATTCCCAGCTGTGCCAACTCGCACCCTTGGCAACCCACCCCTCTTCCGCCCGAAACACGGGGCTCAATCTCCTGTGGTCACACAAACACCCCCCCCAGCTCATGCCCACTAATCTCAGACCACCCCCCACCTCCTCAGTACAGTCCCTCACCCCTTGTGGCCTCTCTTGATCCTGCAAGCAAGCCACCTACAGACTGGGCCCCAGGAAAACACAATGGTAGGAGTCCCTAGTGCTCCCCCCATACACCCCCCCCATTCCCACCCCTCTCCACATCCCTGTCCCCAATTCCAGGCCACACACCTTCTCCCCCAGATCACCAGCCCTGACCCCCAACCTCCCCTCCTCCCAGCTCCCCACTGATCCCAGCTCCCCTGCATTCCCACACCTTCCCCTCCAGACCCTCATCATCCCTAATCCCCAAGGCCTCCCTTAAGATCCCCAGTCCTAATTCCTGCCCTCCCAGAGGCTGGGAAAGGAGCCCAAGTGCAGCAGCTCGCCTTCTGCAGGCAGTGGAGGAAACGTCTGCGTTCCCGTGGGCCCCCCCACGGGCTCGCCTCGCTGGCTGGCAGCCAGGCCCATTTAGAGCTTGGAGGAGAAAGACGCCAGGGCGGGGGGTGTGTTTATAAACCCAGCCACACAATGCGGCCTTGTTTACAAGAGCAGCTTTTGCCAGGGCTCAGGCAGGTTTCACATGGAGACCAGATTCCCCTGCCCAACGGCTCTTCTGGGCAAGGGGGAAATCCCTGGCACCAGACCCGTGCCCTTCCCACCCCGATGCCAGAGCCACCCACCAACCCAGCTGCAGCCCAGTCAAAATGCATCCTTACCCCCGCCTGGCCTCCAGCCCCTGTCACAGTGCCAGTCGTCCACCCCCAGCCCCCTCTGTCCCTTCTCCATGCCACCTTGGCACCATGGGTGCAACCCTCCCCCGCTGCAGGTGGGCAGCGCCTCTCAGGCATCGTCTGCAATGGGATTTTAGCCACTGGTGCCCCTGTGCAAACGGGTACACCCCCTCCCCCCCACCCCACCCTGGGGCAAAAAGGCTGCACTGTCACTAACAGGGGTTTCGGCCTCAGCTGAAACATCCGAGTTATATTAGTCGTAAGGCATTAAAGTCAACTCAACCCAGACACCCAGTAGTATGAACAGGATAAAACCCTCATGCTCCAGAGCCAGATGTCAGGAGGAAAACATTCCCATGGGGGAAAAACCTGCCTCTAACGGCCACCCACAGAGTTTCTTGCACCATCCTCCGAAGCATTGGATGCTGGCCCCCGTCAGAGATGGGATGCCGGACTAGACGGGCTCCCTGCTCTGATCCGGTGTGGCAAATTCATACGAAGACACATTCCCTGGCCTACGCCCCTTCATTTCTCTCTCCAGTGCTCTGTGTATTATGGCAGTGCCTCGAGGCTCAAACCATGCCCCATTGAGCCAGGTGCTGCAGACACATAGTCCCTGCCCTGAAGGCACAGGCAGAACAAGAACTGCCGGGGTTGTGCATTAACTATTATAAAAAAAGGGATATAAAACCTCAGGCTTAAAGCAATCTCTGTTAGTAATTGGCACAAGACTTCACAGGAGCCTGAATTAGGAGACCCATGGGTGTCAGCTAACATTAGACACACTATCTAGATTCACACGCTGAAAGGCCAGAAGGAACCACCATGATCTACTGAGCCTAACCTTCTGCGTAACACAGGCCAGGACGAAATAGACCCAGAAAGGGTGGAAGAGGAACACAGCATCTGGGGCACAATTTTCAGAAACCATTAGTGGTTTGGGTCCCAGCTAGGGCCCACCTTAACGCTGTGTTGGCTCAGTTCTCGGGACCCCGATCCTCAGAGGGCAGGTGCTCAGAATTGTGACCCACGTCTCTTTAAGGAGCCTCAGATCATGCACTTGGTGGCTTCTCCAAACACTTGAAGCTGTTTAGAAAGAGAAACCCGGGCTTGATCTAAAGGTACACTCTCTAGCTCAACCACCAGACGTGGGCTGGAGGCAGGATTCTCTGGGTTATAAAACAGGTCAGGTTCATCCAGCGTTTCTCAGCCCTTTCAGCTTGGCAGCTCCTTATTCAACATCAAACATTCACGGCAAAGGTCCCTGCTGGGTCCTGGGCATAAAGCCAGCCTTGGAGACGCAGCTCACAACACACTGCTTTTGGGCTGCCAAAGCCACCCCACAAGGCTGGGGGCCTTGCTCCCCCACAGGAGCCAGCACTGGGACCCCAACAAGTTACCGTCAGCCCCCCTCCCCCCATCCATGGGGAAGAGCACACTTACCCTGCTGTCCCAGCACTCAGCAGGGCATCTCTCCCCTGCTCCCGTCCTTATACAAATAAAGAGACCAGACCGGGACTCAGGAGATCTTAGCTCACTTCCCAGTTCTGTGTCTCACTCCACATGACATCAAGAACCTCTTTGTCTATTTCGTTATTACCATAGCGTCTCAAAGCTCCAGTCACGAACCAGGACCCCACTGCGCCAGGCGCTGCACAAACAGAATAAAAAAAGATGACCCCTGCCCCAAGGATCTTACAATCCAAATAGAAAAGAAAAAGATGACAGCTGGATATGGACAGACATACTTATCCCCCCATAGCACAAGGAAACGGACTATATTGGTCAGCCTGTCTCCCTCTCTCTGTGTGTCTGTGCAGTGCCCAGCTGTCTTGGTGCAACTCTAACAAACACTGAAAGATTTTGTTCAAAATATTAGATGCGAGATTCCAAGCGAAAATAAAGGTGGAGGGGAGAGGTTTAAAACATGGCCTGTTAGTGAGGAGAGCTCAGCAAACAGGTAGGAGCAGGGAGAAAGGAAAAGTCATGACATGGACTAGAAATAATGTGAAACGGACCCATTTTAGGCCCAGATCTCTCTCAAGAAGATTTGCTCTGCTGCAACTAGATCGATAGGGGCTACGGGAGTGCAAAGCAAGAGGGTATTTAGAGAAAGAACTACGCCACTTTTTAAACCCACATCCTACATTTGGCTGCTGTCTCTGGCAGACTAAATCCAATCCACCTTGCATGAAGGAGAAAGATCAGTACTGAGGGATATCTGAAATACTTTGCAAGGCACCTAACGAGCTCCTTCCATCAAAGGCTCTCTAAGCCCCTTGGAAACTTTGCAGTAACCCTCCCAGCAACTTGCTAAGTAGGGAGCTATCCATGTGTAAGACTAGGGGGGTGGGAGGGAATGACCCACAAGGAGGAAGTGAACTTGCCTTAGGGGAAGTTCTGTTGCCTCTTATACAAGAGGTCAGACTAGATGATCACAAGGGAATGTTGGAGTCTATGAATCCACAGTTAGTGCGGGCCCACAGGGCAGAAGTGGCGGAGCTGGGGGGTGGGAGGCGGAAAGAACCCAGGAGTCCTGCACTTCCACCCCACAATCATCCTTCTCCCCGTCCCCAAGTAAATGAGGATTAACGAGAGACAGGCTGAGATTTCAGGCCTGCACTCTTTGAAGCTTAACTAATGGGACCATTCTCCCTAGCGGAGTTGTCAGAGAGGAAGGCTGGCACCGTGGTTAGGGTACTCGTCTAGATCTTGGGAGATCCAGGTGTAAGGCCCTGCTCTTCCACAGAGACCTCAGGAGAGTCACTTAGCTTCTCTGTGCCTCAGGTCCCTAAAAAGGAGATAGCCCCGTGAGGCAGCACATCACTAACGGGAGGGTGAACAGACATTATGAAGTGCTCAGCTACTAGTGACGATGGGGGCCAGAGACGTGCAATAAACGGTTCCGTTTGCGGAGTCCCGACAGGATGCGACTAGAACAGTCAATTCCCAGAGTCAGGGCACGTCTTCACTAGACAACAAGGCGGCCCCAGAACACGACCTCGGAGTCACCTTAACGAGCACAATGTCAAACTACTACTTTGCAGATCGTGTAGACGGGGGAGCGAGCCGGGTTTAACATCCCGTCAGCTGGTCAGGATGGACTAAGAGCTCACCCCAGCCAGCTGACGCAACGTTAAACCCAGCTTGCACCCGTCCACACAGGAGCGTTTTAATGTCCTACTAGTTAACATGACTCTTCGAGGTTACATTCTAACACTGCCTGGGGAACCCATAAGGCCATGGGCCACCGCGCTGTTCAGAGCAGGGGGAAAGGTGACTCCTATTGCTTGAAGAGTTTAAGGCCCCCATAAAAAGAAACTTCACTGATCTAATCACCTCTGTAACCCCCCTCCCCCCCCCCCAATGCGACAAGAAGAGCCGAGCCAGCCGCAGAGGGGAAGGCAGGACTGCCTGTGACAGAATAGGGTGTGGCTTTATGGGCCTCACCTCGCATAGCTCAGAGCAGGCTGGGAATGGGGCCGTTCAGATAACGGACACCACGCCTGTCACCTGAGGATCTCAAATGCTTTGCAGAACGTCCAGCAGCATCCCTGGGAGGGATTTTTAAAAGTTTTTAGAAGGGGGGAAAACAGGCACAGAAGGGACTGTCACCTGATCGACTAGTGAGTTACTGGCAGAGACAGGAATAGAACCCAGGAGTCCTGACTTTTCACTAGACCCCACCCCATGCTCTAGCCACTGGACTCCACTCCCTCCCCATACCTAGGGATAGAACCCAGGAGTCCAGGCACCTGGGATCCTGTTCTAACCATTAAGCCAAAGTCCATCCCACAGATGGAAACAGAACGAAGTTCAGACGCCCCCCCTCCTCGAGCCAGGAATAGAATCCAAGAGTCCCGACTCCCAGCCTGCCTTGCACTAGTCATTCGACCCCACTCCATCTCTGGTGGTAATTGCTATGCAGCAACACTGAGGGGCATGTTCGCAATCAGAGTTACAGGGGAAGTTGAAGTAGAAGATTTACCCAAGATAAAGCCATTATATTAGGGCTAGTCTCCACTGGACTGTGTGGTCGGGGCACAGCGCTGGGAGAGAGCAAAAAACCCACCTCCTTGAGGGGTGTAGCTCCCAGCCCTGGGGCACTGTCTACACTGGTGCTTTACAGCGCTGAAACTTGCTGCACTCGGGGGGGGGGGGGGGGGGGGGGGGGGGGGGGGGGGGGTTGTTTTCTCAGACCCCTGAGCAAGAAAGTTGCAGTGCTGTAAAGTGCTAGTGTAGACAAGCCCTTAGTTTCTCCCGTAGTGAGCACAAATTTTTTATTTATTTATTTTTTTAAAAACAGACATTTGACACAGGATTGTCAGAATCCGGGAGTCCTGGCTCCCAGCCCCTCTGCTGCTCTAACCACTAGACTCTACTCCCCTCCCAGAGCCAGGTATAGAACCCAGGAGTCCTGGCTCCCAGACACGCCATGATCTCACTCCCCACTTTTTGAATACAATCCAGGCATCACCTCCCCATCTTCACTGCTCTACTCAGAGCACACTCCCCCTCCCAAAGCTGGGAATAGAACCCAGGAGTCCCAGACCCCGACACCGCCGTCTAGGAGGCTGTCCTTCCCTAAGGAATCAGCCAGGCACCCTTCCCCAGCGACAGTTACACGCTAGCCCTTTCGAGTGGAGTTGGCCCGTTTGCCATCGGACTGGGGCCTTGACACCAGGGCTCTGAAGCTCTCAGCACCACTCACAGGCTTCCCCAGCCGGCGCCAAGCGTGACTCACCAGCTCCCTGCCTTCCTGCCGTGCGTCGCAGTTGATTGTAATTAGATGCCAAAGAGCTACATGCCAGGTTAGATCAGCCTGGGGGCAGAGGCACCCGAGTGTGAAGGGGAAGGCAGCTCTGTATCACCCGGCATAAAAAGCCACAGGACGCTGGTTCTCAGTTACCTTGACCTTAATGGACCGTCCCTCTGCACCATAAAAGGGCCTTAGTTAAGGCAGCAAATCTTCCCCATGCAAGGGGCACCTCCGGCAGTGCGGAGCTGACACCTGGGTTCAGTAGTCAGCACACCATGTATTGGGCATAGCACGGTGCCTACTCCCTGCTCTCACCGGCCGTGGCCGTTGCTCCAGCTCCCATCCATATAGTGTGACCAGATGTCCCGAGTTTATAGGGACAGTCCCGATATTCGGGTCTTTTTCTTACAGAGGAGCCCCCAACTACCTCCCAACCCCTGTCCTGAGTCTTCACACTTTCTATCTGGTCAGCCTACATCCACACCAGCACAAGCGATTACATATCAGGCTGGGGCTGCCAGAGCAGCTAGGATTCAACTTCCTTGTGTTAGGCAGGGTCGTGAAGGAGTCCAAAAAGCTCAGGTTCTAAGGCCACCCTCCTCAGGTCTGATCTGGTACAAACACAGGCCACACGACTTGCCTGGATCCCTTCCTCTTTGAACTGAAGCAGATCTTTTAGGAAAAAAAAGCATCCAATCTCGATTTAAAAATTGCCAGCGATGGAGAATTCACCACAGCTGTTGGTAAGTTGTTCCCATAGTTAATCACACGCATCGATGAAAGTTTACAACATATTTCTACCCTGAATTTGTCTAGCTTCAACTTCCAGCCATTGGATCACGTTAGACCTTCCCCTGCTAGACTCAGGAGTCCTCTTATCAAGTTTCTGTTCCCCATGTGGGTACTTATAGATCAAGTCACCCCTTAACCTTCTCTCTGCTAATCTGAGTAAATTGAGCTCCCCAAGTCCCTATTTGCCAATCCTTTAAATCGTTCTCATGACTTCTCTGACTCCGTCCAATATCTTGACATCCTTCTTGAATTGTGGCCACCAGAACTGGACACAGTATTTCAGCAGCGGTCGCACCACTGCCAAATTCAGATGTGTAACCTCTGCTCTAGATTCCCGTTTACACATCCCAGGATCGCATTAGCCCTTTTGGCTACAGCGCCACACCGGTAGCTCAGGATCAGCTGATTATCCACCATAACCCCCTAATCTTTTTCAGTCACTGCTTCTCAGGAGTGAGTCCCCCACCCTGTAAGCATGGCCGACATCCTTTGTTCCTAGTTAGTGTCACATCACAGTTAGTCTGATGGATCTATTTTCCATAAACTCATGTTGATTAGCATTAGTTACCTGCCTTTAATTCTTTATTATCTTGAGTCCCAAATCAGCTGTTCCATTATTTACCCTGGGATCAACATCAGTCATCCTGTTTAGCCTTTTAAAATATTCTTCAAATAGACCCTTTCATCCAGACTTATAGATCTTCCACAATGATCAAAGAGTTATTGGGGGGAGGGGGAGGGGGGAGGGGGGCGGAACAATGCAAATGGTTCAGGAAGCTCCTCGCCTAGCTCTTTTATAACTGTTGGGTGCAAAAATACTCAAGGAAGGTTGACTTTGCACAGAATCTAGTACAACAGGGTTCTGGTTAACGCCTGGGGTTTCCAGCACTACTGTACCCGTGGCTCTTCTATGGTGCCTTCCACCCATAACCGCAAAGCACTTTACAAAAGGTGACACATCATCCTCCCTCCCATTTCACAAATGGGGAAACTGAGGGACAGAGACACAAGCCCAAGGGCTCACACAGAGAGCAGACTCGGGAACAGAACCCAAGCCACCTGCCTCCCTGACTGGTGCCCGATCTGCAGACAAGACCTAGAAGTTTAGCCCAGCATTCCACGTAACTGTGGGCCTGATCCCAGCTGTATTAGCATGGAGGGTGGAGAATGAGGTCAGAGTGCCAGGACTGCCCTCCCCAACCCTCCAATAAGCCCTCCAGCAACTGAGACAGGGTGCGGTCATATCTTTTATTGGACCAACTTCTACGGGTGAAAGAGACAAGCTCTCGAGTTAACATGCAAGCCACCAAAGGTACATCTACACTGCAGTTAGACGCCAGCCGACTAGGGCTAGAGCCCAGGCTCTAGGACCCTGAGAGGAGGGAGGGTCCCAGCGCTCTGGCCCCGGGCCCAAACATCTACATTGCAATTAAACAGCCCCTTAGCCTGAGCCCAAGTCAGCTGGCAGGGGCCAGCATGGGTTTTTAACTGCAGTGTAGACAGACCTGGTAAACGCAGCCTGGAACGGATGCTGCGGCACAAACAATGTGCCAGGTTCTGCTCCCATTTACGCCATCATAAAAAGTGATTGCAGGCAAAAGGAGTCACTCCGGATCTACGCTGGCAAGCAGAGATCAGGACGTGGCCTGTAGCCTAGTTCTGGGATTGGAGCCTCCTTCCTGAGCAGCGGACCTCATGTGACCTGCAGCCGTTCCAGATGCCTGGTTCTATGGCTCTCGCTGAGCCTTTCCCCAGCCAGGAGGGTTACGATCTAAGCTGCAAACTATTTATCCTAGGGACTCCCACTCCAGCCAAGTCTGCCCCACCCAGGAAACAATGACCCCCAGCCCGGGCAGAGTTAACTCCTTGAGTGCCAGAGCCGTGTCCCCCTTGATAGACCCCCATCGTGACAGCGGCACTGATCCCTGCAGATGGCTGAAATCAGCCCAGACTTCCGCCCCCGTCCGTTATCTGATGAGAGACAGATGGCAGCAGATTGGGTTGGAGGAGAGAGGCTTCCCAGTGGCCCAACTTTCAGGCATCGGTGCCCAAAACCAAGAGCAACATAAAGCACATCAGGAAATCTGGCTCGGGACAGGGGCCTGGCATGTGTATCAGAACAGAGCAGCCCAGCTGGGAGCTAAGGCGACAGACACCGATAGATGAAACACCCTAGAAGATCAGTCTTGTTACTGACCCAAAACGACCAGCCCACAGAGCGTGTACAAAAGTCTTGCAACAGGCGCCTATGAAACTTCTGGGTCTTTTTCCATTTACTTCCTGGCTTCCAAGCCTTTGCAGTCAAGTTTTGAAGGTTTCCCCCACAGCCCTGAAGGTTAGAAACTTAGCAGAGACTATCACATTCACATGACTCCAGAAGCCTCTGCCTTTAAGAAAAAAGCAGCCATCAAACGCCATGAGAGGCGTCAATAGGTGGCGAAAGAGGGCAAGTTCCCCTTAATGCAGAACCCCCACCCAACTCATGACACCTGCTTACAGAGAACTAGCCTCCATCCCACCGGGGGGGGTGGGGTGGGGTGTGTGTGTGTATCAGATTAAAGGATGTTCTCTGCTGTGGGTTTCCCCAATCCGACTGGGGAGTGTCCGAAGTGATCCTATTATTTCCAGCAAGAGGCCAGGATCTTATGGATCTCACTTTTCTCTTGCCCTTGGTATCCAGCCAAGATTCAGTTCCAGGTTACACACTGAGGTAAGGCCTTTACTATTAGCGGTTACAGATTGAGATCGGGCCCCCATTGGGCTAGGAGCTACACGGTCAGTCCCTGCCCCGGAAAGGGGAGACAAGTCCTGAGAGGTGAATGACTTGCCCCAGGTCACACCAGATGGCAGAGCGAAGTCTGCTGATTACCAGTCCAGTGCCCTACTCCTGGACCACCCTAAGCACTGAGGAAGGAAGATGACCCTCCCTGCACAGACTCCTTTGAGCTAAAGGAGTAACTCCATTAGCAGGCCGCAGCAGTAGGCTGTTATCTTTCAGAAGGCTGGCCACCAGAGGGAGACATGAGTGGGTGCATTAATACCACCTAGCTCTTACATACAGCCCAGTTCATCCACAGATCTCAAAACACTTGGGGCCAGTATCATTATCCCCATGTTATAGATAGGGAAACTGAGGCACGATGAGGGGAATGACTTGCCCAAGGGCACCCGGCAGGCCAGTGGCAGAACCAGGAACAGAACTCACATCTCCCAAGTTCCAGTCTTGTGCTCTGTCCACTGGGACACACTGCTCCTTGCTTAGCCAAGCTGGTTAGTTCTCTTACCCTCTGATCCCCCGCATCCAATAGGATGCATCCTCATGTCCCTAGTTGCAATGCTACGTCTTGACATGCTGCAGAGACACATCACAGCTTTCCTGATGGGGGGGGGCGGGGGGGGGGGGGCGAGAGAGAAGAAATAGGACTGTGAATTTGAAGGGCAATTCACGGTTAAGTACCAGTCCTGTAGAACAGGAATGATGGAGCCTTCTCTCCTGGGAGCTCCCTCGATAAACGGCCAAGACACCCTCGCAAAGGATGGAGCTAGAAGCTGAGTTGATCACATCTATGCTGCACCTAGAGCTACCCAGCTCCAAACTCCTGTCCCCAACGGGCACTGGGCCAGGATGGGTTTTCCACGAGCCAGCATTCTCCTGCCTGGTGGTCCCGGCCCGGAGTCAGGATTTGGAGGTGGATGTTCCCCATGGTACGCTCCGAACAGGAGCCACGCGAGTGCAAGAGACACCCCCCACCGCAGACGACAGAGAAACAGAGTCAACATGTCTTATATGGCCTGTTGACTGTTCTGACCTGGCCGCTCTGCAGGAAACATAACGGGTAAAGGCAGGCAGACCTCTTGCCTTACAGCCCCAGCAAGCTCAGTAATCAGACGCCAAAGCCAGATACTACAAACCCACCTGGCCTTTGCTACCGAGTGATACCGACGCCACCAGTTTTGAAACAGGCTTGGAGGGGAGATATGCCACCGAGGACAGACAGAGGCCTCCTAGAGCCAGGAAGCTGGGCCAGAAAAGCGGAGGTTGGCTCGCTCAGATCAGCCGAGGTTCGGCTGTAATAGACCGAGACTTGCTCTCCAACCGCAACCCTCCCGGAGCACAGACCCTCCGAGGGCTGTCATGGAAGGAAATGCCAATCCACCCACGGACTTCGGTGTCTTTCAGTGAGACGGGGGTGGTGGGGGAGGAATGTAACTCAGGGAGGTTTGTTGCAGAAGGAGTTTCCAGAGTCTGAAAGAAAAGCTACCCGCAGGAAGACAAGTCCTCAAGTTGGATGGAGAAGGGCCACAGGTAGAGAGAGATGGAGCCTATCAGACAAGGCCCATTTTGCCATGCAGTGGAAACTCTGAGGTTCTCTTGGCCAGCTCTTCGGTTAGGATCTGGAGCACCACGGGAGACATGCGGACGGCCGGGATTCCTGGGGCTAAAGGGGCGCTGTGCTGCAGGGAGCAGGGCTCAGGAGAGGGTGCTCTCCCTTTACATTCAGTGCGGACCTCAGTGCAGCGCTAGGGAGCAGGGTGGGTGCTCACGAGGGGCAGCTCTCCTCCCCACGCAATCCGTGCGGACCCCAGTGCTCCACTAGGAGGCCCTGTGCTGCAGGGGGGCTCAGTAGGGGGACTCCCAAGTCCTGGGCTCAGATCACTTTCCCCCAGGACATTCTTCACTTCCCATCCTGAATGGGGTGGATATTAAACAGTCGCTGTGCCCCACTCCAGAGCCAGCTACATCTCAGTGCCAGGTGAACGATCCCCGCACAAACAACTGCCATGTGCCACCCCAGAGGCAACTGCACCCCAATGCTGGGAGCAAGGAGAAGATGGTTCCATGGTTTGGGCATTAATATGGGACTCAGAAGACCTGCCACAGACTTCTTGTGTGACCTTGGGCATGTTGCTTATCTCCATTTTATGGCTGAGGAATTAATACCGCTGCCTTCTCTCAGAAGGTGTGTGAAAGGCACTGTTTAGGAATAGGGCATTCAAACTTGAGAGGCACTCTGATACTGTGGTAATGAGAGCCGTATCAGACATAGAACGGCCCGTGCTCCACCCCAGAGCCTGCTGCATCTCTGTGCCAAGCAACTGCACAATCCTCATGCCCCACCCCAGAGGCGGCAGCCTCTCACAGGTGGCCTTAGCTATCCCTGTGTAGCTTGTGAAGTACTTCGGTCCCTTCAAATCTATGAATCCTGTCGAATGGCACTGTGATTATCTAGTGTGGCTCCCTGTAAAATACAGGCCATAAAACTTCCCCAGAAAAATTCCTAGGGCAGATCATCTTGAAAAACTTCCAATCTTGATTTAAAAATTCCCAGTGTTGGAGAATCCATCATGACCCTGGTACAGAGGCGGATTAGGAGTGTGTGGGGGGCCCTGGGCCAGAGCAAGTGGGGGAGGCCATCCCTACCCCTTCTGGCTGCAGCCCCCGCCACCTCCTGGAGCGCCGGGTGGGTGGAGCAGGGCAAGCCCCCGCTCCCCACCAGGAGCGCCGGGTGGGTGGAGCAGGTTGGAGTGCAGGGGCTTCCATTTTTCCAGGGGCCCCCCCCCCAACTGGGTAGGTCCTGTGCCCACGGGCCCTGTGGCTAATCTGCCACTGCCCTTATAAATTGTTCCTGTGGTTAATTACTCTCGCCATTAGAAACATTTGCCTTTTTTCCAGTCTAAATTTGTCAAGCTTCAGCCTCCAGGCATTGGACCGTATTACACCTTACACAAATGTTTATTCTGCCAACGACCTGCAGCATGCAGGTACGGAGCAATCCCTGCCTTCGCGATTCCCTTTTCACTCGCCCAGTGATCAAATCCATAGCTACTGGCGTCGAGATGCAGCTGGCTCTGGAGTGGAGCACACCTGTGGCGTAACTCCACCACCCTTCAAGATAGGCAGCTACCATCACCACCCTACCTGCTTCAACCCTCTAAGAAGCAGCGCCCCAAGACAGCAGCTCCCCCTCTGCTGACGGGGTCAGGCAAAGAGTTCTCCCCCGCACCCCACATAGCTGGATCCAGACTCCTGCGGCCATTCACCAGCTGGGGGAACACAAAGAAGGGAGTATCACAACAGACTCCCTGGGGATCTTCTGGTTGTCAGCTTCCCACAGCGAGGTGTGTGTGTGCGGGGGAGGGGTGGTAGGGAGTCTCCGAGCGACTGCGCCCAAGGATCCAGCTTGCTGGCTCACGGAGGGTTCATTCCTCCCTAGCCCCCAGCTAGCGCTTCTGGAGTTCACATTAGGGCAGAACGCTGCGGCTGGCTTTTCCTGGCTCAGGGCGACGGGGAGAGGAGCAGAAGCGGCAAACAGGAGAGCGTCTCCGTGTTTTGCAGAAGGCTGTTTGGAGATTTGGGGGGGCGGAAGCGGGAGGCGGGGGTGTTGTCAGCAAGGGAGGCATGGAAAAGAGATTTACCATCCCTTCTACCAGGGCCCTGCCCCTATGTTAGGGCCAGGTAGCATATGGCACAGAGCCACTAGCAAATCTGGGAAGCAGTTTAGCCTAACGGTTAGAGCAAAGGGAGCTGGGAACAGAACCAAGGAATCCCAAGTTATTCGCACCTCCACCCTGCCTACGTGCACGACCTCACAGCTCTACACACTGGACCACACTCCCCTCCCAGAGCCAGGAGGGGAATCTGATCCACACACGCTCTGCTCCAGACCCCACTCTTGCCCATCACTGGAAACACAAGCCAGGGATGTTGCCTAGTGGTTAGAGCAGCAAGGCTGGGACTCAGGACTCCTGGGTTCTACTTCTGGGGTCTAGTGATTAAAGCAGGGGGGGCTGGGAGCTAAGACTCCTGGGTTCTACTCCCAGCTCTGGAAAGGGAGTGGGTTCTAATGGTTGGGGGCGGGGGGAGGGGCTGGGAACCAGGGGACTGGGTTCTGGCTTGGGGAGTCGGGTCTGGGGTGGCAGAGCCAGCATGAAGGACTCCTAGTTCTCTTCCCAGCTCCGGGAGAGGAGTGGAGTCTAGTGGTTAGAGCAGGGGCTGCTCATCAGGACTCCTGGGTTCTATTTCTATGACTCTCTGTGGGACTTTGGGGCTGGGGGTAGGAATAACCTCAGCATCCCCCTCTAAAGTGGGGGTAACCAGGGGCGCTGGAACTAGGGGTGCAGCAGCACCCCCTGACTTGAAGTAGCAACAACAACAAAATACATGGTTTCCGCTTTAAGTACTTGCACGATACAAATTGCTCCAGCACCCCTGGGGGGCAACTCCTATGGCGGGGGTGGGGGGCAGAGGGTTAGCTAACAAGTGTTCTTTGAGATCTTCCAACGATAGGCAGCAGAGCAGGATAACACACGGGCCAAGATACTCATCGGCACGATGAAGTTTTAATAACTCTCTCCAATACACACACCCCCAGAGCAGCCCAGCACGGCCAATGCTCCCCCCTCGCTGCTTCACCTCACCACCCTTAGCCACGTGACCATCATTTGACTATTCAAACCAGACGACCCCCACATCGGCCTATTTGCCTATACAGAGGAAGCTGCAGCCTCATTCCCAGGCAACGCCTTTGGCGCGGCGTGGAAGCTCAGGCAGAGAGACTGGTAGAGCCAGCCCCGCCAGGTGGAGGATCAGCAGGGCCGCGGTTAACGCTGTTAAAAGGGCAACGGTTGAGTGTCTGTGAGAGAGAGAGAGAGAAAGAACGAGAGACTGAACTAGTTAGAGGACTAGGGCCTGCTTTTTCATCGATCCCAAGGCCACTGTGATCCTCCGGTCTGATCTCCTGCAAAACACAGGCAGAGACCTGCCCCCAAACAATCCCTGTTTGCACGAGAGCAGATCCTTCGGAAACAAGCCAGTCTTGATTTTCAAATTGCCAGTGAGGAGGACCAATGGTAAATGACCCTTGCTCTTAAAATGCACACCTTCGCTACGGGCCGAGTTTGTCTAGCTGCAACATCCAGCTGTTGGATCTGGTCATCGCCCGCCCCTTGCCCCCCCTCCCCCCAACTCTGCTCTTCACAAGCAGAAAGAGACCATGCACATTTCATGATTTAGCTGCATTCTCCTCCCCCACACACACACACTGTTCTAAGCAAAATAAACAGACCAAGTCCCTTCTCAGGACTTATCCACATGGAGAAACTGACTGGAATAGCTCCCCATTTGCGCACACTACTCCAGAACAAAAAGCCACTTGACTGCAGTTCTTCCCCTCCCATTTATTCTGCCCTTCTCTGCCACAAAAGCACAAGAGAGTCAGCACAAAGTCACTAGCTCGCCCTCTGCAGCTGGTACCTCTGCCCTCTCCTCCCCATGAATAGAACCCAGGAGTCCTGCCTACCAGCTCCCCAGTTTAACCCACTACCACCACAGCTGGGAATAGAACCCAAGTGGTCCCAACTCCCACCCACCCTGCTCTAACCCTACTCCCCTCCCTAACCTAAAGTGCCGACTCCTTGTCCACCCTGCTCTAGCTGCTAGACAGCACTGCCATTTGGCCAGGATGGAGAGCTACAGAGAGGGCACGTTTAAGAGAGGCCTCTCCCCTTAGAGGGAACAATTCTCCGGCCCTCCTGACCAGCTGTAATGGATGCAAATTTAGTATACAATGCCAGAAACATTTCATGCAGGTGGGGAAACCTCCCACCCCATGGTAGGCAATGGTGGGAGTAAGCCAGAGAACGCAGGAAACCTGCAAGTTGGTACCACGTTGGACTAAGATCCCAGCTGATCAAGAAGCTAAAGAGGGTCAGGCTGGGTCTGTGCTCGGATGGATGACCAACACCTGAAAGGGTATTAGTGACACTCTCTGTGGCCCCAGTGGGTGTTTAAATAGCCCCAGCGGACAGATAATTCTGTCCAAATTCCATCTCAGGTGACTCATTCTGCTGCCTTAAACCTCCCCCTAGGTACAAAAATCACCGGTGCAGACTTCAGGTTTTAGCTGCTGAATACAAGTCGGTCTAGAGCGCCCCGATGCGAGAGAACTGGGTCATTATCCAGCAGCACAGCCCCGACCCGGCTCCAGCCACGGCACAGACTGCCACCCAGGATTACCGCTAGAAGACGGTCTAGCGCATGGGCAGCGCTCCCGCTGCTGGCACTGGGCTCCTTGGACTGCTGGTCACAAAATCAGTTTGCAATTCACAAGGAGTCTGCAGAGATCTCCACTGGAATCCAGGGTCTAGGGTTCTGGGAGCGGAACACAGCCCCCGTTTTTAGAAACTAGGTGCAAGTTGTTGTTTTTTTAAAACAGCGAGGGTGATGAGCCACAGAAAAAGCCTGCCTATGGCCGGAGTAGATTCTCCATTCCCTGAAGTCTTTCAATCAAGGTGGGGTATTTTGGTTAAAAAGCAGCAACAGCTCAAACAGAAGTTACTGGCTTGATACAGAAATCATCAATCCCCAGCCTGGGCTATGTGGATGTCAGGCCATAAATGTCCCTTCTGGCTTTCAAATATATCAGTCACCAGCAAAACGTGTGGGCTTCATGGCAAACTCCCCACAGCCCAACCCACCACGAGCGAGGGCAGAGAAGTTTCCACATCAGCAGGCTGCAGGTTATTAGGTGTATTACAGTAGCATTTAAAGGCCCCCAGCTGAGGTCTTGTCTACATGGGGAAGTTGCACAAATTTACCTTAATTCAGTTCTTAAGCAGATCTCCTTTGACTGGTGCAAACCCCAGCGTGCATGTTCCCATTTTGGTTTTACTCAAGTAGATTCAGGCTTTTTTTGGTTGAGCACAATTCAGCTGGGAACAGGATTAAACTAAATGGAGAAAAAAGCATCCAACATGGGAGTTCGCACCCGTTTTAACTACATCGGTTTAGAGTCTCACCTTAGTTAAATTGGTGCAACTTTCTCACGTAGACAAACCCAGAGATTTGTCTCCACCTCCCCCATGCAGGGGTGCTGAAACAATGTGTATAGCGGGGTGCTAAGAGCCATTGAACCAAGCGGTCAGCGCTGTATATGACGGAAACCACTTCAAGCCACGGGGATTCTGCCACACCCCCAGCACCCATGTCTCCACCATGCTTGGTGCACAGACAGTGCAAGGCAGTCCCTGCCCCACAAAGGGTTTATGATCTAAATGCACAAGACAAAGGAAGGACTGTGATCCCCATGTTAGAACTGAGGAAGTAGAGCCCCGGAGAGGACATGATGGGCCCAAGGTCATACAGGAGTTAGTGGCAGAGTCAGGAACTGAACCAAGACCTCCCAAGCCCCACCCACTAACCACAAGGCCACCCTCGATCTTTGATGAGGTTACACCACTGGCCTTTGACAGGGGTCTCTGCAAAAAAAAAAAAAAAAAAAAAAAACCACACACACCCTCCTGGAAAAAGAAAAGGAGGACTTGTGGCACCTTAGAGACTAACCAATTTATCTGAGCATGAGCTTTCGTGAGCTACAGCTCACTTCATCGGATGCATACTGTGGAAATTGCAGAATATCATTATTATATACACAGACACCATGAAACAATACCTCCTCCCCTTTTTCATGGTGTCTGTGTATATAATAATGATATTCTGCAATTTCCACAGTATGCATCCGATGAAGTGAGCTGTAGCTCACGAAAGCTCATGCTCAGATAAATTGGTTAGTCTCTAAGGTGCCACAAGTCCTCCTTTTCTTTTTGCGAATACAGACTAACACGGCTGTTACTCTGAAACCCTCCTGGAGAGTCTAGTGATTTTTGCAGCAGCCGATCAACTTTTCGGCCTGCCCTCTGGGCGGAAGGGTCTGTGGACTCTTTACAAGTTGATTTACCGCTGGCCTGTCAGACCTGGAGTCTGGAGTACTCCTGATAACAGATCAGGTAATAAGGTACAACTCCCACCCACCCCCATCCACACCCCAGTGAGTCGCTGCCCTATCCCGGGGGGCAATACAGGGGGAGGAGGAGTGGAAGGGGAATTCTGTCTCCAAGGATCATTCTGTTCTTGCTGAGATCTGCAGCGGGGGTTGGGGGCAAGGCACCCCACACATGGAGTGAGCTGTGGAGTCTCAGCACAGTTCGCAGAACACACGAATGGGGTGTGATTGTCCAAGACTTCCTGCAATCAGCTGGGCTGAATCCGAGCTAGGGAGAAGAGCGAATGGGCTTTGTGTCTCATCCCTGACCTCCACCCCCCAACTAGCGAGCTCCCGCCCCCATATAATCACAGCCAGGTCTCCGTCACCAGCCCCTTCCCATCTCCAATTTCCAAGCCAGCCAGCCCGCCCCCCCAGCCCAGCTCTTCCACGAGCCACTCCCAGGGTTTATGCAACCAGTACGGTGGCGTGCCAGCTCGACAAAGAGCTGCGAAGCCCATTGTGCAAAATCGAGAGCCAGCTCCAAACCCCAGTGCCATGGAGGGGCATGCACGCTAAAAGTGCCCCTGCAGCCCAGCCCAGCCAGGCTGATCCATGGCTCAAGTGACCCCCACAGTCTCCCGATCAGCAAGAGGGGAGCCTGGGGGAACTCCAATCTGGATAAACTGAGCCGGAATTCTAATGAGGCCACGAGGAGTGAGTCACTCCCGTTCAGAGCCAGAGAGCTGCATTGTTTGAGCTAATCAGCTCAGCAAACCCGTGGCTGGTTTCTGGACTGTCTGCCCCAGCCCTGAGACGCGAGCCAGCCTGCAGCAACGAGCGCCCAGTTTGACAAACAGCGGCCGGACGGCGTGGGGAGATCACACAGCGAGTCGCACGGAGCCGGGAATCGGGGTCTCAGCCCGGCACCTTATTACAGCAGTGCCTACCCGAGAGCAGGGGCCTATTGAGCCAGGTGCTGTCTGTACCCCAGCTCTCTGGGGCAGATTGTCTCCTGCTTACAGGCTTAGCTGACAAGAAAGTTCAGGGATGAGAGCAGGGAGGTCGGCAGTCAGGACTCCTGGGTTCCACTCCCAGCTCTGGGAGGCAAGTGGGATCTAGTGGGGTCGAGTAACGAGGTCTGGGAGTCAGCGGGTAGAGAACAGAAGAAGGTAAAGAGGTTACACAACTTGCCGGCGGCCGGGGCACGTGTCGGCGTCCGGATGCTCCTCTGCGAGAGGGATAAGCTAGAGGACGAGCGAGAGTATCGGTAACCCACTGCTGCTCTCGAGTTTCAGTGCCCCATATTTATACACAGCCTTGTCGATCGCCAGGCTTAGCACCTTCCAGCCAAGGACACCGAGTGCAAGTACAAACGCATTCCAAGCTGGGAGCGGGAATGGTCAAGTGCCATTTTAATGGCTCCAAAACTGGGAGACGCAGAAGAGAAGTGATTTGCCTAAGGTCACCCAGCAGGTCAGTTGCAGAGCCACGAATAGAATCCAGGAGTCCCGACGCCCAGCCCCCTCCCCCAACCTACTAGACCTCACTACCTTCCCAGAGCCCGCAATAGGACCAGGAGTCCCGACTCCCACTACCCCCACCAGACCCCCCCGCTCCTCTCCCAGAGGTGGGGGGCACAAGGCAGGCATCCTGACTCCTGAGCATAGGACCATCTTTGCCACTCCTGCAGTAGGGCGTCTACCAGCGGCAATCTCCGGCCGGCTCACGAGTCTAAGCGGCGGGTTTCACTCCAGGTGTCGTCCTTCCCTCGCCCTGCTTGGTTTCAGAGGACCCCCCCACCCTTCAGGGCCGGGGTGGGGGTGGGGGGGCAGTCTCAACTTCCTGCTGTCTCTCTTCCCCAGCAGAGCAGGAATAAACACAGGCAGGAAGTGGAAATAAAGTCCAGATGTGGGACCTGCAGAAATGCCTGCTGCATCCCGGTTCTTTTCTCTTTAATCCCCTGCCCCCGCGCCCCCCCCCCCCGCCCCCCCGGGCTCGGTAGGGTGGGGCTCGCGAAGGGCTCAGAGGCAGGAAGGCTTGGATTGGGGAGAGAGCACCCCGGCAGCAGCAGTGGAAGAAAGAGGCAGAATTGTCCTGTCTCCTGTCCCGCTCCTCAATGATGCTTAGAGAGGAAATTCGGCCGCCAGGCCACACTGATTAGAAACACGATTTATAATCATCTGTCACAACTCCGGGTGGGGGAGAGGGGGCGGATGATGAGGAGAGACTGATAGGAGTCAGCTGGTACTGAAGTTCCTGAAGCAGATCCAGGCTGGCTCAGATGAGAAGAGACCAGATCAGGCCTAGTGGCTAAAACAGGTGACAGGGGAGACTGGGAGCATCAGCACCAGGTCCTGCATGCCCCAGCCAATCGGGCTTTGTACAAGTCCTTTCCCTGCTCGGTGCCTCCGTTTCCCACCCACTCCTCTCATCCTACGGATGGGGGAGATCAAATTCTGAGCCTTGCTCATTAACATTTGTCCAGGGAAGCTCTAGTCTGAAAGCGACGGGGAGATGCACAAGCTCCATCACTGCGCGGTGCTTAAACACGACCAAGTATTCAAACAGTCTCGCTCTGAGCAGGGGCAGCAAGAGTGGCCTGGTGGTTAAAGCAGCGGGCTGGGTCTCAAGAGATCTGGTTTCAGTTCTTGGCTCCGAACGCCACCATGAGCAAGTCACTGCCTCGCTCTATTCCTCAGTTTCCCCACTGCAAAAGGGGGATGATCCTTCCTGCTCTCTGGGGTAGGGACTGTCACTTGCTAGATGGACATACAGCACCCAGCACACTGGGGTGAAATTATCCGGGGGGTCAGATAAGATGATCATCATGGTCCCTTGTAGCCTGAAAAATCCACTAGTCTCAGTTGGAGTCTCCAGGTGCTACAAATAAGGCAGCGGGCTGGGCCCTGGGAGATGTAGGTTCAATTCCTAGCTCTCCCAGTGCCTCAGTTTCCCCATCAGCAACTATTAGCACTGTCCATTTCCCTACCTAGCAGGGGTGTTTGGTGATGCAACAGCAATGGGCATAAAAGAATCTAGCTAGAGGCCCTGATAGTTCTTTCCTTCCATGACCCCTCTGCTTCTACAGCAAAACACGTCTCTTTGCAAACTCCGCTGGGATTCCTGCCCAATTCCTCTCAGCTGCCCGACCTGTTTGTGTCCTAAAAATAGCCCATGACAGAGTCTGCTTCTCCTGGCCTCTGCAGAGCAGCGCCTCATTGACTGACTGACTGACTGACACACACACACACACACGCACTTTTGCTCCTAACAAACAGGCCCTTGCTCAGCGCAAATAGGTGGCGGAGGATGGAACAAAGAGGGCAGATAATGCTCTGATCTCCCCTGACAAACTGTTTTCCAAGGCGGGAGACCCAGTTCCAGGGCTCTTTCGAGGAAAGGCCAGTGGAATGGAAACCTAGGTCTCGGATCCCCCCCTCCTGTGTCCTACGATCTCCTCCCACACGATGTGGCTGGGAACCAGAACGCTGAGCGCAGACAAACTCACTAGCGGAGGCACAAATGTATCAAGATCATTTATTCCCACGGTTGGGGTCCAATTCTGTGACTGTTCCACCCCCCACCCCTCCATGCACAGCGGATCTGTACCAGATCAGGCATCCTTGGAGTTAATAAGGATGACTTTGTGGTTTAGGCTTGGGAAGCAGGACTCCTGGGTTCTCTTCCCAGCTTTTTTCTTTTGGGGGGGTGGGAGGGGGGAGAAGAACATGCAGGAGTCTAGTGGATTAGAACATGTGGAAGGGGCGGACAGAACTCCTGAGTTCTATCCCTGGCTCCGAGAGTGGAGTGGGGTCTAGTGTTCACAACAGGGGGCTGGGAGCCAGAACTCCTGAGTTCCATCCCTGGCTCTGGGGGGTGTGGGGGGGCAGGGTCTAGTGGTCAGAGTAGGGGGCTGGGAGCCAGGACTCCTGGGTTCTATTCCCAGCCCTGGGAAGGGAGAGGGGCCTGAAAGCAAGGTAAGTCAACTGGACCACAAAGATGGGAACAGAATCCAGCAGTCCTGACTCCCAGACCTGCTGCTCTAACCAGTCGGAGTCAGGACTTTTGGCTTCTATATTACACAGGTAAGTCTGCTGAACTGGGAATGTTAAACAAGTCGCCTCCCTGTTCTGGGCCCCAGTTTCTCCTCCCATCCTTTGTCTATTTAGACTGAGCTTTTGGGGCAAGGACTGTTCCTCACTCGGTGTCTGTGCAGCACCATGGGCTCCTCATCCCAGGTGTGGCCTCCAATCAACACAGATAATAAATCTCTCCCCCAGGATCAATTCTAAGGTCCACTCATGGCAAACTGGGGACCCCACCAGGCTGAGTAAGTGACTGCTTGCATGCCCCTTGACCAGCCCCCCCCAAACGCACCCACATCCCACCGCCCTGCACCCAGGACCAATGGTTGCTGCATAGCGTGGGCCCACAAACTCTTACAGGCATTGTTATCTTTCCAGATAAAGCCTTTGTTACACAGCAAAGATCGCTAGGCCTCACAATAGACAGGGCAATTCGGGCCATTGTGTTGGGAGTTGGTTATCGACAGGGAACACAATGACTGGCCAGATTAAGTTGAAGCCCAGAGATTAACAGAGCAAAATCGGCAGGGCCATGGCCAGGAGGAGGACTGCACAGACTGGGATTTTAGGCACCAGTTTAACTTGCACCAGTGCAAACCACTGAGCGCAGATGTGACTTACAAGACCCGAAGAAGAGCTCTGTGACATTCAAAAGCCTCTCTCTTTCACCACCAGAAGGTGGTCCAATAAAAGATATCACGTCCCCCACCTTGTCTCTCCTATCTCCGGAGACCTGACCGAGGATCGTGGTGAATTCTCCATCTCTGGCCATTTTTAAATCAAGCTTGGATATTTTCTAAAAGTTCTGCTCCAGGAATTATTTGGGGAAGGTCTATGGCCTGTGAATTACAGGAGGTCAGACTAGATCATTCGAAGGCCAGAAGGGACCATTATGATCTATGAATTTATGACCCACCCACCATTTTGTAACTAGGGTAAACCACAGCATCGTTTATGTTAGGTGCAAAATGGTGTATTGGTGTAAATCATGTCTATGCTAAGGGGTGGCTGAAATCCCAACATAAACAAGGCCTTTCATGAGATCTGGTCTATTTCACAGGAAGGAAGGATGGGCCCAACGGTTAGGGGCACAACCGAAGACCTGGGGCACCCAGGTTCAGCACCTGCTCTGCCACAGACTCCCTGTGTGACCTTGGGCATGACCTATGTGATTTTTGAGGTGACACATTGGATATGTCTAGGCTGCAGTCAAGAGATGTCTTTGTCTGAGGGATTGGAGCAAATTCGGTTGTATTTTAGGGAAGGAGGCCCTTGAAGAATTCCACCTGGATTTCAACATTTCCACTCCACCATCAACCTCAGCTTGGATCAGTCCACACAAGGAGATCCACTTCCTGGACACTACAGTGCAAATAAGTGATGGTCACATAACCACCACCCTATACCGGAAACCTACTGACCGCTATACTTACCTACATGCCTCCAGCCAGGACACATCACACGATCCACTGTCTACAGCCAAGCCCTAAGATACAACCAAACTTGCTCCAATCCTTCAGACAGAGACAAACACCTACAAGATCTTTACAAGCATTCTTAAAACTACAGTATCCACCTGGAGAAGTGAGGAAACAGACTGACAGAGAGAGAT
The DNA here is from genome assembly GCF_015237465.2 of Chelonia mydas. Lineage (NCBI taxonomy): Eukaryota > Metazoa > Chordata > Testudines > Cheloniidae > Chelonia > Chelonia mydas. The sequence continues at coordinate 14,405,680 of NC_051260.2, forward strand.
GGGTACCCAGAAATCACCTACTACAGGACAGGCCCAACAAGGAAAATAACAGAACACCACTGGCCATCACGTACAGCCCCCAGCTAAAACCTCTCCAGCACATTATCAACGATCTACAACCTATCCTGGAAAACGATCCCTCACTCTCCCAGATCTTGGGAGGCAGGCCAGTCCTCGCTTACAGAAACCCCCCTCAACCTGAAGCAAATACTCACCAGCAACCACAAACCACACCACATAAACACTAACCCAGGAACCAATCCCTGTAGCAAACCTCATTGCCTACTCTGTCCCCATATCTACTCGAGTGATAACATCAGAAGACCCAACCACATCAGCCACACCATCAGAGAGGCTCATTCACCTGCACGTCTACTAACGTTATATATGCCATCATGTGTCAGCAATGCCGTGTACATTGGCCAGACTGGACAGTCCCTACGTAAAAGAATAAATGGACACAAATCCGACATCAGGAATGGTAACACACAAGAGCCAGCGGAGAACACGTCAATCCTTCTGGGCATTCTATAACAGATTTAAAAGTAGCTATACTTGAACAAAAAAACTTCAAAAACAGACTTCAAAGAGAAACAGCAGAACTAAAATTCATTTGCAAATTTAACACCATTAATTTGGGCTTGAAAAGGGACTGGGAGTGGCTGGCTCATTACAGAAGCAGCGTTGCATCTCCTGGAATTGACACCTCCTCATCTATTGTTGGGAGTGGACACCATCCACCCTGATCGCATTGGCCCTGTCCACACGGGTTCTCCACTTGTGAGGTAACTCCCTTCTCTTCATGTGCCAGTATATTTACGTCTGCACCTGTAATTTTCACTCCATGCATCTGAAGAAGTGGGGTTTTTACCCACGAAAGCTTACGCTCAGATAAAGCTGTTAGTCTGTAACGTGCCACCGGACTCCTTGTTGTCTTCACTTTTTTTGGTTAATCTCCAATCGGTTTAGATGGATACTTATTCCCAATTACAAAAAAGGCAGCTGAACTATTAACTCAGAAAAAGGCAAATCAGAGACACGAATTCTAAAAAAACCCACATGCACGTCCCCACCATGCAGCCATTCGTGCTGGAATATCTGACATTGCCTATTCGTCAGTCAATCAACCAGCTTGCCAAGCTCACCTGAGCTAGCTTTAAGCATGGGCTCCCTCTTCCCCGAGTCTATAGCCAGGAAGATCCCGGATGGGCTTGCACTTGAGCAGCTAAGCACATGCTTCCACAGCTTCAATCACTATTGGTAGCGGAGCTGGATTCAAGCTAGCTCGGTACGTCTATACACGCTGCAATCAGACCTCTGACCGCAGCATAGCCACACCCTTACGTGGGGCCTCTCTCATGTGGGGACAACAGCATGTCCCTCCCTCACTAGAGGGTTGTGCAGAAAAACACATGAACAAGGGAGATGATCAGATACCATGCTGATGGGAGCCACATCTGAGACAGACATATCTGCGAGACTCACCTTACGGACACAAGTCTCTGCTCCATCAACTCACCAGTGAGTCTATCCATCCCGATTTCAAAAGCTGCCTTTGCCAGACGCTTCAGAGGAAGAAATCCTGTGGTTATGATTTGTCTTACTGTGGTGCCTCAAAGCCCCCGGTCATGGAGCAGGACCTCGCTGTGCTAGGTGCAGTCACAGAACAAAAAGACACTCCCTGCCCCAAAGAGCTTGCAGTCTAAGCAGTGAGGGGACAACTTGCCCCCAGGGAAAGTTTCCACCTAAGCCCAAGAGAGTTACATGCCACAGCAAGCTTCCTAGCCCATAGAATATCAGGGTTGGCAGGGACCACAGGAGGTCATCTAGTCCAACCCCCTGCTCAAAGCAGGACCAATCCCCAATTTTTGCCCCAGATCCCTAAATGGCCCCCTCAAGGACTGAGCTCACAACCCTGGGTTTAGCAGGCCAATGCTCAAACCACTGAGCTATCCCTCCGAAAAGCTTCCTTTTAAAGCTCCTGGTTATTTGTTCCATTCTCACACATCTGGCTTCCATGAAATCTTGTGGCCAAGGGTTCCACTGGCTAGTTGGGTGGGGAAGAGCGTGGTTTCCTTTCCTGGGAAAATAAGGGAACATGTAGAAACCCTGGGAATCTAGGGAAATCTAGAGTGGGGAAAGACAACACAGAGCAGGAGTTAGAGATAAACGTTAATGCTCCTTTTACTGTGACAAGCCAGACACGCTAATTTTCAAGTGTTGGTTTTACGACTGTTTGAGAGGGGGGAAATTACGACTTAATTCTGTCCCCACGCAGAAGGGATCAAAGCACCGCCAGATCTATACTCCTACATACAGAGCTGTAGCTCCAAAATCCATCCTGGTGAGATTTAAGGGGGCCATTGGCTCCCCTCTCCCCACACCTAGCTGTCCCAGTCCCCTGGGGAAGTGCTAATCAGGGATGATGGTAATCGCATTAGCAGCAACACACAGCACAAGGGATTTTAAAGGAAGCAGGGAAATCTGGACTGGGGTATTTAATCTCAGAGTCCAAGCAATCAACACCTTGGTATTTTCGCTACCTATTTCTCTCCCCCGCAGTCAAGAACAGTGTCCAAGGGGGCGTCACCTGAGAATGATGCAGCATTAAACTTGATGCTATTTATGCGGCTTCAGACAGGATGCACCCCCCCGCCCCAACACCGCAAATCTTCCATAGCCCTTTTAATGGCCATTACCCAGGAGGGCGGGAGGCCAGACAGCACCTTCAGGCTGCCATTTAGAAAACAAAAACCACACATCAAGGTTAAACAACGATTAAACCACCAATAATGAGAGTAGGGGCACTGAACACACAATCCTATTTACTGCACCAAAAGCAGCTGTTTAACGGGACAGAGCCACCTTTGCTGGTGCAGGGCAGCACCCAGGTGTAAAACATTTTCCCCAGCTCAAAGCCGGGCGATTAAACAGGTGGCTCCATTTTCAGGTCATCGCCAGGGTGGGAGTTGGAGGCTCGACAGCTACTTGGGTGCTAGAAGTTTTAGCCCTAAGGGCCCTTTTCTGCTTTGGGAGCCAGACACCCACACAAACACAGACCGCGTCAGTGCAAACAGGCAAAGCAGATTTTTGACCTGGAAGAGACTAAAGCAGAAGCAGCAAACCGTAGTGCTGCAAAGTCCAGTCTAGAAAATCTTACCCTGTCTACCAGTAGTGGGGCCTAGTGGTTATTTCCTGTCACCTCGGGAGACAGGTTCTGTTCCGGACTCCGCTACCGACTTGCTGGGTGCCCATGGGCAATTCACTTCCCTTCTCTGTGCCTCAGTTTCCCCTCCCACCCTCTATCTGATTGTGAGCTTCTTGGCGGGGGCAGGGACTGTTTCTGCAGAATCTAGTAGGATGGGACCCTGATTTCAGTTGAGGTCTGTAAGTGTGGCTCTCCTACTATCACTAATCATGTTTCTTACAGTAGTTCCAAAAGACCAACTGAGATCAGGGCCCCTTTGTGCCAGGCGCTGCACAGACACACAGCAAGAGACAGTCCCTGCCCCCAAAGAACAGAGAATCTTAATCCCAACCCCTTGTTTGATGCATCTACATAAGGGACTAGACACTGAAGGCTGTGGAAGTGGGGCAAATCCCCATTGCAGATAAGGCCTCCATGGCTCAGCTCTGCTCAGAGGCGGAAATTCCCCATGGGCCCCTCCTCACAGCTGCGGGTGGGAAAGGACCTTGAACAAGGATGGGGGTTGCGTCAGAGAGCCATTTATCTGGTTGGAGAGCATTTAAAGCCCCTAGCAAAGGAATGAGGACAGGATCAGATCCAGAAAGCCACAGCCCCTTTGTGCCCTTACATATCAGCTCCTCACATCTCCATCTCCAGCGTTTTGGCGGTTTAGATTGCAGTGCTGACAACAGCGGGAAGTTAATTGTTGCCAGAGCTGTTATAGCCTGTGAAACAAGCCATGGTCCACTCTGCTACTATCAAAGAATGTCCACCCTGCTGCAGGAGAGATGTCAGACCCTCCCCTCCCTAGCACTGATTGCCAGAGAGCATATGCCCTGTGGCAGTGAAAAGACTCAGGTGGGGGGGAGGAAGGGGAGGACATAGAAAGGTTCAGGGGCTGACAGAGGGAGTGCACCTTGGGGGGGGCGGCTGGGGGGGAGAAAGAGGGTCAGTCTGCCCTTGGAGAGGACAGATAGAGCAGGGAAGAGTTGTATAGTTCCAAGCAACATGGTCAAGTAGATAAGATCAGAGGGAATCAGGACTCCTGGGTTCTTTTCCCAGCCCTGCCACCGACCTTGGAAAAGTCACATCCCCCTCACCTGGCCTCAGTTTCCCCTCCCTTTTGATTTATCTGTTTAGAGTGTAAGCTGTTTGGGGCTGCCTCTTAGGCTGTGTCTTCACTAGGAAATCGGCATACTACACTGGCACCGCCCTCCTAGCGTGGATGCAGCAACACCCGCAAAGCTGCACCTGGTACCACTATATTAAAATCCACCCTGAGCGAACCAAGCTGCGCCAGTTTTGCCGACATAGCTGCGTCCACACTTGGGGCTTCTGCTGGCCCAGTGGTCGATCAGGGGATCACACCTCTTCACAGAGCTGACTGACACAGCTTTGCCGGCAGAAGCCTGTTGTGTAGACACAGCCTTATCAGGAAGTCTGATCTCCCAGTGTGACAGTAATACAAATAATCATAATAAAATCAGGGTTTCAGGTATAAACACAAGTGACAGGATTTCTTGCTTAAAGGGCTGCCATCAATCTAAAAGCAGCGTCCTTTCCATCGGAATTCCACCCTCCTGTTGTTACAAGTCACACCCAAGGGTTCTTACAGTTTAAAGGTAGAAAATGACACACACACACACTGCTGCTACTTGATGCATCTAAGAGTACTTGAATCTGGTCAGTTTCACCAGTTTTCGCCTGCAGCTGCCTTTTACACAGCAACAAGGGGAAGGGAAATTCCTTTTTAAAAAGAGAGGACAAACAAACTGTAAAACCACAGTAAACAGCAGGGAGAAGCTTACAAGTCCCTGAAGAGGTGAGGCTTCTGTTAACACTGAACATTGCCTCAACTACAAACTGGGGATAGGAATCGCCATGCTGGATGAAATGAACCATCCATCTCGCCCAGTGGCAATCTCTGCAGCAGCACCAGATGCTTAGAGGAAGGCGCAAGAAACCCCAGAGTTATTGGGGACCCGAGCGAGAGGTCAAGAGGAGCCTGGCCCTGGGGGGCAGGAAGTGTCTTTGCTGCAGAGTTAACTACTGTGATCAGCCCCCCGATCTGAGCAGCCAGCCAGGGTAGCCTAGGCCTGGCGTGGGCAGCCACCCTGCACAGCCCTAGCGTCATCCCCGCTGCTGGGTCACTAGGCCATCTGGGGGGCACATCCCATTATCCTCCGTGCTGCAGTACACTCCATGATTCTTCCCCTGGTGAATGGTGGGAGAACCTGTTGGTCCTCCTGGACACGCAGAGGAATTGTAGGCAGGTACCGCAGGACCAGCGACACTTGGGTGATTTTTAGCCTGTATCCCTCTGCACACTGGACGGGTTCTAGGCCAAGTGAAAGGTGTACCACCAGGCAGACCAGCTTGCCTGGGGCGAGATGATTATGTGTGGATAAGAAAGTGGTGGGAATAACACCCAAGTAAGACCCTAAGTTAACTCTGCAGAGAAGAAGGTATCAGCCATCCTAAGGCAGGAGGATTCATGGCCCTACCTAAACTTTGGGGGTTTCGTTTTTTGTTTTATTATAAGCCAGGATGCTCTCATCCATATACGTGCCTTCTTTTAAATCCTGCTGAGGTTTCAGCTAACAGTGTCTTGTGGCAATGAGTTTCACATGCCAGCTACATGTAATCGGGGTGGGGGGGCACTTCCTTTTATTGGCTTGAACTCTACCACCTTTCAAGACATCCCTTAAAAGGGAAGCTCCTACATAGTTTAGATCCAACATTTATAACTACTTAAAAAAAGTTTCACAGCAATTTGGCAGAAATCAATCTTTTTGTGACAGTTTGTGCACATTTTGAAGGGGTGGCGGGGGAAAGAGGGGGTCTTCCCATGCATGGTCCGCCACCAAGCTATCCCAGCAGGCACTGTTAACTAGGAAGCGAAACAGTCTAGAAACAGTAGTGAAACTGACTAACACAACTTCAATCTTCAAGCTGAGTGAATGTAAACTAGAGCTGTAAGAAACCGGATTTTAAGTAAGAGATTCAGGTGTCCTCACCTCCAGTGTCTCTAGCACACTTTGTTTTACAGGTGGGTGGAGAAGATTAAATGGACTTGCCCGAGGTCATGCAGCAAGACTGTAGCAGAGCTGAGGATTGAACCCAGGAGTCTGACTCGGAGCACAAAACCACACTCATCCAGAATCCCGACTCCTAGCTTTTCCCCCTCCTTCAGCGGCTACAGATTTCTGCTTCCCTTCAGAATCGTCTATTTCACCATACTTATAAAAAGCCAGCCGAGAAGTTCTTTTACCACTCCCTCCAAATGACTTTCAAGATTTTGGATCAAAGATAAGACAAAGCTTCAGAACAGGATTGATCTTGCATGCAGAAGATTTAGGAACCGAAAGCAAGAGGCCAAAAAGGTGTGGGGGGAGAAGGACACACATTTTAAGTCAGAAACGTGTTGCAAAGTTTCCGAGTGGACTTAAAATTCAAAGCCAGGGGGATCATCAGCTAACACTCAGAGAGGTTTGAACTGCTAGGCACCAATTGGGTCTGCTGAGATTTGGAGAAGCCAATGCAAAAGGAACGCAGCACAAAAAAAAAAAAAAAAGTTCCCTGAAAACTGATCCTGCTTTGCTGGAAGCTGAGACCTTGCAATAGCTGCTCGAATTGATTGTTCAGATGGCAGCAACCTGAAGTGACCCCACTTCCTCACCTCATCCCCTCTCACAGCATCATCTGGGGAAAGTAACCCACCTAGTAGTATCCCCCGGGATGGGGGAGTACTTCGTGTTGCAATGCTCCCCTGATGGCTCCATGGGCTTGGACAGACTTTAAAGGGCCAGAGCTTCATTTACACTAAGGTCCCTTTTACGCCTCTCAGGCGGCCAAACGAAGCCTTAAAGTTGGCATCAATGTTAAAAGAATTTGGCGTGAGAATCACATCCAGATTTCTCTTTAGCTTTCAGATCCAGGCTTGGGCCACATCGGGAATTAGCTGCGTTGGTGTTGCCAGGTCAAAACTGCTATTAGCCCAGTGGGTGCTGACCCCCACCTTGAAACCAAGGATTAGTCAGCACTGGCAGCAGCCTCAGCGTTTGGCTTCTTACCCTGTCCCGAGGCTCTGCCGAGGGTGCAGCTGCATTGAAAGGATAGGTGGCTTCCAGCCAGCTGGACCCCGGGCCAGTAGCGGCTTCGCAAGCGGCCTATCTGGCTGAGCTCGTGGGGAACTGTGGGATAGTGGCGAAGGACCAGCCCCATTTGTGTGTGGAAACACGACCCAGCCCCACACTGGCACCCTGCAGCACAACCCTCCATGCTATTGAACGGGGCTCCCAGGGAAGTTATTCCAGAATGAGGTACGATTTGGACTTTCAGTGCTCTAGCTATCCTGGAATCAGAGCACGCACATGGGGAGTTTATCCAGATTAGCTATTCCAGCCAATTTCATCATGTAGACAAGCCTTTAGTAGTAAATTACAGTAGCACCTAGAAGTTTTAGCATAGATCAAAGCCCTGCTGGGCCAGGCACCATCCATGCACCTAATAGAAAGTTCCTACCCCAAAGAGCTTCTCAAAGGACACAAAGGAAAGATCCTTATTTTACAGATGGGAAACTGATGCACGGAGCAATTAAATGACTTGCCCAAGGTCACACAAGTATGCGGCAGAGCCAGTAATTGAACCCAGGTCTCTCTCATCCCAGCCCAATGACTTAACCACCCTTCTTCCCCACCCACCTCCCCCTGTCCTCACAAGCCTCGTAAGACTGGTACTAACCTCACTCAGCAGGGCTGGTTACTAGGTTGCGTTTTGATACAGTCCCTTCCGGGAAGGCCCCTCCCTGGTGTCAAATGCAACCCACATGCCACACATCACAGAGGCCAAGGACAGGCTTAGTCAGGGAAGAGGAAGCCAGCAATCCTATCCATCCGTGAAGTTGCACAACAAACAAGGGACACTAGGATGCAGCAGTCCAGCGCCTGCTAGAGAGGCACCAGAACAGACACAGCAGCAGGGCTAACTCCAAAGACAGCCCACCCCCTGGGCCGGGACCAGTCCCCATGGGCCATTCAGACTCTGCTGAGGGAGGCAACAAGAGATGGTGCTAAATAGGAAAGTGGTGGGGGAGGTTGTATGAAGCAGACACCTGGGAACAGAACCAATTTGCCTAGTCACACGGCATAAGCCCTCGCCCCCCTACCACTACCCACGGACTCTGGGGGCACCATGGGGATTGTTCAGTCTGACCTCTTGCAGAACACAACTTGCAGAGTCCCACCCAGCTGTGGGGCCTAGTGGGTAGAGCACTGGACCAGGTCTCAGGAGCCCTGGGTGCAATTAGCTCTGAGATGGGCCTGCTGGGTGACTTTGGGCAAGTCATGTCCCTGCCCTGTGCCTCAGTTTCCCCCTCTGAGAAATGAGGGTAATCCTGTGGCCCTTCCTTTGTAAAGCACTTTGAGGTCAGCTGATGGAAAGTGCTGTAGACCGGCTAGGTGATATTACTACTCCTGAGCGAAAGCCACCCCTTCATCGCCACACGCAGGGCTAGTTCACTTCTTAGCAAAGAGACCCTCTGTGCTTCTAGGGCACCAGGGACAGTCTCAGGTTACCAGCCACAAGTTACAACAGTAGCTTCCCCGTGCACAGCCTGTCCTCCAAACATAGTCCCCTTCACAAATGACTAGACCCAGAGCTTGCATCCTTCGCTTCCTCTATACCCCCTTCCCCAGATGCATTGTTTTCCTGCCCCCAGTCAGCCTCTGATCCACACCCACCGCTTGCTTGAGCCTACAAAGTGTGAGACAGTCTCCATGGTAACTGGGGCTAAGGCTTCTCCAGGCAGAAGCCAGATTCAATGGGAAGGGAGCGGGGAGCTCAGTGGGTTCTGCAGACACAGGAGAGACCACGAGACTTGCAAAAAATGTACCATTTGCACCAAGCGGAAGACTAGCCCCTCCACTGCCACCAGCAAAGGTCTGGGGCAGGGCCCTAGCAAAAGAGACACACGCTGCTGGGAAAGGGGCTCTTGCTGGGATTCCTCCGCTGGAAGGATATCATCTCATGTCAGCTTAGAAGAGGAGCTCTGCAAAAGTGCCTAGTAAATAGGAGAAACCCCTCCCCATTTCCCCCACCCCATCTTCATGCCCTTCAAAACACAGAGCTGTCCCATCGCAAGGCATGGCAGGTTTGCTATGCGACCCTCTCCTTCCCGCCTCCGTCTGTTTGGGGTGTGGGGAGACTCCTCTTTCCCAGCAGAGGGAACTGTTGCCTTTCAGGGATGAGAAACTCCCACAGGGCCCCCCCCCCCCCCCCAACAGCAGCTGCAAAACTTACCAGTCTTGTTCATTTCGTTACAGCTGCTGTGGGCAGAGACGCCCTCCCTCCGCCGCACCAGGTCTCCTTGGGCTACAACATTTTTAAATCAAAACTCGTCAACTCTGCAAAAGTTGATGGCTCAGGGTCATTCCACCCCCTGCAAACCTTCCTCAGGAATTTCCTACTTACTTACTCACCTGGGAGTGGACTTTCCCCAAATGTATTCAGAAAAGCAAGTGGGGGGGAGGGGGGATTCCTTCAGCAGAGAACTGGGGGGGCCGGGGGGGGGGAGGCAATGCACCATTTCCAAAGGGTGTGTCAGTCAAGGTAGCCACATCTCGAGACATACTAACTGCGGAGAGCAAAACATCACCTTTCCCATTCAGAGCAGGCGAATTGGGTTTCTTAGACTTTCTTCTCAAGCATCTGGTGCTAGCCACTGTCAAGACACTGGACTAAACGGATCCCGAGCCAGATCTGGGATGGCAATACTTTTGTTAACCCCTTCGCCTTACACTTTGAGGGTGCGAACTTGTACAGAAGAGTCCATAACGCCAAGATGGACAGATGTGTGTGAGAACACCCCAGCCCCAAGGAGAGAAACCAAACACGCTGGTGAACCCAGATGCAGCATTGCCAACGAGCAGAGTTTTCTCAGGACTGTCATGATCTCTGAGGCTTTTTTTTAAAGCTCCAATGTCTGGAACCAAGAAACTGCATGAGAATAATTCTTTTTCCCCATTAAAATAAAAGAAGGGTTCTAGCCTCCAGCTGCAGATAAAAGCCTGGAAATTTGAAGCTAATGCACCCTAAAGGCTCAGAAACTGGCAGGCAAACAAAGTGGCCCCACAAGTTATTTTTTTTAAAAAAAGTTTTTTGGGGGGTTAACCCTCAGGGTTAGCAATGCTGCAGATGCATTGTTTGCAAGTGGCAATCCAGACTGGAGAGCATCGTACACAGCTTCCTATGGGAAGAGAGGAGAACATTGATCATATCTGCGTGTAGGAGGAGGGGTCAGAAAAGCCTGGCTTATTACACATTCTTCCACAAGAAGTTCTGGCCAGGCTGTAAACATGGAACATGCTTGATCCCGCTCAACTCATTAGTTGAAATGGGCTCCCTTCTCCTCCCCCTCCCAAAGCGCACAGATCCACAACTAAGACAGCCAAACAGAATACAGTAGGCCCTACGTAAACGCTGGATAGAACTGAGCAATGGATTAACAGATCACCCAGCGCTTTGCAGATATGAAGCAATTATTACTAGCAGGTATAGGTTCCATAGCCTCTTTCAAACACGGATTCAAGTCGTTTCAGGAGTTAAGCCGCATCATCCTTCTCTCCTCCCCAAGTATTAGCCGCACGTTATAGACAGGGAAACTGAGGCAAAGAGGTTACAGGACTTGTCTTCCCCAAATCTCATGGCAGAGTCAGGAAAAGAACCCAGGAGTCCTGGCTACCAGCCCTACCACGCTAGCCACTAGAGGCACACGCCCTCCCAAAGCTAGGGAGGAAAGGCAGGAGGAGTCCTGGCTGCCAATCCCCTGCACCAGCCACAACTCCTCCTAGAGTTTACAGTAGAATCCAGGAGTCATAGCTACCCCCTCCCCTGTGCTCACCACTAGGCACGTCACCTCCCAGAGCTGGGAAATAGAACCCAGGAGTCCTGTTCTAACCACTCCTGCACTGCTCAGGCATGCATTATAAAGGTGTCCCCATTTCATATAGGCAGGAGCAAGCCAAGATCTGTATGACAGACAGACATGAGCAACAAACATCTGGGAGTCTCCATATTCCCCCCTCGCCCAGGGCAAGCACTCCCAGCCACAGTCTGCTTTTGCCCAGGCAGGGGTGGGCATTGAGAACTCCTCCCCAAAAAAAATAACACAGGAGATTTTTTACTCAAGTGACCCAGCTCAAAGTAGATCTGATGCCTGTAGAAAAATTTGAGATTAACCAGATTAGAGGCAGACCAACTCCTTTCAGAGGCCAAGGGCAGTTTTTCAAATGCTTCCTACCCACCCACCCTGCCCCAGTGGCATTTGAACACTTTTGATAGCAGGGGCACTGAAAACCATGGATAGAAACTTCAAGCCAGGGGGTGCTACCGCACCCCTAGTTCCAGCGCCTCTGCTCCCACCGCCCCCTGGCCTAAGGGAAGCCATGATCCCAAAACGGCAGAGAAACTTCTGGAGCTTAACAACAAAAATGCTCCGGGGAGAAAACTACACAGTAGAGTTACACACACAAACTCTTAGCCCAAAGGACCACACAGAGAAGAAATTGACACACACAGGCTGGGGTCAGGAAGCCAAGTCTCCACAGAAGCTCCATTACAAACCCATCACAAGGAAGGGGTTGAACCAAAAGTGTGGTGCAAAAATGGATCGCAACCCCCCCACTACTGAGACAACATCCCCCCGAAAATAAAGTGCTTGCAGAAATGTATCCGTGTGAACACTTAAGATCTAGACTAGGTATGTTGCTTTAAAATCAGGGTGAGTCTCCATTTTTGTGATCTGGGGGCCACTGACAAAGGGGGTTCATACAGGAGGAATGGGGGTGGTGGTAAAGTGCATCCCAGCAGTGTGCAACTCCACCACCCCAGAGGCTCTAAGGGGGGTTGGGTTGGGGGGATAAGTTACATGACATCACATATACACCCCAACCCACATGCCCCATTACAAGACTGGGGAATTCCATACCCAGGAAGTGTGTCCATCCACTGGGGGAGGAAGGGGAAACACCCACCCCGCCACCGAGAGCTGGACAGAAATAAGGGCTTCCCCCCCACCACCACCAGGGCTGGGAGAAAGTCAGCACTAAGCTGGGCCAGGGGAGGGAGAAGCAGCCCCAGTGGAAAGGGGGAGAGGGGAACAGGGAGGTAAGAAGAAGGGAAGGGAAGAGCCAGAGGGGTTTGGGGGATGATCACAAGGAAAAGGAAATGGGGCTTAGACGGGGGAGAGAGAACCAGGATAGAGGGAACAGGCTCCCAGGAACTGGGGAAGGGACAGAACTGGAGGAAGAGGAAAATAATGGGGAGCCCAGACCGAGGATATGGGGGGACAAAGACAGAAGAAGCCTAGCCCAGGGGATGGGGGCGGGGGGGGAAGAAAGCCAATCCCAGGGGATGAGCGGGGGACGGGGGGCAGAGAGAGAAAGGGGACTGGGCAGGGGCGAGGAAGCCCAGCCTAGGGGGAATAAAACTGGGGGGCTTGCCCAGGGGCTCAAGGGGGGAAGGAAGCCCAGCCTTAAGGAAGCAGGAAAGAGAGAGGGAATTGAGGCAAGGGGAGACCAGCCGTGGGAGGAGAAGGGGAGTTGGGGGGCTGGCCCCGAGGGGGGAAAGGGAAGGGAGGAGAAGGGGAGTTGGGGGGCTGGCCCCGAGGGGGGAAAGGGAAGGGAGGAGAAGGGGAGTTGGGGGGCTGGCCCCGAGGGGGGAAAGGGAAGGGAGGAGAAGGGGAGTTGGGGGGCTGGCCCCGAGGGGGGAAAGGGAGGGGAGAGGAGTTGGGGGGCTGGCCCCAGGGAGCCCTGCCCGGCGCTGGGGTCCCGCAGCCCGGTCCCGCAGCCCGGCCCCACTCACCCACAGCTCGGTGCCCCAGTCCATGCTGGCGGCGCCCGCTCCCCCCGCTGCGGTCAGAGCGCGGCCGGGCCCGGATCCGCCTGCGCCGCCGCCGCCGCCGCCGCCTGCTCCGGGCTCACAACATCGCAGCGCGGCGCTGCCTCCTGCCGCGGGGCCGGGCGGCCCCCGCCCCCGCCCCCTGCGCCTTAAAGGGACAGGGACCCCGCCCAGCCCCGGCCCGGGGACGCCCCACAGCGAAGGGCATCCCCCCCCGTGTCCCCTATAGAGAGAGGGGAACCCCCCCACTGTGTCCCCTATAGAGAGTGGGGAACCCCACACACTGCCCCATAGCGAAGGGCGTTCCCCACTGTCCCCCATAGAGAGTTGGGGACCCCACATTGACCCTTATAGAGAGAGGTGAAACCCCACACACACTGCCCCTAGAGAGAAGGGCTTTACCCCACTGGCCCCAAAAGAGATGGGAGCCCCACACACTGCTGTTATAGGGAAGGGCGCCCCCCACTGCGCCCTATAGAGAGATGGGAACCCCACACACTACCCCCTAGAGAGAGACGGGAACCCCACACACTGTCCCTATATAGAAGGGGATTTCCCCACTGGCCCCTATAGAGAGAGGAGGACCCTACACACTGACCCTATAGAGAAGGGCATCCCCGCCCCCAAATTGTCCCCACAACCCCCTATAGGGAAGGGCATTTCCTACACCCTCCTCTGACACATCTGGCTCTGGCCATGGGATACCACCCACCTATCATGCTGACCAGGTTTGCCTCACCCTTTCCTTATCGTGCCCCGTCTGTCTGGGTCCATCTGCTATCGCCTCTCTTATACTTGGCCCTGCTGTGCACTTCGCAGCTACAGCACTAAGGGGGCTGCTAAATCCGCACCCCCGAGCGCCGTAGCAGGGCCGACCCAACCCCAGGTGTAGACGCAGCTCGGCAGGTGGACGACCGCTTCTGTCGACCGAGCTGTCGTCGCTCGGGGACGTGGGGGCCCTACCCCGATGGGAAAACCCCATCCGTTGCCATCCTCGGCCTCTACACCGTGGAGTTATGCCAGCATAGCTGTGGCACCATAACTATGCCGCTAGAGAGAGCGCCCAGAGCGTAGACGTGGCTTGGGGTTGTGAGCTCTCCAGGGCAGGGGCTGTGTTTTTAGTCTGTGCCTCTACATCACCGAGCACTGCGGTGTCCTGGATCCCAATAGGACTCGGGCCGCTGGTCACTGTGATAATACAAAGAACACATAACAGGCCGCGGACCATCAATTATGTTCATCTATTGTGGCAAATTCCTTGGGACTGGGATTCCTACCGGTCAGCTAGAGGCAATTAGATATATACCCCATCCCTACTCTCAGACACCTTCCAACTGCTCCCCTCCCCCAAAAGGGTAAAATGACCCTATGGGTGGCAAATTAGATACGAGTTTGCATTGTGATACAGCAGGAATTTAGTACTTGTGGCACCTTAGAGACTAACCAATTTATTTGAGCATGAGCTTTCGTGAGCTACAGCATGAGCTATGAAAGCTCATGCTCAAATAAATTGGTTAGTCTCTAAGGTGCCACAAGTACTCCTTTTCTTTTTGTGAATACAGACTAACACGGCTGTTACTCTGAAGCAGGAATTTAATGGCCAGTGTGATCTGTGCTGTATAATGTAACCTGCTGTGTGGGTCTAGAGCCCCCTCTCGTGGCCGGTTCTTGTAAGAGGTTTAGGAGTCTGCTATGGTGTCCAGTCCGGTAGCTCAAGTGTTCCTGGTTCACCTGTTTCGCGGTGAAGGTGCTGGGTTCAAATTCTGCTGTTGGCCTGAGGCACATAGATAGAAACATCACCACAAAGATCAGGGAGTTAATGGCCTCTGTACGGCTCGAGGGAGATCTAGCGCACAGGAGCTTGATTCTTGGGGTGGGTTTGTCTGTTAGCTTGCTTGCATGCTTGAAGATTATAGTGTGGTCTGTTTTGAGGGCTCTGTGCTGAGTCAGCCAGCAGGCTAGGCTAGGCTGAGAGCTTCCTAACGAGGCTCTAGCCTGATGCTATCCCTTGGTCCATGACCCCTTTCGGATCCCTTGACAAGGAGGTGGGGCTAACTCTGGGAGAACAGGAGTTTAAAAAGCCAGCTCCTAAGCAAACAAGGGAGTTTTGAGTGGGAGTATGAGAGGCCTTCCTTCCGGGTCCGGTTTTTGAGCAGCGAGCGCCTCGTGACAGGGAGCAAGATGGAGTGAGCTACCCAGGTAAGGAGAGTTTAGCAGTGGGGCGGGAGGCCGACAGACTATAAGCTAACTACTAGAAGGGTGCTAGCAAAGCTTCCTCAAAAAGAAATAGGGGTGGGAGTAAGGAGAGAGAGAGAAACCCAACCCACCTAACAAACATATGCTAAACTTCAGCCAGTAATGTTCTCCCCTAAAAAACCCACAACCCTCTCAAGAGTAAAAATAATGCAGCCAGAAGTCCAGCCACAAAGCAGTTTATTGCATGGAATGCAGCATGGGCCGGTGATGTGTGTGTGCACACGGGACAAGCAGCTCACGGCCTGCAGAGACACAGTACGGGCTCTTGAGATCTATGTGGCTGAACTGGAGGAGCAAAGGGAAACAGAGAGACACCCAGAGGACACTTTTAAGGGACACAATAGAGTGGTCGCACCCCCAATCTGACAGCTTCTGTTCTGTTATGGAGAATGAAAGTCTCAGGGAAGGAGAATATCAAGCTGGAGCAGAGGGAAACAATTCCATATTGGGGACCCTCTTCCAGATGAAGTTGTGGTATCCCCTTGCATCAAGGGTACCCCTCTGGGGGAGGGGACCCCAGTTACTAGGAAGATCCAGGTAATCGTAATGGGGGATTTGGTAGATAGTTGAGTTTGTGATGGCCAGGAGAACCACGTGGTAAATTGCCTGCTGGGTGCAAAGGTTGCTGACCACATGAGACATCAGTGCTGGTGAAGGTGGTACCAATGACATAGGGAAAGGTAGGACAGAGGTCCTGGAGGCCAGATTTAGGCTGCTAGATAAAAGATTAAAGTCAAGGACTTCCCTGGAGCCATTCTCTGAAGTGCTTCTAGGGTTTATTTAGTGGCATTATATTTTCTGTCTTATTATCCATCTCCTTCCGAATGGTTCCTAACGTTGTGAGCTTTTTTGACTAAGATGGGTGAACTAGAGTGCCCGGCATTACATGAGGATATTGATATAATAGGCATCATGGAAACTTAGTGGAATAGGGTTAATCAATGTGTCCTGGTAAGACCAGGGTACAAAATACACAGGAATGACAGAGTAGGTCATGCCAGTGGGAGAGTGGCACAATATGTGAAAGAAAGCATAGAGTCAAAGAAAGTGGAAATCTTAAATCAACGAAGCTGTACCACAGAATCTCTATAGATAGAAACTCCCTCCTTGAGCAGTAAGAGTATAACAGTAGGGCTATATACTACCCACCACCTGACCAGGATGTTGATGGTGATTGTGAAATGCTCAGGTTGATTAGAGAGGCTGCAAAGGCAGAAAACACAATAACAGTGGGGGGACTGGCCATATGTCACCCCGAAGGCATGAATCCAGATCTTGTACCACCCTGAGTCTTCCCTGCGCCCAGCAGTTTTTCAGCCACTGCACCGTTTAGCCATGCCTCAGTTTCCCTGCTGTCAGTGGTGGTGTGGCCCAGAGCTTTCCTAGCTGTGCCAGAGTCTCACCACACTCTGCAGTCTTCCCTGCTCTCAGCAAAGGACTGGCCCACAGCTGTGTTAGTGGCTCACCGCTCCCATCAGATTTTGGCCCACAGCATCTCTTAGCCGCGCCACAGACACACTCTGCACTGACTCAGTTTCCCCAGTGAGCGTTCACCCCCTCGATCACTGAATCTGGCCATGGCAGGCTTGTACCTGAGCACCCTTGAGATCAACTCTGTTATATCAGCACAGAAAATAACAAACACCAAAAAAAATAAAACCCACTTCCTGCTTTCCGAATCACAGAACAACCTTTAGGGCCCACAATGATCCAGGCTACAGGCAAAGAGATGGGGTCCAGCATTCCCACATCTGGTTGCTGGCTAGCCCCTGATCCAGCACATCACTAGGCCTTCCTCCTCCTGGGTCCCACGGGCCTGCTTTGACCCTCTTCTGCTGTTTGTGCTGCCTGCATTTGTCCTGGTCAACAAGTTTCTATTGCTCCAGGTCAGCCTCCTCGCTCTGACACATGGCCTTGCGTTCTAGCCATCTCTCCTCCCCTAGCAGCCTCTGGCTAAACAAGACCTCTGCATTCTCCAGCTTCGTTAGCCGGAGGTTCCATCTTCCATAGATACAAAGTGCTGGCTTCTTCGTTCTCCCAACCGATGGCTCTTTGCTTCTGTTCAAGTTTCCCAAAACTCACGGTTTTATCCCCAGGGTCAGGATGACCTTCCTGTTGCCTTCCCATCTCCCTGATGCTTTGATGGTGTGACCACTCTTGTGATTCCACAATGCTTAATTTACATTGGAGACAAGTAGGTAGCTGCCTTTCATAGAATCATAGAATCATAGAATATCAGGGTTGAAAGGGACCCCAGAAGGTCATCTAGTCCAACCCCCTGCTTGAAGCAGGACCAATTCCCAGTTAAATCATCCCAGCCAGGGCTTTGTCAAGCCTGACCTTAAAAACCCCTAAGGAAGGAGATTCTACCACCTCCCTAGGTAACGCATTCCAGTGTTTCACCACCCTCTTAGTGAAAAAGTTTTTCCTAATATCCAATCTAAACCTCCCCCATTGCAACTTGAGACCATTACTCCTCGTTCTGTCATCTGCTACCATTGAGAACAGTCTAGAGCCATCCTCTTTGGAACCCCCTTTCAGGTAGTTGAAAGCAGCTATCAAATCCCCCCTCATTCTTCTCTTCTGCAGACTAACAATCCCAGCTCCCTCAGCCTCTCCTCATAAGTCATGTGCTCTAGACCCCTAATCATTTTTGTTGCCCTTCGCTGGACTCTCTCCAATTTATCCACATCCTTCTTGTAGTGTGGGGCCCAAAACTGGACACAGTACTCCAGATGAGGCCTCACCAGTGTCGAATAGAGGGGAACGATCACGTCCCTCGATCTGCTCGCTATGCCCCTCCTTATACATCCCAAAATGCCATTGGCCTTCTTGGCAACAAGGGCACACTGCTGACTCATATCCAGCTTCTCGTCCACTGTCACCCCTAGGTCCTTTTCCGCAGAACTGCTGCCTAGCCATTCGGTCCCTAGTCTGTAGCGGTGCATTGGGTTCTTCCGTCCTAAGTGCAGGACCCTGCACTTATCCTTATTGAACCTCATCAGATTTCTTTTGGCCCAATCCTCCAATTTGTCTAGGTCCTTCTGTATCCTATCCCTCCCCTCCAGCGTATCTACCACTCCTCCCAGTTTAGTATCATCCGCAAATTTGCTGAGAGTGCAATCCACACCATCCTCCAGATCATTTATGAAGATATTGAACAAAACCGGCCCCAGGACCGACCCCTGGGGCACTCCACTTGACACCAGCTGCCAACTAGACATGGAGCCATTGATCACTACCCGTTGAGCCCGACAATCTAGCCAGCTTTCTACCCACCTTATAGTGCATTCATCCAGCCCATACTTCCTTAACTTGCTGACAAGAATACTGTGGGAGACCGTGTCAAAAGCTTTGCTAAAGTCAAGAAACAATACATCCACTGCTTTCCCTTCATCCACAGAACCAGTAATCTCATCATAAAAGGTGATTAGATTAGTCAGGCATGACCTTCCCTTGGTGAATCCATGCTGACTGTTCCTGATCACTTTCCTCTCATGTAAGTGCTTCAGGATTGATTCTGTGAGGACCTGCTCCATGATTTTTCCAGGGACTGAGGTGAGGCTGACTGGCCTGTAGTTCCCAGGATCCTCCTTCTTCCCTTTTTTAAAGATTGGCACTACATTAGCCTTTTTCCAGTCATCCGGGACTTCCCCCGTTCGCCACGAGTTTTCAAAGATAATGGCCAAGGGCTCTGCAATCACAGCCGCCAATTCCTTCAGCACTCTCGGATGCAACTCGTCCGGCCCCATGGACTTGTGCACGTCCAGCTTTTCTAAATAGTCCCTAACCACCTCTATCTCCACAGAGGGCTGGCCATCTCTTCCCCATTTTGTGATGCCCAGTGCAGCAGTCTGGGAGCTGACCTTGTTAGTGAAAACAGAGGCAAAAAAAGCATTGAGTACATTAGCTTTTTCCACATCCTCTGTCACTAGGTTGCCTCTCTCATTCAGTAAGGGGCCCACACTTTCCTTGGCTTTCTTCTTGTTGCCAACATACCTGAAGAAACCCTTCTTGTTACTCTTGACATCTCTTGCTAGCTGCAGCTCCAGGTGCGATTTGGCCCTCCTGATATCTTTCCTACATGCCCGAGCAATATTTTTATACTCTTCCCTGGTCATATGTCCAACCTTCCACTTCTTGTAAGCTTCTTTTTTATGTTTAAGATCCGCTAGGATTTCACCATTAAGCCAAGCTGGTCGCCTGCCATATTTACTATTCTTTCGACTCATCGGGATGGTTTGTCCCTGTAACCACAACAGGGATTCCTTGAAATACAGCCAGGTTTTCTCCTGTCCGGGAGAAAACCTGTGTATCTCTATGTTTGGGCACAGACTTGAAAGCCTAATAGCCATATGTATCCATAATTTGTCACATGAGTGTTAATACAGACATTTCATTGTCATATTAATCACCAGCGTGTCACTAGCTTTCATAAAAGACTGCCCTCGATACACTTTTATAGTACAGTAACAGTGTATCTGATTCAATTGCTTATTATTCAGGGTTCAGACCCCCAATTGTCCCGCTGGGGTGTTTGGACCTTGATTGTCACAAAGGTCCTTCAGCAAAGACTCTTAAGCAAACTAAGCAGTCACGGGATAACAGGGAAGATCCTCTCGCGGATCAGTGACTGGTTAAAAGATGGGAAACAAAGGGAAGGAATAAATGGTCACTTTTCACAGTGGAGAGAGGGAAATAGTGGGCCAGGGAGCAGTACTGGGTCCTGTGGTCTTCAGCATATTCATAAATGATCTGGAAAAAGGAGGTGAACAGTGAGGTGGCAAAATTTGCAGATGGCACAAAATTACTCAAGCTAGGTAAGTCCAAAGCTGATTGTGAAGTGTTACAAAGGGATCTCACTGACTGGGCAAGAAAATGGCAGATTAAATTCAGCCTTGATAAGTTAAAAGTAATGCACGTTGGAAAATGAAATCCCAACTATATATAAAACAATGGGGTCTAAATTAGCTGTTACCTTTTAAGAAAGAGATCTTGGTATCATCAGGGATAGCTGACTGAAAAAATCTGAAATCTGCTTTATGTGTAGCCTCACTCAAAAAAGCAAACAGACTGTTAGGGACCACGAGGAAAGATATAGAAAATGTCATAAAGCCACAATACAAATGATAGAGGTTTCTAAAATCATTACTGGTGTGGAGAGAGTGAATAGGGAAGTGGCATTCACCCCACCACATAACACAAAAACTAAGGCTCAGCTGATGGAATTATTAGGCAGAAGGTTTAAACCAAAACAAGGAAGTACTCCTTCACACAACACACGGGAAGCCTGTGGAACTTGTTGCCAGGGGATGTTGTGAAGGCCAAAAGTCTAAATGGGCTCAGAAAAGAATGAGATATGTTCGTGGAGGACAGGTCCATCACTGGCTATTAGCCAAGATGGTCAGGGACCGAGCCCCATGCTCTGGGTGTCTCTAAACCTCCGACTGCCAGAAGCTGGGGCTGGATGACAGGAGATGGATCACTCCAAAATGCCCTGTTCTGTTCATTCCCTCTGAAGCATCTGGCAGCGGCCACTGTCAGAAGACAGGATTCTGGGCTAGATGGACCATTGGGCTGACCCAGTATAGCCATTCTTATATCATTATGATCCCCCTACCCTTTTGATCCTAAATATATTTCAACGGTCTTATTTATAGGAAGGGTTAAAGAGGGAGAGGAGTTTTTTTAGGTGGTGTGACACAGTTAAATTAAACCTTAACTAGGTCTCTTGTCAACTGTCTGTAATGGGCCACTCTCTTACCACTTCAAAAGTTATTTTTCCTCCCTTGGTATCCTGCTGTTGATTGATTTCACTCGTTAGACTGACCTCACACTTGGTAAAGCACCCCACATCCTTTCATGTATTTATACCTGCTCCTGTATTTTCACTGCATGCATCTGATGAAGTGGGTTTTAGCTCACGAAAGCTTATGCCCAAATAAATATGTTAGCCTCTAAAGTGCCACAAGGACTCCGCGTCGTTTTTGCTGATACAGACTAACACTCTGAAAGTGTACAGTGCTCACTTTATATTTCTTTTTGATTACAACTATTTGCACTGTAAAAGAACAACAGAAATAGTATTTTTCAATTCACCTAATACAAGTACTGTCGTGCAATCTGTTTACCATGAAAGTTGAATTTACAAATGTAGAATTATGTAGAAAAAAAACTGCATTCAAAAATAAAAACCATGTAAAATTTTAGAGCCTGCAAGTCCTACTTCTCGTTATGCCAATCACTCAGACAAACAAGTTTGTTTACATTTGCAGGAGATAAAACTACCCAGTTCTTGCTTACAATGTCACCTGACAGTGAGAACAGGCGTTCTCATGGCACAGTTGTAGCTGGAATCGCAAGATATTTATGTGCCAGATGCACTAAAGATTCATATGTCCTTTCATGCTTCAACTACCGTTCCAGGGGACATGCGTCCATGTTGATGATGGGCTCTGCTCGATAAGAATCCAAAGCAGAGCGGACCAACACATGGTCATTTTCATAATCTGAGTCAGATGCCACCAGCAGAAGGTTGATTTTCTTTTTTGGTGGTTCGGGTTCTGTAGTTTCTGCACTGGAGTGTTGCTCTTTTAAGACTTCTGAAAGCATGCTCCACACCTCGTCCCTCTCAGATTTTGGAAGGCACTTCAGATTCTTAAACCTTGGGTGGAGTGCTGCAGCTATCTTTAGAAATCTCACATAGAATCATAGAATATCAGGGATGGAAGGGACCTCAGGAGGTCATCTAGTCCAACCCCCTGCTCAAAGCAGGACCAATCCCCAAGTTTTGCCCCAGATCCTAAATGGCCCGCTCAAGGATTGAACTCACAACCCTGGGTTTAGCAGGCCAATGCTCAAACCACTGAGCTATCCCTCCCCCCAATTGGTATATTGGTACCTTCTTTGCGTTTTGTGAAATCTGCAGTGAAAGTGTTCTTAAAATGAACAACATGTGCTGGGATATCACCCAAGATTGCTATAACATGAACGATATGGCAGAATGCGGGTAAAACAGAGCAGGAGACGTACAATTCTCACCCAAGGAGTTCCGTCACAAATTTATTTAAAGCATTATTTTTTTAACGAGCGTCATCAGCATGAAAGCATGTCCTCTGGAATGATGGCCAAAGCAGGGTGGGGTGGGGCCTATAAGTAGGGGCATAAGCAGCGTGGGGTGGGGTCTTGGGGGAAGGGGTGGAGTGGGGGCGGAGCCAGAGGGAACACCCTCCAGCAGATTAAAAACTCGGCGTCTATAACATTTCCACATTTTCAAAACGAAAGTTTATTTTTTTTTGGTTCCAAGCAATGTCTCATTTTGAAATGTTCATGAATTCATGAGAGAAAATGTAAAATTTATTTTTAAAAGGTCAACATTGGAACGAAACGCTGTTAAATTATCAAAGCAAACTGTTCTGATTGACTCAATGGCTCAATATTTTTCAGCTTATCCCAAGAATCTTCGAGATTTTGACTTTTCAACTTGATTCAAGATCAAGATGTGGAAAAGATTTCAAAATCTCAAACCCTTGCAGGACAGTTTCCCACCCAGCTCTAGCTGTGATCCCACCGGCTTTCAGCTCAGCACTGCTTTATTGACATAACAAACGAGAGGAGTGTTGTCAAAGTGAGAAAGCTAAGACACTAGTCTTCATTTTAACCCCTTTCCTATCCCCACCCTACCTATCATCTCTTATATGTATCAAGGTATCACATCCACACCAAGTCCCTCCTCTTTCCAGAAATGATGGCAGTCTTAAATGTTCATTTAAACTTTTCCCCCCACAAGCATCTTTGAGCATTCTCCAAGCATTTTCTCCTTCCAAGCCTTCCTTAAAATGCTTCTCCGCTGGGACACTCATAAAAAGCTTGATGGGGTAAGGCTACAGATTTGAGATTTTCACTGTTTTTCATGCTAATCAGTATCATTTTATTGTTTCCTTGTGTTCCCCTCACTAGACAGCTGTTTATTTTATCACCTGCTGTCTTTTGTCTTGGTCTGTAAGTTCTTTGGAGCAGGGATTGTCTCCTTGTTATATGTTTGCACAGCACCAGCAAAATGGTTGGGGCCTCCAAGTGCTATTGCAAGACACCTAATAATCATGAAATAATTAAACGGGGTTAGGCAGAGGTGTTGGGCTGTAGTAGGAGGTGCTCTCTCCTATGACTCAGCTGGAAGTCAAGGCTCCAGTGTGGCGTGAGGAGGGTGTGGTGAAGATGCAGCTTTGAGACATAAAATTTCAGCGCCGAGCAACTGTGGTTATGAAAAAGCCCCTGCTATTTTCGCAAGTTGTGATGAAGTATTCATGTTCACAGTTCAGCTGGCTCCAGCAGCGTCTATCCCAGGGCCTCAAAAGTTCTTTACTGACATGCCTGTACTGAGCCTCAGAACCCCACTAGAAAGCCCCACCCCTCCCTTGGGAAATCTAATGGGAATAGAACCCAGGGGTCCTGATTCCCAGCTTGCCACTGCTCTAACCACTAGACCAAACCTCCTCCTAGAACCAGGATAGAACCCAGGGGTCCTGGCTCCCAGCTCTAACTGCTAGACCACCCGAATCCATCCCAGAGCTGGGCCTAGAACCCAGGTGTCCTAGCTCCCAGGTCCACCCCTTTCCATTGTCTTAGAATTCAGGGGTTCTCAAACTTCATTGCACTGCAACCCCCTTCGGACAACAAAAATTACTACATGACCCCTGGGGCGGAAGGGGGGGAGCCAAAGCCTGAGCCCCACCACGCCAGGCAGGGGGGCTAAAACAGAATCCCCAGGGCTTCAGCCCCAGGCAGGGGGGGCCTGTAACCTGAGCCCCGCCACCCCGGGCTGGGGCCCCAAGCGGTGGGGCTCAGGCTGCAGCAAATCTAAGCCAGCCCCGGCCACCCCATTAGAACAGGGTCACGACCCACAGGATCTCTGCCCCCTGTTGCTGCCACACCCCACCCCAGAGGTGCCCCTAAGCTAAAGGCCCCAGAGCATCCTGGGAATTGTAGTTCCAGCCAATGAGCTCCAGGAAGGGGAAGCCCTCTCTGGCTAGGCATCATGGGAAATATAGGGTTCGCCCCCCTCGGGCTGATGGGAAATGTAGTTTCTAGCGCTAGGCAGCATAGGAAATGGAGTTCCAGCCCAAGGCAGCATGGGAAACGCTGCCATTGGTGCGTTTCCCTGTCAGCCTCAAGGCCTGTGGGCGGGGATAACGGATGTCGCGCTTGTATTGGTTGACCTTCCCGGCAGGGGGCGGGTGCAAGCGACGAGGTGGGCGATGATTAGCGGCGAGGCGGGGTCGCGGCGCGCCGATTGGCGGACCCGGAGGCAGGCGGGGGGCGGAGTCTGAGTGGCCGGACCGGGACGGGACGAGGCGGGGCGGCCAGCCGGTGCCCAGGGATGTTCGGCCGGAGCCGGCGGGGGCCCGGGGCCTCGCGGGGGCTGGGGCGGCTCCTCCCGCTGCTGCTGCTGCTCGGGGGCGCCGCGGGCCGGATCCACCGCCTGGTGCTGACGGTGAGCGCGGCCTGGGGAGACCGGACCGGACCGGACCCTCCCCCCTCCCAGCGATCAGACCGGACCGGACCCTCCCCCGTCCTGCGACCGGACCGGACCCTCCCCCCTCCCAGCGATCAGACCCGACCGGACCCTCCCCCCTCCCAGGGATCAGACCCGACCGGACCCTCCCCCCTCCCAGGGATCAGACCGGACTCGACCCGACCCTCCCCCCCGTCCCTGGATTGAACCGAACCGGACCCTCTCCCCGGGTACCGGCACCGTCTTCTCCCACCCCTTGGGAAAGGACCCACCTGAAATCCCTGGGACTGGACTGGGCTGATACCCCCCTCCCCCACGGATTGCCCCCCCCCAACCCGGGGTGAGACCAGCCCCTGAGCTGGGAACCCCTTCCCCTGGGACGGGACAGGACTGGACCCCCCCTCGGATGGGGATCATAATCCCAGGATGGGACTCCCTGACCCTCAGGACTTGACCAACCCTATCCAACCCTGGGAAGGGACCGACCTACCTTGGCTTTGGGGACTGCCCACAACCCACACCTGGCATGGGACTGACACCCCCCCCCCCGGCTTTGAGCTGCCAGCTTCCCTTCCCCCCGCCCCCCCCCCACTCTGAGGCCTCCCGTGCATGATCCCCCCCCTCCCGCTTGTTGGGACTTGAATTACCCTTGGGAACACCCCCGGGAATCTCCCTGAGTCCTTCCTCCCTCCCTGACTTCCCTCGCCTTCTCCCCAGCACCTCATGATCCCCCGCCCCCAGCCTTCATCTCTCCCCTCCCTGTCTCAGTTACGCCTTCCCCATCGTCCACCTCGGCCCTTCCACAAACCCTCTCCCCTCTGCCACTCCTCCCCATGGCGCCTAGCCCTGACCAACTTCCCAGACCACCTCCTCTCTTGGTGGCCCCTCACGCAGCAGCCCCTGGACTTCCAGGTGGAAATGCTCTGAGAGCGCAGTGGTGGGGGAGTAGGGGGTCTGGGTAGCTGGGGGGGCCTGATGTGGACAAGGTCATTGGTGTTTGGGGGATCCCCAGATGAGGCCTGGGGGGAGTCCGGAGCGGATCTGAGTTTGCAAGGTGTTGAGACAATGTCACACGAAGACATGGGCTGCGGTTTGGGCAGTCCAATGTTTCCGGGGTGTGGAAGCCCAGAGAAGTAACAGGGGGTTGGACCCTCAGGCATGGGCGGCTGAGAAGGGCGTCAGCCAGACTTTCCAAGCTTTCTGTTTTATTTCAGTATGTGGATGACGTTTATTTAGCAACTGAAACGCAAATAACACCGGGACACTAGATAACACAATTAAATGATCAGATGAACTCGTTGGCTACATGGGGGGTTGCTTTGTTTCCACATGTTCTGCTGGATGAAGACACCGCCCTGCTCTCACCTCGTGTCCCACCCCTGGCCACCCTCCCCCATTCTACTCACCCAACACCTTAGCCCCCCCGCCCATTTCCCCCAACCTGTTCTTCTCCCTCCTCTCCTCTCACATATCCGAGTCTGATCTCCTTGGGGCAGGAGATCTATTATTTTAATTACAAACGGGCCAGAGCTCCGGTCTAACGTTTGTGTGCGCTTGGAGGGGGTGCTGGTGTCTGGGATTTGCTTTGCCCGCTTAGCAGAGATTGGAGCTGGCTATGGATTCAGGTGTGAGCTTCCCTACGGGCTGGGAGGAGGGCTCAGTTCTCAGGCTTTGATTTAGGTGGCGTCACAGCTGACTCCCTTCTCCGGGAGAAAAACATGGCTCAGATCCTGGGCTCAGTACCGCTCTGAGCCTGTCTGGTGCTGAGCAATGAACTCATCTTCTTTAAGCAACTG
Source organism: Chelonia mydas (assembly GCF_015237465.2). Lineage (NCBI taxonomy): Eukaryota > Metazoa > Chordata > Testudines > Cheloniidae > Chelonia > Chelonia mydas. The sequence continues at coordinate 14,432,330 of NC_051260.2, forward strand.
TGTCTACGGGAGCAGCCCATCGCTGTAGTATGTGGGCTGGGTTAGATTTGGAGCAGTCCCGTCCCTGTGGGTCACCATATTGCCACATCCCAGGTGACTCCGTGTGACGAAATGGCGCTTGGCTGATGCAGACACGTGATCTGGATCCGAAACCCTTTAATCTCACTCCTGTGCCAGCCTCTGCCCCCCCTGCGCCTCCGGAGTCACTTCCTCTTCTGAAGGGGAAGCAATTCTGATGCCTCTGCAGCTCGGGCGGTGAGATTAATCTGGCTCGCCAAGGGTGGAAGAGGCGTTCTGGGCCCCACCTCTCTGGCTGGCTGCACCAGAGTGACTTTAAAGGGCACCTTGAGGCGCTGCCATCTGGCTGGAGGCTGCTGTGTGGGGCTGTCCCTTGTTTCCCATCCCTGACCCCTGGAGCCTTGGGAGTGGCGTGGAGCCCTGCCTTGTGTTCTGTTGCTGTTGTAAGCCAGTCTAATGGGCTTGGTCATGTGATGGCTTCCTGCCTCGTCTATTTCAGGGCGAGAAGAGGGCTGACATCCATTTGAACACCTTTGGCTTCTACGCGAATGGCTCCCTGGAGGTGAACGTGAGCCGGCTGCATCTTGGCCTTGGCAGCGCCAAGCAGGAGAAGCCATGGGTAAGCGCAGCGGCTCTTCCCAGGAGGACGGCAGTCACATAATAGTTCATGGTGCATGCCAGGAAGCGAACCCCCCCCTCCCCGCCCGTGATTCCCAAGGGGACAGCAGGTGTGGGTGTGAATGGCGCCGCCCCAGGGTGGTTCACACCTGTGGGACGCTCCTGCAATGAATCTAGCATTCTCTCCGCTGGGAGCAGAGATGGCTGGGTTGAGCTAAACTTCAGGTCTGAGATACCTGCTGTCCTGGGTTCAAATCAGGCAGAGGAAGAATGGCCCAGGTCCCTAGCCTACAACTGGGAGATCAGTTCTGTGCTCTGCCACCAACTTCCTATGTGACCTTGGGCAAGTCACTTAGATGGAGAATAGAGGCCCAGAGAGATACTTTTAAAAAAAAAAATGTTAACAGCACTTGGAAGGTTAAATACATGAAATATTGTGTGTGTGTGTGTAGGTCATTTAAGTACCTAAGATGGATCAGATTCCTGGTGCTAGCCTACACCCTCAGCCAGGCCAGCTGGGGGAGTGTTTTGTATGTGGATGGGGAGCGGGGGGGGGGGGTAGAGGCAACCACCTGAATAAGAGCCCGAGTTACCTCTGCGACTGCGGTGAAGACATACCCTAGAAGCAGCCAGCAGGGCTCCCCCTCCAAGGGGCTGTCCCTAAAATTCATAATGCATTAGGGGCTGGGTGGGTCCTTAGTTGGGCGGGTTTCAGTATTCCAAGGGGGGGTGGGTCTGAACACATTTTTTGAGGATGGTCAAGTAACTTATGGACTTCCCCCAACACTCAGTCCATCTGGTAAGAAATCCAAGTAGCCGGATACCTTCGGGCCTCCTGAAGTTGATCAGTGAGCTGGTCCGGAGGGCCGTAACTGTGTATCATGGGGCATCTTGATGCCCTGTATGGGAGACACCATGGCTGGCTGCCTCTTGGCAGAGTTTCTGTGCCCTGCCCCACCTGAGCCTTCCCCATCTGCGAAAGGCTTAGGGATTTGCCCCTTGCTAATGCAGAGAAGGGCTTGGTTACAACAGATGAATCCTTTCTCTTTCCAGGTCGGCTTCAGCTTGTCCAGGACGAGGATTCGCGAGGCCCTGTCCTACCCAGTGAGTTGCCATTCTCTGTGTGTGCATGCAGACTCTTTTGAGTTTTTCGGAAACGCTGGTGTTCTGGAGGGGGAGTCCTGCTCAATGGGTGATGTGTTGCTGTTGAGTGACCCCTTCTGGCCGATCCCCTGAGCAGCGGTAACTGGCTTCACCGCATGGAACCCAGATGGGTTCTCCAGGGCTAGGCTGTTGCAAAGGAATCCGGAAGGGGGAATGTCCGGAATCTGCCCTCAGTTACCTCTGGGAGCCACTGGAAGGACTGGCTGTAGGGGAAGTGAATGTGAATCAGTCCCTTGGAGAGGCAGCAGGGCCTAGTGGGTAGAGCTCTGGACTGGAAGTTGATAGGACCTCAGTTCTATTCCCAGCTGTGCCACTGACCTGTTGAGTGTCACATCCCCTCCCTCCCTCCCTGTCTTTTGGCTATTTAGATTGTAAACACTCTAAGGCAGGGACTGTCTCTTACTATGTACAGCATCTTACACAGCAGGGCCCTGATTTGGGGCCTACTGTAAATCCAGATGGTGGTAATTAGTTAGCTTGTACATGGTTTTTTTTTTTTTTGCCCGATCTGATGCGGGGCAGTTTTCCTCTCTGCAGGGGAAGGAATCTCATAACTGCACCTTGGAACAAAACGGAGCGGAGTCACGAATCCTCTTCCTCATCGACGTCAACCAGAAAAGGCAAGTGAAATTCTGTCTGCGCTTATGTGTATTTCATTGGACTCCTCATCCGGCCTCCCGCTAAATCTACTGGAGCCGTTAACGGCAAATTAGCCTAGTTCCTAGACTCTTCCGGGTCCAGGGATCAGAGCAGCCCCTAGCAAATATGCAGACAGCTCATGTCACCATCACTGCCTGCAAACACCCCTGATATCAGGTGGTGTGTGAGAGAGGACTAGGATTAGACAGGGAATAAATAAGGAGATGTGATGGTGGTGTATAAATTAATGAGTGAATGGTAGACAGAAGATCAGTCAGGTGCTCCTACGTATCCTCTTGTTACAGGAGGTTACACAGTGAAATGGAAAAGGCAGCAGAAAAATTAAACTGCCACTTTTACTCTGAGCGCTGGGAGTAGAACCCAGGAGTCCTAGCTCCCAGTTATAACCACACTAGACCCCACGTCCCTCTCCCAGAGCTAGGAACAGAACCCAGATGTTCTGGCTCCCAGTGACCTGAAACAGGAGGCATCCTTTAGTAGAGTGTGTTGGGAGAGCGACCCTTTGCATTACTGATCCCGCCCCCTCTCTCCACCCCCCTTCCGACTCTGGGGGGGGCGAACCCATCTCCATTGTGTCACGCCCTCTGTATTGACGCTTGGTTCTGTCCTTTCAGGGTCCAAGTGCGGAAGCTGGGAGAGCAGAAGAAGCTGCAGATTTATTCCGGTCTGATCCCCGAGGTGCAGAATGGGGGCTCAGATCCGAAACCAGCCAACGATAGCAAGGCCCAGGCTGCTGCCAGTAAAGGTGAGGGAGACTGGAGGCGGCTTAGACACCCAGGTCTTGCTGTCTCCTACTTGCCCGGTGTGAAGCAGCCTTCTCCATGCTGCTCAAGAAGGGGCTAGTTTTCTCCCTAACGAGAGCGCTGCAGTTAATTGCTTAACACGGCAGGTGCATCTGATCCCGCTAGCGTTGCCCTATGCACTCAATATGTAACTCTGTGTGCTTCTGGGGTACCTTTGTTCCAAGGATCTCAAAGCGCTAGGGGGAACATGGCCAGATTACAGATGTAGCGGGGACCCTAGTGCTTGAAATGCAGCCATCTTTGGGGTGGAATGTGGCAGCTATGTAATAGGCACCCAGCACTAGTTCTCGTGTTTAGGGTAGGAAGTTGAGGCTACTATGGCAGCTAATGCCAAGGAGGCAGGTCATCGTTGTCGGAGTTGGCCCAACGGATGGCTGGAGTTAATGTCAAGTATCCCATAGTATGTGCTGTATAATCATATTAGTCCTGTCCCAGCCACAGCTGCGATTGAGGCCCTATTGTGTTGGGTGCTGCATAGACACATAGTAAGAGACGGTCCCTGTCTTGGAGAGCTCCGTCTAAACAGACATGGGAAGGCTTTTCCCCAGGGTATAGATGGGGAAACTGAGGCACAGAGCTGGAGTGACTTGCCCAAGGTTGTGCAGAGCCAGCGATTGAACCCAGATCTCCTCAGTCACGGTGCAGTGCCATAACCGCAGCCGATCCCTCCTGTCTGGCGCTGGCTTGGAAGGGAGTGTGCCATCCACTTGTTCGTTGGAGGTCTCTCCTCCGCGTAGTAACCCATCGTGACTCTGCTGAGCTTGTGGGATTGAGCAGCTGCACAGCACATGGGGCAAGCCAGCAAGGAGTCTGCCTGGTGCAGGGTGGTTTTTGGGAAGCAGCTGATGCAAGGGCCTGAGAGGAGGTGGGGGGCAGGGGTGGCTCCCAGCCTGAGCCATGCCAGCAGGAGCTGGAGTTAACGCCATCTAGTCCTTGACGAAGGGGCGTGTTCATTCTTCCAGGCACAGAAACACAGCAGGAAGTGCCTGGTAAAGGGCCCAATGCGGGAAGCCCCCAGAAGAAGACAGAGGGCGAAGCCAAGCAGGTACATGCCCTTCAGAGACTGAGCCTAGGGCGGTTCCCAGGCCGCTGTACCAGGTCACCAGACTTCTGCTGGCACCTGCTGCCTCCCGATTCCAGCGCCATTCTCTCAGCAGAGCCCAGGGTGCCAACTGCCCGTTGTGGGACAGAGAGGCTGGGGAGAGGGGCAGGCTTTGGGGAATCGGGCTGGGTGGGAAGCGGGGAGCGATAGAGTCCTGGTCGTTGCTTGCGGCGGTATGACAAGCAGCCCTCGCCCACGGACCAGCAGCTGGGAACTGTAGCACGGCTGAGCCGCCGGCGTGGTGGTAAGCCAGGCTCCAGGCGATCCCCAGGCAGAGCAAGCCCCACTCTTTCCTCCTCTCCCACGGGCGGCAGGGGACTCTCCAGCTCTGTGCGCGTTGCTCCTTACTGGCCTTTCTTGTGCAGCAGGATTCCGGCCACAGAGTGGAAGATCTGGTCCTGGCTCTAGGGAACGTGAACGACTCCTACAACTTCAGCGTAAGTATCGCCCGGCTGGATGGAGGAAGGGCGCTCCTGGAACAAGCCAACAGCTCGTGTTCTTCCCCTGTGTTTCCCCCGCCCCCAAGCTCAGACCTGTGGGCCCATCCGACCTGGCATCTCCCCACCCTCACTTCCAAGGCAGGTCAGCCTGGCCCAACTATCCTGGTATCTGCTTTCCTGTAGCCTGTTCCCCTCTCCTCCCTGACACATCAGATCAAATAAGTGGCCTGGTCCAATGGCATCCCACCTCCGGCTGTGTGGGACGAGCCCCTTCGGTCAGTCTAGTCTGGTATCCCTGATCATTGCTGAATGGGGCTGGACCCAGCTGTCTCGCTACAAGGCCTGTCCTGGCCAGTGAGGGCTGCACACTGCTCCTTAGAACTGCTGCTGGGTTGACTTGCTCCCCGCCCTTCCTGGGCCAGAACGGGCTGCAGCCCAGGGAGGGAGGGGCAGAGCCCCTGGAGTCTTGACGTGTCTGTAATGGGAACTCCACTGAGCAGGGGGGATCCTCAGCCTGTCTCCTGCAACGAGTCAGGCTGGATACTTCCGATCAGAGCCCTGACCGGTAACTCGGGTCTCTCCCCCTCTGTCTTTGCAGTTCCACGTAGTGATCGGCTCGGAGGCGGAAGGTCTGTACAACCTCAACTTTCACAACTGCCACAACAGAGCCCCGGCAAACCAGATGCCTTACGACATCACCGTGAGTGTGCATGCGGGGGACAGTAGCCCCCGCCTCCCCCCCGCAGAGGCACTAGAGTTCTGATCCTCTGCTACAGACTTCCCCTCTCTGCCTCCGGGCGGATTAGAAAGCAGAGTAAAGCACTGGGACTGGGACTCAGGAGACCTGGGTCCTATTCCCTGTGTGCGCCACTCCCCCCCCCCCCCCCGTGCCTCAGTTTCCCCATCTGTAAAATGGGGATAATGACACTGACCTCTGCGAAGTGCTTTGAGATCTGTGGCTAGAAAGTGCTATGTGAGCTAGATATTTGTATTGCTGTAGTGGCTAGGAGCCCCAGTCCCGGCCCAGGACCCTCCTGTGCTCAGCAATGTACAGACACAGAACGCAAAGCCAGTCCCTGCCCCAAAGACCTGACCACCTAAGTAGAAGCCCAGGCTGCTCAGATTCCCTACACTGAGCCCCAAACGCTTGTCCTGCTGCCATCGACAGGATGAATGGGCCATGAGGGGTCCTTACTGGGCTGTGGAGTACAAGTGCCTGGGATTTGAACCCAGGTCTTCAGTGTTCCAATCCAGGGCTTTATCCGCAAGGCACGGCTAGTCTAGAGCAAACTGCTGGCATGCCACGCATTTCCAAAGCCACAGCACGCGGTGGGGTTTGTCATACATCCTTGGTCTGTGTTCGTTGCTCCCAGTCCCATCTAGCCTCCCGCTGCGCCCCTGCTTGTGGGAGATCAGACTAGCTAGCCCCTCTAGCCTGGTATCCCCCTCTGCATGTTGGATCAGATCAGTGGTCCATCCAGTGTTTCCCCCACCACTCCAGACCAAAGCAAAGGGCCCCTCTAGCCTGGTGCTCCCCTGCCACCCTGGATCAGACCTCCTGGCGGTGGCATCTCCCCTAGCCATAGCTCCCACTCTGCACTGACTCCGTCTCTGCTTTGCAGGTGATGATCCGAGAGAAGAACCCGGACGGGTACCTGTCGGCTGCCGAGATCCCCCTCATCAAACTCTACCTGGTCATGTCCGCCTGCTTCCTGGCCGCGGCCACCGTGTGGGTCTACTTCCTCTGCCAGCACAAGTGAGCCCCGCCCCTCTGGTCGGCTGTGTCCACACTGCTTTCCCCGGGCAGGCAGCCTTCCTCTCTGTTGTACCCCACCCTGCCCTGCCACGGAGCCGCCATGGGCACCCGCCTGATTGTGTCTCTCTACCTGCAGGTTCAGCGTGTTCAAAATCCACTGGCTTATGGCTGCCTTAGCGTATACCAAGGCCCTTTCTCTCCTCTTTCACAGTGTAAGTAGACAGCTACGCCGATGCAGGTGGGCCCAGTGACAAAGGGCTTGAGAGACCTGGGCGCTAGCCATTGGCCTGCTGGCTGATTTCAGGCAAGTGGCTCCTCTGTGCCTCAGTTTCCCCATCTATGAAATGGGAATGATGCTGCCAGCCCTCCTTTGTAAAGTGCTTTGAGACCCATAGATGAAAAGCAATCTGTGAGCTAGGCGTTTGTAGTATGGTTGCTCTTACGAACCCCAGTCATGGACCACGCACAGAAAGCCGGTAGAGCCTGGTGTTATTGGACAGCAGCCATACCTGGGTTCACTGCAGTCGGGCTCCCGCTGACCCCCATGAGCCTCGGCCTCAGCCTAGTTGGGGTGTCTCTGTCTAAGAGGTGACATGTGCCCAGGGCCTGCTGGCTCAGGGGATTGGGTAGAGGAAGACGCTAGCCTGTAAGGTGTTAGCCTGAATCCAGCGTCCCTTGAAAAGCTTCGGGGCAAACCGAACATGATGGCCTGCCTGGTCCCAGGGTCCTCTCTGCTTTCACCGTGCTGGCTGGGACAGTGTCCCCCTCCCTCTAAGCCTGTGTCACCCCTGCTAAGAATCTCTGACCCTTCTCGGGGAAGGGCTGATCTATCTCCAGGAAGACAATGGTGTCTCTCTGGCATGCGGGGCTGAGACCCGTTGGACTCCTCTTGTGCACTGGCTGCCCGACAGCTGTCTCGCGATGGCTGTTACCCGGCCGGGGCACGGAGGTGAATGGCTCTGAGTCCCCTCGGCTTTGCCACCAGCTCCCTAACAAGCGGATGGCCTTTGGGTGGCTGTGGTGGGCGCTCTCCCAGCCTGTCTAGCCTGAATCGGGAGGCTCCAACTGAGACCCCGTTCTCTGTCCTCTCTCTCAGATCAACTACTATTTCATTAACACCGAGGGTCACCCGATCGAGAGCTTAGCAGTCATGTACTTCGTGACCCACCTGTAAGTTCAGAGCGTCCGGTTACGGGGCCTACGCAGAGGGGACATGGATAGCCCGGCATCACGGCTGGCTCCAGGGGTGGGAGCCCTGGGGGAGCCACTGGATAATGGGGGAGCTTGCAAGTATTGTAGTCCCAGTTTCTCTCACCAGGGGGCACTGGCTGGGGGTGCTGCTTGCCACCGCTGGGAGGGTTGCTGGGGAGGTCTCGCTACCACAGTCCTCCCAGCATGAGGGGCCTGGAGGGTGTCGTAGGACACTGACTGCGTGGAGCTGATAATTGCAGGGGATGGTGTAGGAGGGCTGGCTGTGGGCGGAGCTTTTAGCCACTCCAATCCCAGCTTCTCCCAGTAGGGGGCGCTGTATAGAGCAGGGCAGGAGCGCTGCCTGTGGGGGAAGCTCCTGGATACTGCAGTTCCAGCCTCTCCCAGCAGGGGGCGCTGTGAGGAGCAGGGGCAGTTGCGCAGGGGAGGGGGGCGTGTCCCGGTTTCTTCAGTCCCACAGCCCCTCTGTGGCTCGCCCTGGGCCCGCCCTGCCTCCCAGAACAGAGCGCCCGCCTGAGTTGCCTCTGGGTCCCTTGCAGGCTGAAGGGCGCCCTGCTCTTCATCACCATCGCACTGATCGGGACAGGCTGGGCCTTCATCAAGTACATCCTGTCGGACAAAGAGAAGAAGCTCTTTGTGATCGTCATCCCCTTGCAGGTGAGGGGCGCGACGGCTGGGGCGGGGAGCTGCCACTTCTGTGGGCGGCCACCTCCTCGCCATTCCGCCTTAAAAGCCAGAGCTGTGCTGGTTGGGGACATTGGGCTGGAGTCGGGGTGGGGTCGCTTACGTCCACCCTGAGGTGCCCCCTCCCCACCTCCTAGGGACACCACAGCCGGATCTGTCCGGGCTCATTTTGGACTCCCGGTGCGGAAAGTGAACGATTTGGGGAAGCGATTCCCTCAGTGAAGCCCTGTCGGCTCATGGACAGAGCCCTGGGCTGGACCTTGGGGGACGTGGGGTCTGCTCCCCGCTCCGCCCCTTGTCAGCTGGGTGACTTCAGCCAAGTTGCCTCCCCACCCCCCCTTGTGCCTCAGTTTCCCCACGTGCGAGATAGGGATGATGGTACTGCCCTTCCTTGTGGAAGCGCTTGGAGATCTTCAGATGAAAAGGGCTAAATAAGAGCCAGGTGGTAGCGCCCTGCTCTGCCCTGGCGTTTTGGCAAGCGGGGGGAAGATACAGGGCCCACGCTGGGGTGGCAGGTGTTTGGGCAGCGACGGCTAGTGCCTGCCTGCAGGATGCCCACCTGGGGCTGCGAAGTCCCTTCACCACCCGCCTTTCCCATTGCGCAGGTGCTGGCAAACGTCGCTTACATTATCATCGAGTCCTCGGAGGAGGGCAGCAGTGACTACGCCTCCTGGAAGCAGATCCTCTTCCTGGTGGACCTGCTCTGCTGCGGGGCCATCCTCTTCCCCGTGGTGTGGTAAGAGCCGGGGGGGGAGGGGGCGCGGTTCTGCCCCGGAGCCCATCTCAGCGGCGCTACTGCCTTGGGTTGGGAACCTGCCAGGTCTTGCAAGCTAAGCTGCGTCAATGCTTGGATGGGAAATGGAGGAAAACTGCAGGGTGGGGGGTCTGTAGGGGGCTCTCTCCCAAGTCAGCTGTGACCCTGATGCTGCTGTACTGCAGGATGAGGGGGTTAGTAGGGGGTGATCTCCCCTTGGAGTCAGCGCTGACCCCACGGTGCTATGGGGGACCGTCATGGGAGGTTTTGTCATGTCCGTCTCTCTGGGGTCATGGTGGTGCCAATCACTCCCCACCCCCCATACGCCCCCATGGGAAGTGTCCGGTGCAGAGGGGCATCCCGGCTGTGTGCACTAACCTGGGCGCCCGACACAGTGCTGGGGGAACCATTGAAGACTTCGTGGGGTGGGGTGAAGGGTGCAAATCTTCCCACAATCCCATGGGAGTCATTGCTTTGGCTTGGCCATGTCCCCACGGAGGTGATCTCTGCATCCTGCCCCTGTGAGCCACGGGCCCAGCAGGCTCGTCTGCTCCAGGTCGGTGGAGTTGCCCCTGGGAAAGGCAACTCCAGAGCCAAGGGCGGGAACCGCTGAGCATCTGTTTGTCCATCCACAGGTCCATCCGCCACCTCCAGGAGGCCTCCAGCACAGATGGCAAAGGTGAGTCCATCTCGGCTTCCTCCGGAGAAACCCAGCTGCTCCTTCCACCCCCTCGCTCTGGGGGGGACTCTGTCCCGCTCCGTCCCCCCCCCCCGATGTGGAACCTGCTCCCAGTGCCGTTTGACAAACTCCCCTTGTTTTATTTCCAGCTGCCACAAACCTGGCGAAACTGAAGCTTTTCAGACATTACTACGTCATGGTAGGTGCCCACAGCCCTGGCTCCTCTCTCGGGGACACTGGCAGCATCAGCACTGTGTGCGTGACGGGAGCGGGACCCTGCCCGTGGCCTCAGTCGCTCTCTCTCTCTCCCCCTCTTCCAGGTCGTGTGTTACATTTACTTCTCCCGCGTCATTGCCATCCTGCTCAAATTCACCGTCCCCTTCCAGTGGCAGTGGCTCTACGAGGTGAGGCTGAGGAGGGGGGGTGGGGTGGGAGGCAGGATTCCTGGGTTCTATTCCTAGCAGTGTCACTGATCCACTCTAAGATCCAAGACGGGGGACATCTCCCTCCCTCCCAGCTGGGCTCTGGACGTGAGTGGTGGTGAAGTGCTTTGAGATCCATTGGTGAGGTGCTGTATTGTAAAGACGTGTATTATAGGCCGAGTTTTCTTGCCTCTGGACTGGAAGTGGCGACTGGGGATCTGCAATGCAGGTGCCTCTGACCGGTCCCCAGCCTTTGCTTACCCTGCAACCCACCCAGCTGGGACTGGGCCAGGAGTTGGCTAGGAGACCACCAAGGAGAGCCCAGCTGCTTCGGGGGATGCTGTGAGCTGTGGCACTCTTCCCACTGGCTGCTGGTGCTAGGGGGCGCTATGCTGCACTCGGTCAGATTTCATGTAAATCCAAGGGTCTGAGATAGCTGCAGACATTTCAACAGCCCCCCTTTCCCAGGTCAGTTTTCTGCCCAAATTCCAGGGTGGGCAATACACATTCAGGCCTCATTGTTTTTTTTTTTCCCTATCACTCATTGTGTGATTCTTCCCTTCCCATCCTAAACTGTTGCTGTGTGCTGTTATGTCACACCCCAGAGCCAGCTGCATCAACAGCAGCTGCACTGATCTTGGACTCCAATCGCTAGGCCTAAGGACCCTTCTTTCCTTCCTTGCAGCTCCTGGTCGAAGTATCCACCTTGGTTTTCTTCATCCTAACGGGATACAAGTTCCGCCCGGCTTCGAACAACCCTTATCTACAGCTGCCCCAAGAGGACGAGGAAGAGGGGGAGGAACTGCAGATGAATCAGGTGTAAGCAGCTGGATCTCTGGGTGGGGCTGAGAAGAGGGAAGTCAGGCTCATTCCCAGTGCTACTGGGGCTGGTGTAGACTGTGAGCAGGGAAACTCACCCATCTTGTCTCTGTAACAGCCTGGGACCAACAGGGCTACACCCAGTTTGCATACATGGAATAGCTATTTGGGCCTGAGTTATGCTCGTTCAGTTTCCCACCTGTGTGTGAACCTGATGAGTAGGCTTGGCAGAATTCGATGTTTATGGTGTTTATCGTTTTGAGGGATAATATCAATATTTATTTTAAAATATACCCCTCCCCCCCAGCCCCCCATTTTTATCACTTTTCAATTTTCACAAGGAAACTAGAAGAGGATCCGGCAAGGGGGCAGACAATAATTAGCTAATGACGGTGGCCATTGAAATTGTCCGTTAAAGTTTTAAACACCAATTGGCAGTGTCCCATGGCAAAATGTACTAAGTAAATAGCCTTCGATCAAACACTGAGGTCTCAAGTTGCATTTTTCTTACTTTGCCTCTCAGTTATCGATGGAAATATTTGTGTGTGTGGGGATGTTGGGTGAGATCCACCTTCCACATTTACCAGTAAAAATCAAATTCTTCCAAGCTCACTGGTGGAGGTCAGACTAGATCAGTGGTTTTCAACTCTTTTTCTGGCAACCCAGTTGAAGAAAATTGTTGCCCGTGACGCAACAGAGCTGGGAATGAGGGGTTCAGGGTGTGGGAGGGGGCTCTGGGCTGGGGCAGGGAGTTGGGGTGCAGGAGAGGGTCAGGGCTGTGGGGGCAGGCTCTGGTGTGGGGCTGGGGATGAAGGGTTTGGGGTGCCAAAGGGCTCCGGGTTTCGTGGGAGGCTCAGGGCTGGGGCAGGGGATTGGGGCACGGGCTTACCTCTGGTGGCTCCCAGTCCGTGGCACAGCTTGGGTGCAGAGGCAGGCTTCCCGTGCTGCACCCCGGAAGTGGCCAGCAGGCCCGGCTCCTAGGCGGAAGTACGCAAGTGGCGCTGCATGGCTCTCGCCTACAGGCACACACCCCTCCCCCCTCCCCCCCCCCCACATTCCCGGCCAGTGGGAGTGCGGAGCCAGTGCTTGGGGCAGGGACAGCGCACGGAGCCCTGTGGTCCCCCTGCCTACAAGCCGGACCTGCTGCTGGCCGCTTCTGGGGCGCAGCGCGGTGTCGGAACGGGTAGGGACTACTGGCTTTTACTGGCCAGCTGCCAGGGTCCCTGGGAGCTGAGCAAGGCGACCCAGTGCCTTGCATTCCGCGACCCGAACTTTGAAAACCACTGGACTAGATCGTGAGGGTCCCGTCTGACCTTCAAGTCTGAGTCCTCTTGCTCCTGCTCCACAGCACCCTCTGTTGCTTGTCCGGGGAAGTTCCAGGTGTTAGGTGTAGCGGGTGTTGTTGCTTTCCATAAGGGAGGGAACTTATCCCTGCAGTTCCAGGAGCTGCAGGACCCTTGCTAGGGCTGTAGAGGAAGCACCCAGATCTGATCCATCCCATCTGAGTCTGGGGTCGTCTGTCTCGCTTTCTCTCTGCAGGGTCACAGAAGCCGGCGTCCATGAGGGTCTCTCCAAGCTGAAGAAGAGCAGGGTTGCCCGTGAGGCAGTGTGAGGCCTATCCACCCAGACTGTTGCTAGCACTCGGACCCTGGGGAGGCCGCCGGGTCCCACCCTGTGGCCCGGCCGAAGACTCCCAAGGGGGACAGAGAAATCTGGGGGTTTGTGTTGAATTCCTGCCTCTCTGCTCCCCTGCCCCACCTTGTGGCAGTGCTGAGAACTGCATGGCCCCATGCAATTCCAGCCGCTGTTCCCAGAACCAGGCCTGTTCTCCAGACTGCAGGAAGATCAGACGAACTCCGGATGGCTGGGGGCTGCTGTCTCTTGTACGGGGCAGGGGGGGACTTTGGCCAAGCTCTGCTCTTCTCCTGCAAGAGCGGTTTCCAGACCCGCTTCCTGATCCGTGCATCCCTGCTGCTGGCTTAGATGCATCCTCCACCAGCAGCCCCCACCCTCACCAGCTCTCCCACCCCCTTCTCCTTCACTCCATTGACTAGCTGGGGCCAAGCAGCAAAGGTGGAGCTGGCCTTAAGCACCAACATCTGGCTGGGGTCACAGAGGTCCTGTACCACTGGGGTGAGGCGATAGCCACTACTTCTCCGCCCTGGAACGATCTATCTTCAGCTGAGGCCAGGAGCTCCCCAGCCCCACTACATGCTGGTGGTGCTGAGCAATAGGCCAGGATCTAGACAACAACTGAGCAGTGACGCTTGGCTTACGCTCGTCGGGATCTCCGTGGCACCCCGAAAGGTGTGGTACCCGGTTAGCTGTGGGCCATGGTTTTCACTCGAGCATTGGTGGTCCCTCCTTCCTGGGAGAAGCAGGTTTTCAGGGGCATGCTGCCCCTGGCTTCTTGCTAGACCCTGTCGGGTGGTAGGTTCGGGTGTGATTCTCGCACCAGCTGGGACTGCAGGGCTTGCGTCTTGGTTGCCTCTCTGTGACTCCAGCGTGCTCGCCTGCCGCGTCTGTCTGCTCTGCCCGTCTCCCCGGGAGCCGAGATTGGAGCTGGCTTCGTTCCTGCTCAGACCCCGGCGCTAGATCCTGCCCTTGGTGACCTGTGCAGCGAGGCGGAAATGGGGGTTCCACCCTTAAAGGGAATGAGCAGGGGAGAACCCAGCTTAATTTTGCTCCCAGCCTGCCCCTGTGAGCTGGGGCAACCAACCACCTCCTCCCGTGGAACAAGCCTCTTTGACCCCAGACACAGAGTAGGTGGGACCCGCTCATGCACAAGGCCTGTACCCCTGCTGGGATTGGCCCAGCACCCCTGAAACAGCAGGCCCTTAGCTGCTGTGCACCAGGCCAAAGGCAGGAGCAGGAGCTAACAGTGTGAGGCCACGGAGGAGTTTGGGACCCGGCCCCTGCTTGTGACACTGCTGGAGTTCAGGCCAGGGTAGAACAGCCAGCGTCCTGATCCTCAACGCAGGCTCTGTCTGCATTTATGCGACCTGCTCGGGGGCCGCAATGCGGGGGAGGGGGCCTCCCCACAAGGGAGATCCTACTGCCGGGGTGGGGGTGGGTGCTACCACCCTCTCTCTGGCTGCCTCTGTTCTCTACCGAATAACTCTGCCCTTGGCTGTGATGCCCTTGTAAGTGCGGGCTCAACACTTCCCCCCCCCCACACCCCTATTGATTTAAATTCCTCATTATTCCTGGGAACTGTGATTATCACACTCCTAACCCCTGGGTGGATCCCCCTAATTTCAGCAGGGTTGGGTCAATATGCCCACATGGTAAGGAGTTCCTTGGCTTAATTGTAACTTTCTGCACAGCCTGGCGTGGGAGGTCTCCGGCTTTGTCTTAGGGGGGGTGGGCTCTGTGTATAGAGGGCAAAGCCCTGCATTCCATGCTGGTGTATAAATGGCCCTTTCCGTATCTTGGCTCTGGCTTATTCATTTGGGTAAAACAGCTGCTCTGAGATTGAGGCTTCTCGAGCATGGCGCGTGTGACGGTGGGGGCCCGCCCGGTGCGAAGTGTCGTGACTTGAACCTAAAGCAGTGTTCATCCTAACGCACGTGGTATCCAGTTCTCAGCTGGGCTCTAGGATGGAAGGACCTGATCCTGATCCATCAGCCCTGGGGCCTACGTGGGCATGAGGGCTGAAGACTCAGCCCCTGCCTCTATTGCACAGGCATGGATCAGCGTTCACGTCACGCTCCCCGTCAGTACCTGGCTCCGGCTGGAGCAGCTACTGATCCAACCAGCAGATCAACTTTGGTGAGGAATCCTGGGCGGGCGGCTTGTTGCGTCTGTGCTAGGAAGAAGATTGCCCTGCTGACGCTGGAAGCTATTTGACTGACGTGGGCAGGCCTTAGGTCGGGCGGGCAAACGTTTTGGCCTGAGGGCCGCATCGGGTTTCCAAAATTGTATGGTGGGCCGGTTAGGGGAGGCTCTGCCTCCCCAAACAGCCAGGCATGGCTTGGCCCCCATTCCCCCCCCCCCCCGCTTCTCACCCCCTGACGGGCCCCCAGGCCTTCTGCCCCATCCAACCTGCCCTGTTCCCTGACTGCCCCACCCCCAGATCCCCCGCCTGCTTGCCTCCTGCTGCCCCCTTCAAACCCCCGCTCCCTCCTGACTACCCCCCCCCCCCCCGGACCCCTGCCCCCATTGAACCCCCCTGGTCCCTGCCCTCTGACCGCCCTGACTGCTATCCACACCCCTGGCCCTGACCACCCCCCAAACTCCCCTGCGCTCTATCCAACCCCCCCTGCCCGCTTACTGCGCTGCCTGGAGCACCGGAGGCTGGCGGTGCTGCCGTCACACACCATGCAGCACAGAGCACCGGGTCAGACTGGGGCTCGCAGCCCTGCCACCCTGGAGCTCGCAGCCCCCCCCACCCTGAGCACTAAGTCGGTGGTGCAGTGAGCTGAGGCCGTGGAGGAGGGGCCGGGGGGCTAGCCTACTGGGCCAGGAGCTCAGGGGCCGGGCAGGAGGGTCCCACGGGCCGGATGTGGCCCCCCCTCTGCCTTAGGTGATGCTTGTGTGGATGCAGTGGTGCTGGACCAGAGAACACAAGGCTGCCGCTGGGGTGCAATGGAAGCAATTGATTATACGTAGGGACTGTAGCCCTGCAGGATCAGCACGGTCTAGGACGTCCAGCATCCACCCCAGCACAGCCCCCATTGTGGGTTATGGCCCTGAGGCCTCCAGTCCTGGAGCTGGCTTATTGCTCAGGCTCTCAGCTCTGCCCCCTCCCCTTGATCTAGGCCAGGGGGCTTCCACCAGGTTCCCCGCTTGCCGTGTCAATTCCATCGGCTAAGATGGAGTTCCTGGCTTCGTGGCTGTTGCTCCAGGCAAGGAGCCAGGTTCAATGCGGAGAGTGGAGGGTGGCTGTTGGGGGCAGGGATGGTGCTCTCCTCCTGCGGGTAGAGCCCCAAGCACAAGAGGGCTTCTCCAGGCAACCATGATATTGCAGGGGTTTGGGCACAGCCGCCCTGATCCTGCCTCTGCCACAGCCTTCCTGCATGACCATAGGCACCTCACTTAGCCCCTCTGTGCCACTTAACCCCTACTGCCCCAAGGGGGTGGGAGACTAAATACACTTGCAGTTGTGAGGGGCTCAGCTACTACTGTAATGGGGGCTGTAAGTACCATGAATGGGGGGGGATAACTTAAGGGGCAGCTGTAGGGCCCCAGCTGTCCTGCCTCTGCCCTTCCCTCTGCGGACTAAGAAGTGAGAGTTCCCACGCCCCTGCCGGGCAGCTGCCATTTTCCAACAACTTAAAAATTGACCCCAGCCACCAGGCTCCAGCACCTCTGTTTATTGAGGGACTCCTGCACCCCGGCAGGTTGATCGGATGGGCTGCCCGGGCCCTGAACAGCTGCTGGGGGAGCGTGTCATTGCACGCACTACAACACAGGCACATGCTCCCAGCGCTACCGCAGGTGCTGGGCAGGGGGCAGCGGCCCCCCGCAGGGGGAGATCGAGGAGAGGGGGAGATCAGGAAACTGGCCTTTGGAGGGTGCAGGGCCGTGAGGAAGAGGCTGCAGACTAAACGCTCACCCCCTCTTGGGAGCTGTTGGGGCCCCCAGGGCGTGCCTAAGAGATGCCAGCTAAATTGCTTTGCTGCCCCCAACCGGGCCACTCAACCCACTTGAACCCAGGGCCAGGAGCTGCATCGAACCCTAGCTGAGAGTCGGCCAAGTCTGGTTGCACTATCACCCTCCCAGCCTGCCGGCAAACACGGTGCCCCTAACTCCAGCAAGTGCAGTAGTCATCCCCTCCCTGGACGAGCCAGCCCGGCCATC
Source organism: Chelonia mydas (assembly GCF_015237465.2). Classification (NCBI taxonomy): domain Eukaryota; kingdom Metazoa; phylum Chordata; order Testudines; family Cheloniidae; genus Chelonia; species Chelonia mydas. The sequence goes on from NC_051260.2 coordinate 14,449,260, forward strand.
TTCCTACAGGCCTCCCCGGTAGTGTCAGGGGGACACAGCCTGATGCCCCATGGCTCCCTTCACCCAGGGCTACAAGCCCTGGCACACACCTGCTGGGCTACCTCCTCGTGGAGGATGTCTATCACCCCCCCGGTGGAAGCACAGCTGGGTCCACCCTCACAAGCTGGCCGGGGGGGAGACAACTTACTACATCCAGGGATCTAGCCCCAGCTGTGGAAGGAGAGTGGTGCCTCGTGGTTAGAGCATTGGGACAGGCATCCGGACTCCTGGGTTCAATCCCTGACTCTGGGAACGCCTGGGTTCTGTCCCCACCTCTGGGAAGAGGTTGGGACCGGACTCCTGGGTCCTATCCCCAGCTCTGGGAAGGGCCGGGACTCCTGGGTCCTATCCCCAGCTCTGGGAAGGGCCGGGACTCCTGGGTCCTAGGCCCAGCAGGGCCTCCTTCCTCTACTTTTTGAAAGGTTTTTTTTTTTTTTAAATCCTTTTAACACCCCAAATTTACTTTAAAAAAAAAAAAAGATACAAAAGAATCAGCTGGCTAAAAAGAGGGTAAAGCGGGGGCATTGCTAGCCCCCTCCTGGATTCATGCTCCTAAACACCCTGCCCTCCCCCCGGCCCCTCCCATCACCCACCGTGCTGACGCCCCCCCCTCGGTCCAAGGATTCGTGCTTTTACAGTGGCTGTCCACACTGGAAGCTACAGAGCATGGGAGCGGGGTGGGATCTATAGCTGGAGCTGTCTGTGTTGTCCAGGGAGGAGGAAGGGGACTGGTGCCTTCGTCTCAAGGAGACTTGTTATAGGACACGTCCCTCCTCTTCCTCCACTGCAGCATCTTGAGGAGGCTGAGGCTGGCTTTGAAGAGCCGGTCATGCTGGAAGATCATCTGGTGGAAGGTGTTCAGAGGCAGGTTCCCGGTGGGGTCGGCGTGTTTCAGGGTGGTCATGGGCGTGTAGAGGCTGTTGGTCTGGTAGCGAAAAGGCGGCTTCTCTGCCATGATCACCTTGGCCGTATGCTGGGGAGAGCGGAGGAAGGGCCTGCCCGTCAGACGCTCGACCGACACGCCCTGGGCTTAACCTGCACGGGGCAGATCCCCAGTTGGCATGAAAATCAGCCACAGCTCCACTGGGGTCAATGGGCCACGTCCCCAGCTGGTATTTGTACAGCACCTAACACAGTGGGGTCCTGGGCCATGGCTGGGGCGCCCTAGGCTCTACCGTAATACACCTAATAACGTACAGCACCTAACACAGTGGGGACCTGGGCCAGGGCTGGGGCTCCCAGGCACAACGATAATATAAATAATCATGGCTCCATTGGACTCAATGGGCCAGATCTGGGGTAAATCAGCACCACTCGGATTAGCACTTATTGCTGGTCTTGGTAGCGCCTACGAGCCCCAGCCATGGCTCAAGCCCCACTACACTGGCCACTGTATGTTATTTCTTAGGTGTATTATGGTACTGCCTAGGTGATTAGAGTGGGGGGGCTGGGAGCCAGGACTCCCGGGTTCTGTTCCCAGCTCGGGGAGGAGAGTGGGGCCTGATGGTTAGAGCGGGGGGCTGGGAGTCAGCACTCCTGGGTTCTATCCCTGGCTCTGGGAGGGGAGTGGGGCCTGATGGTTAGAGCAGGGGGGGCTGGGAGTCAGCACTCCTGGGTTCTATCCCTGGCTCTGGGAGGGGAGTGGGGCCTGGTGGTTAGAGCAGGGGGGGCTGGGAGCCAGGACTCCTGGGTTCAATCCCAGCTCTGCAAGTCCCTTCCCTTTTCCATGCCTCAGTTTCCCCCCTCTGTAGAACAGGGATAGCTGTGCCGAGCTCAACAAAAATGCTTTTTATCTATTGATCTCAAAGGGCTGAGCAGTAACATACTTGCTTCACCACTGGTCGCCCTGCCCTTACACAGACCCACACCCCACCCCACCCCACGCGGCAGATGGCTGGGACAGAGGCTGAGCAGCATCTGAAGGTTTAGCCCAGAGCTGATGCTGACGGCCCCGGCTGTTCCCGGTGCCACCACTAGATTTGGGGGTGCTGAGAACCTCTGGCAAGCAGGCCCCTAGGATCTAACTCCCCACCTGTCCCCCCTGGGTCCCCAGTGCCAGTGTGGTTAGAGCCGAGCACTATAGGGCTAGGAAGGGGGTAGCGGATCAGCGCGGGGGGGGGGGGGGGGAGATGGCTCCCTACCTCAGCCACCTCGTCTGGCGACTGCCCCAGCACCGTGAAGACTTCCTTGGAATAGGCCATGTAGAAGCCTTGGAATATGTCCAGTGTCTCCTGGTCAACGGCGGACAGGTCCATGCAGGCGGCTTCTTCGTAGAGTTTCCTTTCGAACTCGGTCACCACCGGCCCGGGTTCGATCAGGCTGATGCTGGGGAGGAGCAGGAGACGGTAACACATCACAGCTCATGTACCCAGCCAGGGCCTGGCTCCGGGCCCGTTAGGGCAAACGCAGATAGGAGCTGGCACGCAGGGGCAGAGCACTGGGTTGTACAGGTTGGTGCAGCACCTCCTTAGGCCAGTGGGCCCTCTAGTCCAGCACCCCACCTGCTGCCCTTCCCATAACAGACCACCCACCCCTCCCTCCTTCCAGCCCTTCCTCCCTCTACCCACCCACTGCTCCACCCAACCATCCATCCTCCACCCTCCCACCTTCCCCCCTCTACTCACCCACTGCTCCCTGCCTCCCGCCACCTGCTTACCTCCATCCCTTCCTCCCACCAACTCTGGAGTCCCACCTCCTGGCATTGCCATCTCAGACGGCTGGGCCATATAATCCAATATCCTTATACCTGGTGCACCCAGCCTAAGATCCCAGCACTGCAGTCGATGCCTCCCCTTCCATGCACACACGATGCACTAAGCCAGTGATCTCCAACCTTTTTATGCCCAAGATCACTTTTTGAATTTAAGGGCAACCCAGCATCTACCCCGCCCCTCCCACGAGGCCCCGCCCCTTCCCCAAAGCCCCACCCCACCCACTCCGTCCCCCCCTGTCTCCGTCCCTTGCTCTCCCCCACCCTCACTCACTTTCACCAGGCTGGGGTAGGGGTTTGGGAGGGGGTGCGGGCTCTGGGCTGGAGCCGAGGGGTTCGCAGTGTGGGAGCGGGCTCGGGTTGGGGTGGACGAGGGGGCTCCAGGCTGGGGCAGAGTGTTGGGGTGCAGGAGGGGGTGCGGGCTCTGGACTGGGGCAGAGTGTTGGGATTCGGGGGGGGGTCAGGGCTGGGGCAGAGTGTTGGGGTGCAGGAGGGGGTGCGGGCTCTGGACTGGGGCAGAGTGTTGGGATTCGGGGGGGGGTCAGGGCTGGGGCAGAGTGTTGGGGTGCAGGCTCTGGGAGGGGGAGTCAGGGCTGGGGTTCAGGGTGCAGGAGTGGGCTCAGGGCTGGTTCGGGGTGCTGGCTCCGGGAGGGGGCTGAGGACTGGGGCTTAGGGGGCAGGAGGGGGTTCGGGGTGCTGGCTCCAGAAGCCCTTACCTCTGGCGGCTTCTGGTCGGCGGTGCAGCCGCTCCCAGAAGGGGCCAAAGCACTTCCTGTGGCCCCGGGGAGGGGGAGCGTGCACGGCACATGGCTACGCACTGCCCCTCTCTGCAAGCATCAGCCCCGCAGCTCCCACTGGCCGCAGCTCCCCGTTCCCAGCCAATGGGAGCTGCGGGGGCGATGCTTGCAGGCAGGAGGGAGACCCCCCCGCCCCCGGGGCCGCTTCCGGGAGCAGCGTGGGGCCAGGGCAGGCAGGGAGCCTGTCTTAGCGGCAGCCCCGCTGTGCCGCCGGAGATTGCGATTGGCCGGTTGGTGACCACTGCACTAAGCCAACAGTGCTAGGATGCCCATGGGGCAGAGGGGAGGGAGAGGCCTTCTGGACCCCACCCCTCACAACCTTGGTGGATCCGTCCCCCTTTTCTGAGCACCAGCAAAGTCAGCCCTGGTGGGGGCTGCCCAGTCGGCCTAATGGATCAATGGAGCGACCAGGCACCTCCCGTCTGCTCCCTGCAGCCACCTGCCTGCAACCCCTCCGAGCTTCGGACGGGGGGGACGGCTGGGAATGTCCACTGCCCCCCTGTAGCACTGGGGCTCATCTCCCCTACACAGCCCTGCCCCCCCAGACTTACTTCACACCAAACTTCAGTGCCTGCAGGGCCAAGCTCTCACAGAAACCCTCCACAGCGAACTTGGAGGCGCAGTAGATGTCATTGAAGAGGAGGCCTGGCGAGCAGAGGCGAGAGCGAGTCAGGTCAAGCAGAGAGAGGGGAAGGAGCTGGGCCGGCAAAGGGCGAGGCTCTGCTCTGCCGGGAGGGCCTGCCCAGAACTTGACGAGGGGTCGGCTGCCGGAGAGCGGAGACACCTGCCCGTGGTACTGACCAGAATTGTCCCACCAGCTCCTGGGGCTCCCGCGTCTGTCTCCTGTTTTATATCTCGACTGTAAGGTCTTGGAGGCAGAGACCAGCTTCTTGCTCTGCATTTGTACAGCGCCTAGCGCAGTGGGGCCCTGGGCCATGGCTGGGGCTCCTAGGGGCTACCGTAATACACCTGTGATGCATGGCTAGAAAGGGTTAAACATCCTGCAAAATAAATAACCCTCAAAAGACAGGTGGGGAGATAATGTTTGTGTTCTTATGTATTTACATATGTATGAGTACGGTGGACAATATAATCAACAGTCCCTGTCTGTGCTGTATTCTAATAATTGAGGGGTCAAAAGAACATCCTATCATTTAAATGAATTGTAAACGGGATATCTCGGTATTCATCTCTCTTTGAAATGTACTGTAAATGGTGGAGGAACAAGCAAAAGGCCTTATGTTAATTCGTATAGCTAAGTATCAGTGATAGACCTCCTTCAAAGTCATCCTAATTACCTTTTGTTCCCCAAGGAAATCCCAACTTGTCAAAGAGGACATGAAATTGTATAAAAGAGCCTTGGGTCCTGATTCTGTGATCTCAGATCTGCTTAGACTTCATCAGGGGAAGTTTGAGTCACAAGACTGAGGTCCCAGTTATGCAGGTACACCCTGAATATGAGATTTGGACATTGGACTATCACCTATGAACTATTTCCGAAAGAACTCTTTGCCACTACAAAGCTCACCGTCTCTGCTGTGAATCTGCACCTCAATGGATTGAACTCATGTCTGTCTGTATATTGATCTTTTAACCAGACTCTCTCTCTCTTGTGTTTTAATACATTTTAGTTTAGTTAATAAGAATCGGCTGTAGCGGGTGTTTGGGTAAGATCGGAAACATGCGTTCACCTGGGAGGTGATGTGTCCGATCCTTCGGGATTGGGAGAACCTTTTCTTTTATAGGATGAAATAAGATTTACAGAAATTTTCATCATATTTGACGTGGGTACCTGGATGGAGGCCGAGGCTGGATCACTTTAAGGGAACTGTGTTCTTTGGACTTCTGAGCAGCCAGTGAGGTAATAAAGAAGCTGTTTTAAGCTGGCTTGGTAAGTATTGGAATATCCACCAGCTTTTGGGGGTTTGGCTGCCCCATTCTTCACAGCTCACCCTAATTGAGTGACCACAGCTGGCTCCCCATTAGGGCCCCGGTCACAACACCTAATAAATAACACGCAGCACCCAGCACACTGGGGTCGGTGTCTCACGGGGGCGGGAGAGCCCAGGGCTCAGGGTCCCAGCAGGAGAGTGGGGAAGTGGGGTCCCCTGGGGAGGAAGCCCGGGGCTCAATGAGGGGTCCCAGAAGGGGAAAGGGGGGAGGTCAGTGTCCCACGGGGGGGGGCAGGCTGCGGCTCTGGGTGGTTTCCACACAGCAGGGGCCCCATCACCTCCAACAGGAGCCTGGACCTGTCCCCCTCCCCCTCCCCCACACCAAATCAGCAAGGTGCAGCCGGTCCCCAGGGGCCACAGCCCTCCCTGCCCCGTCCCCCGGTCTCACCTTGCAGCCCCAGCACGCTGCTCATCACCACGATGTGGCCCCGGCGCCGGCGCTTCATGTCGGGGAAGACTTCGCGCACCAGCCGCACCAGCCCGAAGAAGTTGGTATCGAAGAGGCTCTTCATGGCAGCGACGCTCTGGCTCTCCACCGGCCCGATCATGCCCAGCCCCGCGTTGTTCACTGCAACAGGGGGAGGTCATGTGAGCCCCAGGAACCCCCCAGTGTATGGCAGCTACTGGGGTGGGGGTGAGCGCAGACTGGAAGTGGGGAGCCCCACGGAGACAGGGGGCAGCCGGGATCCTCTTTTCCCCCCAGCTCCGATCACCAAAGACAGGGGCACAAATGGCCCATCTGGCTCTCTGGCTGGCCCACACCATGGGGCTCCCTATCCTTTCCTTCGGGCAGGGCGACCCCACAGGCCTCATGGCCTGACATCCTAGATGGGCCCATCCAAGGTAGTAAGGCATGGGGGCTGGGGGACGCCAGGCTAGATGGGCCCATGGGTCTGATCTCATATGGCGTTTCCTATGCTCTCCCTGAGCAGGGGCTCAGCTCTGCTGGGGAAGGCATCAAGAACCCCACTTTACAGAGCGTCCCCTTCCCTGTTCATCCGAACCCTCCGCTGGGTCACCACCCAGCAAGGCCAGCCGGGCGCACGTGCGTGAGATCCGGTGTCAACTGCCCCCCTGCCCCACACAGCAACCTTAGCGCCGAAGAGCTCTCGCATTTGTGGCCGGATTTTTAGCGGGGCAAATGAGCAGGGCAAAGCCACCCAGCTCCTCCAGTTCCCCCAGCCTCCCCTCTGAGCCTCACACCCCTTTACCAACGCGTGTGTGCGCACAGGGCGTGCCACTGACACACCCAGGAGTCGGGAGTAGAGACTCAGGGGGGCAAATGCAGCAGCTACGTGTAAGGGGCTGTGTAAGTTACAGGCGAGAAAAACGGGAGTGTCTAAGTGGGCGGGGTCCAAGGCACCCAAGACAAGAAATTCCTTAGACTCCCTCCCTGGAGGAACCCCCAGCTGCTCCGGCACCCACTCCCACGGTGCGTCTGTGGGGCCAGGGGGTAAGGGAGCCACACTGCCTGCAGGGAAGAGCGCAGCGGTCCCCCAACCTCCCCCACCGGGCGCGTTCCAAGGAAGGCGGCCCACGCAGCCCCGAGCGGCCGGGCCGGTTGTCCTACCCAGCACGTCCACTCTCCGCTGGGGAATGCCCTCCACGCAGCGCTGGATGGATTCCTCGCTGGTCACATCCATCTGGCGGATTTCCAGGGTCTTGTCCAACGCCGGCCCCGCCTGCTTCTCCAAGGCCTCGCGCTTGTCCAAGTTCCTCATGGTGGCGATAACTAGGCAGAGAGATGGGGGGTGGCCAAGAGGGTTCAAACCAGCCAGGAAGCTCAGGGCTCCATTCCTGGGCTAAGCAGGCTCAGGCCTGGCCAGTGCTTGGATGGGAGACTTCCAGGGCAAAGATGGGTGCTGCAGGGTGAGGGGCTCAGTAGGGGGCACAGAGGGGTTGGGGGGGGCTGTCTGTGCAGACTCTGATGCATAGGGGGAACTGTGCTGCAGAACCAGGGTGGGGGCTCAGTAGGGGGTGCTCTCTCCTCGCAGGCTATGCCAGTGTGGCACCAGTGGGTGCTGTGAGGCAGAATGGTGCCATTTAATGGGGCAGGACCAGAGGTGGCTGCATCTCCGCAGTGGCTGAGCAATCTCTGTATTAACAGCTGCTGTGGGTGAGCATAAACTGTTACCACACCTCAACCCAACGGTGGCTGCATTTCAAAACTGGCTGAACAATCTCTGTATTAACAGCGGCCACATCCCACCCCAGAGGTGGCTGCATCTCAGTGGTGGGAGAAGTGATTCGGCACATAGGGCTAAAAAGCCCCTGGGGATAAAAGGCCATAGAAGTAGTAAGATCATTATCATTTCCCTGCCCTATGCCCCATGTTCCTCTTCTTCTCCAGCTCTTTGTAATTCCCATCCCGACCTTCTCACCTCGGAATCTCTTCAGCTCATCTTTAGCCAGCCGGACGGCCAGAGCCAGCCCTATCCCGGAGGAGCAGCCAGTCAGCAGCACGGTCCTGCAGGACATCCCTCTGTCTGTCTGTCTGTTACAAACAGGCAAGAGAAGTCAGGTTCAAAGAGGGTTGAGGGAGTGGGGTCTTGTGGTTAGAGTGGGAGGGTTGCAAGTCAGGACCCCTGGGTTCTAGCTGCAGCTCTGGGAAGGGAGCAGAGCACCTACAGGGGAGGGCGGCATCAAGACTCCGGGGTTCTATCCCCAGCTCTGGCGGGGAGAGTGGGGCTTAATGGGGGCTGGGGGTGTTAGGCGTGAGGCATAGAATCATAGAATATGAGGGTTGGAAGAGACCTCAGGAGGTATCTAGTCCAACCCCCTGCTCAAAGCAGGACCAATCCCCAATTTTTGCCCCAGATCCCTAAATGGCCCCCTCAAGGATTGAACTCACAACTCTGGGTTTAGCAGGCCAACGCTCAAACCACTGAGCTCTCCCTCCCCGCACTGATCTACTCGGTTGTGCCAGTCCCATCTCCTGCTTCACTGATCTGGTTGCCCTCTGCATGACACCCCCCGATCCCGGTCTCTTCCTAGGAGAGGATTTCCATCAGGTGAAGTGGCGCCAGCCTCAGCCCATCCCCCTCCCACGGGAGCACACGTGGTTCTATTCTGGAACCGCCTCAGCCACTTATCCCTGGGCCCGACTCCGCCCGTCAAACGGAGGCCGACGTGAGCGACCGGGAGCAGGGCAGCAAAGAGCCCAACCCCCGCACGCCGTAACCAACCACCCTCACCCCTGGTGTAGACGCAGCTAGGCAGGACGCTCCCGTCGCCCGGGGCCGGGGCCGTTCTCATGCTGCCAGAAACCCGCTGCTGCCCGGAGGCTGCGTCTACACTCCAGGGCCCCGGCACCCGCGCCGTGCGGCCGGAGCACTGATGCGGCCGCGTCAGCATGCTTGGGAACGGGGGCGGGGTGGGGGGGGAAATCAGGGCTTGCTAGTGACCCAGCTCTGCCAGGAATCCACAGCACGGGGGGCAGACGAGGGCAGTGGTTCTATTTCCCGGCTCGGCCTCTGGGCGAGCTTGGGCAAGGCACTGCCGCTCTGTGCCTCTTTTCCCTCTCCCCTCCTTGGTCTATTTAGGCTGCGAGCTCATTGGAGCACGGGACTGACTCTCACCCGGCATGACGGGCCCCCGCCCCAATCGCAGATGGGGTCTCCAGAGGATACCACAACACCCCCTAATAACTCGACAAGTTGGCAAACATCAGGTTTCGTCAGCGGATCCGTTTGACGGGCCAGAGACGACAGAGGGCCCCGAGCCAAGGCAGTCGGCAATTAATAATTACCAGGCAACAGCTCCTCATGGCAACTCCTGCCCTGGATCTCAGTTATTCAAGCCGGACCCGGGCCTTGGGTCTCTCCCCTGACCCAGTTCAGACTCAGCAAGGCTGCTCTCCGGTCGGCCTCAGCATCGGGTGGGGAATTATAACCAAACAAAGGACGGAAGCTGGGCTATTATTGATCTAAGCTTTGATTTCTTTGTAGACGAAAGGCCCATCCTGCTGATCTCACCCGGCTGAGACTTCCCTCACAATTGGGTAGCACAGGGAGGCACCCAAGCGGGCAAAGGGGCCAGGGGACGATTAACGAGGGGGTTGGGCCTGGAAGGAGGAGATCCTTCTCCAGATTTATTCTTGTTCAATTACGCTCTGTTATAAACTGCATTTATATTGACCGAGGAGATAAAAGGGAGCCCGAAGTCCACAGCCGACTGCTGACCAGGTGGGATATGCACAAAACAAGCCCAGTCGCTCATAGAATGAAAGGCCCTTTAAATGCAACACTTCTAGGACTGTAATTTTGTACTTTGGGGCACCTACAAGCCAGAGCTGAGATTGGGGTCCCCCATCACGCCAGGCGCTGCACAGAGTAAGAGACGGTCCCTGCCCCAAAAAATCTAAAGTGACAGGCAGACAAAGGAGAACTGGGATCAGTTTCCAGCTCTGCCCCACGCAGCCCTGAGGCAAGTTACGGCCTCAGTTTCCCTGCTTGCAAAATGGGGACAATAATAATTCCTTATACCCAGCCTTCCTCTGTGTATACTGTAAAATCTCCAGGGCTGGGACTGTCTCTCACTATATGTCTGTGCAGAATCTGGCATGATGGGGGCCCGTGTAGTGCCCGGCACGATGGGGTGGGCCCTGATCACGGCTGGGGCTCTGTGCAAGGCCCCAACCTAGGTGTTTCTGTAATACCAACACTGATGAAATGCAGAGGGCTTGTCAGTGTTTCACCCAGGCCTGCAGGTCAGAGAAGACACAGAACCCAGGTGGGTCACCCCAGAACCCAGTGAGTACCAAGGGTCGGTACAAATTTTAACTGACCACGGGTACGGTCCAGAATTATGGGCCATGTGACTTAGGGGGACTCCGGGGCTGTGGGAGTCTGATCCAAGTGGGGGAAAGGAGGGGAGATGGTCAGCACTCCCCGCTCCCTGGAAATTCGTGGTTACTGCTCAAAATGGCACCAGTCTCAGAGCTCTGTGTCCGTCCCTGGCTCTCCAGGAAAGAAGCAGACACAGCAGCTGTAGCCAGCCTGACTAATCTTGGCTTATTCTGGTGCTAGACCCTGCAGGGTCAGGCTATATATAGAAGATGGGGCTCCGCTCTCCACAGGAAGATCTCCGCCGGGCTCCCCACCCTGGAAGGTGGTTCTCAAGCCAGCTTCCCAGAGAGCCACTCTGTACTGTACTTCCGATGGACACCCCCAAAACACCTTGTCACTGCTGCAGGCCCAGTTCCCAACACCCCCATTGCACTTTGCACCCCACTTCCAGCTCCACCCACTGCACCCGCCTCCCAGGGGTCCTTAGTTCCCAGATCTTGCTCCCCAGTGCACCCCTGCCCCCCCGCCAGCTTTTCCCCTTCCTCAATGCACCCCCCGCTCCCCTTAGCTCTCAGCTCTTCCCAGTGCACCCCTGGGTCCGCCTGGGCTCCGATCCGCATTGCACCCCTACCTTTCTTACCCCCCCCCCCATGCACCCCAATCTCCCAGCCCCACAGGATCAGGGGAAGGCTGAGCACAAGGCGAAGCCCCGCTTTATCCCCCTCCCCCCCGAGACGGGGGTGGGGGAGGCCCCTTGCTGCAGGATTCAGCTGCCCTTGGAGCCGGGAGCTCGGAGCCCAGCCCCCCGCCTACCTGCACCGCTGCGAGCTGGATCGATCCCCGGCTCAGCCAGTCCCCGCCTTGCGGCGGCTCCAGCTACGGCTCCTTCATCCGACCAGCCGAGGGAAACGCCCCGCCAGCCCGCAGCACGCCGGGGCTTGTAGTCCCTGCAGGCCGGCCTCCCCCAGGTCCCGGGGCGGGGGGCAGAGCCTGCCCAGCGCTCCCCTATGCCCCGCCCCTCCTGCCTGTCGCGCCCCGGCGGGGGGGCGGCACCCTCTGGTATCCCCGCCCCCCTCCAAGGTAACTCGGGGTGCAGGGGGGCTTGTTAGGATTGGAGCCTGCAGATGGGCCTTTGTTATTGTAGGGCTGGAGCGTGCACGTGAGCCTTTGTTATTGTAGGGCTGGAGCGTGCACGAGGGGCTTTGTTATTGTAGGGCTGGAGCGTGCACGAGGGGCTTTGTTATTGTAGGGCTGGAGCGTGCACGTGAGCCTTTGTTATTGTAGGGCTGGAGCGTGCACGTGAGCCTTTGTTATTGTAGGGCTGGAGCGTGCACGAGGGGCTTTGTTATTGTAGGGCTGGAGCGTGCACGTGAGCCTTTGTTATTGTAGGGCTGGAGCGTGCACGAGGGGCTTTGTTATTGTAGGGCTGGAGCGTGCACGAGGGGCTTTGTTATTGTAGGGCTGGAGCGAGCACGTGAGCCTTTGTTATTGTAGGGCTGGAGCGTGCACGTGAGCCTTTGTTATTGTAGGGCTGGAGCGTGCACGAGGGGCTTTGTTATTGTAGGGCTGGAGCGTGCACGTGAGCCTTTGTTATTGTAGGGCTGGAGCGTGCACGAGGGGCTTTGTTATTGTAGGGCTGGAGCGTGCACGAGGGGCTTTGTTGTTGTAGGGTTGGAGCGTGCACGTGGGGCTTTGTTATTGTAGGGTTGGAGCGTGCACGTGGGGCTTTGTTATTGTAGGGCTGGAGCGTGCAGGTGGGGCTTTGTTATTGTAGGGCTGGAGCATGCACGTGGGGCTTTGTTATTGTAGGGCTGGAGCGTGCACGTGGGGCTTTGTTATTGTAGGGCTGGAGCGTGCACGTGGGGCTTTGTTATTGTAGGGTTGGAGCGTGCACGTGGGGCTTTGTTATTGTAGGGCTGGAGCGTGCACGCGGGGCTTTGTTATTGTACTGTGGCTCACGACAGCCGATTTGCTACTGCTCTTGATTTCTTTTTATATGAGCACTTTATTTTGAAGTAGCCAAACTTTGAAGCATGTGGCTAAGGTGTTTTTTGAGGTTTGGGCCATTTTGTTGTGCACTTCCAAACAACTGTACCCCAGGGCTGAGCCGCCGTCAGTTTATGCCTCTTGAATAAATTGCACAGCATTAGCATGCCAACATGCTCCTGTACTGGCCATGCCCAGCTCCGATATTTCCAAACACAACTTGCTGGGTCTCACTGTGTCGTGTGAGCCCCTCCCAGTCCTCCGTGTTCTGACCCCGAAAATGCTTTTGAGATTCAAAGAAAGTTCAATGATAAATTCTTTAAAATGATAAAGGGGGACCCTGCAGAACTACTCACTGCAGTATGTCACCTACCACTTAAATCAGCTTCTGGACCACATGACTGGAGGATAGCGAATGTGATGCCAATTTTTAAAAAAGGCTCCAGAGGCGATCCTGGCAATTACAGGCTGGTAAACCTGACTTCAGTACCAGCAAATTGACTGAAACTAAGGTAAAGTCCAGAATTGTCGGACACACAGATGAACACGATTTGTTGGGGAAAAGTCAACACAGCTTCTGTAAAGGGAAATCATGCCTCACCAATCTACTAGAATTCTTTGAGGGGCTCAATAAACATGTGGACAAGAGTGATCCAGTGGATATACTGTACTTAGACTTTCAGAAAGACTTTGACAAGGTCCCTTGTCACAGGCTCTTAAGCAAAGTAAGCCGTCATGGGATAAAAGGGAAAGTGCTCCCACGAACTGGTTAGAAGATAGGAAACAAAGGGTCGGAATAACTGGTCATTTTCAGAATGGGGAGAGATAAATAGTGATGTTTCCCAGGGATCTGTACTGGTGCCTGAGCTGTTCAACGTATTAATAAATGATCTGGGGAAAGCTGTAAATAGCAAGGTGGCAAAGTCTGCAGATGATAACTACCTTGAGCAATTTTGTAAACCCAAAACTGACTGCGAAGAGTTACAAAGGGATCTCACTAAACTAGGTGACTGGGCAAGAAAATGGCAGATGAAATTCAGTGTTGATAAATGCAAAGTAATGCACGTTGGAAAATATAATCCCAGCTGTCCATACAAAATGATGGGATCCAAATTACCTGTCACCACTCAGGAAAGAGATCTTGGAGTCATTGTGGAGAGTTCTCTGAAAAGATCCGTTCAATGTGCAGCAGCCGTCAAAAAAGCGAACAGCCTCGTAGGAACCATTAGGAAAGGGATAGATAATAAGGCAGAATGATCACAATGCCACTATATAAATCCATGATACGCCCACATCACGAATACTGTGTGCAGTTCTGGTCGCCCCAACTCAAAAAAGATGTATTTGAAATGGAAAAGGTGCAGAGAAGGGCTTTATTAATGATTGGGGTGTGGAGCAGCGTCCATAGGAGGAGAGATTAAAAAATCTGGGACTGCTCAGTTTAAAAAAGAGATAATTAAGGGGGGGATAAACTGGAGGTTTCTAAAATCCGGACTGGTGCGGAGTAAGTGACTAAGGAAGTGTTATTTACCCCTTCACCTAACACAAGAACTAGGGCTCACCCAATGATATTACTAGGCATCAGGCTTAAAACAAACAAAAGGAAGTATTTCTTCGCACAGCGCACAGTCAACCTCTGGAACTTGTTGCCAGGAGCGGTTGCAAAGGCCAAAACTATATCTGGGTTCAAAAACAAATTAGATACATTCATGGAGGTTAGGTCCATCAATGGCTATTGACCAAGACAGTCAGGGACCAAGATGCTCTGGGTGTCCCTAAACCTCTGACTGCCAGATGCTGGAACTGGGCCACAGAGGATGGATCACCTGATGATTGGAAGCATCTGGCATTGGCCACTGTCAGAAGACAGGACACTGGGCTAGGTGGACCATTGGTCTGACCCAGTATGGCCGTTCTTATGGTCTTAGTAACAATTTCCCTGCTCACTGCAGTTCTGGGATTTGGCTGGAGCAAGGCCCAGAACCAGCCCAGTGAGAAGCTGCCCACATGGGGGATTTGTACCCCACAATTGCTGGAAACCCTGGGCTGGGCCCCTGATTCCCTGCTCTGGCTGAGATCCGTTCACCACTGGCATCAGGGATGGGGCAGAGGTGGGTTTACACCATTTTTGCCCCTTCCTGCTTAGTTGCCTTGAGGCAACTCTAACCTACACACTGAACAGCCACCAGGGCTTCCCTGCAGGGATGTGGAGCACAAGTGTGGCCAGAGCCAAGGGGGCATGGCTAGCGCACCACTAACTAATCTGGACTGCTGTTTGGCTAGTTTTTCATGCTGGCCATGCCCACTCCAGCTTGACCACATCCCCTGTGTCAGGAGCTTCAAGGGGTTAGCAGCTCAAGCAATGCCCTCTGCCAGGAGAGATCTCTCAGCTCTGTGGTCCCTTTACTTTGCAACAGCAGCATCAAAGGGGCTGTAGGGCAAGTGAGAGTCAAGCCTCTGGATCATGGAAGGCTTTAAACAAACCCACCACTTGCTGAGATGTGCCAGTTCCGGCAAAAGCCAACCCGAATGCTCAGCAAAACAGTACAGGAGGGTCCTTTGCCTTTTACCCTAGAGATTGCTTGGGGTTGTTTGATTGTCGACGGAGCCCAGATGTGCTGAGGCTGGGTCCGTGCTCAGGAATCTTAGCCAAAATGTTCCCCCTTCGTCTTCCTGCTGCATAAGAAGGGGTGGGCACAGGGGGAAGCTTGGTAATGAAATAACGCCGATTTCTGATATGGTGCTTTTCATCACTGGAACTCAAACACTTCACACTCTTTAATGGGTTTATCCTCGACCCCCTGTGAGGCAGTGCTGTTATCCCTGTTGTTCAGTGGGGGAACTGAGGCACGGAGAGGCCATGTGACTTGCCCAGGGTCAGAAGAGGACAGAGTAGGGAATTAAACCCAAGGCTCCCGCATCCTAGGTCAATGCTTTAACCACTAAACCATCATCCTTCCTTGTTTATACAGAGACACTGACTGGAGTAGCTCCTCCTGGATACTCAATTCCAGACCAGAAATCACTTTATTCTGCAAGTATTAGGGTGCTTCTAATGCAGAGTCATTCTGGAATAAAGTCATCTTTATTCCAGGCTATTTTAAATTATTTGTATAATCACAGCACTCAGGACCGCACCGTGCCAGGCGCTGTACAACCATAGAATGAAAAGACAGCTCCTGCCCCAAAGATCTTACCATCTAGAGCATCCACATGGGGCATTAAGTTTCCCTGGGGTTATAGAGGGCTTGGAGTCAATCTAGAGCAGCCCATGAAATAAATCTCCCCTTAAGGGTGCTGATAGCCGTTTCCCTGCTGCCGCAAAACTTTATTCACATTCGTGGGATAAAACAGGTACAAACCCAGACAGATGCCTCAGGATAGCTCCCTCAGGAGGCACAAAGTTTCTGGATTGAGGATTCAGAGGGGGTGGGCATTGTAACAGGCGCTGTACAAAGGAGTATTCAGTTCAGTTCAGGGACGGTTGAAGTGTGCCATGGTGTAAAGAAATGACAGAGGCCTTGGGTATCTCAGAGGTGGGAACGACCCACACAAGCTACGGTTCCATGCTCTGTCCTCTGTGTCCAGAGAGCTTGGATCAGTAGAAATCGCAGAGCAGGGGTTATTACAAGGATAATAGAGGGTTATGGAAAACAGCAGTGTCATGAGCTGTGTGTACGTCCACTGCTGCCCTCTACTGGATGGAATTTGAACTGCATAACTGTGTGTCATAAGCCCATGCTACGAGCAGTTGTAGGAGATTCTCCTGCAGATCCAGAGGCAGGGGACTGCATGCAGGAGGGTGTGAATCCTACCCCTGCTGCTGTGAAATGTATAGAGGTTCTGCCATGACTCCAATTAACATTATAGATGGGGGCATGGAGGACAAGGGAGACCTCCCCACAGAAAGGGTGACAGCTAGTGACGTTCCTGGGTCCTCCTCTTCTCGGCCTACGAAGGGCAGCCGTTTGTCATCATGTGCTGGGCAAACTCCTCCAGCCCCTTGCAGAGAGCACGGAAATGTCCCTGTTGGCATTCCATGGGGTTTGGCCACAGCTCAACCCAGGAACCGCTCCCGAGCAAGTAAGCCATCCTGGGAAAGAGAGCAGGAGGAAACGTTACCACAGCCCTTTGCGGGTGAGGGGGTGACCCCGCATGTCCAGCGTACAGCCTGGCAGAGATCACAGGGCATTGCGGGGAACCACCCCCCATTGTTAGTATGGGAGCACTTGGCTCAGGGCCCCACTGTTGCTGGGTGCTGCACAGAGCAGGAACTGAGGCACAGAGATGAAGTGACTTACCCAAGATCACATGGGGTCAGTGGCAGAGCTGGGAATTGAACCCACTTCTCTTGAGTCCCAGCCTAGTGCATTAACCACCAGCCCACTCTTCCCCCCTCCTCATAATCCTCCTGCCTCTCCAGGAGCCTGCTGGAGACTCACTCAGTCTTCAGATCCCACAGGTCACTGCTGAGGCCCCAGATCAAGTAGCTCCTGTTCTCCAGCAGGTTCAGGGTCGCCTTGCAAGCCACTGGGCTGATAAATCGACGGGTCTTCCCCTGGATGCCTTGCTCTGTCCCTTTAAAAAAAAAAAAGCCAGCGATGGTCTATGAGCGTGGGGAGCAGAATGATCGCTGATGACAGATCAGCGAACAGGAGCCAGACCCACTGCAGAAGAGTCTGATCTCAGTTAAACAGGTACCAATCCAGAGTGACTCTCGATTTCAAAGGGGTCTCTTTTAGTTTGACACGTGCTCAGAATCTGTCTCCCTGGGGTCGCTCTGGATTGACATTTGGAGGATAGGTCCATCCATGACTGTTAGCCAAGATGGTCAGGGATGCAACCCCATGCACTGGGTGTCCCAAGCCTCTGACTGCCAGAAGCTGGGAGTGGACAACAGGGGACGGATCACTCGATGATTCATTCCCTCTGAAGCACCTGGCATTGGCCGCTGTCGGAAGATAGGATATTGGGCTAGATGGACCATTGGTCTGACCCAGTATGGCCCAGTTCTTAGGACGTCGGGGCAGGTGAGTTCAAAATCCCTGTCAATAGTCAAAATCCCTGTCACTCCTGATCTATGCTGGTGTAAATGAGATCAGAATCTGGACTCCTCTGTCTTGTTGGAAAAGGCCTCCCATGGTCACAAAACATGGAATCACAGTCCTTTAAATAGGGGGCGTTTATTAAAGGAAACAATTAGGGACTCTAACAAACTGGCTTCCACAGAGCTTGACACGCAGCTTTGTCTCTCATGTTTACCAGGGACCACATGCTGTCTGGGCCTCTTCATTGCACAGCGACAGTGAGTGACTGAAATATATACTGCAAGTAAACATGCGGTGGGTTTGATATTTAGGCTGGGCTTCTCAAAGGAGTCAAAGGGATTTAGGAGTCCAAATCACACTGACTTGAGTGTCTAACTCCCCTAGTCATCTTTGAAAACATGCAGCTGAATGGGATGAAAGCAGCTGCCAGTTCAGGGCCAGCATCACAAAGGAGCCTGGCTGCCTCTCAGGCAGGGGTAACGCTGATCAACGTTTTTTTAACAGGACAGTTTTCCATCGCAAAATACCGGTTTGTTGAAATCAGGAGGAACGTGTCGATTCGGACAAAACTTTGTTTAAAAAAACGTTGAAAGGAGTGTGCTGATTCAGCCAAAATCCTCCACTTTGGGACTGGAATACTGAGGGTTTTTTTGGTTCAAAAATTATTTTATTTTCTACTAGAACCGTCGGGAAAGTTGAGATCAGAACGGAAGCGTTTGGTTTGATCGCAAAGGAGCGTTGCCGCTGACCCGAATCAAAATTTGGTTGAGCAGGAAGTTTTGGTTTTTGGCTGTGTTCTGATCTAGAACGAAGACAACGTTTGGAAGTGTCGGCCTCTCCCGCGGAGCCCCTGGCAGGCTCGGGGAGCGGTTAGGAGACTACCAAGGTGGAAGCTGACAGCTAAAAGCCACCGGGAGGGACGCGGGGGCAGCGCCACGCTGGAGATAACTGGAGCATTGATCAGTCTGGAGCGTTTTCTAGCCGCGCACCTCAGCGTGACGGGCTCTCGGGGACGGGCCAGGCCGTTTTTCACAACGTCTCTGATGACACGATGGGCATTGGCAGAGCTGAGGGGGGGAACACAGGGCTGGAATAGCAGGGGGGCTGCGGGGTGGGATTAAGGCGCATCAGCAGAGCTAGGGAGAGGGAAGCCCAGGTGTGGCATGGCCGGTACCGGGTTTACAATGATGCTGTGGCGTTGGGCTCACGCTCAGAGGGGGCCCTGGCCCTGGACCATGGCCCCGCCCCCTGTGGCCCCACCCACTGCTTGCTCCTCTCCTCCCCCTCCCCCCAGTGCAAGTGGTGGGTGGGGCCTTGGAAGGAAGAGACTGAGCCCTGGGAAGCCCAGGGCTGGGCTAGCAGGGGGCTGTGGGTCAGGATGGAGGGGCACTGGCAGAGCTGGGAGGGGGGAACCCCAGGGCTGGGCTAGCAGGGGGCTGTGGGTCAGGATGGAGGGGCACTGGCAGAGCTGGGGCAGGGGGGAAGCCCAGGGCTGGGCTAGCAGGGGGCTGTGGGTCAGGATGGAGGGGCACTGGCAGAGCTGGGAGGGGGGAACCCCAGGGCTGGGCTAGGAGGGGGCTGTGGGTCAGGATGGAGGGGCACTGGCAGAGCTGGGGTGGAGGGGGGAAGCCCAGGGCTGGGCTAGCAGGGGGCTGTGGGTCAGGATGGAGGGGCACTGGCAGAGCTGGGGTGGAGGGGGGAAGCCCAGGGCTGGGCTAGCAGGGGGCTGTGGGTCAGGATGGAGGGGCACTGGCAGAGCTGGGGTGGAGGGGGGAAGCCCAGGGCTGGGCTAGCAGGGGGCTGTGGGTCAGGATGGAGGGGCACTGGCAGAGCTGGGGTGGAGGGGGGAAGCCCAGGGCTGGGCTAGCAGGGGGCTGTGGGTCAGGATGGAGGGGCACTGGCAGAGCTGGGGTGGAGGGGGGAAGCCCAGGGCTGGGCTAGCAGGAGGCTGTGGGTCAGGATGGAGGGGCACTGGCAGAGCTGGGGCAGGGGGGAAGCCCAGGGCTGGGTCAGCAGGGGGCTGTGGGTCGGGACTGTGGGGCATCAGCTGCGTGGACTGACTTCATGAGCCCTCCTGAACTGTGCGGTTCTCAGCTGGTGCCATGTACTCCATCGTTTTCAAGGAGCACTAAATTCACCTCCCCAGATGTAGAGAAATAAAACGCAGGTTAAAAACCCCTGAGCGGGGGACGGCGGATGAGAGAGGAGCAGCATTGCACCCTGTGATGAGGACAGCCGGCACGCAGGGTGAGACGCGGACAGACATTCACCGCAAGGGCCGTTACCTTCCTTAACGACCTGCACGATCCTCATAGTGAAGTAATTGTACATCCCGTTCTGCTCCACCTTCACCAGCTGAGCTTTATAGACTGGGGGAGAAGATGGCAGTCAGAGATCTGCTAAAGCCCGAAGGCACCATCGCGACCGTCTAGGTGGATCTACAGAATACAGGCCAGATACCACGGTGCTGGAGGTATCTGCAGGGGACTGGACTTGATGACCCAGAGGGTCCCTTCCAGATCTGTGTCTTATGGGACAAGAACCTGTACAGAATAGAATCAAATCCCACCCACTGGGGCAAAGGGGCAACACCAGTTGTCATCTAGAATCCCACTTGCTCAGCGCTTGGCTGCTTCCTTGATCAGTGAGGGCGTGGGATGTAGGGTCCTACATCAATGGGTCTCAGGCACTAAAGGGGAACTTGCAGGTGGGGGTGGGAATGGGTTTGATCCAGGTTGTCTTGCTGTGTAAAAGGCCTGGGGGAAGATACATGATGAATTCAGACTCTTCCCCACCCCCCACCAGAGGGCTCTGTGTTTGCCCAGAGAGCGGATCTCCCAGGCATGGCTGTCCTCAGTCTAATTGGGAAAGGGGAGTGGGTTTTATTCAGACTGTTTCAAACTTGGTGGGTTTTAAATATTTAACTCAAATGGCTGAGCAACAGGTGGGGAAAAAACACTTGTTAAAAAAGTTCAGCCATCCATTTCAGATAAATCATTGTACCTAGGTCTTATCATCGTTAGATCTCAAATTAGGTCAGTATCGTTATCCCCATTTTATAGTTGGGAGAACTGAGGCACTGAAGGGATATGACCTGCCCAAGGTCACCCAGCAGGCCAGAGGCAGGAACAGATCCCAGCTCTGCTGAGTCCCAGCCCAGAGCCCCCATCTCTGTATCAGCCAAGGAATGTGGTGGAGTCCACATATACCCCGTTACGTGGCCTGCTGCCACTATGCTCATTGCAATTATCTCTGCCCAGATCAGGAGTTCATTGCCTCTGGGATCACTGGCAGATCTTGCCCCACCACCCCCCAGCTTTGGCCCTCCCTTGGACAACAGCTGATCAGGAGAAATAGGGCCAGAACACAGGGCCTGTCTTACCGTAATCCACCCCAGCCTCACACGCGGCTTCGATGCGGACAGAGATGTCAGTGGGGGGTTGTTTAAATTTCTTGATCAGGCTGCATTTCTCTGGGGACAGAAGCAGACGATCCTAGTGAAGTAGCAGGTTTACAGCCTCTTTCACACCAGGCTTTTGCTGCCCTTTACAGACATGAATGAATTCAGCTTCACAGCCCCCCTGGGTGATGGGTGGGCGTCACCCTCATTGCACAGACAAGGAAGCTGTGGCATAAACAGGGCAATGAGTTTGCCCTAGGTCACATGATGAATCAATGGCAGAGGTGGGAATAGAACCCAGGAGTCCTGACTCCCAGCCCTCCACTGCTCTGACCACTAGTCCCCGCTCGCTTCCCAGAGCAGGGAATAGAACCCCGAATCCTGACGCCCAGGCCTGTGCCCCCTCCATGTGGGAAGGTCCCAGAGGCAGCCAGAGATCAGGGCCTGGCCAAGGGGAAGAGCTCACTTTGCATGTTATCTGTGCGAAGGTGGGAGCTGGAAGCGTCCACAGATTCTCCCCACCAGAGAACCACGGAGGGAGAGTTCTAGGAGCGCAGTCTGGACCCAGAACCATTAAATCCCCCAAGCTCGCCCCACGCTGAGGGCTGCTGATCCCAGAGCTGCCACGGGCCGGCACCGCTAGTGCATTGGCGCTGCATCCCCCGTGCTCTCACTGGCCCAAGCCCACTAGGTCAGTTGCGGTTCCAACCTGTAGCATAGAAGCCAGTGAAGGGACAGAGCAGAGAAATTTCCCCCTCCCTTTGGTCTCCCTTTACCTTCCATGCAACGGCAGGCGTCTTCCTCACACAGCACCTTCAGCAAGCCGCTGTCTTGGGTTGGATGGTAAAATTTTGTGCAGCGGTTTTCTGAGAGAGAGAGAAAAGGTTTGTTACTAAGTGTATAATGGTAACACCTGGAGTTTGAATCCGCACCATGCACAGACGCACAATGAGAGAGACCCCCGTGCTGGGACACGGACACTCACACGGTGAGATCAGGGCCGCCTCGTGCCAGATGCTGCACCAACAGCGAGAGACAGTCCCTGCCCCGAAGCGCTACGGGTAAAGGACGGGTTATTCTGTCCAGAAAATCTGGCTTCAATTCCCTGGGGAATCTCTTTGTGTACTTGAGGATTTTATCCAGCTGCCCATCACTGTAGTATCTGGGCATCTTCCATGTAAAATCACTAGCGAAGTCCTTTGTGAACTTAATGGAGACTCTGGCTTGTCTTTTAGAGCTTTTTTAGAGCTAAAATTCAGCTGGGGAAGGGGTTTGATTTTATTTTTGAGATTTTATTTCTGTTGCCCATCCTGTACTGCCCCCTCCTGACCTAGTGTGGCACTGCAAGCACCTTCTGCTTCAGTTTCCCTTTAGAACTCCACACAAAATGTATACGTCCAAATTCCCCTGCCGGGGTTCTTCTTTATTAAACACAAATAAAATTGAATTAAAGGCTTTTCCCTTAGGGTCGGGGGGCTGCACAGCCACCTGCCTTTATAGGGCCTCTGTTTCTCCCAGCACTCCTCACCTTTAGGAGGGCTTCTCTCTATCAGCACCCCTTACTAATGATGGGTTTTTATCATGTCCAGGTGCTCATTAGTCAATTAACTACCCAGGTGGGCTCATTCCCCTTAAATTAGCTCCTCAGAGGTCTGGATGCTCTGGTTTAAAGAGGCCAGCAAACTGGTGATCATTTCCTTAGGCAGGGGTAGAAGGGGATGGAGGTGTTATTCCTATGGTGGAAAGGCTGTTTCCAGAAAGGAAACTGAGTCATAGAGTGACAAGGTCAAAAGCAGAGCTGGGGAATCAAATCCAGATCTCCTGCCTCACAGGCTAGTGCCCCAGGCACTGCCCTGGTTTGCCTCCCTGAAGTGCTAGTGGGGTGATAAGGCTCAAGCCTGTCCTGATTGGGTAGCACACTGCACCAGGGTTCTGTCTGACTGTTCGCTGGGGCCAGCGTGCTTTGCTGGGCGCTGACGAGATGAGCGAGTGATGAATGCTCTAACCCAGGGAGTAGTACTCGTACACCATCACGGCTGCCGGCTGGATCAGACCCACTTCGAAGTGCTGGTGAGCTTTAAATTTCAGACAGTCTGTCTCTTTGCTGGACACCTAGCGAGAAAGAGAAAGGCCCTTAGGAGCTGCAGTGGCATGGTCACTGCAGGCAGGAGAGAGCGCCAATAGCGTGGCAAAGGGCCCGATTCCCAGTTACTCCACTCTGCACTTGGGACAGGGGGCATAAGGGGGTGGCAGGGGCTTTAAGCCCCACCCCCCTTTGTGCTCCCCATATTGCGTGACTGTGCAGGGCCCCCGTGTAAATTAGAGCCGCTTCAGGGCTGCTCTACAGTGTGTTCTGGCCAGGTGCCTGATCTGCCCCCTACACTGGGAACTGGGAGCAGGGCGGATGCTGGATCCTTATGCAGTTTGGGGAGATCCCCTTCCCCAAATTAGAAAACATTAGCGGGAACATTGCCCCCCACCCCCAATCAGGGACTTCTGGGAGCCACCCAATTACAAATATTGGTCACACTTTGGAATTGAACCTTACTCTGAAGGGCTAATGCATGATGAATGGAGGCTATCCCCATGGCACCAGGGGCGGGATGTGCCACAGACGGCTATCAGCCGAAGGAGTTAGAGGCCGTGTCTACACAGCAGTTGGGAGGTGTCATCCCCAGCTTGGCCGACGCACACGTGAGCTCGTGCCTGAAAACAGAAGCATGGCTGCAGCCTCATGAGTGACGGCAGCTCAGGCTGGTTGCCCAACTCTAGTCTGGTCTGAGAGCTCGGCTGGCTAGCCGCTGCAGCCACACCGCTATCTTTAGCGCACTAGCCCGAGCTGGGAATCACACCTTCAGCTGCAGTGTAGACGTACCCAGAGATGGGTTAAGCAACCTACTGATCTGCTGGGCTCCAGAACAATTGATTGGCCATTTATTAGTAGCTCTGAAGCATTTATTAATCCATTATCCAGTGGGACCTTAATATTAAGTGTGACAAAGAGAGAGAGAGAGAAGGTGGGGAAAGAAAGAAAGAGAAAGAAGGGGGGGGATGGCCAAGCCGTACCTTGTCTAGATAGAGGATGAGGGAACCTCTCTCAGACAGGTCCGTGTCCAGTTCAAACTTGGAGATGTATTTGTCCACACGGTTCGTGAGCTGGGCATGGAAACCAAACTGTATCAGCCAGTAGAATCTGCAAGCTGGACGGTGCCCGCTTGGGCCCCCAACTCTTCCAAAGCTTTGGGGGTGCCCAGCTCTGCCCCTCCTGATTTCACACCCCCTTCTCCATCCCCTACTGTCTGCCTCTTGCTCTCCGCTCTGATCCCATGAACAAGGCTTGGCCCACTGACATTCCCAGGGTCTGACTCCTCTTGTGACACCTGGACAGGGCATCGACCGTGTGAGTTCCGCGCGCCTCACCCTCTCTGGATGTGGTTCAGCCCTGCCTGGGAGGGACCCCGCATTAGGAATGAGAGGGGAGCACTATCTCCATGGCCCATCTGACACAGGGGCTGCCAACGAGGGGGCTGGTTCATGCCAATGACACAGTGACTTTCCTCTCCCACTAGGAACTGGGCTGAGACCCCACCACACAGCCACCAGCTGAGAACACCTACCGCTGCCCCAGTCTGTGACCGAGAATGACCAAGAGGTGAAAGGCACCAAGCCCCTGAGTCATGACCCAACAAGCATCAGGAGGTTGTGATGCCCTCCCCAGATTGCTAAATTTGTGTGTGTGTGATCCTGGCATGGAAGAGGTTAAAACCCCTGCCCGAACCACCACCACCACTCTTAGGTTGGTCCCAGGGGAGCAGCCAACTCCCCACGCGTTCAGGGGGTGGGGCTCACCTTATCCAAGTCGTCCATGTCTGGAGAGAAGCCGGTGGGCATGGAGACGTCTAGGATGGTCATGGTGGAGTCCACCGTTCCCAGGAACCTGGAGGATGCAGAGAGGATTTGGCTAGGAAAACACCCGCCAGGCAACAAAGCGGATCCTCTCTGGAGGCCACCGGCACTGACCAGTGGACGCTGGCTGGACGAAGCCACTGGGGAGGCTGCTAGCCCAGCCGACTGCCTCCACGGCCCTTCCTGGTTGCAGCGGGAGAGGGGACGCGTGGATCCCAAGTAGCACCAATTCAGGCGTCAATGGCTGCCGGACAGACCTCGGTGGGGAAAGCAGATCCTTGAGGCCACCCTCTCAAAAAATAACCCCTTGGGGGGCTGTGGAGGGGTGTACTAGCCCTTTAGGGGGCAGTCTGGAGCTTGTACCCAAAACAGCCGGGGTGCAGCCAAGGAGATCTGCCGGCCTTGGGGTGGGCACTATAGCCAGGAAAAGAAAGCTGAACGGGGTGGGGGGAAAGGGTGGGACTGGAAATCATGCAGGTTGTAGGCCCCAGGTTCCAGATCCTCCAAGGTATTTAGGTGCCTAATTCCTATTGGTTATTATTGTTACAGGGACAGTAACCACTAGACCAGGGGTTCTCAAACTTCATTGCATTGCAACTGCCTTCTGACAAGAAAAATTACTACACGACCCCAGGAGGGGGGACTGAAGCCTGAGTCTACCCGAGCCCCACCGCCCAGCATAGGGGGCCAAAGCCTGAACCCCACCGCCCAGGGCAGGGGTCCAAAGCAGAAGCCTGAGGGCTTCAGCCCCAGGCAGGGGGCCTGTAAACTGAGCCCCATCACCCAGCATGGAGGGTCAAAGCCTGAACCCCACTGCTCAGGGCTTCAGCCCCAGGCCTCAGCACGTCTAATGCCAGCCCTGGCAACCCCATTAAAATGGGGTCGTGACCCACCGTTTGAGAGCCACTGCACTAAACGGAGACATGGACACACACCGCAAGCCAGGATCTGACACGCTCTCCACCATTCTAGGGTGGGGGGCGGCTGTGGCGGGGGTGATGGCCGCCGGGGATGACTCACCGCATGCAGATCTGGATGAACACAGAGGCCAGGGCTCCTTCCGGCTTCTTGGCTGCAAAGACCCATCAACACAGCAGGGGGGTCACATTCCTGTCTCATCAAAGGTGCCCCCCCACACCACCAGACACATTTAAAAATGGTTCCGGAGAGGAAACGCACCGGGATCATCCCAAATTTATTCCCAGGGGAGGACTCCCCCCTCCTCAGGGATTCCCCCACCCCACTTACAGACACAGTCACACAAGATGGGCACCAAACTGTCCCAGCCTGTTGTACACTGGTCCTTATCCTGCTCCCGTCACCCAGCCGCTCATCTAAGCGACATGATTCTCATCTGTCCTGTGTGGTTACTTGTCTCTCCTCCAGGGCCTCTTTGTCCTTGTGTCTCCTTCGGGAAGTGCCTGGGGCCTGACAGTTAAAGGTACATTGGTGTTTGCCTCTCACTGGTTTCAATAGGAGCTAGGTGCCTAAAAACCTTTAAATATCTGTCCCTTTGAGAGCCACTGATGAAAAGCGCTAGATCAGAGCTCCGGGCTATTGCTCTTTCCACACAGGACTTCTCCTCTCTCTCCAAAGTATTTCTCCGGGCCCCATTGCCGTACTATCTGAGCACCTCACAGTCTGTCCTCGTGGTGGGGGAGGGAAGTCCCATTTCCCCCCATTTCCAGATAGGGAAACTGAGGCACAGAGAGACTAAATGACTGGCCCAAGGTCAGACAGGAATCTGTGGCAGAGCAGAATGGAACACGGGTCCTTGACTAGGCTCCTTCCTTTGTATGCATCTCTATCACATCCTCTCAGTTCCTCCCTTCTCATAAACCGCCCTAATCTTTTCAATCTCTGATACAGTTTTCCAGGGAAGTGTCAATTTTGACTAGTTTGTTTGCCAAGTGCAAGTTGCTTCCGTCATGGGAAGAAAAAGGATCTTGTGGCTACTGGCATGCAAATCAGGAGCCCTAGGTTCTAGTCCCAGCTGTGGCAGAGGGGTGCAGTCTAATGGTTAGAGCAGGGGGACTAGGAATCAGAACTCCTAGGTTCTATCCTTGGAGGGGAATGGGGGTCTAGTGGCCCAGGTGGGGAATAGGAGCCAGGGTTCTATACCCAACAGTGCTGCTGAGTGACCTGTGCCTTAGTTTCCCCATCTCTAAGCGGCTAACACTTCCCCCACCACACTGGGACCTAATTAGGTTCTGAGATCAAAGCCTGTTGAAGAAGCAATTTTTCTTTTAGTGGGGAAATTCATCCACACCCCAATCTGCTTCCCCAGCCCCTTGCAGCTCCCAGCTAATCATGAGCCATGGGAGCAATTGCTGGGAGAACCCCCTGCTCAAATGCTGCCTGTGCACCCCTGCTCCAAGCAAGCCCCAAGCAAGCAGCTGGAGCCTGGTTCTGAAAGAGCCTGCGTCCCAAATAAAGCCCAGATCTTCCCCCGCAGTGACTCTGAAGATGGAGACAGAAGCAAATCAACAAGGTCTTTCCCTACAGAGGGGCTTGTGATGCTGTCTGATTGAACCGATGAACGATAATGCCACGGTTACACAATTGCAACACGTCTTGTACAAAGCGTGTCATATGAGGTGTCAATGGAAAAGTGATGATTTGCTAAGTAGGACTGTCCTGTTTATATGCATGTATCATCTGTGTACCTAAAGTTACGACTGTTGGCCAGGGACTTGTATTTCACACGTGCTGTATTCCTGGGTAACACCCACCAGATAAGATTTACATCAAGGCTAGACAGCTGTGTGGTGATGGTCCATTAAGGACACTTCACTCTAACAACGGGCCACAGGCAATGGCTGCCCCTGTGAATTATCGAACTTCCCAAGGAGGGGTGATCATTGTCCATGGGACCCAGACTCCATCTCAGGCCAGTCACTTTGCACAAACAGGTTTCAGAGTAGCAACCGTGTTAGTCTGTATTTTCCACTGAGTGCATCCAATGAAGTGAGCTGTAGCTCATGAAAGCTTATGCTCAAATAAATTGGTTAGTCTCTAAGGTGCCACAAGTCCTCCTGTTCTTTTTGCACAAACAGAGACAGCACGTCCCTAGGCACATGGCAGAGGAGATAAAAGACCCCTGAGACAGCTTCATTTTGCCACTTTCCTGCCCTGATTCTCTGGCCTGTGGATTTACAGTTAGAAGGAGCATTTTGAACTATATGGACTGCGGACCTTCCAATCTTTTGGAAGTTCCCAGAGAGACTTTACAAGCCAGCGGTCTATTGCATCGTTGCTACAGGACTTTGCAATTATTTGTATGTATATTATCTTTTCTTCTTTTCTTTTCTTATTAAATCTTTAGTTTTAGTTACTACAGGATTGGCATCAAGATGATTATTGGGTAAAATCTGAGTTACAGATTGACCTGGCTAAGTGGCTGATTTCTTGGGATTAGAAGGACCCTACAGTTTGATTAAATTGATTTTCAGTAACCACTCTTCATAAAGTCGAGTGGCTTTTCTTACTGGCTTGCTATAATCTCGTGACAGAATAACCACCAGTGGGGGGTGAGTCTGCTCTAGTTTTTCACCAGTTTATCCTGAATTTGGCATTCTCAGCTGTGACCCACTGAGGCCTGGTGACAGGGCTCTGTTTCTCAGCCAGCTTAGAAAAGGGGTAAGGTGCATGGAGGTTAACCCCTTTCTCACCGGGATATAGATAGCCATCTTGCGGCCTGGCACCCCTCAAACCAGTCCCCTCTCCCCTGATCAGGAATCCCAGGTCTTTACCATCAGGTGCCCTTTGCACAGAGACGCTAAAGTCAAACTTCTTGCAGGCTGCAGCCCTCTCCGTCAGGGGCGCGTAATAAACCGTCATCACCTGGGAAAGAAAGGGGCGATGAAGGGACGGATATTGACCAGGCTGCTCCGGCCCAGGAGTCTATGGGGAGGAGTCTCAGGCAAATCCAGGCTGTCGCAGGATTCCTGGGGCCAGATAGAAATGGCCAGACCTGAGAGAAGCTCGGGTTGGCGGAGAGAGAGACGGAACAAGGGATGCGGCCTCCCCAAAGCATCTCATTGCCCGGCAGCCCTGCTCAGATCCATCCAGCAGGGGGCAGCACTGAGATTGGGGGGGGCGGTTGCTGCTCCCTCAGATCCAGGAGGATCCCCCCCAGCTGGGGAAATGGGCTTTCAGAGCCACACGCTGTACGTTCAGGAGCCCCCTAGGCCGACGGGAGGGTTCTCAGCAGCCCATACGTACCGACAGTGTCCCTTTGCCGTGTCCCTTGGCAGAGACGGTGAAGCCGTCGGTCAGCTTGGTCTGTGGGGATGGGAGCGGGTAGGTTAGCGACCATGTTGTCCGAGACACAAATGGTTTGTTCCCCGAGTAAGTCTGGGTTTCCCCAATTTCTGCAGGGGGAAGGCACTGCCCCCTGCCCATGGCACCCCCTCACCCTAGGGCCACCCCCCAGCTCTGCCTCCTCACACGTGGCCAATTTCCCACCCTCCGCGTGGTCTCTCTCCATGGTGACCGTGCCATCCCCTTGCCGTTCCACCGACCCCTCACGCCTGCTCCTCCCTGCTCGGCAACAGGAACTCCTGCTGCCATTCACCCTCATCCCACCCTCACCCATGCGGGGCGCTCAGCCCGGTCCCCCCTCTCCACGCCCCTGGGACTTACCCGCTCCGTCCGGGCCACCATGGCATTGTCCCGGTTGATCCTCCAGAGCAGCGGCCTGCTCCGACCCGGCAGGTTAATGGAAACGTCCAGGGCCGTGTCCTTGGTTTCCGACACATCCATCTGGTACTGGGCCAGAGCCTGGAAGACCATGATCGTGGCCTGTCGCGAGGAAGGGGCAAAGGGGTTAATGCACAAGGACCCAGAGGGACGCCCAGCAAACCCCGCAGCAAGACCCCTGCGGATGGGGTGCAGGGCGGCTGGAAATGCAGTGGCGGCTCTAGGGAGACCAGTGGAAGCTACGGCTTTGGGGAGGTGGGGCCCCGAGGAGGCGGATGGGGGTGGCGGCGATTTGCGCTAAAAAAGGGCTCATCAGTAAAAGAGAGAAAATCTTACGCCACGGCCACGAAGGAGAACCGTGCTACTCCTTGGAGCGGTGACCAAGAGCAGGGAAGGGAGTTTTCCTCTGCGTGCGGCACTGGCGAGACTGAAATGCTGCAACGCCGGGGGCGCTGGAATGTGGGGGGCAGGGGGCCATGGCCCCATCACTTTTAAGGCAAGCCACAGTGGGGAGGGGGCAGAGAGCAGTGAGCGGGGGGCGGGGTCTTTGGGGGGAAGAGGCAGCGCAAGGGCGGGGCATCAGAGGAAGGGGCAGCATGGGGGCGGGGCATTGGGGGAAGGGGCGGCATGGGGGTGGTGCATCAGGGGAAGGGGCGGCGCAGGGGGGAGGCTGCGCCTAGTTCTGGTGTGTGCAACAAAGGACGTGGGAATATTGGAGCAGGTAGAAAAGAGCCACGAACATGATTCGAGGGGCTGGAGAAAATGCCTTTAGTGAGACACAGAAGGAGCTGAATCAGCTTCTCAGAGAGATCAGGAGGTGACTTGATGACAGTGTGTAAAGCACCTTTGTGGGGTGGGGGAGCCCCGGGTTCGAAAGGGTGCTTTGATCTAGTGGAGGAACGCAGAACAAGAACAAACAATAAGGCCAGACAGGACCATTAGACCATCTAGTCTGACCTGCTGGATTTCACAGGCCAGGGAACGTCACCCAGTTATCCTGGCATTGAGCCCTACCACTCTGTTAGGCTGAAGAAGGCCTTCCTGGAATATGCTTTAGTCATTCTCTGTGCTCTGCGACATGCTCCGTGGACTGCCTGCTTTAGAAAGTGGGCTGCCATCATTAGGGACCAGAGTGAACACATACTTCTGGTGAGCCACAGCAAAAAAGGAGCAAATAATACTCCATCACCAGCATTAGCTCCTGAGGCTTCAAACACCCCAGTGGGATAGCCAGGGGTCAGCTCCTTTCTCCCACAGCCATGTCAGACTGTCTGCAGACTCAGGCAGGCAGCGCACGCTTGGCTGGCAGTTTCCACAAAAGGCTAGAAGCTGAGATTCCGTGGCACGATTCTGTGACCCCGGGGCAGATTCTGGGGCTTCATGGGATCCGCTGGGCCCTGCTTGCGCATTGTGGGGTGAGGCCTGACCCAAGATGCAGGTGGTTCAGACGCAGCCCATCTCGATCTCACCGGACCAACCCACGTGTTCACTGAGCTGCTGCCAAGATTTTAACAAGAGGCTCCCACAGCAGCTGCCCCTCAGTCTGTGATTAACCCAGGGCGGCTGGGCTGCACTTCCCCCTTGGAACAAAGAACCGTCTGTCTCCCATGCAGAACACAGGGCTGATAGCAACCTGCCTTGGCAAGGGAGTGTGGGAGAGGCCTTCCTAGGAACTGGGAGGGGTACAGATGGTGCTGGAGGCTGACAAGGACTGGCGGTGGGAGACGAAGGCTTTGGAAAGGGGATAATCCTGGGGCGGGGGCATAACCCCTCCTTGAGGAGGAAGGCAAGGCTCTGGAGGGGGCAATATTGGGGGGCATATTCCCCTTGGGGGGCAAAGGCTCTGGAAGGGGGTAATTCTGGGGTAACATATCTCCTCGTGGGGCCTGGGGGTGGGGGGATCCCAAAGGAGATGTATTCCCTCCTAGGGGCAGCGGTGGCAAAGAGTCTGAGGGGTGTAATCCTGGGGGGCGGGGGACAGGAGGAGGGGGTGTATCCTACTCCTGGGAGCTGGCAGGGGGAAAGAGGGGGAAGGCCCAAGCCCCAGCAGCAGAGCAATGGCCCACACCTCACGGCCATCTGGCCATGGGGTTTTAGCAAGAAGCTCCCCAGAGCCCCTTCCCATCACCCGTGACGTTAGCAGCTTGCCTAGAGCCAGAGGGACACACTGAGCACCCACAGGCTGGGCTTCGGGAAGTGAAATGCTTTACAAAGGTGGGGGGGGGGCGGGATCACTGTGCTTTTCCGAGGGGGAAAATGAGGCCTGGAGAAGGAAAGGGGCGTATCCAAGGTTGCGGAGTAACACAGTGGAAGAGCTGGGAAAGATCCCAGGCCCCCTGCTCTAACACTAGAGCCCACTCCCCTCCCAGAGCTGGGAAGGGAACCCAGGAATCCTGGCTCCCAGTCCTATTCCCTATCTGCAGGGCCAGGTCACCCCACTACATAAGCCTCCCTAGGATGTGGCATAGTCTCCCATGGGACAAATAGAAGCTCCATGCCAGGAGACCTCCCCAGAGATGGGATGAT
Organism: Chelonia mydas; assembly: GCF_015237465.2. Taxonomy (NCBI): domain Eukaryota; kingdom Metazoa; phylum Chordata; order Testudines; family Cheloniidae; genus Chelonia; species Chelonia mydas. Next base: position 14,481,112 of record NC_051260.2, read on the forward strand.
GCCCTGGACCCGGCAATATGCTGCAGTCAGCGGCTGGGCTAATTCAGCAGAGCCAGCTGCCAGATGGATCCTCACCTGCCATTTCTCATGTCACACGTGGCCCGCCTCGGGTCTGGGTCAGGGATCCGCAGTGGTGATATTTACCTGGGTTGAGCCGTAGCCTCCTCCATAGTACCGCTGCTCCGTCAGCCACCGGACAATGGGCCCTGTCAGCTCCAACCTCTTCTGCTTCAGCAAGGCCAGCAGGGCGTAAGAGGTGGATTCGATGGAGTAGAGACGGGACTGGGGGTCGGCCCAGTGCGTTCCTCCTGCGGAGCAGCGAGAGACCCGCCCCGTCACATACACAGTTAGCACAGAATAGCCCGGTGCGTCTGGGAGCGGGAAGGGGTATCGGGCTGGGTGGGCCCGTTCGCCTGATTTTGGAGGCAGGGAGGCAGGATACCAGGTTGGATGGGCCCATTGGTGTGATCACAGAATCACAGAATATCAGGATTGGAAGGGACCACAGGAGGTCATCTAGTCCAACCCCCGGCTCAAAGCAGGACCAATCCCCAACTAAATCATCCCAGTGGTGTAGTTCCTCAGGGGAGACAGAAGGCAAGGTGGGGCTATTGGTCTCATCTGAGGTGAATAGGCACCGACTCCGTGGGTGCTCCAGGGCTGGAGCACCCATGGGAAAAAGAAGTGGGTGCTCAGCCCTCACCAGCCACAGCTGTTCGGCGGCACCCCCGATCAGCTGATTGGAAGCGCTGCCAAACAGCTGATCGGAGGCGCTGCCAAACAGCTGTTTGGTGTCTGGGGGAGGGCAGCGAGCAGCAATCAGCAGGTGGGCGGGTGCCTTGGGGAGGGGGCGGAGCATGGGTCGGAAGTGGGAGAGCGAGGGTGAGGGCCTCGGGGGAAGGGTAGGGTGGGGGCAGGGCCATGGGGCAGAGTGGGGGTGGAGCACCCTGGGGAAAAAAAAAACTCAGCGCCTAGGCTGAGATAGCAGGAGATACCAGGGTAGCCGGGCCCATGGCTCTGACCCAATGCAGTGCTGGGGGAGATCTCAGCCCAGCTGGGTCTGTGGGTCTGATCTACATAGCAAAGGAGAGGTGGGATACGAGGCTAGTCAGCCCAATGGCTTGCTCTGTCTCAGCGTCTCTCCTGCTGCCCGCCTGAGACGCAGACATGGATTCTGGAGCCAGAGACTCACTCACCCGTGGAAAGCGCCATGAGCCTGTCTCCTGCTCCAGCGTGGCCCAGCAGCGCCAGCGCGTAGGACGTGATGGCCACGGAGTAGGGTTTCTTCAGGTCTTTCATGCGCCTCGCCAAGTAACCTCCAGCCTTCGTGATGCTTCTGCCCAAGCTCTGAAAAGGCACCGAGACCCCAGAGCCCGCATTACAGCCCAGAAGGGAGAGAGCGTCGACTAGGGAAACCGAGGCACGGAGACGGGAAGTCATATTTTCCAAGGTTAAAAGGTGAATCAGCAGAAGAACCAGGAATAGAACCCAGGAGTCCTAGCTCCCAGCCCCCTGTTCTGACAAGTAGACCCCCACTCTCCTCCAAGATCATGGGATAGAACCCAGGGGTCCTGACTCCCAGACCCCCTACTCCAACTACCAGGCCCCACAGATCCTGACTCCCAGCCCCTTGTCCTGACTACTAGACCCCCACTCTCCTCCCAGAACATCCTGGGATAGAACCCAGGAGTCCTGTTGCCCCATCTCTTCCCACCCCAGAGCTGGGAATAGAACCCAGGAGTCCTGACACCCAGTCCCCTGGTCGCTAGCCCCCACTCCTACAGTCTTGTCCCTAGATGAAAAAACGCCACGTGCTAGACTCGGTGGCCTCGCGTGCTGCCCGCATGACTCACCTCCACATACGGCTGACAGGCATCTCTGGCCTCCACCATCGCAATGACAACGAAGGCCGTCAGAGAAGCGTCCGGCTCCGAACCCTGGTACCCTCCCTAGCGAGAGAAGAGCCAGAGGAAAGGCTGGGTTTCCGGAAGGCTCCGCATCCCGCGCCCTGTGTGCCCCGTTCCCAGGCGCTGCCCGAACCCGGATCCCGATCTCCCAAGCCGCTGCTCCATCATGGAGCAAAGCGACACCAGCTCCAGATCCAGCCCCCCCAGGGTGAGCAGCTCACCACCATCTCCCCATGGATCACGGGGGCATCCTCCTGGAACGCCCCGTCAGGCTTCTGCGTCTGCAGGATCAGCCACTTCACAGCCCCGCACAGCACCTCGGGGTTGATAGCGATCAGTTCGTCGGCCAAGGCAAAGACCTTCACCACGTAGGCCGTCAGCCTGCCGGGGAGGAAAGGCTTGGGGTGAGCAGGGGAGGAGCAGCCAGCCGCCCCGACCCCATATTAATGTGGGTCACACTTTAAATGAAGGGTACCTTCGTAACGGGTTAATACGCCACGGAGACGAGTTGCATGCCATGTCAATTGCTATCAGCCGTGTATAAAAGCCGGAGACTCTAATCATCTCTCAACCAGTTATTGCAACAGCTCTTAACCGTTTGTTAATCAGTTAAACAGTGACCATAAGCTGTCTTATGGTTGAACCTAGAGGTCCCCATCTGAAATCACACTCTACCCCCACCTCACTGTCATGCTGGGCACTGCCCGGGATCCCAACCAAGACGGGTCCCCCCCACCCACATCATAATGGGCACACTGCACAACTCCCCAACTGAGATGGGGTGCGCCATTGTGCCAGGCACTGCACAGACCCCGACCGAGATGGGGGTCTGCATTGTTTCAGGTGGTGCCCAGACACCGACTGAGATCAGGGTCCCATTGCGCCGGGCGCTGCACAGACCCAGAGCCAGAGGCAGTCCCTGCTCCATAGGGCTCACCATCGAAAGGAAAGGCCATTAACCCCATTTTACTGACGGGGAACCTGCGGGCCAGATCGACAAAGGGCCTTGCCCAAGGTCCCACATGGAGTTGTCAACAGAAGAGGAAGAATTGAACCCAGGTCTTCTGGGTCCCATGCCAGGGAGACTTTAGTGGAGAGTCTCTGAAGTCAGATGTGTGTTAGGACAACAGCTCAGCCCCAGTTCCCACCACGTTTCTGCCCCCTGCGACCCATGCTTTACCAGGTGCTCGCTGGTCTGTTTGTGAAGGCCGCATAGGAGTTATCTGCTTTCCGATAAGCCAGCTGCTGGGTGTACCCTGAAATCAAGCGATCAGAGATGGGGCCTGAGCTGCAGAAGTTAAAATCTGGATTCCCAGTTTGAGGTGCTCAGCCCAGCTGTAACACGCTCTGCTCCCGCAGCTGGGAATGGAACCCAGGAGTTCTGAGGCCCACCCCCGCACTGCTCTAGACCACTAGTCCCCATTTCGACTCCCAGTCCCCACTGATACCACTAGACCTCTCTTTAGCTCTTCCATCTCATGAGCTCCCGGGACTCCTTGCTAGCCAAGGAAAGTACAGATTGCCACAGCATCTCCACCCCCCCAGGCATGAGGACCTAGCCACAAGTACCCACATTTCCATACCCTTTGGGTTAGATTCTGCGTCGCAGTCTCCCTAACACTGAGCAATACTGCCACAAGGCGACTGATGCTGGTGCAGTGCATGACATAAGCAGCACAGGCCAGGATGAGCTGTTGCCTCGGTGCTTCCCAGATACTGCCGGCTGCCTATTTGCTTCGGGGCAGACTTTACAGAACTGGGGCTTGATTTCCACTTACGTGTGGGCCCCCTCTAACAGCATGACGAGGTCATAACAGGGAGAGTGTAACAGACCCCTGAGACTCCCCTTGTGAAGGGGTGATCCCAGCTGGAGTGCAGGGTCTTGCTCCCAGCTGGTTCCCAGCCTCCCGGTGGAGGGGGCAGATTGTTGGCGTGGCCAGAGCATGCTGCAATATAGTTCATCCCTGATTCCCATACCAGAGTAAATCAGAGCAGCCCCAAGGCTGCTGTTGCTCACACCAGGGGCCAGGAAAGGCCCTGCACAGTCCTAGAATAGGGAGAGCACCAAGGGGGCTTAAAGCCCTGCCCACTCGGTCCCTGCCCCAAGCACGGGAACTGGGAATCAGGCCCCTGCTTTTAATCCACCAGGTTCCTCAAGGGCCTGGGACCCAGCTCCTTTACAGACCCCGGGCTCCTAGCCAGCTCCGCTCTACTCAGACAATTCAGCCAGGGTGGCTCAGTGCCCGGGGGCAGGACAGGGCATTCAGAGCAGCAGGAGCCCCGAGCTATTGCTCTTTGCCCGGCCCAACTCCTCCCCCCGACCCAGAGAGAGATTCACCCCGAGTGATGAACTTGATGGCCTCCGCCCTGCGTTCCACCCCGAGCCTCTCCCATTGCTGGCTGCTGTCCAGGTAGTGGGTGGCGATGACAGCGGGGGTCATGCCGATCATGTTCTGTTCCCCGCAGCCTGCCGGGACCTGGATCAGGTGCTTCAAGTTGGCGCCGTCGATGGAGTTCTCCACCGTGTCGCCCACGATGTCCCCTGGGCAGGCCGGTCGGAGAGGGTGAGAGCTGGGCAGAGCCCCCCCCACTCCCTGCTACCCAGTCCTCACCCACCCAGCCCAGCCCCTTCCCTCCTTTGCCCTGGTGGGCATCAAGCCCCACACCCACCCCTCAAAGCCAGCCCCCTTCTCAGCCGCTTCCCCCCTATGCCCCTAGTCCCGCCCACTCCTCCCATTACCCCCCAACACCAAGCCCAGGCCCCTCCCCACCTTGTTGGGCGCTGTCCCCTCCAACCAGGGGTGCCAGGTCAGGGGGTGCCATGGCCCCACCACTTTTTACCCGCCGTAAGGGTGAGCGATGGGGAGGGGACAGAGAGGAGAGAGTGGGGGGTGGGGTCTTGGGGAAGGGGCAGGGCCACAGGGAAGGAGCAGCATGGGAGGCGGGCCCATGGTTCAGATGCCAGTGCCCCCGCCCACTTTTAGGGAGCCTCTTAGGGTTGCCAACTTTCTAATCACACAAAACTGAATACCCTAGCCCCGCCCCTTCCCAGAGGCCCCGCCCCTTCTTGAGGCCCTGCCCCCGCTCACTACATTCCCCCTCCCTTGGTGGCTCGCTCTCCCCCACCCTCACTCACTTTCACTGGGTTGGGGCAGGGGGTTGGGGTGCAGGAGGGGGTGAGGGCTCTAAATGGGGGTGCGGGCTCCAGGGTGGGGCTAGTAATGAGGGTTCAGGGTGCAGGGGGGAGCTCTGGGTTGGGGCAGGGAGTTGGGGTGCAGTAGGGGGTAAGGGCTCCAGCTGGGGGTATGGGCTCTGGGGTGGGGCTGGGGATGAGGGTTTGGGGTGCAGGAGGAGGCTCCAGGCTGGGGGGTGGGGCCAAGGGACTTGGAATGTAGAAGGGGGCTGTGGGTTGAGGCAGGGAGTTGGGGTGTGGGAGAGGGTATGGGCTCTGGGCTGGAGCTGCGGTCTCTGGTGTGGGGCCAGGGATGAGGGGCTTGGGGTGCCGGAGGGGGCTCCAGGGCTGGGGCAGGGGGGTTGAAGCTTGGGGTTGGGGGGTGGGCTTACCTTGGGCGGCTCCCAGTCAGCGGCACAGCGGGGCTAAGGCAGGCTCCCTGCCTGTCCTGACACCACGCTGCACATGCCTGGAAACAGCCAGCCGGTCTGGCACATAGACGGGGGGCCAGGAGGCTCCACCCGCTGCTCTTGCCCGCAGGCACTGCCCCCCAGCTCCCATTGGCCGTGGTTCCTGGCCAATGGGAGTGTGCAGCCGGTGCTCAGGGTGGGGGCAGCGTGCAGAGCCCCATGGCCATCCCTCACCTAGGAGCCGGACCTGCTGGCCACTTCCAGCGTGCAATGCGGAGCCAGGACTGGTAGGGACTAGCCTGCCTTAGGCCCGCAGCACTGCTGACCGGACTTTTAACGGCCCCATCGGCAGTGCTGACCGGAGCCACCAGGGACCCTTTTCGACTGGGCGTTCCAGTCGAAAACCAGACCCCTGGTCACCCTAGAGCATCTGCCACTGCTCCCTCCAACCGCTCCTGGACTAATGAAACCGCCTGGCCTTGTAAAATGCCTGATGAAAGCTAGGGACTGTTCTCTCTCTAGCCATGCAGTGGGGGATTCGAGGGCTGATCAGAAACAGCTTAAGTGCCCACTGCCGGGCGAAAAAGCCCTCGATCCTGGTGCTAATGGGTTAAAACGTGGTGGATGGGGACCTCTTGCTGCCATCTTCCCTATCCCACTAGCAGCTCTCTTCCGCACCCACCTCTGCCTACCCCCCCTCCACCCCCAGGCCTTACCCTTCACGCTGATGAAGGTCACCGGCTCGGTGTTGGGGACCACGTTACTCATGTCCACAGGCGCGATTGTCTCCAGCTGCTCCCCAGAGGCTGCAAGAAACACATGGGTCACAGAGGGAAGCACCCCCGGAACGTAACAGTGCTGGCGTGGTGAGCGATTTTGACCAGAGCGCCCGGGGCGGCTCTTCTGGTCAGTTACCCAGAGCCCTGCAGTGTCCAAAGAAGGCCCCCAATTTAGGGCATTTTAGGAACAGAGGTTTATCTTCCAGTGTGCAATTTTGGGGCCTCCCACATTGCCATGAAACATACAAGCTGCTGGGGCCAGGGAGGGGGGCGCGGGGGGGACTGGTTATGGGGGGAACCTTCAGAAACATTTCACCTCCTTCTTAAACTGCTCTCATTTGATTTGTACTTTCCCCTACCACCCCTCATGCTAGCTGGGCTAGATCCCCAGAGGCACACTTGAGCTAAAGGATTAGCTCCATTAGCTGGCTGCAATGGTAGGCTGTTATCAGCTGCAGCCCAGCTACTAACGGCAGTCATATCCCACTCAGCGCAGCACGGTGCCTTGTGACTCTGGGGGGTAGGTGGAACCATAAAGCCACCAGCTCCTCCTGACACATTTGATAAGCAACCAAAGCTCCGGAGGGGGGGATTTCAAAGCAGAGCCTCAGACCCACGGGGCGACGCCCCAGCAGGCCCTACCTGAGCCGCGGGCAGTCGGATCCAGCAGGACGCTCTTGATGTTCTTAAAGATTTTCATGCCCTCAGGCTGCAGGAGAGAAAAGCCAGACAGGGGCCAAACTGCTCATTGAGGGGGAGCACACGGGGCGAGGTCTCTGCCTCACCCACCCCCTGATTATCCTTATACCAGCCCCCAGCACTGGGAACTACAGACCAAACGCAGAGAACTGACACTGCAGGCTGGTGGGCGTCTCCTAGCCACTCTCCCACACTGGCATCAGCTAGCAGGACCCCCAAGTTGATCCCCTACTGAGCCCCAGGAGCACAATACCCCTCCTCCCCCTAGTACCAGGGACAATTCCAAGGGGCAAGCACCCCCAGCTGAGCCAGCCACATTGTTCATTACAGTGCAACTGCCCCAGCACCATCCCCTGCTGAGTTACCCCCACTTCTTCCTTGGAGGTCTCTCAGCTAAATTCTGGACAGGCCCATCCATGCTTAGCTTAAAAACAGCAGCACTAGCCAGGCAGGTGATGCCGTGACTTGTAGCCACCTGTCTCTGACACTTACCACCACCCTGAGCTTCTTCTTCACGCCATCTGCAATGGGGAGCCCATGGATGGCCGCTGTCACCTCGATCTCCACCTCCCCCAGCTCAAGGGGGATGATCACGTAGGAGACGGCTCGAGAGGCTCCGGCTTGGATCACCAGCTCCTGCCGGAACCGGCTGTCACGCCTGCTGGAGCTGCAGATCTTCTCGTTGTACATCAGCTCCACCCGGATCTGCGAGCCACAAGCCAAGCAACCTCGTCAGCAGCCACGCTGGGGGAACCATCCTGTGGGTCCAGCTGGCACCGCTCCAGGAACCACCTAAGCCCTCAAAGTAAGGCTAAGCGCCTAGGCCTTGTGAGAACCAGAATCCAAAAAACCCAGATCCAAATACCTCCACGTTCTAGGGAAGTTCTGATCCAGATCCAAACTGCGTGTCTGGCCCCGGTGTCCATTATAGGTCAGAACCAGAAGCCTGGATCCAAATACTCCACAAGCTATGGAAAAGTTCTGATCCAGATTAAAACTATGTGTCTGGCTCCAATCTCCACTGTAGATCAGAACCAGGACACTCCAGAACTGTGGTAGGTAGAGGAGCGTTCTGATCCATGCTGCCAACTTGGTGGCTGGGGTCTCACCTCTAAGTGTCTTACCTCCAGGCCCCCATTATGTTCTTCACCCCAGTCTACCCTGCCACCCTCTGATGCACCTGGCATTGGCCACTGTTGGAAAACACGACACTGGGCTAGACAGACCTTTGATCGGACCCACTGTGGCCGTTCTTATGTTCACCTCAGTATGTCACTGATCACCTCAGTCCAGGCAGTGATATTCTCCACAACAAATCTCCTTTTCATCCATAGCCAATTAACCATTCACCCTCCTCATGTAAAAACCTTGACTCGCTTCACAAGTGTATGTTAATTAACCCTCCCTCCCGGAGGTGAGTAAATATAATTAGCCCCGTTTTATAGAGAGGGAAACTGAGTCAGAGAGAGAAGAAGCAAGCTATTCACGGTGAGAACCTAGCTGCCCTAATTCCCAGCACCAACCACTAGATCACACTCCATCCCACCTTTAGCAACAGAACCCAGAAGTCCTGGGTTCCTCTTTGCTAATGGCTACACTGCTCTCACTTCTTCAAGGTAGGAATAGATCCCAGGAGTCCTGACTCCCATCCTCCCCTGCTCTAACCAATAGACACCACTCCCATTGCCTTCCTTTACCAACAGGCATCTTCCACCCATCCGCCAGGGCAGGGCTGATCTCTACTCGCCTGGAGAGCCCGGGGTGCATAGTTGTACAGCACGGCCCGGATGGCCACCTGCTCGTTCCGCACCACGGAGTAGGGCAGCCGGAGATCAACGAAGAACTGCTTCATCACCGTTATTTCATAAGGCTGAGCCACGCAGATCCCTGCAATGGGAAGGGAGTCCAGTCAAAGCCCACCCCTCCTTGGATCAGATCACTCGGCAGCGGGCACCTTCCACAGCCTCCTCTACACGTTTCACCCGCAGCGGGGGTCCAGGAGTGCTGCGTATATGAGGATCACACCACTGAAGTGCACCGATCTCTGGGGTGGAATAGGGCTGTCCTCCCCCTCTGGGGGTGTGCCTGACGTTGCCATCTAGTGGGTAGGTCCAAAGAGAAGATGCTACTGGTTCAAGCCCTGCAACCTGACCCAAACCCGGCTACAAGTGTTGGGTCCAGGTTGGCTTAGGTTGGAAAACATCCCGACCCTCCCAGGGTGGGCTTGGGTTAGAAAACCACTCGACCCGCTCGGGTTGCATGGGATTGGCTCCAGTTCGGGTCTGGGTTGGGCCTAAAATTTAGGCCTGACCAGCCCGCAGCTTCTCCTACCAAGAAAGGGAATTTCTGTTTGCTCCCGGGGCAGCATCCTGTCTTTGCAGTGGCAAGTTCTAGTCCCGGCTCCCCAACCATCTGGCCTCATAGGAAAGGGAATCAGGGTGTTATAAATCACAAGATGCTCCAAAAATCTTAACCTGGTTAATCCACAGGATTAACTCTGTTTCAGAGAGAGGGAAACTGAGGCACAGAACGAGGTAGTGGTGATGTGCAGGAGGCGGATGGCATATCAGTGTCGGAGCTGGGAATAAAAGCCAGGAGTCATAGAATATCAGGCTTGGCAGGGACCTCAGGAGGTCATCTAGTCCAACCCCCTGCTCAAAGTAGGACCAATCCCCAATTTTTGCCCCAGATCCCTAAATGGCCCCCTCAAGGATTGAACTCACAACCCTGGGTTTAGCAGGCCAATAGCTCAAACCACTGAGCTAGCCCTCCCCCCCCGAGGCCTGAGGCCCAGTCTGCTGTAACCACTAGCCCTCACTCCCCTCCCAGAGCTGGAGACAGGATCCAGCTGTCTTGGCTCCCAACCCGCTCTAGCCACTACTCCCTCCCAAAGCCAGGAGACCTGACTCCCAGTCCCGTGCTTTAACCACACGCCTGTCCTTCCCCGCTTGGCTAAGGTGGACACACGGCTCCCAGTCTTACCCCGTGTCCTGGAGAGGCTCACGGCCAGCACCTCCCAGGTGGTGATGGAGTCCTCCAGGTACACCGGCACCGTTCTGGAAGCCAGCCTGGAAGAGATGGGAGCAGAACTGATCAGGTTGGGGGACCCTTCTGGCTGCAGAGACAAGACCGCCCCCCCCGGGTCTGAGTGCGAGTGGAGGCAGGGCATGGGGAGGGCCAAGCAGGGAGGGACCAGACTGGGAGAGGAAAGGGGCGTGGCCAGACTGGGAGAGGAAAGGGGCGGGGCCAGAGAACACCCATGCTCTGAGTATCGGGTGCCCCTGCAAAGCCCTGAGGGGGCGACATGGAATATGGGAAGCCCAGCCTGCGCCAGGATGAATCTGCCCCTCAGTGTTTCTCCTTCGCCCTCGAGCGGTGTGACCCGTACCCGTCCGACTCGGCCTCCTGCGGCAGCAGCTCCATTTGCCAGAGCCAGCTCTCGGCAAACTGGCTCCTGGAGACGATGTCCTCGTCCGCCAGGTACTCCCCGTCCTCTGCGACTTCAGCCACAGGCTCCTGGCTCCTCCCGGCCATCACAGGAACGGATGCCGCTGAGGGGGAGCGAAACAGGGGGTCAGCCCAGCCCTGAGCCAGAGCGAGCCCAGTGATGGGTGGAAATTCCTGGGTTTCCCTGGAAGCTACGGGGCCCGCATGCCTAGTGTGTTACAGCCAGGCTAACGTAATAGGCCCGACTGGGGGTTTGAACCCTGGACCAACGGTGCTAAAAATGTGAGCTTTTACCCCTGGCGCTAATATACTGTGGCAAGGAGTCCCTTAGGCTGCTGTTTGAGCCCATTAGCTGGCGGACACAGCAGACTCAAACTTCTTACGAGATCCCAGCTCTCCTAGTGCAGGCGACACTAATCACTGTTGCAACCCATATCCCCTAGTGCAGACGGAGTCTTACCTAACACGTGCTTTGAGAACAGGAACTTCCTGTGGACCTGGAGGGGCCTGTTGAAGATGTGCTTGCAGCAGTCGAGAAAGGCTTGGACGCACTCGCCGCCCTCCAGGATGTACTTGGCTCGTCGGTCGCAAGAGTAGCCCATGGGGTTCTCTTGCATGCCGTCCTGGCAGCACTTCCGCAGGCGCTGGCTCGGATACTGCCTCGCTGCGGGAAAGCAGGGCCCCCTCAGCGCGCGGCACGGGCGCGAGAGAGGGAGAGGGTGCGTGCGAGAGCAGCAGCGGGAAGGGGGCACGTGCAAAGGGCGTGCGAGGGCGTGCAAGCAGAGGGCATGCAAGTGCGTGCAAGCAGAGGGCATGCAAGTGCGTGCAAGCAGAGGGTGCAAGAGTGCGTGCAAGCCGAGGGCACGAGCGTGCGTGCCCGGGCGAGGCCGTGCAGAGGGGCACCTACCTTTGGCAGCTTTTCTCCCTGAGATCAGGGGCGAGCGCCGAAGCCGAGCGGGCTGGGAGCAGCGGGACTCTGGCAAGAGAGAGTAACACACGTCAGTGTCGTGGGGATGTGGCATTAGTCCGGCTCAGGGGAGAAACGCTGTGGCTCTTTCCTGGTCTTGGTTTCACGGTTCTCCCATCTCTGGTAGCACAGTGCTGGGGCATTGGGGTCAGCGCTGATTCAGAGGGAAGAGCGCCTCCTACTGATACTCCACCCTGCTCCCTGCAACACAGCGCCCCCTAGCACCACACTGGGCTACTGGGGTCAGCGCTGACTAGGATGGGAGCCCCCACCCTGCTCCCTGCAACCCATCACCCCCTAGAGCAGGGGTTCTCGACCTTTTCCTTTCTGAGCCCCTCCCGACACGCTATAAAAACTCCACGGCCCCCCTGTGCCACAAGAACTGGTTTTCTGCATATAAAAGCCAGGGCCGGCGTTAGGGGGTAGGAAGCAGGGCGGTTGCCCAGGGCCCCATGCCACAGGGGCCCCCACAAAACTACATTGCTCAGGCTTCAGCTTCAGCCCCAGGTGGCGGGACTTGGGGCCCCGGGCTTCAGTCCCATGCAGTGAGGTGTTGGCTTTCTGTCCTGGACCCCAGCAAGTCTAACTCTGGCCCTACTTGGCGGCCCCCCTGAAACCTTGTTGAGAACCACTGCCCTAAAAGACCAGGCTGGGTTGTACCACGGGGGGAAAGGGGGGACTTAATAAAGGGAGGGACTTCTGGGGCTGTATTCGCTCTGTTCCCACGCGGTATGAGCAGCGGGCTCGATCCCATGCTGCCCTGCACTGGAGAGCCCTGTGGCACGACCGGGTCACCTGCCCGCTGGGGCGTCTCAATGCCAACGTTGGTCTGAAGCAGCAGCCCAGCGTCAGCAAACACCCCGACGTGGTCCTTGCCGCTGCCGGGCGTGCAGCCGATGTCGCTCTTCTCCACTGCGTCCCAGATCTGGAGAGACAAGAGGGGACACAATGCCATTCCCTGCTCCGCCCCAGACTCCCTGGGTGACCTTGGGTAAGTCACTTAGCCTCTCTGGGCCTCAGTTTCCCCATCTGTACCATGGGGATAACAGATTGTGAGACGTTCAGGTCCTACAGTAATTGTGGCCCTGTAAGTGTAAGGGGTTGTCCCCTTACTAACATTCAGTGGGGGTGTTTTGGTTGGCTAGCTCCCAGTACCAAAAAGGAAGAGGCCAATGGTCCAGGTCAGCCGGATTGACAGGGCAGGCAGGATAATCAGGGAGTCAGGAGGCCAGGGTGGGTTCCCTCCTCCATGTGAGCTGGAATTGTCTGGGTCAGTCAGACTGGGGCCGAGCAAAGGAGAAAGCAGGGGCCCAAGCTGAGCTGGGGAGCAGAGCTGGGCCAGATCCAGAGAGATCCAGAGCAGAGCTGCAGCCCCAGAGCCAGAGACACAGCCCAGGGAGAGCCGACCCTGTGCTGGGAGCAGGGCTGCAGCCCCAAAGCCAGAGACACAGCCCAGGGAGAGCCGACCCTGTGCTGGGAGCAGGGCTGCAGCCCCAGAGCCAGAGACACAGCCCAGGGAGAGCCGACCCTGTGCTGGGAGCAGGGCTGCAGCCCCAAAGCCAGAGACACAGCCCAGGGAGAGCAGACCCTGTGCTGGGAGCAGGGCTGCAGCCCCAAAGCCAGAGACACAGCCCAGGGAGAGCAGACCCTGTGCTGGGAGCAGGGCTGCAGCCCCAGAGCCAGAGACACAGCCCAGGGAGAGCCGACCCTGTGCTGGGAGCAGGGCTGCAGCCCCAGAGCCAGAGACACAGCCCAGGGAGAGCAGACCCTGTGCTGGGAGCAGGGCTGCAGCCCCAGAGCCAGAGACACAGCCCAGGGAGAGCCGACCCTGTGCTGGGAGCAGGGCTGCAGCCCCAGAGCCAGAGACACAGCCCAGGGAGAGCAGACCCTGTGCTGGGAGCAGGGCTGCAGCCCCAAAGCCAGAGACACAGCCCAGGGAGAGCCGACCCTGGGAGCAGGGCTGCAGCCCCAGAGCCAGAGCCACAGCCCAGGGAGAGCCGACCCTGTGCTGGGAGCAGGGCTGCAGCCCCAGAGCCAGAGACACAGCCCAGGGAGAGCTGACCCTGGGAGCAGAGCTGCAGCAACCAGAGCCAGAGGGGCCAGAGAAGCAGCCCAGGGAGCTGGAGGCAGGGCAGCAGCAGCAGCCCAGCAGAGACCGAGTGGTGGAGCTGGGGCTGGGGCTGGAGCAGTCTGGAGCTGGGTGCGGTGAGCAGCTGGGGGGAGCGAGGGGGACCCTGGGCAGCAGGCCCAGTGCAGGGAGATGCCCCCAGCCAAGGGGCCCTGCAGGCCAGACGTGGAGGGGGATCGTAACCCCGACGGGGCAGGGGCGAAGCTGGGAAGAAGAGTCCTGCCACCTAGAGCCTGAGGGCGTGTGGCCACCGCCAGAGCAAGTGTCCAACCCACAGCATCCCTGCACCACAGCCAGGGCCTGAGAAGGGGCCTGGGACCTACAAGGAGCAGACTGTGAACTGCCCTGACTTTCCAGAGACCCTGTTTGTAACGTTCCCTGCCACAGAGCAGGGTGATGTGTTTTCCTTTAACCGTTTCCATTTTTCCTTATTCCTTTTTAAACTAATTGCTGACTAAATAAATTGTATTTGCTTTAAATTGTATGCAGTGATCAGTGAAGCGTCCAGCACAGAGAGAGCACCCCGGAGTGGGGACACCCTAGCCCCTGTCCTGGGTGACCACAGCAAGGTTGGGGGTCGAGCCCCCCCAGGAATCCTGGGCCCAGCCTTGTTGGGGTGACGAGGACTCTGCCAGACAAGAGAGTGGAAGGGGAGTCCTTGAGGGCAGGGAGGCCTCTGGATAAAGGAAGCGGGAGCGAGGACTCAGATCTTTCCGCGAGCCCATTTCACCGGGGTAGTGTAGAAGCCAGGAAAGTTCCTCACAATAGCGGGACCATTCCCTCCCGCTTTCATAAGTACCTAGGGTAGATTCATAGAGGTTTAGATCAGAAGGGACGAGCCAGAAGAGTACCCAAAAGTTACCTACTACAGGACAGGCCCAACAAAGAAAATAACAGAACGCCACTAGCCATCACCTTCAGCCTCCAGCTAAAACCTCTCCAACGCATCATCAAGGATCTACAACCTATCCTGAAGGACGACCCATCACTCTCACAGATCTTGGGAGACAGGCCAGTCCTTGCTTACAGACAGCCCCCCAACCTGAAGCAAATACTCACCAGCAACCACACACCACACAACAGAACCACTAACCCAGGAACCTATCCTTGCAACAAAGCCTGTTGCCAACTGTGTCCACAGATCTATTCAGGGGACGCCATCATAGGACCTAATCACATCAGCCACACTATCAGAGGCTCGTTCACCTGCACATCTACCAGTGTGATCTATGCCATCATGTGCCAGCAATGCCCCCTGCCACGTACATTGGCCAAACCAGACAGTCTCTACGCAAAAGAATAAATGGACATAAATCAGATGTCAAGAACTGTAACAGTCAAAAACCAGTCGGAGAACACTTCAATCTCTCTGGTCACTCGATTACAGACCTAAAAGTGGCAATTCTTCAACAAAAAACCTTCAAAAACAGACTCCAACGAGAGACTGCAGAATTGGAATTAATTTGCAAACTGGATACAATTAACTGAGGCTTGAACAGAGACTGGGAGTGGATGGGTCATTACACAAAGTAAAACTATTTCCCCTTGTTTATTTCCCCTCCGACTGTTCTTGTCAACTGCTGGAAATGGCCCACCTTGATTATCACCTCCAAAGGCTCCCCCCCCCCCCCCCCCCCCCCCCCCCCCGCTGGTCATAGCTCACCTTTCCTGATCACTCTTGTTACAGGCTGTATGGTAACACCCACTGTTTCATAAAATCTCCCCACTGTATTTTCCTCTGTATGCATCTGATGAAGTGAGCAGTAGCCCACGAAAGCTTATGCACTAATAAATTGGTTAGTCTCTAAGGTGCTACAAGTCCTCCTTTTCTTTTTGCGGATACAGACTAACATGGCTGCTACTCTGAAACTAGTCAGACCTTGAACCCCACAAGCAGACTGGCAGCAGTAGGATTCAACCCCTCCCAAAGAAACCAGCGCTTTAATGCAGCACCAGAGCCCACCAGGCCTGGTCATGCCTGTAGGTCGAGAACATATGGTGGAGCAGCTCCAAGTCCAGACAGCAGGGGGCAGCAATGCTCACGTGCACGCACAAAGCCAGCTCACAACTTCCTTTAGGCCTCCCCCCAGTCCGTTCAATTTGATCCTCCCGTGGATGAAACCGGGCAGTCGTCCTCCCTGAGACCCATCATGGGTGTAAGTGGGAAATCCAGCCTCGCAGGTCATGCCAGCCCTAAAATCCTCCTGCAGTCAACACCCTCTCCCTGACGGGCATCCATGTCAGAGCTGGGAATGGAACCCAGGACTCCAGCCTCCCAGCCCAGCCCCCAGTCTTGCCCCGCTCTAACCACTAGGCACCACTTCCCACCCAGAGCCAGGAATAGAACACCCCAGTCCCCTAAACCCACTAAACCCCATTCCCCTCTATGAGCTTGGGAAAGACCCCAGGGGTCCTGACTCCCAGCCTCCCCGGCTCTCACCCACCAGACCCCACTCCCTTCCCAGAGCCAGGAACAGAACCCAGGAGTCCTGACTCCCAGCCCCTCTGCTCTAACCACTAGACCACACTCCCCTCCATCACCAGAGGTATAGCGACCTCAGCCTCTCATATAGCCCATCCCCCACTGCAGGTGGTACTCTGGCCTCCTCCAGGGGTGGACGCACAGGTCCCCAGTTCGGTCCCCATGCCCGACCACCCCCTGCCGGTACGCTCACCTTGGCTTGGGAGAATTTATATTTCCTGTTTAACACATAAACAGCTTTATCCACAGCCACGAGCCCGACCCTGGCGCCGGGATCTCCCTTCACTCGGAGATTCATCTTCCCACCCGGCGCCTGGACATCGTTGTCTTGCTCCGTCGCACCTGTTACCTTCAGCTTTCATGGAGACGAGAGGAAAGAATGAATCAGCCACGTGAGGGTGACTGCAGAATGGGGAGACCTCCCCATGGCCATGGGGCTCCCAGGGTATGGAATCCCCACGCTGCCCTTGGGATTTGAACCCCGCTCCTTGGGCTGTAGAAACACAGGCATCACCCACTGGAGCTAAAGAAGCGCTCCCCTAGCAGTTAGAAGTGGAGGAGACTTGAGCCAATCCCTTTCTCAGGCAGCATTGAATGGGAATTTTTCAATGAAATGGTTTTCCATCAAAAAACAATCCTAATCTGTCAAAGACAAACCATCTCTTGGGCAAGGGGCGCGTCCTTTCTGCGGGGAAAGATTCTCAGGTGGCGTGTAATTTCTGCTCAAAATGAGACAGCGAGAGAGAGAGAGAGAGACCCCAAAAGAGCTAATAAAGTTCAAATCACTGCTCTGCCCGAGTTGGCGGAGGGGCTTGAAATGGGTTTCCCATATACCAGGGGAGTGCCCTAACCATTGGGCTAGACATCTTTTGCTCTCCTCCAGTGAAGATTTAGTTATCTACATGAAATGGAACAGAGCTGAGACCAGCCCAGTGGGATATGGGACCCCCAGGTTCACATCCCTCTTTCAGAGCAGAGACTTGGACCCATGCCCCCCTCCAGCCCAGGTGAGCGCCTTGGATACCAGGGTGGGGGTAGTCTCGCTCTGATCTTTTTTGTGAAAGACTGCAAGATCTCTGGTTTGTTCCTGAGCAGAACGGGAACCTTTTTGACAGTTCTGCTCCTGTCACCAGGGAGAGCTGTGCCTGAGGAAACACAGAGGGCCTGATTCTCCTTTTGCCTCCATGGGGTGTAAATCAGGAGTAACTCCACTGAAGTCAATAGACCCGATTCTTCTCCCACTGGTGTAAATCACTGATAACTCAGTGGGCCAGATCCTCGGCTGGTGTAAACGGATGTCACTCTGAAGAATTTCAGTGGCCCTTAGATGATTTATGTCAGCTGAGGATCTCGCCTAATGGCCTCGCTTGGCCTCCCACTGGGGTAAATCAGGAGTCACTCCACTGAAGTCAGTGGAGTTATACCCTGGTGTAAGCATGAGGCGAGAATGTCCCTATCTATCTTATGTTTAATCAGCGAGTAAGGGCTGAGTCAGATCTACCCTGGGAATAGCTCACCATTTCTCCCGCTGGGAACCTGCTCTCCTCTCTCAACCAGAATCCATCAGGTCATTTAAATATATTGATGTAAGTGCCAGAGAGAAGATCAACCCACCGTTCCCATACAGGAGTCCTGGATGTCCAACCAGACCGAGTCTGCCACGATCTCCTTCTGCCCTACGTGGTAGTAAGCCACGATTCGGAAAGAAGGGATGAGGTCTGGGGTGATGGGCAGGAACATGGTCACCAAAGTTTGTCCCGCTTGCCTGGCCTGCCTTCCAGCCTGGATGATCTTCCCTTTGTTCAGGATCTGATGGGGAAGCAGAAGGCATTCACTGTCACTGGATGAGTCTCCATGATACCGTTAGCACAAACTCACATACAGCCAGGAAGGAAACCCCGGAGTCCTAGACTCCACTCCCCGCCCAGTGCTGGGACTAGACCCCAGGAGTCCACACTGCCAGCCCCCTGTCACCTCCTCCTCCCCTGCTGCGCACACAGAGATGCTGCCTCTTACCAGGTAGGTGAAATAGTGGATCTGCCCCTGAATGCCAGCATTACTGTTCCGCAAACTGAAGCTCACAGGCAGGGCGTTCCCCGGCTGGAGCTGAGTGGCCGGCACCGAGATGTGCAGGTAGTTCCTCGAGCCCCCTTGCGACCTGTAGGCTACCATGGCCCAGACCGCCGAGCTCTGATGCTCCTGCCGGAGATTGGCAACCACAGTTTCCACCTGGGGGACGATGGGGGACGGTCAACAGACTTTCTTTGTCAGAGACAGCTAAGGACCAGGTCTAAAAGGGGCCAGATCCTGACATGGCTGGAGTCAATGGCAGAATTCCCACTGACTTACATGGGCCCAGCACTAGATAGTTGGGATCTTGCCGGCCCGATGTGGATTTAAGCCGTCTTTGTGGTCCCTGCATCTTGGGCCCGGACCCCAGTTTCAGTTTAGAGCAGCCTTAGGCCTGCTTTGACCTACCCTCTGCTCCCAACAACCCCTATGGGCCACCACAAGCAGAGACTAGCCAGAGCGCAGCAGCCGTGGCATCTCCCTTCTCCAGCGTGCCCCTGGCACTGGGGTCTAGAGGGGAGAAGGCAGGGCTATGTCAGCCAGGAAGGCCCATTGCTCTGCGGGTGGGTCTTAGGTGGGATGAGCAATAGAGAATCAGACCCAGTTGCCTCCTGCCTTTGACATTGGCTGGAGCCCAGGACCTGTAGGGTCCTAGATCAGACCTGTCCCCAATCTGGTCCACTTCCATCATCAACAGAACGGATGGGGAACCAGCACCAGGACCCAAGGAGCATCCTGCCCCAAGTAACCTGACATGCACCTTCACTGAGAATTGAGATGCATCTGCTGGAGTGTTGATCGCCAGCTGCACTGTCCCGTCAGCCTGTGTCAAACCGCTGGCACCTGTCCCACTGCGCACGGGGACCTGGGGGGCGGGGGACCCGTCTGCGTTCACCACGGAGACCTGGGCATCAGATGACAGGAGAGAGGATGGATGTGAACTTAGTGATGGTTGACGGTGCCCGGTAGGTCTCGTTGGAGCCTGATGTTCTCCACATACTCCCAGCCCAGGCATGTAACCTGCAGGTCAGCGTCCTCCCCTGTGCCGGATCTGGTCAGTTACAAAGCCTGGCTCTTGGCAGGTCCCTGATGCCTGGAGCAAGATGGTTGGGGGGGAGGGATAGCTCAGTGGTTTGAGCATTGGCCTGCTAAACCCAGAGTTGTGAGTTCAATCCTTGAAGGGGCCATTTAGGGATCTGGGGCAAAAATTGGGGATTGGTCCTGCTTTGAGCAGGGGGTTGGACTAGATGACCTCCTGAGGTCCCTTCCAACTCTGATATTCTATGTTCTATGTTGTTTGTCCTGGTTGTACCTATGACAACAACGCTGCTCAAATAACCCTGCACACCCTCCGCTTAAGGGGAGCTCAGTCAATCCTGGGCCTCTATGCTGAGCCATGCCCAGCCTGCACCAGCGGTGGTTGCCATGCAGACACCCGTCTATTTTTGCCAGCTCCAATGACCACTTCCAGGTAAGATTTCTTGTGAACCACTGAAGAGAGGCTCTCACGCTGTACACCGTTAGAAAGCGAATAATCCCTGCTCTCCAACGGCATGCAGATCTGTTTGCTAGCCACATCAGGCTGTAAGATAACGTTATGAAGGTTATACGTCGGCAATGCCACTGACTGGACGTACCACCAGGTTAAAGGGCAGCCCGGGTTTGAAGTACGTAGCAGATCTGGAGAAGAGGATTTTGTAGGGAGAGGTCACAATGTGGATCCCGGATTTCTCAGCCTCCACCATGTCACTCCCTTGGGGATTAAAAAAAAAAGAAGAAGAAGTTTGGTCTTGAGATGATGGCTGGACTGGGACTCAGGGAATCTGGGTTCAAGGCCTGGCTTTGTCACCAACTCTTGTGTGTGACCTTGAGCAAGTTATTCATCGCTCTGGGTCTCAGCTCACCATACATCAAATGGGGATAGTGATTGTTCCTCTGTCTGTTTAGACTGTGAGCTATCCAGGGCGGGAATTGTGTGTCTGTGCAGCACCCGGGACAGGGAGCCCTGATCTCAGCTGGGGCAGAGACTGTCTCTCCCTGTGTGTCCGTGCAGTGACCGGCACCGGGACCCTGATCTCAGCTGGGGCAGAGACTGTCTCTCCCTGTGTGTCTGTGCAGCGACCAGCACCGGGGGCCTGATCTCAGCTGGGGTTCTGCTGTAATACAGAGAACAGGAACTCTGAGGTTTGAAACACAACAGCGATGAAGATGAGTCCATGTTTTGCTGCTTTTAGGATACAAAGCAAAACCCAGCCCTGTGCTTCCCCTATCCCCAGTAACAGAGGCACTGGAAAGATCAGAAGGCCACAGCCGTGTGCCAAGCCTGCTGGGGTTAGCCATGCATCACTTAAGCTCTGCTCTGGTCTGAAAACCCAGCAACCAGCCAAGGGAACCACTCCTTTACCTGTGTCCGTCAGCACTGTCACTGTCACATAGATTGAGTGACCGAGAAGCTCGCTGGGTCTGGGGAACCTGCTACGCAACATTTCTTTGGTTAGCTTAGCACAGCCTTTGCCATCCTTGATCTGAAATCGACAGGAAAATAACATGTTTCCATCACCTGGCCTCTTTCTTTCCTTCTTTCAGTTTTACCATCTCCATCTAGTTATGGGCCTGTACCACTGCTAGGATATTTTTGTTCTTAATGTACTTTAAAATACTCCTTATTGTTCTTAGCTCTGCCAGCCATGGATTTTTCCCAGCTGTCTTTAGCTTCCCTTATCAATTTTCTATCCTTCAAAACTTCTAATTTATATTAATTGCTACCTATTTCCCCTTTTCCCCCATTTGCTATACGTTGCCGGAGACAGGATATTTGCTGTATTTGGATATGGATCGAAACTCTACCTTTGGCTCCTGCTCTTATCTCAGACTCTGAAAGCAGAGCAGATATCCCCAAAAGCACCCTGCTCCACTACAGCCCCATCAGTGTATCGTAGCCAGGAAGCTACGTTCAGGGGCAGGGTTCTCACCGGGACTTTGTTGAGTGAGTTCACAATGCTCTTTTTCTCATTATCCACCATCACTCCAAAGAGCGCATAGGCTTGGCCTTGAACTGGCTTCCCATATAGGAACCTGCGTGGAAAACAGACCGTGGCAGGGAGAGAAAATACTCAGCATTACTCCTATTTAATGGATAGAAGAAACTGAGGCACAGAGGGGCTGGTGAGGATCAGGACACAAAGCCTGAACCATTTGAGCGAAAGAAGTAAATCCACTCGCTGGTAGCGATAGTAGGCTGTTATCCACTTACGTGGAGTAGCCCCCAGGGAGAGACACAGCAGGTAACCAACGGACTCCAGCACTGAGGCCATTAACAGGAGAAATAAGTGGACTACAAAGGAGCAGCAGATGTCTGGAGACTAGGGTGACCAGATGTCCCAATTTATAGGGACAGTCTCGATTTTGGGATCTTTTTCGTATATAGGCTCCTATTACCCCCCATCCCGTCCCGATTTTTCACATTTGCTGTGAAATTTGCTACCGGAGACACCGATGAGCGCAGATTAGAATAGGTCAGGATGTGAGCCGACCGTTAGCCCAGGAGATTATATACTTCATGCGCGAGCCCCAGAAGTCTGCCCCACAGCTCTGAACCACAGCAGAAACGCCAGAGAGAAAGAGGGGGACCCACTTGGCTGTAATGTCGATGCTAAGCTCATTCTGGTCAACAAGAAAGAACTTCTGGGAAGGCTCCAGGGTCACTTCGAAACTAGGCAGCACTGCAAAAGATCGGAGACACCGCAACAGTCACCCGAGGGCCCGGGGCCATCTGGCTGGAGGTCACAACCCCCACGGGGCAGAGGGTCCTAGGAGACGGTGTCCAAGATACACAGTGGGAGAGGGAGAGACTCTCCCAGCAAGCAGCTGATGGCCATAAGCCATGGAGAGATGGATCAACGAAGGGAATCGGAAGGTTGGGATTGATTCGGACACCTCAGGTGCTGGGTCTCTCGGGATGCTCTCCCCGTAGGTAGCTGGCCCTCAGAAAGGCACCACTAAGAGGTGCTTCCTCTAGGACTGTGGTCCTCTGCTGCTACGTCAGGCTTTTTCCCAGCATGCTCTTCTCTTTCAGTGAGAGGCGAGCCTGACGGGGGGGCTAATTTAACCTCTAGCTGCTGCAGCTGGTCTGCGGCTCCTGGCATGTCCCTATTCTCTCTCTTATTCCTGAAGAGGTGGCTGATGGGGCTTAAAAACCACCTAGAAGGTGGGAAGGATTGAGGCCTTACACAGCCTGCAGCTCACCCCAAAACTCAGGCAATCTTCGGGCTCCTGTCCCTGCTCACCCTGTAGGACCGGACCACAACACCCCCTCTGCTCAGTGCCCTAAGAGGTTCCACTGTCACACGGACCCTCATCGAAAAGGGCCTCCCCAAAGTTCTTCCCACTGTGCCCGGGAGGTGGGAGTGGAAGGGATAGAAATTCTTCCTGGATCCCGAAACCAGCCAGCCATTCAGCTGCGATAAGGAAACACCCTCCTGTTAGGGGCAGGGCAGGTACCGTATTCCTTGACTTCAAACTCGGCGGTGAAGGCCTCCTGAGAGGCATGCTCGTACTTGGAGACAATCTTCCACACTCCGCTGCTGCAAGACACAAGCCCAGACCATGCGGTGGGGAGCAGGATCTATCTAGCTCAGTCAGGCTGGTGTGGTATGCTAGTGGAGCTAAAGCCCTGGGCTGGGACTCAGGAGACTGGCATTCTGTTTTCTATTCTGGGAGGGGAATGGGGTACAGTGGTTAGAGCAGGGGGCTGGGAGTCAGGGCTCCTTCATTATGTTTTCAGCTCTGGCAGGGGAGTGTGGTCAAGTGGGTTAGAGCACGGGGGCTGGGAGCTAGGATGCCTGGGTTCTATCCCGGTTTGGGGAGGGGAGTGGGGTCTAGTGGTTAGAGAGGTGGGGGCTGGAAATCAGTACAGCTGGGTTCTAGTCCCAGCTCTGGGAGAGGAGTGGGGTCCAGTGCGTTAGAGCAGTGGGGGCTTTGGGTCCCACACCCAGCCCTGCCACAGACACCATGTGTGACCTTGGACAAGTTCCCAAGGGGCAGATTTTCCAGCAGAGCTCAAGCTCAGCTCCCATTTAGGCACAACTTGTCCTGGGCTCTTTTGATACAAATCTGGCCATACTGGGAGCAGATGAGTACTAAGTGCTTGAAAAATCTGAACCTTAAATCTCTCTGGGCCTCAGTTTCCCCATCTGCAAAATGGGAATACTAATACTTTGACACCTCCCTGGGGTGTTGTGAGACTATCACAATGCAGTCAGGTATCCTAGGGATGGGGGAAGCTGACAAGTAAATAGATAGAGGCATCCTTTCCTTAACTGGAACCTGCAACATTAAAAAAACAAACCCTTGGGAAACAGAAGTAAAAAATGGGCGATTATTGTATAGAAAATGTGGTGGCAAAGTGCAGCAAAAACACATTGGAACATGGATGTGCGGAAGCCACTCCCACTTAGTGTCTAAGCCACGCCCACTCTGTGTGGTACTCTGTCCCCTTCTAGTGGTGGCGAGGGCTCATGCAGAGATTGAGGTGCCTGCTACAGCCTTGGCTAAGAAAGCTGGTCCTTGTAGCTCAGGAAGTATATGAAGATCCTATTATAACCACCTTCCCCCGACTGTTACAGCTTACTTCACGATATCAGGAATCTTGTAGCTCCTGGAGATGATGCCACCTTGGTCCACCGAGGACACCATGTTCTTCTCTACAATAATCCCATCCGGATTCTGAAACCAAGCACCAGAAAGAATCAGTCTGAAACCACCGTGCAAGGCGCTGTACATTATTTATTAGGTGTATTACTGTAGTGCCTAGGAGCCCCAGTCACGGACCAGGCCAACTCACCAGCCAGCTACATCCAGGAAGCTCCCTCCAGCCTGGGTATTTCAGTCCCTTTTCCCAGGGACACATTTACGTTTCATCCACAGTTCAATGCCAACCAGAACAGGTACCTGTCCCTTCCCACTGCCCCTAAAGCTGCTACCCTCAGCCTGGTTTTTCACCTCACTGGGATGCAGCGAGCCCGGTTCTGGGTTCCTTCTCTGATCCAGGGTCTCCTGTTGCAGCCCAGAGTCCTCCCTCTCAACTGAGCTACTTGCTGGCTTCTATTGGACCAGAAGACCGACAAGCTATCACCTGATCCAGGGCCTCAGGGGCTGGGCATCAGCTGGGAGACAGCTGGTTAGTCACAGGCAGGACTGAATCTAAGTCCCCTTAAAGGGCCCGCCACCCGTGACAAGCAGTTAGCGCAACCTCCTGGCCTCTAGGCTTGCTAGTCCATGAAAGGAAGTGAAGCAGAGAGATCCGCAGAGGAGGAAAGCTGGGTAAATAGAAAACATCTTACCATGAGCTCCACAGATACCACCTTCAAGATGGGGTCCAACATGTGACCCACAGTGAAAAGCCGGTACCTCACTACCGAAAGAGAAAGATGGGGCAGTCAGTCGGCACAGACAGGGGCAATTGGGGCAATAATGGGACCTAGCCCAGGAACTAGCATCAACATCTATTAGATGTTAAGGCTAGAAGGGACCGCTGTCATGCCTAGTCCAGAGTTTCACAACACGACCGCCACCCCATTACATTTACCATTGCTCAGTTGTGACGAAGTGGGACTGTTCTTAATGTTTCCTCTGAATAGTGTGGGGGTGCCTCAGTTTCCCCTATGCAGTTCTTAAGTATCTAGGGGGTGGGGTAAGGGTGTATGATCATTGCAGAGCCCTAGAGGGCAGGTGTGTGCAGGGGTCTGGACACAGAGAATGGCCGACACCCTGTTTCCTGGCAACTGATGGCCTGGGCCCTTCCCCCCGCAAGGTGAGAGCTAAAGGGTTGGAGAACAAAGGGATCAGGTGCCCTCCTGGCCCGGGAAAGGGACAAAGCCCAGAGGAGGAGGGGCTGGAGGGAGTTTCAGTTCGGGGCTGGCTGGAGACATGGAGTGAAGGGCAGACATGGTTGTCTGGCTCACTGCCCCCAAAGATGGACCCAGCTGAGGGGTCCTGTTCTCTGCACCTACAAGCTCTGTTTTAGACCATGTCCCTGTCGTCTAATAAACCTCTATTTTACTGGCTGACTGAGAGTCCCGTCTGACTGCAGAGTTGGGGGGCAGGACCCTCTGGCTTCCCCAGGACCCCGCCTGGGCGGACTCGCTGTGGGAAGCGCACGGAGGGGCAGAGGAGGCTGAATGCTCCCAGGTCAGACCCAGGAAGGTGGAAGCTGCGTGAGCTTTGTGTCCTACAGACAGGCTGCTCACAGGAAGGCGACTGCCCCAGAGTCCTGACTGGCTTCATGGGGAGCAGTTCCAGAGCATCGACATCTATTAGATGTTAAGGCTAGAAGGGACCACTGTCATTGCCTAGTCCAGAGTTTCACAACACGACCCCCACCCCATCACATTTACCATTGCTCAGTGCTAATGCTGCGGAGCCCGTGCAACTGGGTGTTTTTCGAGAGGTTGACAGAGAACACTTGACCTGGACAGGGAAGGGGGCAGGGGGACTGGAGGACCCGGAGTCCCTCGGCTCCAGATTGTTAGAACATTTTCAGCACCAGCACCTGCTGGCCGGGCGCCCAGCTGTGAAGGCCACCACCAGAAGCAGCATAGAAGTAAGGGTGGCCTGGTACGGTATCGCCCCACTTACTTCTGTGCTGCCTTCAGAGGTGGGCAGCCCGGAGAGCGACGGCTGCAACACTCCCCTCCTCCTCCAGCTCGCTCTCCCCTCCCCCCCCCCCCCCGGCAGTGTCCTGCATTTGGGAACTTGCAATATGGTAACCCGACCTGAGGACATCAAGGGATGGAGAATCTACCACTTCCAATGGTTAAAAAACGTGGGTGCCTTATTCTGAGAAAACCATCTTAAAAGGCGTTGATTTGGCGCTACAATTCTAAGGGCCGATTTCTGTCTTCGTTCACATGCTAAGTGCTGTTACGGGAGACCTCTCTAAATGAGAGATGTCTGTATATATGAATACGGTTAGTTCATAGACAAGACGACTCTGCAGAATATGGAGCATAGTTCCTCTGGCTTCTTGTTGTGCATTGAAAGTGGCTTTTTGTGCTACATTCCTCACTCACACCGCCTCACTGAATTCAGCCCCACTGAAAAGGAGGCCCTTGCGGAGGGATTTGGGGAGGAGTAGTAGCCCAGTAAAGGGAGGTGCTCAGAATTAGCAGCCACTTCTGAAAATGTTGACCCATGTGTTTAGACGCTGACACAAAAGGTAGAAGAAAAGCCCCAGCCAAGGACTGACCTGTAGACCCAGGCGTGTAGATGGTCTTATCCGTCTGGATGAAGATGTAGCCGCTGTGGAGTGAAAGCAGAACCACCTTCTCTAAGGTGAACAGGCTGCTCTTGGCTTCGATGTAGACATATTGCTTCTTCTGGGCATCCTTTGGCAGTAGCTGAGCAGGAACCTGGAGCATCGTTACATCACGGGAGAAGATCTTTCATTACGACCCTAACTCTCAGCTACTGAGATTTTAAAGCCATTGGTAGACATGGGAGGTCACTGCTGTACTCAGTGACTTATACCAGTGCCCTTACAGAGACTCCATCTCTCCGCACCTGGGTTGCCTTTGGCTTGGACTACCTTGAGCAGTCTGAGCCATGAGCCAATCTGTCCTTCCCCTCACCTAAGTCACTTAGGTGCTTTGGGAAAGGCTTGGTATGCCATGACCTGTCCCTCAAACCATCCAGTTCTCTTCTGATTTACCATCTTATAAGACAGAGGTCAGGGTTTTCCGCCCAGATAAGCGTAGCCTCCCACCAGCCCCACCTTTATTTTGGCAGAGTTCATCATGCCGTTCCCAGGGTTCAGGCTGACTGTGGTCGAAACCAAGGCACTTTTCCTCTGTGGGAAGTCATACACGGTGATCCTCGCCTCGATCGGGCTACGGTGGCCATGAGCTTCCACAATGACCATCTCTTCGCTGTCCACGCGCAGGACACTTGGAGTGATCAGCGTGCATCTGGTAAGGGAAGGGATGAGATGGTAGAGCAGAGTCAGCCAAACTCCAGCACCTTGCACCTGGCTTGGGCTACCTTGAGCAGTGATCTTTGCCGCCATCAGAAGGTAAGCAGCTGGGGCCTGGTGGTTGGGCAGCAGCCAAGACCCTGACCCCAGACCCCGCCAAGTGGGTAAACTGAGGCACAAAATGCTCATGTGACTCACCCACAACAGGGTAGTAATAGAATTAGGAGTGGTAGAACCCAGGAGTCTTGACTCCTGGTCTTTGTGCTCTAAATTCTGGAAAATATTCCCTCGCTGTTCTGAGAATCGGGCTAGGAGCTAGGACTCCTGGGTTCTCTGCTCTAAACGCTGGACAATATTCCCTCCCTGTTCTGAGAATAGAACCCAGGAGTCCTGACCCCTAGTTCCCTGTTTCAACCAATAAACATCACACATATATGGACATAGCTTCCCACACGCAGAAGCAGAACAGAGAAGACCTTTGTCTCCTGCCTTGATTATGCAAATAAATCAGACAACTTGCACCTCTTGTGTTTTTATAATTTTTTTTGGCCTATATGTTTTGCTTTTCTTTCTCATTCTTTGTGTCTCTATTTTTATATCTAGCCCGTTTTTCAGAGCTTCTTTTAATTACGTTCACAGGCAAGAAAGGGGCTGCAATGTATCTTCTTTCTTTTTTTCCAGCGGGAGAAGCCCTCGTCACAGTGGAGCAATCTGCAACTTCAGATTATTTATTAGGTATATTACAGTGGTACATAGGAGCTGCCCCCCTTCATTGTACTAGGCACTGTACGAACAAAAAAAAAGTCCCTGCCCCAAAGATCGTACAGTCTGATTATTTATTGTGTGTATCACAGGAGCACCTAGAGGCCCTGATCAAAAATGGAAGGTATCAGGTTGTAGGTGCTGTACACCTGCACAACAAAGAGACAGTCCCTGCCCCGGAGAGCAATGTGAGCCTGGGGGAGGGACGGGTCAGAGTTGGAAAGTTCAGCACATGAGTGTTTGCAGGATCAGGGCCTGAGTATTAGGGATGTTTACCTTGGCTTCAGCTTTGGCTTTGAATTTCTCGTCAATTTCAGGGGTAAATTTGGGGCAGCTGGTGCCGTAACCCAGCCCGATGACACAAAACTCTGGCCACCTTCTTTCCCCCTTGCAAACATTCAGTGCTTAGAACTGTCCCATTGTAACATTGTAATTGTTGTGGGGCGGCCTCCTCCCACGCATCCCCTCATGGTCTCAAGCCAGTCCAGCAGGCAGCCCCCTGCCTCAGTTTCCCCCTTTCGAGGGGCTTCTGCAATAACTCACAAGCCCTTTCACAGCCCATTCCAGGTTTGGGTTTATTCAATTAACAAATATTTCAAAATAAAGTTTGCCAGTCCTTCCTCAAGTGCATCCATGCGCACCTCTTTATCAGGTCACCCCCAGACTTTTCCTGCCTGTTGTCCCACTCCTGACGTCCCAGCTGGCTGCACTGGAGTCTAGTCACACCCTACAGCCTCTGTGCTAGTCTCTGCAGTCAATGATTTTAGTTTAGTATCCATTTATTGTGTGATGTTATCATTAATCAATGTGTTATATTACATATATTTATTGTATGTTTACCGGAGTTGATCTGTAGGATTATAAGAGTATAAGATTGATCAGTATTTAGGGGAACGACGTAGTAGACATGAGTAAGACAAGCTGAAACGCAAGAACCTCTAGACTGAGGCCTGCAAAACTTTAGCTTAGCTATTTTAGACACTGGAGACAAGAAATGATGGCGCAAGACCATGACCGAGAAATAACCCAAAAACTTATGGGAAAGAGGTACCAACTGGTAATATTCCAAAAGTATAAGGTCTTAAATTTAAATAATAAAATGCTGTAACAACAGATAGTGTCTCTAACACGTGCCTTAACTGCAAGATAAAGATGGTACGCCAACGATAATGAGAACCTACATGGCCTATAGAATTCAGGGTCCCTTGTGTTTCCAGGGGACACAGAGAAATAAGAAAGAGCGGGTTGGGGGTGCCCAGAGCAGGAAAATTGAGCTTCCTGTGGAAAAATCCCGCAGGAACCACTCCCGTATCGATCAACCCATGAGCGGGCCAACAGACTCTAACACCATCTAGGAGCATGTGGGTATGTCGGTAGGTATAACTAGTCCATGGTACTTATCTCTAGGAATTGTATATGCTGTGACATTTATCACTTTGCTGGTGATTTTAATAAAACTACTAAAAGGCAGACGCTCTTGTAATTGTCGGTGTTATTTACCTATGGTTTCATGTGTTCCTATGAACTCTAGAACCAGAACAAACAGAGATAACTCTCTGTTGAACTTGAGACTGTAGCCGACAGAGCTGATCCCACTGAAATAGGATTAACATTACATAGAATAAAAGGCCCCATTTCCCTAGAAATTTCCTGCTCTCCACATTCCTGCTGCTCTCAGCTCTTTAGAGGGAAATCAGCTGACCCCTGCTCAGCTGAGCCACCTTAGCAATTAGGGTTGGTTGGCCCCAGGCCCCTAGCCCTTCACAGGCCAGCCACCCACAAGCCTGATCCCACATGCAGAGTCAAAACTGAGAGCATGTGGCCAGTGTTGCCAACTCTCATGAGTTTACTGCAAGTCTCGCAAGATTTGGTGTTTGCCTTGAAGCTCCAGCTTCCCAGAGGGCTGTGACTGTGTGAGGATCTTGGCTTTCGTTGACATCAAATGCAAGTTTCTAGCACTGCTGATCGGGGACGAAAGCTTGAAAACATGGCCTGAGCATGACTCTAAAAGGCTCAGAAACCCAAAGATAAATAAGAACCCCCAGTTTGTTGTTTTTATAAAAATCTTGCGTGTCCAGCCAATCCCAGGATTTTGGGGGCCTGACTTGTCTTTTGAAAGCTTTTCAGCAGCGACTAGTCATTTGGGGCCCTTGAGTTTTCAGCACCTTTATAAGGGATCTTGGGATTTAGAGCACCCGCCTTTCTGAAAATCAGGCCTCCAAAGCGCATCAAGTTGGGCGCTTAAAAACTGCAGCCCCCCCCCCAACTCTCTATTGCGAATCTTGGCCAGGGTCTCTTCAGGGAAATGCCCCATTCCCACACATACACTTTGATCTCCACTGATCATTGCTTTCAAATCCCGGGGTTACTTACAGTGGCTGGCTGTGAGACACGGCTGATAAGCTGAATGCAAACACAACCAGCAGGTAGACAGCAGATCCTCTCATGGCACCAGAAGACACCACTTCTCCCAGAAACATCTGCTTTTTGTTTGGATGCCTCTTCTGTTGCGAGCTAACCCCTGGGTAGTGGTCAGTATACAACTGCAGAAGCTCCCGGACCCCCAGCACTGACTTGATCTCAATACAGGGGGGGGCTAGCGTCCCTGCTGCTCAGTCGGGAAGCAGAAGAGGCTACTTTAAGAGGATGATTTTAGTGAATTTCATGCTGGGGGAAGGTAATAGACCAATGGATTGATGGTCTCTATTTATAGCCGGGGTACAGGACGTCTCTTGGCAATGTGCCTCCAACCCTAATCTAGGAGATAAGGCCCTCTATTGCCAGGATGGTCAATTCCAGCTCTCTGGTCTATTCCCCTGCCTCCTTGTGCCTGTGATTTGGTAACGTGTGTGCGTTTTATCTAGGTATTGCACAGAGAACTCCCCCCCCACCCCAACATTTCAGGTGGCTAAAGCAGGACGCTGCGCCACTCGGGTTTTTGGCCCACTCGCCCTCTTTGGACGGAGGCGGATGGGCCAAATGTGAGTGGTGTTGCAGCCTAGCACCGGGGCTCACAATGCCACTCACATTTGGCTCGCCCGCCCCTCTGTAGGTGGCGTCAGGGGGCGGGCAGGCCAAACCTGAGCAGCACTGCAAACCCATGCACCAGGTCGCCGTGCCACAGAATTTGGGGGCCCCCTCAAACTGGGGTCCCAAGGCAAATGGCCCCTTTAGACCCTCCTCTCTGGGCGACCAAGAATGCAGGAAATGTTCACTCCACCAGGAGAGGGGACTTGGGGGGGTGTCAAAGTAGGACCGTCCCATGAACCCCAGGGCTGTTGGGAGGTCTGGAACACCCGCACCCCCCCTCCCCCCAATTCTGGAATGACTTTCAGACACTTGGAGGGGAAATTAACCTTTTTAACGACATTCAGCCGAACGACAACCCCCTGAACAACCTGCACATGCTGCCAGTTCCCTGGCAATGCAGTGAAGGGGAGGGAGCAGAGTCAAGGCTTAGAGACGCTGGGACAGAGGCAGGGTGGGATGATTGTGCTCACTGTACAATCCACAGAGAACATACCTGCCAAGATAAACCCGTCTGTGCCCTAAGGTCTTGTTTACCTTTTACATCAAGGAAGAACCAGGAAGGGGAAGAAAGATGATCTTGTGGTTAAGACACAAAACTAAGGAGTCAGGACTCCTGGGTTCTATTTCCAGCTCTGGGGGCAGAGTGGGATTAAGTGGGTAGAACTGGCCTGTGGTCTATTGCTAGCTGAGGGAGGGTAGGGTTATCTAATGGTTAGAGAAGGGAACTGGGGGTCAGGACTCCTGGGTTCTACTTCTAGCTTAAAGAGGGGGCTGTGATCTATGGGTTTAAGAAGAGGATTGAGTGGTCAGGGCTCCGGGTTCTACTCCTCGCTATGGGAGTATGGTTTAATGGTTAGAGAAGAAAGGGGTGGGGCAGGACACCTGGTTCTGTTCCTGTCATGGGCTTGCTGTGTGATATTAGCCAAGATGCTCAGAACCAAATTAGGAAAAGCAGCCTTTAATTCTGAATGCCTCTGTTTTTGGGGGTGCCCAGTGTGAGCTATGAAGGCCTGGGTTTCACAGGGGCTCAGGATCCACAGAGCCCATTGTCAGCGCGGCCTGGGACACAGCGATCCTACCGGGGAACCTGAGAAACAGCCAACCCTGGGGAAAGGAAGCTGGCCTCGGATGCCTGGTATCTGGTTATTAGTTTGCTAATAAAGTCAACTTCCAGGAAGAGAGTGAAATTGGCTGTGTATAATGTGTTTGGAGCAGGCTGGGGGTGCCATCTGCTCACAGGTTCCCAGAATCCTCCTCACCAAAGTGCTGAACCTCAGATTTGGAGAAATCTCTGAATACGTTTGAGAGTAAAAATTCCTCTATTTCCCATCAATCCTGGGTAAACAGTGAAGAAATCAAGGATTGTGAGGGGCTGACAGGAACTGGCAATGCCAGAGCTGACGTGGATTCAGGAATGGGAGGGTATCTGGGGGAGAGTGGGGGAAGTGCCTTGTACCTTCCAGTATAGCAACATGTTGGAATTTCCTTGTAATCTCTGTTGACATGAGGTGTGGGGTGTGCCAGCCTCTTAGGAAACCCCAGGAAAAGAAAACTCAGCAGTTGCCCGTCAAAGAGCAACAAAACAAAGGTTCTTCTGTATCTTAAATGGGTAGGGGGTGGGGTAGGTTAGAGCAAAAAGGCAGCGCACCAGGACTCCTGGGTTCTGTTCCAGCTCTGGCAGGGGAGTTCGGTCTAGTGATTAGTGCAGTGTGTGTCCTGGGACTCAGAACTCCAGAGTTCAACCCCAGCACAGGGAGGAGAGTGGGGTCTAGTGTTTAGCGTGGTGTGTATACTGGTACTCAGGACTCCTGGGTTCTTGTCCTGGCTTGGGGAGGAAAGTGGGGTTTAGTGGCTAGAATAGTGAAATGAGAGTCAGGACTCCTGGGTTCTAATCCTGGCTCTTGATTTGGAGTGTTTCCTCATTTACTTTTCACTCACATAGCAAGGAAGACACTTTGCATGGTCAGTGCCCTTTACAAACACTGTCACTGCCCTGGGAGGAAGGCAGGGGAGTAAGCAGACTCCAGCGGTCCTACCAATAGGTATTAAGCCACTAGCCACACGAAGACAGGATCAGGGGAACTCCTGGCTGTCAATTCCCTTCTCAGTCCATTGCACTCTTTCAAATAAGGATGTAATACACTGGCATTGCGGGTGTGGTCATGTCACTCTCTGGTGGCTGACTCTCAGAACCACGACAATCGCTTGCTCATTACTCATTGCTAAGGTTAGACCAAGTAGCAGGAGATGTTGTGTTTGGCTCTCAGGCCCCATGCTGTAATCCCACCAGGTGGAGGGCGCTCCCTACCTTACAGGGCTGGATCCAAACCATGGAGGCTAAATACAGTGTAGGGAGAATCTTGCAACATTACTTCCCTGAAGCACTCTCAAGACACGCACAAGAATGTGTGTGTTTCCTAGCTGATGCAGCTAAGACAGCAGGTGAGCTGTAAGGCCGTCCAGCTGCTAGCAAACTGGCACGCAAATAATCTGATCTGCAAATAATGGGGCATGCAATTAAACACAGTGGTATGGCATGCCAAGAAACCACTATGAAAAAAAATTAGTGTGCAAATCAGCAGCATGCAGCGATGCTAATGGGGTTCTTCCAGCTTTCCTGTGAGCACAGTAATAGCAGCTTCTAGCCCCTGGTACTAAGGCACTGCCTTTCACTGAAAATCCCCATAGGTTTCCCCTTCTCATGTTCCCCCTTGTTTGCAAATTGCAGCAGGAACCTGTTGCCCAATAAATCCTTCCTCGGTCGAGTGTTGAACCCAGCTCTTTATCCAGCTGAGATCACAGTCCACCCATGTGTTTGTTCAATAACATGCGCAGGTTGTCTGTAGACTGGAGGGTCAGGGCCATGTTCATCTGAATCTATCTAATATGAAATGATTCAGTGTGAAAGGTGGAATTTTCCAGAAGCCTGTGTCTGAAATTCAGCAAGTGTGCCTAGAAGCATGCAGGCCCGGGATATTTCCCAGAGCAGCTCCAAGGTGGCTCGTTAATCCTGCAAATCGCACATATTGGACACACTGCATTTCTTTTACGTTCTTTCTGTAGCAACTTGTGGCAAATTTGGGTGACCAGATGTCCCGATAAAATCGGGACTGTCCCGATATTTAGTTGTTTGTCCCACGTCCTGACCGATGTACGGTCGGGACGCCATTTGTCCTGATGTTTTGCTTCAGAGGCACGCTGGCTTTTTTATTTTTTTTTTTGCTTGGGGCAGCAAAAAACCTAGAGCCGGCCCTGGTGGGGGGGAGGGGGTGAGCATGTGTCCTGATATTTTCTTCTTGTCATTTGGTCACCCTATGGCAAATGGTATAAAGTGCAGATCTTAAACTGCAATTCATGGCAGCCGCCTCAGGCTAAAGTTACTGTTATGATGTTTATTTCTGTTTTCCATGTCGCGCTGTTTGGCTTTCATGTTTTCACGTTTCACTTTTCATCATCGCGCCGATTTCACTGAGAGCATTGTTTTGATATGTTGTAGAGCAGCGATTTAGTGTGCACTTGAGTGCAGGCTTTACGAAACGGGGCCCAGAAATAGTTTTTGGGAAATTCTGGATGACTACTCCTACCTAATCCCCTGACGTCCAATTACATTTTTCAAGAGTTCCCTTCCTGAACTTTCAGAAGTATGCGCTGAAGTGAACCAAATACTTTATTTCATAAGTTGAAATACACCCCTTGAATTCTGCTTGCAGCTCTGGTCGCCCCATCTCAAAACAGGTGTATTAGAAATGGAATAGCTACAGAGAAGGGCAACAAAAATGATGAAGCGATTAAGCTTCCGTATGAGAAGAGATTAAAAAGCCCGGGGCTCTTCATCTTGGGAAAGAGATGACTAAGGAGGGATATGACAGAGGTGTATAGAATCCGGACTGGTGCGGAGAAAGTGACTAACGAAGTGTTATTGACCCCTTCACCTAACACAAGAACCAGGGGGTCACCCCATGAAATTAATAGGCAGCAGGTGAAAACAACTAAAAGGAAGTCCTGCACACATCATGCAGTCAACCTGTGGAACTCATTGGCAGGGGATGTTGTGAAGGCCAAAACTATAATGGGGTTCAAAAACAGAACGAGATAAGTTGATGGAGGATAGATCCATCAATGGCTATTAGCCAAGATGGTCAGGGATGCAACCCCATGCTGTGGGGGTCCTTAAGCCTCTGACTGCCAGATGCTGGGCCTGGACGACAGGGGATGGATCATGTGATAATTGCCCTGTTTTGTTCATTCCCTTTGAAACACCTGGCATTGGCCACTGTCGGAAGGTAGGATACTGGGCTAGGACCATTGGTCTGACCAAGTATGGCCATTCTTATGTTCTTATCTTAATAATCCTCTTTCCACTGCTGGGAAGTCATCGTTAAGACAGAAAGGGCAAGATGAACCCTTTCATTGCAGGGCCACTGATCCCCCACCAGTCCTAGAATAGTCAGAGAATTATTGTATAGTACAGCCTGGCAGAGTGGACACGGTCCAGCCTTTGTCTGTCTTCCTTATTCAGATTGTAAACAGTCTCTCATCATGAATCTGTGCAGCATCTGGTACAATGGGGCCCTGATCTCAGCTGGGGCAGGGGCTGTCCCTCACTAAGTTTCTGTGCAGTGCCTGGCACAACGGAGCACTGATCTCAGCTGGGGCATCTAGGCACTGCTGTGATACAAATAATAACAAATATTCATTCATGACGGCACAAAATCTACTTGCCCTTTGATAGTGGGACAACTAATGACATTTTACCCGGCTGTTAAAATACATTTGCAAGGCTGGTGTGTGGATTATGGATTAGATATTGTATACTCACCCCCAAATCAAGACCGGATACCTTTCTGGAAGGTATATGCTTTAGTCAGTCACCAGTTATTGGGCTCAGTACAGGGGTAACTGTATGAAATACAATAGCCTGTGCTTTGCAGGAGGTCAGTCTCGATGATCAAATGGTCTCTTGAAAATCTGTGCGTTTTGGACTAGATTTTACCTCTGTCAGTGTAAATCCGTATCATTGCACTGATGGGAGTCGGGGTAAACGGCTTGACATCAGCTGAGGATCTGTTCCCATTCAGTACTCAATACTCATTCAATACAGTAACTCCACTGAGACCAGCCTGTGATCTGACCCTGAGTATATAAATTAACCCTTTGTGGAAGAGACTGCATCTTGCTGAGTGTAGGTACAGCGCCTAGGACAGTGGCCCCCGATCTCAGCTGGAGTTACCATAATACCAGGCCACGAACACAACTTGCTCCCCTGTCAACCTGATGGAAAAATTAAAATCTTGCTTGTAAAACAAAGGGTGAGGCTGATTATTACAGTAGATTCAAGTCTTACGCATTGGGCTTACACCCGGATTTGGGGCCAGTGCCTCGGCTGCTGCAAACCAGCATTGCTCTAACGAAGTCAATAGAAGTAGGGTCGTTTACGCCAGCTGAGGATGTGGCCGTCTGGCTTTAAATGTACCTAATGATGGCAGCATCTGCCCAGCTCTGTATTTATTATTCATATAGCATTAGCACTTCGAGGGCCCAGCATGCTAGGCCCTGGTCATACATAGCAAGGGGCAGTGGCTCTGTCCCCGAGATTCATCATCCAGAGGCAATGTGAGAGGTCACACCGCAGGTCAGGGGCAGAGCCTGGAAGAGAATTCAGATCTCCTGGGTCCCAGGCGACTGCCTTAGCCATGACACCATGTTGCTTTTACTTTCACCGTTCCCATTCCACTGAGCCCTCCTTGGTCCTGCTAGTCATATGGCATTGTCACCGCTCAGACTTGTGACACCCGTTGTTAGGTAAGCCTAGTCCGCTGCTTAGCTGTAAGTAAATATGTTGCAACTGGATGTCTTTGGATATTGTCCAGACTGAAGCCCTGTCCAAACACCACTGCCAGGAAAAGAAACCTGTTACTGGAAGCCAGCTGATAACGTGCCTTCCCCCATTAACCCTTCCCTGGTTTGCAGTGGTTTGCTTTTACCCAGAGGAAGGGAAAAACAGACTCTGAGATGAGTGATCTCAGTGGGGCTAGGCGGGTTCATACCAGTGGAGGATCCGGCCCAGAGATCTGAAGATCTGGTTCATCAAGGAGGTTAACCTCTAAAAGGCCAGGGACTGGATTACAGGGTTATTGCAGGTGAAAAGCAATAGGTTAACCGGTGCCTGTGCAAATTGCTGTTTCGAGCTTCAAAGCAACCAAAGGGATTTTGATACCCATCCGCCATTAAAATGTGTCTGAATCCTCTCCATGGCTTTGAAGATGCCAACCATGATGTATTTTTCAGGGGCACAGGAAATGCCACACCAGATCAGATCATAGGATCATCGCCAAGCATGGCTATTACCAGACATTTCAGAGCCAGGTGCAAGAAACTCTACTGTGGACAATTATAGCCTGCCCAGGGGAACATTACCTCTCATGTGGCAATGAGTTCTGGAGGCTAATTCCACATTATTATTTCCTTTGATCAGTTTTATGTTACCTGGCAGTAGCACCCAAAGGCCTTCTTTGTGCTAGGTGCTCTGCAAACATACAAAGCAGGTGTAGATGATGGGTGGTCGAACATGCCGGTGCCCTGTCTTTATTAGCACTCCCACCATTGCTATCAGCAGCGTAGATTCCCTCATAGAGTGTAGAGGAGTCCTGGCCTAAGAGACAGTTTCTGCCCCAAAGGTTTTACAATCCAAGCGAGTGGGATAGACCCTTCTGGGGCTCCCTTGAGGACTGGGACCGCTTTCCCTACTGAAACATCCCAGGACTTGCCCAAGGTAAAAGAGGGTCAAAAGGGAGATCCAGGAACAGAATCCAGGAGTCCTGATTCTCAGCCTGCCCCCTGGTTGTAACCCAGTAGATCCCACTCCCCTCCCAGAGCCGGGAATATAACCCAAGCGTCCTGACTCCCAGCCCCCCCTGCTTTAACACACTTGAACCTATTCCTCATTCACAGCTGGGAGCAGAACCCAGGAGTCTGACTCCCAGCCCCAATTCTCCATGCTAGGCCTGAACTGTGGTATTGATCAGCGCCCCACCATTCTGATCTGTGGCTAGCACCTTGGCATGGAGTAAACACAAGCACAGCCTCAGGTCCCTAATTCCAACTCCAGCCCTTGGACAGACAAATAAACCCTTGTGTCAAGGGAGTGAAGAAAACATCTTTTGTTCTGAACTTTTCAGGTTTCCTGGGCTCCTCCTGGTCACTGACTAACCCGCCCAGCTGTTTGCACAAGGGCTCATCTTACAGGCAACTCTGAGGATAAATAGCCCAGGAGGAGCTACTTCTCCTCACGCTCCTGTCCTCACCATGGGGGGCTCTGCTCTCTACCTGGTGGCCGTGTTTGCTTTCTACTTCCTGGCTGTTTCTCACAGCCAACTGTAAGTACCCCGCGCTTCTGCCACGGTGATGAGGATATTAACCAGGGTTTGTTAAATGGCTCCCAATGGAAACAAAGCTCAATTTTCCTCTCTTCTCTGCTACTGTGTGTGGAGTGGGAACAGGCTGCAGAAATTCTCTTCCTCATCTGGTCCAAGCCTCTTCTCCCTCGCTCAGTTCCAAGGCTAATTTTGGGATTCGGAAGACGGAATTTTTAAAAAAGTATAAACTGGATTTTGAGCCTCACTTGATCTAAGTGAATCAGGTATAGACAAGGAGTAATTCCATTGAAAACAATGGGGTTGCACCCCCTGAAATGCACTGAAATCAGTGGGGTTGTCTTTCCCTTGGCTCCAGTGGGCTTTGGATCAGGCTCTAAAAGAAACCAGAATCAGGTTCTACGGGGCCATATTTTGAACTCCTTGCTCAGTTTCTACATCCACAAGACACCCAGTGGGAATAAATTCTATTTTCAGTGTGTACTGGTACAAATCTGGAGTAACTCCACAGACTTCAACGGGTAGTTAGTTACACTGGAGTAACTCCACTGGCTAAGGGAATTGCTTATGGTTCCAAGGGGCTGGTGGGCTTCCGAAGCACAGTGGTCCACCGCTTGGGCACTGCACTGGGAGTCAGGACTCCTGGGTTCTATTTCCAGCTGTTGGAGGGAATGTGCCTCAGGGGCCAGAAGATGGGAATGGGAGTCGGAGCTCCTTGGTTCTACCTGATGCTCTCACAGGGGGGATATCCAGGAGACACCTGGGTTCTAGGAGGGGGATGATGTCTAGTGGTTAGAGCCAGGGGGTGTGACTTGGAGTCAAAACTGCTGGGCTCTATTCCCAGCTGAGTCACTGACTGGCTGTGTGACCTTAAG
The DNA here is from genome assembly GCF_015237465.2 of Chelonia mydas. Classification (NCBI taxonomy): domain Eukaryota; kingdom Metazoa; phylum Chordata; order Testudines; family Cheloniidae; genus Chelonia; species Chelonia mydas. The sequence goes on from NC_051260.2 coordinate 14,520,181, forward strand.
GAAGTCCCTCCCCTTTTCTGTGCTGGCCTCTCCCTCCTCTGTGAAAGGGGGATCATGACACTGTAAAGTGCTGCGAGATCTATGCCTGGCTAGTACTTTGAGTGTGACCCCGGGGCTAAGCTTCTGTTGTCCATCTGACTGATTGGCTGCCTGGCATGGTTACTGCCTCCCGGCCTGTTCATGTCTGTGCTGGGGTGGCCGGATGAACAGCCCCGAGCCAGACCAATAGCCCTTGTGCTTGGCTCTAAAGCTGGGAAGGGATCTTGGTGCAAGGGGGTGGCAGCGATAAAAGGGAGGAGGCAGGAACATGTAGTTTGATTTGATTTGGTGCCGCCCCCTGTGGCCAGGCCAAACGATGGACATGACACTGAGCAGGAGACAGAAGGAAACTCCGAGCGATGTCTCCCTTCAGAACTGCAGGGGGGGAGCTGCTTAAAGGTTTATCCTACCTCAGGGGCCTGCTGAGCCAGTGAGAAACCAGCAGCTGCATGAGAGATGCTTTGATCTGTCAGGATGACACAGACGTCCGGATGGGGGTTTGGGTTTTGCAGGGTGACCCCACCGGGAATGCACCACGGTGGGCTGCAGGCCAGATGTGCAGACCTCGGTGCAGCTTTCCCCAAAGGGTTCCAGAGATTTATGAAACCTGTTTCTGAGCCTGGGCCAACTTTCAGGAAAGGAGGAGGGGGGGGTTCCCCCAGGAGGGAGAGAGGAGATTTGGTAGCCACCATGCAGCGCTCACTCCGGGTCTCAACCCTGACCTGTGTCTCTAGGATTTCTAGAAGGAACATCAGGGGCCTACCTGGTCCATTTTGACAGCGCTCTGGTGCATGGCTGGTACCAAGCGGACGCCCTGCTTAGATGCTCCTGGTATTGCCTGAGGAAGCGATGAGCAGTAAACGTGGCCCATGCTCGACGACTCCCCAGCGCAGCGTGCTCCTCTCTAGGAAGGGTCATAGAATCATAGAATATCAGGGCTGGAAGGGACCTCAGGAGGGTCTAGTCCAACCCCCTGCTCCAAGCAGGACCGATCCCCAATTAAATCAAGCCTGACCTTAAAAACTTCTAAGGAAGGAGATTCTACCACCTCCCTAGGTAACGCATTCCAGTGCTTCACCACCCTCCCAGTGAAAGAGTTTTTCCTAATATCCAACCTAAATGTCCCCCACTGCAACTTGAGACCATTACTCCTTGTTCTGTCATCTGCTACCACTGACAACAGTCTAGAGCCATCCTCTTTGGAACCCCCTTTCAGGTAGTTGAAAGCAGCTATCAAATTCCCCCTCATTCTTCTCTTCTGCAGACTAAAAATCCCCAGTTCCCTCAGCCTCTCCTCAGAAGTCATGTGTTCCAGTCCCCTAATCATTTTTGTTGCCCTCCGCTGGACTCTTTCCAATTTTTCCACATCCTTCTTGTAGTGTGGGGCCCAAAACTTGACACAGTACTCCAGATGAGGCCGCACCAATGTCGAATAGAGGGGAACAGACACGTCCCTCGATCTGCTCGCTATTCCCCTACTTATACATCCCAGAATGCCATTGGCCTTCTTGGCAACAAGGGCACACTGTTGACTCATATCCAGCTTCTCGTCCACTGTAACCCTTAGGTCCTTTTCTGCAGAACTGCTGCCGAGCCATTCGGTCCCTAGTCTGTAGCAGTGCATGGGATTCTTCCATCCTAAGTGCAGGACTCTGCACTTGTCCTTATTGAACCTCATCAGATTTCTTTTGGCCCAATACTCCAATTTGTCTAGGTCCCTCTGTATCCTATCCCTACCCTCCAGCGTATCTACCTCTCCTCCCAGTTTATTGTCATCTGCAAACTTGCTGAGGGTGCAATCCACACCATCCCCCAGATCATTTATGAAGATATTGAACAAAACCGGCCCCAGGACCGACCCTTGGGGCACTCCACTTGATACTGGCTGCCAACTAGACATGGAGCCATTGATCACTACCCGTTGAGCCCGACAATCTAGCCAGCTTTCTATCCACCTTATAGTCCATTCATCCAGCCCATACTTCTTTAACTTGCTGGCAAGAATACTGTGGGAGACAGTGTCAAAAGCTTTGCTAAAGTCAAGGAACAACACGTCCATTACTTTCCCTTCATCCACAGAACCAGTTATCTCGTCATAGAAGGCAATTAGATTAGTCAGGCATGACTTGCCCTTGGTGAATCCATGCTGACTGTTCCTGATCACTTTCCTCTCCTCTAAGTGCTTCCGAATTGATTCCTTGAGGACCTGCTCCATGATTTTTCCAGGGACTGAGGTGAGGCTGACTGGCCTGTAGTTCCCAGGATCCTCCTTCTTCCCTTTTTTAAAGATGGGCACTACATTAGCGTTTTTCCAGTCGTCCGGGACCTCCCCCGATTGCCATGAGTTTTCGAAGATAATGGCCAATGGCTCTGCAATCACATCCGCCAACTCCTTTAGCACTCTCACGGGTCAGGCCGTGCAAACCGTATGAGCGCAGTTGATGGAATGCAGGAGGACACAGCCTCGCTCTCTCCCAGGGGCACTGGAGTCAGCACGAGCTCAGATGGGAGAGCTCCTTCTACCGAGCCCCCACCCCTCTTCCTGCAGCACAGCGCCCCCTAGCACTGCACTGGGGCATTGGGGTCAGCACTGACTGCTAGGGGAGAGCACCCCCTGTTGAGCCCCCTACCCTGCTCCCTGCAGCACAGTGCCCCCTAGCACCGCACTGGGGCATTGGGGTCAGCAGGGACTGCCAGGGGAGAACGCCCCCTGCTGAGCCCCCCCACAGTGCCAGATTAAAAAATTCTGGGGCCCTGTGTGCACTATGGAAATGGTAGGTGAGTGTGTGACCGGGGGGGGGGGGGGGTTGGGTCCTACCCCTAGGGGGTGGGAGGACCTAGGAGGGTATTGGAGAGTGAGGCCATCCCCCAGTCACCCCACAAGGTGGCTCCTGTCCCATGGGGCTGGCCTGGCTCCCTGCTCCAGCCCATTGGCTGTCACCATAGTGCACTGGTGGGGGTGGGGCCTCTGTTCCCATCCTGGTCCTGGCACCATCGGCTCGCCCACCCGAAAGTGGACTGTGATGGGCCAAAACAAATAATCTGACAGGCTTTGTTCCCTCCCCTCTCCCCCACCGGGTGGACAGGCACCCCCAGAGATGGGGGCCCAGTGCAAGAGCACTGAATACACGTGGGTTAAACCGGTCCTGCCCCCACCAGCACAGCACTAGCCTCCAACTGGGGCAGCAGGATCAGCATAGAGTTGGAAGAGAGACCCCCTGCCGAGCCACCACCTTGCTCATTGCAATGCAGCACCCCCAGCACCATGCCGGGGCATTGGGGTCAGCACTGACTTACAGGGAAGAGCATCCCCGACTGTATCGGTGTACAGCTGGGAGCCCCATTTCAGAAAAGTGACAACAGCAATGTCTTTTATGACAGGATTAGGCTGGGGGACACATCCACTCACAGCAATTTTCCCTAGGGACAGGAGCACATCATGTCCTGAACTTTTCGCCTACGTGTGTGTGCGTATGATCTTTATCTGGTATGAAAAACTCAGGTCCAATCGTCTGTCACCCTTCCTGCCGGAGTGACACACAGACAACTTGGCTGACATTTAGCAAAACTTTTTATTTCCCCCCAGGCCTACTTCCTTGTGAATTCACAACACTATGGGTGATGTCATCAGTCAGTTATTTCACCTGGAAGACAGCAACCCTGCTTTAACTCCATTGCCTGAGGGGGGATTTTCCAGACAGCCTAGGTGATTTAGGGGCAAAGTCAACTGGACTTGGAAGGGCTTGTCTCCATGAAGAGTTAGTTCACAGCAAACTTAAGTGTAAATCTACCCCACACTAGCCCACTGCACACTAACTGTCTGTGTGGACACTGTTAATGTGTACTAACAGTTCCTTAGTGCACTTTGTCTTCGTGCACCTTGGGCCCCGAATACTGTGGCCCTGCTGCAATTTTTAGGCACCAGCTTGATCAGAGCTAGCACCTGCATGCCTGGGTCTACATTTAACATTTACGTCAACCTAGCTACATTGCCCAGGGCTTTAAGCCACAGTGTAGTTAAGCCAACCTAACTGCTGGTGTAGTTGAGGCTAGGTTGATGGAGGAATGGATGGTGCATTATCTACACCGAGTAGAGCCTGTAGTGTAGACAAGCCCTATGTCTACCCAAATTGGGAGTCATGCCTCCCAGCGGCTGTGTAGACATACCCCTAGGGGCAGGAACTGTCTCTTACTCTGTGTTTTTTACTATGCATCAGTCGCTGTTGGGATTTTGAGATGCTGCTGTAAAGCAAATAATAAATTATAAACCGTGGTAACAAGCCTGGTATAAAACCTCCTTCGGGACGTGGGAATCGCAATCAGTGGGGTTTTAAATACTGACGGAACTAATCACATCGACCTTTTTGCCATTCACAGCTACTCCCTGATCACGCCCAATGTCCTGCGGGTGGAGAGTGAAGAGAAGGTCGTGGTGGAAGCCCATGGCCTCAATGCCCCAATCGCGGTTACAGTCACCGTGCATGACTTCCCGCATAAGAAACACGTCTTATACCAGGTCCGAACCGACCTCAACCCTGTGAATGGGATGATGGGCACAGCCATAATAAAGGTGGGTAAAACCCCAGGCTCAGGTCATCCAGTGAAACAAAGGGTATCATTTTCAATAGTGTCCCACGCATTTTAGGAGCCTCCAGTATTTTGGTTCCCCAACTCTGCAATACCGAGACGTTCAGACCCCATCCAGGTTGGATGTCGTTCCAAAAGAGACACTCTAGCCCAGCACAAAGTTATGAGTTTGAAATGCTGGGTCAAAGTCTATGGCCTGTGTTATACATAGGGCCCTACCAAATTCACAGTTGTGAAAAACGCATCATGGACCATGAAATCAGACCTCCTCTGTGAAATCTAGCTATTGGAGGGGAGGAGAAGGGGCAGGGCTGGGGGGTGTCCCAGCCGGGGGCTCCTACCATGCACCTGGCTCCAGCTGTTAGTCCCCTCAGGGCTGGGGAGGGACAGGACTTACTGTTACCCTGCACAGCTGCTCTCTGGGGGAGAACAGACCCATGTCTGTCCTGTCCCTCCCCAGCCCCGCCGAGACTAGCAGCTAGGAGCCCCTGGCTGGGGCGCTCCCAGAAGCACGGGGGAGATCAGACCCACCTCCACCTCTGGGAACCTCCTGCGGCTGCAGGAAGCTGAGGGCAGTGCAGAAGTGAGGGTGGCAAACCTATGACCCCCCTACAACAGGTTTGTGACCCCCCGCCATGAATCCCTTTTGGGTCAGGATCCTCCCAGTTACAACACCCTGAAATTTCAGATGTAAACATCCCAGAACATGAAATTGACTAATTTTCAAATCCTAGGTCCATGAAATTGACCAGAATGGACTATGAATTTGGTTGGGCCCTAGTTCTACAGGAGGTCAGACGAGCTAGCTGATCATGTTAAACGTCTGCGAATCTATTTGTGATGGGGGACGTATAGCTAACTAGTTAGATAAGCACAGTGGGGGTCTCTTGTTGGGCACCTAAAAACTGAGGTGCCCCTAGGGTGACCAGATGTCCTGTTTTTATAGAGAAAGTCCTGATATTTGGGGCTTTTTCTTATATAGGCTCCTATTACTCCCCACCCTCTGTCCCGATTTTTCATACTTGCTGTCTGGTGAGCCTAGGTGCTCCAAATTAGGAGGTAGAAGAAAAAGTTGAGAGGAAGGATGGTCGAGTGGTTAGGGTGCTAGCCTAGGACTCAGAAGACCTGGGTTTGATTTCTAGCTGTGTCACAGATTCTCTCTGAGTTCTTGGGTAAGTTACTTAGTTGCTGTGTGCCTCAGTTTTCCCATCTGTGAAATATTGATAATAGCGCTTCTTTCTTTTGCTGGGGGGCAGGAGGGGACATGCTGTGAGGGTAAACGCATTGCACTTGGGTAATAATATACTGACACAGTAATAGGGGCCATATAATAACTTAAATAGATACACTGAATCACAGTGAGATCTAACAGCAAACCACACTGGACAGATATTAATTCTGTTGCTTAATGCATGGCTGGGAGATACTCAGGTATTGCAGTGGTGGGGGCAGTACAAGAACCTGTATTGAACAAAACATGCAAATGACATGATTTATTTCATTTTTTGGCATTTTCCATTGCAAATTAAAAAAAAAAAGACGACAATGAAATGGTTAAAGTCACAAGAGTTTTGGTGAATACCTTGGTCTTAATTCCTGTTGACACGTCAAAGCCAATTATTTGTGTCTCAGCTGACTTGGGAGCTACTTCATTCAATGCACCGAGGTTGTGTGGTCAGGTACATAACCATATGCACTAGGGCTCGTGTTTGCACTGCCTGGGAAACTTGCTCAGAGCTTGCCAAGTCCTGTCCCTAATCTGCGCTGGGCACAGAATCATTTCTGGGTGGGGTTCCCTGGTGGAGCAGGATTCTCATTTTGACTTGATCCAAAGTCCTGGCCAGGAATGGAGAGTTGAGGGACAGAGGGAAGGTCTCTAAAATGTTACAGTTTTAGGGGAGGACAGTAGGAATAGTCGGGAGCACATCAGTGCAGTAGAACTGACTTCAGCAGAGCACCCATGGGATGCCCTTTCGTTCACAAACATTCCATATAACAGGAGGTGATCGGACAATGGGTACAGGGCTGTCCAAATGGTCTGGCCTGACTCACTGGTGGTGACCTACGCTGACTCTGTGTCATCCTGGGAATCCCCCTCCACCTGGGGCATTCCCCAATGAGGAGACCCACCATCTTCTGGCAGCTGTGTAAGCTGCTGGAGGAACTGCATGTAGAGCAGGTTAGTAAAAGGCCATGATTTCTTATGGATTCGTTCCATGTATAACTTAAGCATCGTTAACACTGCAAAGGTCTTTTGTGTAGAGCATCCCTTGTGGTGGTGAGTAAAAGCAGGAAGAACTTATCCACGCTCTTCTTCTCATGCAGGTTCCCACCAAAGAGATAAAGAAAGATTCCAGACAAAACCAGTATGTTGTGGTCCAGGCTAAGTTCCCTCAGCAAACCCTGGAGAAAGTGGTTCTGGTCCATTTCCACAGTGGATACATCTTTATCCAGACGGATAAAACCATCTATACACCTGGGTCTACAGGTACTGCCTTCCCCTGGTTTCTTCTAATGGGAAGGGGTGGGAGCTGCTGATGTCATGCCATATCTACAGCAGGGCTGCAGGGTCCATCCTGTGCATATGGCTTTGTTTGTTGTCTGGCTGAAGATGGAGCACAGTTGGAGCAGAGACTCTGCCACCACCAATTTGCAATATTTCACCCTTCACCATCGTCCCAGTTGGGATGTCCCACTGAGTGTTAGATACCGAAAGACTGGGTGGGCCATGGGATTGAGAATGGGCGATGGAACTTTTCAAATCCCAGTGACTGGTTCAGCTCCATCTTGTACTGAGATACATGCCCCCATCTGACAGCCGTCCCAAAGCCTGTGTGAAATAGGGGCTGCTAATCCCAGCTCATTCAGAGCAGGACAGGTCCCTGCAATGACAAAGCCCTCCCACCTGGTACTTAGGGACAGGGGAGAAAAGCAAGACAACGCCCTAAAGAAAAAAGCCATGGAGATCTCCGACTTTAGAAAGTGGCTATTGTGAAACAACCCCTGATGGGGGCTGATGGCTCAGATCCTCCATGGAGTTAGGCACCGAACTCCCGTTGGTTTCAATCGGACTTAGACACCTAAGTAGCTTTGAGAATCTGGGCCAAGGTGTTTATCAGTTAACAACATCCCTCTCTTCTCTCTTTATTTTCTCAGTCCTCTACCGGATCTTCACCGTGGGTCACAAACTAGAACCAGTGTCCAAAACAGTGATCGTGGAGTTTGAGGTGAGGTCGCTGTTCTGAGTGAGCCCGTGGGGGGATAGGTGGGTTTAGCCACTTGTCTGGGTAACGCGCAGCAATTTAATGTGTCTGAGGAGATTGCATACAACCCCTGCGTGTAGCAGCAACATGGTACGGCCGGGAGAAAAGCAAATGATTGTCTGAGGTCCCTCCTTGCAAACTTCTGGTGTGCAAATTCTCCTCCAGTCATGAGGGAGGTTACGAAGTTTGCAGGGGCAGCAGCCAGGCAGCTCTCGCGGGAAGTCCCGTGGTTCTGCAATGGTGTTAACCCTTGAGGAAAGTTGCATGGAGTTCTTTGGGAAGAGCCAAGCAAGTGATTGTCTGGGAAGGCTGAAGACAAGGAGCCACTGCAAGGAGCCCTTTGAAGGACGTGTAAAGTGGTGGCAGGAACAGAGATTAGAGCTCCAGGCGTTAGTCCTCTTAAGGCCCTTTCCACTGGGCTTTATGATCCATAAAATAAAGTAACTCAGCTGCAAAACCCTGGGCAATAATTCCCAGGGGGTTCCCTCACCTCAGCCAGCTGGGAGGGGAGAAAACACGCCTGTCCCTTCAGTTCCTCTTTGACTCAGTTTCCCCTTTCTTTGACACTCTGCCCTGAGCAGCAGCATAACCAGCTGGGGCCTTGAGATGGGGAGCAGCTGTGGTTGGCAGAGTGACCCAGCCATTTGGGCAGCTCCAAGGTTTGCAGAAAGCTCAGGGTTAAGCCTGGCATCTGCAAGATTCTGCCGTGGAGGCGCTTCAGTCTTCCGAGCTGCTTCCTTGAGTTTTTTGGTGGCCTCGCTGAGCTATCTCAGAAGGTCAGGAGAGATTTGTCGGTTTTTCCCGGGTCTCTGGCTTGTTAAGAAATTCAAACCAATCAGTGGAATCCAGACTGTTACATGCTATTGTTGGAAGTATGGAGAACAGTCCAGTGGCCCAGGAATGTAAATGTGGCAGATGATGCTGTTAAGAGCAATTGACAGCATTTTTCGCCCTAAACTCTTAACTTGTTTGCTTTTCAGACCCCTGAGTCCATTATTGTCAAGCAGATTCCCATCTCCGCCCCCTTGAAATCAGGCATCTTCTCCCTGAACCACAACTTGCCGGAGATTGTCAGGTAGATTGCCCTGATGTTACTATGCCTGGACGGAGCAGAGCTTTGCAGGAGTTGGGCAGAGAAGCAGAAGAGATGATGTGGAGCTAGTTACTGTGTGTGGCCCATCAGCTAGATCATCTCCTACAGGCATTTCCAAGTGACGTGGAGAAAACAAACTCTCCTGCCACATACCCAGTCTTGGCATAATTTGATTTGTATTTCTTATCGTTTTGATGGATAATCATGTTTATTTGTAAGCCTTTTTTTTCAGTTTCGATCACTTCAAATGCTCAGTTGTGCAAAATTAAATTATGGGTTTTTATCGTCCCCCATTCTGAGTTTTAGCAATTTAAATTTCACAGGTGGGAGAAAACATGGGGGCCAGACCACGGTGGTGGGGTCTGATAATAATTATTTAATGACAGTAGACACTGAGATTCAAAAAAGTGAAAGCTTTATAGCCATTAAAACACAAATTGTCAACATCGTATGTCCAAATACGCCAAGTATAAAGCCTTAAATCAAACTGTAGTAAGTTCTCATGCCGCGTTTTTCTTGCTTTGCCTATCTGTAAATTTCCATATTATCGATGGAAATGCGTTTTTGTTGGTATACGTGTGCACAGTGAAATCAATGACACGTATCGATAAAAAAGTCCACACAGTCACCAGAATGAAGCTGCACTGACTTCCTTGCCATTACTCGTGATTTATTCCAGAGTATGTGAAGGCAGGATCAGGCCCTACTGGCCTGTTTTTCAAAAGTGCTGAGCACCCAACCTCCCATTCAGTGGGATTTATGAATGTTCAACTACTCTGAAAATTATGTCAGTGAGCTGGTGAGTGAGGGGCCTGATTTTGGTATGGATCGGAGTTTCCTTAAGTTTGGGGGTGTTTGGATTTAGGGTTTTGGTCCATGCAGACTGTAGAAACAAGTGCTGGCCACAAAGTTTAGATCGAAACTTCCCAAACCTTGCTAGCCAAAGGTTGAGGGGATTGTGGATCAAATGTTTTGTTCCAAGTACCTACCTCTAGTTCTGGTTCATGAAATCATCAAGGTGCAGAAAAAAATGTCTTGTATGAGATTCCCTGTGGTTCCCTCAAGACGGCTTGAGTTCCACGTATGGCTCAGATTTAGCTTATGGGGCAGATAAAATTACCGGAGAAAGAAGTGAGCCAGGTGGACCTTGCGAAATGTGCGTTTTAAGTGTATTCAGTGTTCCCTCGTATTTCCTTCCTCCAGTCTGGGAACCTGGAAGATCACGGCCAGGTATGAAGACTCCCCTCAGCAGACCTTCAGTGCGCAATTTGATGTTAAGGAGTACGGTAAGAATCCAGCACCCACTGGGCCCAGGCTCAGGGAGTGGGTCTGTCTCTACTCTCCTGACACCATCTTGGAGCAGACTCTCCATCCGGCTAGGCTTTGCTGGCAACCCACCCTCTCCTACAAGCTCAACGTTCTCCTCTTCCCCTCTCGTTTCTCCAGTGTTGCCGAGTTTCGAAGTCATATTGGAGCCGGCTGAGAAGTTTTTATACATTGATGGCAATGAAGACTTCAGGGTTTCTATCACTGCGAGGTGGGTGGAAGGGATCAGCCGACTGGGGTAACAAACACAGGTTTTAGTGCAGAAAGAAACCTAAGTCTTGCATCACTTTGGGAATGTTTTCCACTAAATGTTTTTTTTCCCATGAAGAGTCTCCATTTTCCATGGGAAATTCTGATTTCTTTTTTCATCCAAAAACCCAATGTTCAAAAATGGAGAAAAAAAAATTGGCTGAAAACCTTGTGATTCAGAAATGCTGGTGTGGTGCTTCATGGGGGTTGCCATTCGGGTGCTTCATTCTTCCGTTCTTCACCATGGACTGGGCTTGCTAGCTGGACTTAAACTCCCATCATGCGCCATAGCCATGATGGTCCACTTCTCCTTACCATGGTGGATCATGGGAGATATAGACCGACCAAGGAGCTGGGCCTATAGAGGAGAATGGTGGCATAGGGCCATAATATTCAGCGATAGGTTTCCTTGTGGCTTCTCTTACCCATCCTTATCTCCTCCAGGTATCTATATGGGAAAAAACTAGATGGCAATGCTTTTGTCCTCTTTGGGGTGAAGATGGATGATGAGAAGAGGAGTATCCCGCAGTCTCTCAAGAGAATCTCGGTAATTCGTGTTCTTGGCTGGAGGGCGGGGGGAGGGATTCATGCCTCCTGGGAAACTCTGTGGGTGAGGTCATGAAACTCTCTCTCCCTTTCTAGATAGAAGACGGAGACGGGGAAGCAACACTGACGAGACAGATGCTGCAGGCTCGGTTTGCCAATCTGCATGAACTGGTTGGCCATTCGCTCTACATCTCTGTCACCGTTTTGACAGAATCTGGTGAGCATCAGCAATAAGTGCAAAGCCAAGTGCTTTATTCACGGGGTGTTCCAAAGTGGTGCCGAGTGCAGTTCGAGGTGTTGATTTAGATGTATAAAGCCCTATCTACTTAGGGTTCTGCAGATCTTAAAGGCTGCAGGCCAGATTCTTATCTCATTCGCTCTGGGATAAAACTGGTGTGATGGGTTGCTCCCCCCTCCGGGGTGCCACCTGATGTATTGGGGTACCACTGAGCCCGGCTTTTCCACCAGCCTGGGCTCGCTTACACTGTCCTGATGAGCCAGGCCCTCTCATGTCTCCTCCAGCACACACACAGGAAGGGACATGCCCAGCTGCAGGAAGACAGACACTGAAATCAGCTGCATAGGAAGGCTTCAGCTAAGGAATTTCCCAGCACTCACGTGCACAACCCTTCTGGCATGTAAACCCAAAATGGTACTGTCTTGCACTGCACAGACAACTGTACAGCGTAAGCTCATGAAATTCACCCCCTCTCACAATGTGGAGGATGATATGCACAGCTTTTTGCTCCCCAGTTATGAATTCCACAAACTGGTTTTAGAGAAAACAAAAACAAGTTTATTAACTACAAAAGATTTTAAGTGGTTATAAGGGATAGGAAACAGATCAAAACAGATTACCCAGCAAACAAAACAAAAACGCAATATAAGCTCAGATACTAAAGAAACTGGTTACAAGCACCAATTTCTCACCCTAAATGTGGTTTTAGGCAGATTGCAGAGTTTCTTGAAGGCAAGCTGCTCTTGCTTGCAGCTTAAAACTCCAGGTATTTCTTTTACAGGCTAGACACCTTCCGTCTAGCCTGGCAGTCCTTTCTTCCCAGATCAGTCTTAGATGTTTACAGCAGTCATCTTGGGCAAAGCTTCAGTGAAGAACCGACCCTGATTATCGCACTTCCCTGCCTTAAATAGGTTTTACATATGGTGGGAATCCTTTGTCTTCCAGTATGATTCCCACCCCCGGACAGTGGAAAAGGACAAATTTTATTATGGAGTCTAGTATCAGGTGACTTAATCACATGACCCTGCAGCCATAACTCAAAGTCTATTTGCAGCATCCCAGGAAGATGGGAGATTACCCTCTTCAAAGTCCTATTTTTCTCCCTAACAGTCTATTGACTTGTATCCAGCTAGCCAGCCAGACTGATTGCGTTTTGCCTGGTGGGTATTCTCCGGGTGCAAACACTTTTGTAGTACAGATGTAGGGTCAATATTCCTAACTTAAGATACAAAAATGATACGTGCATACAAATGGGATAATCATATTCAGTAAATCATAACCGTTCCAATGATATCTCACAAGTCCCATCTTGCATAAAACACATCTTAGTTATGCTATAATCATATAATAACAATATTTCTCTGAAAAATATGGGGTGTAATGTCACACCTGGAATAACTCCAGATTTACACCAGCGAAAGTAGCTTGAAACTGTTGCACCTTTGTTTTCTGTGCATTGCACCTTTCCATTTCTAAGAGTTCTGGGTCAGCTCTTAGGGATAGTCTAGGCATACTTACTCCTGCCTCAGTGTGTGGGATGGACTAGATGACTTCTTGAGGTCCCTTCCAGCTCTACATAGCTCTGGTCTCTTAACTTTCCCTGCAAAGGGAGCAGCCATTCTGTTCCGAGCAGCTGTAGCTTGTTACAGATGAAACTAGTAGCTGAAAGCCTGTGCCGTTGCACGAGTGTGGCAACTGGGCCAAGTAATCCAAACAACCAATGAAATTACTGCATGCAAATTAGTTGTAGAGTAAAGGTGGTGATTGGTTGGTTGAGTTGTGTCTGATATCACAGTGGTCTAGGACTCTTGGCATGCCACATGCCTTACTGGAGTTGTACACCAGGCTTGTAACGTCAGAATGGCTGGGGACTTAAAAATTGGCTGGTAACAGACTGCAAATCCCAGTGATAATTGAACCTGGTGATATTGTAACTAAGAAGAGCCCTTCTCTTGCTTATATAGCTGCTTCCATCACTTCACACAGACGCAATAGACGTTCTAGGCTTCAGAGTGGTACAACCTCAGAGTGACAGTCCTGGAATCTTATTATATAGATAGATACACAAACACTTGCTCTCTCTCTCCCAGGACTTTGTTTTTGTTCTTTCTTGTTGCTTCTTTAAAAGCTAAAATAAGTTGTTTTAGCATGAAAGGGACTGATTCTGTCTTCACTGCTACAGTGCCACTGACTATAGGGGAGTTATTCCTGATTTATACTGGCATGAGAACAGAATCAGGCTCAACGGCCTGCAGTAATGCCAACCCCAAACATGCAAAAATCACAAGTCAGTCCCCCTGCTCCCAAAATCATGAGATCACATTAAAAATCATGAGTTTTTTTTAAATAGTAAACTTTGGTTGCTCTTTCTTTCCCTCCTGGCTTTTGAGGCATTAGATCGCACTTGGGACATGCTTTCAAGCTTTTCTCTGCAACCAGAAGAAACGTATTTCTTCTTTTAAATGACAGCTGAGATTCTCATGCCATATGGTGATTCTAGCAGCTGGGGCTTGAAGACAAGGAATTAAAACAGGAGACTCATGATAAAATCACAAGAATCAGCGGCACTGAATCAACATCTGACCATGGCCTCTTCCTTGTGTTTTACCCTGGACCTTAAGGACAAAATTTGTATTCCCTAGCTCAGTTTTAATTGACCCATGGCTTCTCTCTGCAGGCAGTGACATGGTGGAAGCGGAGAACACCGGAATTAAAATTGTGACATCTCCCTATCAGATCCACTTCACAAAAACACCCAAGTACTTCAAGCCGGGGATGCCCTTTGAACTCATGGTAATATCTCTTCTAGATCATGCCAACCGTTGCCTGAGGTGTATAAAGAGGAGAGAACTATGGGTACTAGGGTGATGGGGGGGGTATAAGAACTTAGAATAGAACAGAAACAAAGGGCCACATTCCAATCGCAGTTACCCCAACCTAATTCCAGTATGACTCCACTAAATGCAATGGAATCACGCTAGATTTACACTGGCCTAACAAGAGCGGAGTCTGGCCCAAAAGCTGACAGCAAATACAAGGTGTGAAATGGCACCTAGCTACAGGTTTGGCCCAAAATGTGCCCTGGGGTCACTCGTGTACTGTGGGATAATATTCCCTGGACTGTGTGTTAGTTGCTGGCACATCAGGGTTTTCTGACTATAGAGGGGAATTGGGCACAGGTGAGGAGTTCCAAAGAGGGGGAGCATTTGCAGAAATAGGGGGCAGAGGGACCACTGTGGATAGGAGGATGTGGGGGAATTTCAAAATTGGCACGGACAGAATGATTCTTCTCCCAGCGAGTTAGGCTGCATTACAGAGGGAGAAATATTATGCTCCTAAAATTCTGAACCAATCAGCATCAGTCCTCTTGTCCACAGAGAATATGGTTTTACGGTCCCACACTCCTCTGGGGCTTAAGAGTTTGTGAAGGGAATTTAGTATTTTTCTGTCAGCAGGCACTTAAGACTATACATTAGCAGAGAACTGAAGCAATTATCTTTGGCTGCAGACCAAAGGTGCACAAACGAGTAATTGATGACCACAGTAATGAGCAGGTTAAGTCCATTTCTAATCTGGATATTTGCTTTACATACAGTGGTGAATGGGATAAACATAAAAAAGAGTCAAAGGGCTGAACCTTAAGATCCATGCAAGTAGCTGTCCGTTTTTCTTGTGTGCATGGGGGTAATTGAATTGCACCGGCTCTCTGAATGCTTAGGGCTAACGTGAGTGCTCACATTTTATACAGTGTAGAAATCTGGGGCTGGAAAGATCTTAGGTCCAGAGGTGCTGAGTTTCTGATTTCCCAGGGGGTGCTCGACCCCTGCTCCATCCCAGACCTCGCCCCCACTCCACTCCTTCCCCCAAGACCCACCCCGCATCTTCCTGCTCCCACTCTGCCCTGCCTTCTCCTCCCCCTGCCCCCCAGCACCTCCTGCCCACTGCTGAACTGATCCTCGGCAGGCGGGAAGTGCTGGGAGGGAGGGGGAGGAGCTGATCGGTGGGGCCTGTCGGTGGGTGCTGAGCACCCACTTTTTTTCCCCCCGTGGGTGCTTCAGCCCCGGAGCACCCACAGAGTCAGCGCCAATGCTTAGGTCATTAGAGGTAGAGCAAAATACATTCTTGAGGAGAATGCTTGATCTTCTCAACTAAACCCCAGCTGATTTACGCAGGACAGAGGTGGGTGAGTGTTCCATTGCAGCCAAAGCCCAATATGTAAGTGTTGGTTTCAGAGTAGGAATGAATTTACTTCGGCTACCAAGGTTATGTTAGTGTGACCATAGAATCATAGAATCATAGAATATCAGGGTTGGAAGGGACCTCAGGAGGTCATCTAGTCCAACCCCCTGCTCGAAGCAGGACCAAGTCCCAGTTAAATCATCCCAGCCTGGGCTTTGTCAAGCCTGACCTTAAAAACTTCTAGGGAAGGAGATTCTACCACCTCCCTAGGTAACGCATTCCAGTGTTTCACCACCCTCCTAGTGAAAAAGTTTTTCCTAATATCCAACCTAAACCTCCCCCACTGCAACTTGAGACTATTACTCCTTGTCCTGTCCTCTTCTACCACTGAGAATAGTCTAGAACCATCCTCTCAGGTAGTTGAAAGCAGCTATCAAATCCCCCCTCATTCTTCTCTTCTGTAGACTAAACATTCCCAGTTCCCTCAGCCTCTCCTCATAAGTCATGTGTTCCAGACCCCTAATCATTTTTGTTGCCCTTCGCTGGACTCTCTCCAATTTTTCCACATCCTTCTTGTAGTGTGGGGCCCAAAACTGGTCACAGTACTCCAGATGAGGCCTCACCAGTGTCGAATAGAGGGGAACGATCACGTCCCTCGATCTGCTGGCTATGCCCCTACTTATACATCCCAAAATGTCATTGGCCGTCTTGGCAACAAGGGCACACTGTTGACTCATATCCAGCTTCTCGTCCACTGTCACCCCTAGGTCCTTTTCCGCAGAACTGCTGCCTAGCCATTTGGTCCCTAGTCTGTAGCGGTGCATTGGATTCTTCCAGCCTAAGTGCAGGACCCTGCACTTATCCTTGTTAAACCTCATCAGATTTCTTTTGGCCCAATCCTCCAATTTGTCTAGGTCCCTCTGTATCCTATCCCTACCTGCCACTGTATCTACCCCTCCTCCTAGTTTAGTATCATCCGCAAATTTGCTGAGAGTGCAATCCACACCATCCTCCAGATCATTTATGAAGATATTGAACAAAACCGGCCCCAGGACCGACCCTTGGGGCACTCCACTTGATACCGGCTGCCAACTAGACATGGAGCCAATGATCACTACCCGTTGAGCCCGACAATCTAGCCAACTTTCTACCCACCTTATAGTGCATTCATCCAGCCCATACTTCTTTAACTTGCTGACAAGAATACTGTGGGAGACCGTATCAAAAGCTTTGCTAAAGTCAAGAAACAATACATCCACTGCTTTCCCTTCATGCACAGAACCAGTTATCTCATCATAGAAGGCGATTAGATTAGTCAGGCATGACCTTCCCTTGGTGAATCCATGCTGACTGTTCCTGATCACTTTCCTCTCGTATAAGTGCTTCAGGATTGATTTCTTGAATCAATTTCTTGGACCTGCTCCATGATTTTTCCGGGGACTGAGGTGAGGCTGACTGGCCTGTAGTTCCCAGGATGCTCCTTCTTCCCTTTTTTAAAGATGGGCACTACATTAGCCTTTTTCCAGTCGTCTGGGACTTCCCCCGTTCGCCACGAGTTTTCGAAGATAATGGCCAATGGCTCTGCAATCACAGCCGCCAACTCCTTTAGCACTCTTGGATGCAACGCATCCGGCCCCATGGACTTGTGCATGTCCAGCTTTTCTAAATAGTCCCTAACCACTTCTTTCTCCACAGAGGGCTGGCCACCTACTCCCCATGCTGCAGCAAGTCTGAAAAATCGGGATGAGGGTGGGGGGTAATAGGGGCCTATATAAGACAAAACCTCAAATATTCGGACTGTCCCTATAAAATCAGGACATCTGGTCACCCTAGGCTATGTTTGTTGCAACAGCGTAATAGATTTAAACCTTTAAAGTATCTTGGCTTTTGCAAGGCCATTGATCTCTGCAGTCTTCAGGGTTTTCAGAACCAGGTCCAGTCAACACTCAAAGGGTATGTCTCGACTGCAGTCACGGGGTGGGACTGGAGCTCTAGGTGACGTCGCTGAACTAGCTTCCATCACCCTGTGACCGTGTAACACCCATGACCAGGGTCTGCCGGGGGCCAGGATCGAACCTGGGGCCTCTGGAGCTAAATGCATGAGCCGCTACTGCGTGAGCTAAAAGCCACATGGCACTTAGCTAAGGCTGTAGTAGACTCATTAATCGCTAAGTGGTCTAGGTGCCACTAGAGGGGGACAGAGCACCACAGCCAGCAGGCATGGCGTGCATACAACTGCAGCCTAGACATGCCCTAAGTCAGAGTGTGAAAACTTTAATTAACCTCAGAGTTGAAGATATTTGTAAATAACTGGACACGACAGATGTTAGCGCAACAAATATGTCTCCCTGCTCCCTTAGTTAAAGAGCATCCATAGATTCAAGCAATATTTGGAAGCCTTGACTAACTGGCCTGACTCCTCCAATGAACTCTACTCCCATCCACTTCCTCTGTGTTAATTGCCACTTGAGAAATAAATGGCTATCTCCAATCTTGGCTCAAAAAGCAGAATATTTGTTGGCAGTGATCGTGTTTTGGTTCGATTGGCAGTTGCCTTATTTGCCTGGGGCCAAAACGAGAAAAGACTAGCATGAAATTAATTTCCTCTCTGGCCTACATGAATTAATTTATTCTTAATTTTTGTATATTGTTTTGTTGGGTGTTATAAAAGTGTAAACTGAATTTAGGAGAAGGGTTGAAATTGTGGTTTTTATATTTTTTTATGTTTGTACTTTTTAAAATGTGTATGCATTTTGTGGTGTGATACAGCAGATCATTAAGGCCCCATTCCTGAAAGTTATTTAGGTGCTTAATTCCCATTGAAATCCACGGAAGTTAGGCACCTAAATACCTTTGAAGCTATGGACCTGAGATGCCGTACATGCGATTTGATTTGAAGTTAGGATGCAGGGAGCGCTGCATCCCTTATTCGACGCATCCCTTTTTGATTGTGCCCCTCAGGTCTATGTCACAAACCCTGATGGCTCCCCAGCCCCTCGTGTCCAAGTACAGGCCGAAGGATTCCAGTCGGCTGGGTCGACCCAGGGAGATGGAACTGCCAAGCTGATTATAAACATGCCTGGGAATAAGCAGCAGGTTCCCATCACGGTGAGTAACCTTCTACCACTGAGGCTGGGCTAAGTACTATATGTACTATACGCACCCAGAGGGAAATGCCCTGTTGGCGGCATTCACTCCCCTCTCATGCACTGAGCAGGAGGATAACTGAACTCTGTGCATTCCATCTGCACCTGGGGTCAGTTTCCTGTATGCCATTGGGTTTTGGAGATGCTCCAATCACCATGTAACCAGTGCTCTATTGTGGGGCCAGAAGAGATCCCAGAAAACATTGACGTGGGCATAAAGAGGTCCCGATTAGTCCCCTTGCCACCCACCATGCAGCAAAGGAGGCCTGTAGACAGCTCATGGCTCCTTAGCGTGAAGACCCTGTGAGGTGACACCAGGCTCAAACTATAAAGCCCGAGAGAACACTGGAGCTATCTGTGTCCAGCCGCTTCAGGAGAGAGTCCTTCTTCATATTCATCTTGCAAGGGGCAAGACAGTTTCCTCTGTTCAGAGACATGTTCTCTTACAGTCCAGAAATCTGGAGTCCCAGCAGGACTGTGCTGAAGTGACGGGCCAATTAAAAGTGGCATTTGGCGTTTCTCTGAGGTGTCATGCCTAGAATGGCTGTTAGCAGCAGAATCCACCAACAATGGCATCTCAGGGGAGCTTCCTTTGCTATTGCTCACAGCGTGACCCAGCGTGAGAGGCTATAGACCCTAAGCTCACTCCCAGATTCAACTAAGATTTTATCTCCACCTCCCCTGCAGGTAAAAACTGCCCATCCCAACCTCCCAGCAAACCGCCAGGCTTCTAAGTCCATGGTGGCTGAAGCCTATCAGTCCCAAGCACAGTCTGAAAACTATCTCCATCTGGCGGTGACAGCTTCTGAGCTCAAACCTGGAGACAACTTACCTGTGAATTTCCACCTGAAGAGCAACAAGCTAGCTGTTCTGAATCAGATCAAATATTTCACCTACATAGTAAGTGCTGTGTCCCTGGGTATTGGGATCTCCTGGAACTTAGGCATTATCTGAGTTTCCACCTGCCCTTTAATATTCCCACTGCATGTAAGGAGAACCTGTAGCAGAGAATTCTTCCCAGTCAGGCAGTATATTGATTGTGTATGTAGCATAGTGTGGTAGGGCCCCCTTGGCTTCTGCTAGATTCACAAAGTCACTCTGAGACGCTGGGTTTAGTAACCACTGGTGCACTTTATTCTCAGGCTTGTTCCCACCACCATTTCAACATGTACAAGTAACCCTTCACCGTCTGCAGGCAGGAGGGAGGGAAAGCTACTTCCCTGCTTTCATTCCCTGCCTTTTTCCTTTTCTCCTGCTCTCCCCTGGCTTCCTTCCCCTGAGGCTTTTGTGCAGCCACAGGCTAATTAGGTAGCAGCTGTCTCTGCCTCTCCAACTAGGGCCAGGTTACCTCCAGCCCGCTCTAATTTGTTCCCCTAAAGAGAAGCGGGCGTGACAGAGGGCTGAAGCTGCAACCCTTTGCCCAGCACCTTGTCACAGTGTGAATGAAATAAAGTCAGTCATGGGGACAACCTCTTATCAACTTCTGGTTACTGACTCCGGGCCCTGTGATAATCAATAAAGCCAACTTCCTCCAGGAGCTGGAGATAGAACCCAGGAGTCCTAACAACCACCCCTCTGCACTCGCTACTAAACCATACTTCCTCTTGGACCTGCAGATGGAACCAGGAGTCCTGACTCCTCCCCATGTACTCACTGGAGCATATTTCCTCTTAAAGCTGGGGATGGAACCCAGGAGTCCCAGGTCTCAGTTCCCTGCTCTAAACACTAGATTTCACGGCTACTTTTTCAACGCAGAGTAGTAGGTCCACTCTGTTGGTTTTAGAGCTGGACAAACCAAATAATAAAGTTGCCATGTTGCATGGATATGAAGTGTAGTTGGTGAGTGGGATGGGGGAAAGGAGGGGTGGTCTCTGTTGGTGAAACAAACAATATTCAGATTTGGGAATCAGATTTGGTGAATATTAGCACCACTGCCTCTACAGCCTATTCCTGCAACACATGGATTTTAGCTTATTTTCCTCTCTCCGCTCAGATGTAAATGCCCATTTGAAAAGTTGCAAGTGACCATCTCTTAGTAGTAGAAAACAGGTAGATGGGAAGATTCATGGGATCTGAATGACCCATTGTGTTAACCTTGTGTCCTTTAACAATCCACATCTCATGTTTCCCTGTTAGATCCTGAATAAAGGGAAGATCATTCAGGTAGGGAGACAGGCCAGGCAGCAGGGACAAAATCTGGTGACCATGTCCCTGCCCATCACTCCAGACCTCATCCCTTCATTCCGCATCGTGGCTTACTACCAAGTAGGAAATTCGGAGATTGTAGCAGACTCGGTCTGGCTGGACATCAAGGACACTTGCATGGGAACGGTAGGTTGATATTCAAGTTGGCCTTCCACGTGTTAATTCCTATGAAGGTGTCATTATGAGGGACTTTTTCCTAGCCTGAAAGTGCTGACTGACTCTCAAAAGGGACTCTAAAAATGACACCGTGGGGCTTCTCATTGACTGTCTCCCAGCAAATTCTAGATCAGATTTGACCAGTTTACATGCACAAAGAAGTTCCCCAGCCCCCACAAGCCACTGCTGTCAACCCACTGTAGGATCTGGGAGTCAAGCTATAGTTCCTTCTAGCTCAGCAATAAAGACTCCGTGGATTGAAGTGGATGGAGCTGTACTGACTTGCGCCAGCTGAGTATCTGGCTTTGTATCTGCACCATAATTAGCCATTTTGCTGATGATGTGGCAGTCAGAATTGATTCCAGCTCCGTCTCCCAGGGCTGGGCTGGTTCTTCAACAGATGTGACTCCAAATACCTATAGGGGACCTGACTATAATGTAACTACAATGCTACGCTGCTGTAACTCCAGTTAATTGCTCCTGATTTACACCAGTGTGAGATCAGAATCGGGCCCATGGAGCAGATCTATTACAGTTCAAACGTACTTGTAAATTTCTCAGGGCTGCCTGAGGGACAAAGTCACCTTTCCATCATGGCTGGAACAAAGGGACTGCATGGACATTGGGTCCAATTCTGCTCTCAGTTTACACCAGCATGAATATGGAGTAACAGCACTGAAATCAGTGGAGCTACTCCAGATTTACACAGCTGCCCCTGAGATCAGAACCTGGCTTTTGGATGCTCAAGGAACATGAAGTCTTACCTCCTTTTCTCCTATGTTTTGCAAAGGACGGGTTCTTAGCTGCTCTCTCTGCTTTAAATCAAAACCTCTCCCTTCACTGTCTTTCATACAGCTTGTGGTGAAAGGAGCCACCAACGAAGACAGGAGAATCCATGAGCCGGGAACTCCAATGAAACTCAAGCTGGAAGGAGACCACAGAGCTTATGTTGGCCTGGTGGCCGTGGACAAAGGAGTCTACGTTCTGAACAAAAAACACAAAATTACACAATCTAAGGTGGGGCATGAAAAATGTTGGTCGTAACTTGTAATGTTTTATAGTGGGAAATGCAGCTCGGCTCTTATCCTTGCTTGACGCTCCAAGATGGCGAAAAGCGAAGTGAGCCTTTTGTTTGCAAACCTGCTGCTTGGGGTTTGAGCTCCACTGTACTTTAACTGAGCTGGGCCGGGCCAGGTGAGTACTTGGATGGGAGGAAACCCAGTGAAACCCAGGGTACTGCAGGGAGTGCTGTTCTGGACACACTAAAGGACACCCTCCCTTTGGACAGTGTTGACAGTTAAAGAAGTATGGGCTGGATGAATGCACTATAAGGTGGGTAGAAAGTTGGCTAGATTGTCGGGCTCAACGGGTAGTGATCAATGGCTCCATGTCTAGTTGGCAGCCGGTGTCAAGTGGAGTGCCCCAGGGGTCGGTCCTGGGGCCGGTTTTGTTCAATATCTTCATAAATGATCTGGAGGATGGTGTGGATTGCACTCTCAGCAAATTTGCAGATGATACTAAACTGGGAGGAGTGGTAGATACGCTGGAGGGCAGGGATAGGATACAGAGGGACCTAGACAAATTGGAGGATTGGGCCAAAAGAAACCTGATGCGGTTCAATAAGGATAAGTGCAGGGTCCTGCACTTAGGACGGAAGAATCCAATGCACAGCTACAGACTAGGGACCGGATGGCTAGGCAGCAGTTCTGCGGAAAAGGACCTAGGGGTTACAGTGGACGAGAAGCTGGATATGAATCAGCAGTGTGCCCTTGTTGCCAAGAAGGCCAATGGCATTTTGGGATGTATAAGTAGGGGCATAGCGAGCAGATCGAGGGACGTGATCGTTCCCCTCTATTTGACATTGGTGAGGCCTCATCTGGAGTACTGTGTCCAGTTTTGGGCCCCACACTACAAGAAGGACGTGGATAAATTGGAGAGAGTCCACCGAAGGGCAACAAAAATGATTAGGGGTCTGGAACACATGACTTATGAGGAGAGGCTGAGGGAACTGGGATTGTTTAGTCTGCGGAAGAGAAGAATGAGGGGGGATTTGATAGCTACTTTCAACTACCTGAGAGGTGGTTCCAGAGAGGATGGTTCTAGACTGTTCTCAGTGGTAGAAGAGGACAGGACAAGGAGTAATGGTCTCAAGTTGCAGTGGGGGAGGTTTAGGTTGGATATTAGGAAAAACTTTTTCACTGAGGGGGTGGTGAAACACTGGAATGCGTTACCTAGGGAGGTGGTAGAATCTCCTTCCTTGGAAGTTTTTAAGGTCAGGCTTGACAAAGCCTTGGCTGGGATGATTTGATTGGGGATTGGTCCTGCTTTGAGCAGGGGGTTGGACTAGATGACCTCCTGAGGTCCCTTCCAACCCTGATATTCTATGATTCTATGACCCAGATGGTCCTGGGCTTTAGGGAACTGTGTGGGTGTTGCAGTAGGGGGCGCTCTCCCCTCAGAGGTAGTTCTCACCCCAGTGCTCATGGTGGTGCTGTACATCAGGGAGTGGTGGTGTGCTCAGTAGGGGGCCCCAGTCAGAGCTGAACCCAATGCCCCAGTGCAGTGCTAGGGGGCGCTGTGCTGCATTGAGTGGAGCGGGAGCTCAGCCTGGGGTGCTGTCCCCTCCCAGTCAGAGCTGAACCCAATGCCCCAGTGCGGCGCCAGGGGGCGCTGTGCTGCATTGAGTGGAACGGGGGCTCAGCCTGGGGCGCTGTCCCCTCCCAGTCAGAGCTGAACCCAATGCCCCAATGCGGCGCCAGGGGGCGCTGTGCTGCATGGAGTGGAACGGGGGCTCAGCCTGAGGTGCTGTCCCCTCCCAGTCAGAGCTGAACCCAATGCCCCAATGCGGCGCCAGGGGGGCGCTGTGCTGCATTGAGTGGAGCGGAGGCTCAGCCTGGGGTGCTGTCCCCTCCCAGTCAGAGCTGAACCCAATGCCCCAGTGCGGCGCCAGGGGGGCGCTGTGCTGCATTGAGTGGAACGGGGGCTCAGCGTGGGGTGCTGTCCCCTCCCAGTCAGAGCTGAACCCAATGCCCCAATGCGGCGCCAGGGGGGCGCTGTGCTGCATTGAGTGGAACGGGGGCTCAGCCTGGGGCGCTGTCCCCTCCCAGTCAGAGCTGAACCCAATGCCCCAATGCGGCGCCAGGGGGCGCTGTGCTGCATGGAGTGGAACGGGGGCTCAGCCTGGGGTGCTGTCCCCTCCCAGTCAGAGCTGAACCCAATGCCCCAATGCGGCGCCAGGGGGGCGCTGTGCTGCATTGAGTGGAGCGGAGGCTCAGCCTGGGGTGCTGTCCCCTCCCAGTCAGAGCTGAACCCAATGCCCCAGTGCGGCGCCAGGGGGGCGCTGTGCTGCATTGAGTGGAACGGGGGCTCAGCGTGGGGTGCTGTCCCCTCCCAGTCAGAGCTGAACCCAATGCCCCAGTGCGGCGCCAGGGGGGCGCTGTGCTGCATTGAGTGGAACGGGGGCTCAGCCTGGGGTGCTGTCCCCTCCCAGTCAGTGCTGAACCCAATGTCCCCGTGCAACATTCGTGGTTGCTGTGCTGTAGGGAAAAAAGTGTTAGTGACTGAAAAGAGGGAGCGCTTTCTTCTGAGTCAGCACTGATCCCCGGGCCCTATCAAGGTTTTAGGGGACGCAACGGTACTGAAAGTGCCATTTCTCAGCTGACATATCAAACAGAGGTTCTGGTCATTAAATGTCCTGTGACTCTTTCCACAAGGGTCAGGGCCCGGGCGCGCTGGCTGAATTCTAACTTGGGTATTTGATTTCTCTCTGCCTAACATCCTCTGCTGTCTGGGTTCAACTGGCTGCATAATTCTCTCTTTCTCCTCCTAAAATCGGTTGTGTTGCTGGGGCAGAATGGCTGTTGTGCTCCATCCCAGAGGCGGACGCATTTCCGTGGGGATTGAGTTGCAATAAATACTTTACTTACGTCTCAGATTTTGCTTTCATTTACACTGCTGCAAACACAGAGCAAGTCAAAGGAAGTCAGTGGAGTTACTCCAGATTGCGCGATTGTACCTGAGACCAGAATCCGGCTCACAGCCCGTATAAGGCTTTGGGATCATGCTGGATGGCACCATATAAATGGGAAGTGTCATTGTTAACAATAATCTCTCAACCTTTGTATTTGCGCCTCACAGATCTGGGACTCTGTGGAGAAGAGTGACATTGGCTGTACAGCTGGCAGTGGAAAGAACAATCTGGGGGTATTTACGGATGCTGGACTGGCCCTGGAGACGAGCAATAGGATTTCCACAGCCCAGAGAACAGGTATCACTCTATAGAGCTGAACGGTCGCCATGAGCAATGTTGGAAGGGAAGAAAGAATCAGCAAAGCAAGGCATAGTAACCTACGGCATGAGCCGGGGGTAGGGACATCAGTCTAGCATGGCAAATCCCACTGGAACGGCCTAGGAATGGAAATGCTGGGGTTAGCATGGGGGATGAGAATAAGATCCTGAATTCCCACTGGCCCCCCACCTATTAAAAGAGGGATTAATTTTAAGAATGGGGTGGTTCTGAGGTGGGGATTCAAAGACCTTCTCTGCTAGTCCACTGGGTTTCTCCCTCTTCCAAAGTATCTTTCTCCCCCGTGGCCAGGAAGAGATGGGCAGATGGCTGGTGCTTCTCTCTGCTCTCTCTGCCCCAGGCTGCAAGCTTTTGGGGGCAGCACACGAGGAGGGAGGGAGGAATGAAGCCTCCTTCACTCTCCTCTCCTTCTGGTTGCCCTGGCTGGCTGAGCATCTGCCCAACAGCTCTTATGTGGCTCCCAGCCAGACAGGAAGGAGCAATATGTTAAGTGCCAAACTGGCTTTTCTGGTTTGCCCCTAAATCAACGGGGTTCCGCTCATTGAGGCCTAGACCATTTTCAGAAATTTGGGAACTGACTGGATGCGGTGTTCAAATGATACCATGTTACATCCAGACAGAGAAATGGCATCAATTTGAGTGGAGGGCCTCACTCAGTGGGTGGGTTTTTATTTTGTGTTTCTCACTTCCTTCTGCAGATCCAGAGTGTCCCCAGCCAGCAAAACGCCGGCGTCGCTCCGTTCAGCTCATTGAGTATAAGGCAATCAAAAGTAGGTACTAATCAGGGGATTTGCTATCCTTGATCAAAGCAAGCATGCAAATCAGAAATGTGATTCCCTTACATGACCAGTTTCACCCTGCTACAGCCTCCTGCCAGCTGCATTTCCTGTAACAGGAGACGGGGGAGTCAGGATAGACTTCCATATGAGGAGAAATTGGAACTGGTCAATTTATAGAGGGGATGCGATAGAGGTGTAGAAAATAATGAATGGTAAATTGCTCTTTGGGGCACGGACCGTCTCTCTGTTCTGTGTTGGTACAGCACCCAACACAGTGGGGGTTTGGGCCATGACTGTGGACCCAAAGTGCTACTACAATTCAAATAACAACAGGAACATTGTTAATTACCCATTTAAGCACAAGGAGACACTCAACCCAACTGAATGGTTTCTTATTAAGAATTTATAAAAGGAACTATTTTCATACACAATGCATAATTAACCCACAGTACTCACCATCACAGGATTGTACTGAGGCCAAGAGCCTAGCAGGATTCAAAAAAAGGATGAGCCATTTACATGGAAAAGGAAGAGATGTTCACCATTCCATAGGATAGGATTTTTAAAGAAGAGCTATACATCCTCATGCTTCAGGGAATGAGCCAACCTCTAACTGGGGTCAGGAAGAAACTTCTCTGTGGGTAGGTTATTCCACTGTGGGGTTTCTTGCACCTTTCTCTGAAGCTGCTGGTGCTAGTGACTGTTAGAGACAAGATACTGGATTAGACAGAGCAGAGTGCTAGTTCCTATGTTCCTTCTTTGGCCATGTCTAGTAGTAAATTAATATGAGAGAGAGAGAGAGAGAGGGGACTAGAAGAAGCTTGGTAGGAATGACCTTCTGGCTTTTACATTTCAGCGGCGGAGTACCACGATCGGAAGCTGAAGAAATGCTGTGAAGATGGGATGTACGAGAACCCCATGGGGCACAGCTGCGAGAAGAGGGCTGGGTACATCCTGGATACGGATGAATGCAAGAAGACCTTCCTTGACTGCTGCAATCATATCAAGACCATACGGGACAAGATGCAACGGGAGCTCCACCTGGAACTTGCAAGAAGCAAGTACTAGGGTTTCAATGTCACTCAGAGGAGCAAGGCTGGGGGAATTGTTAGAGAAATAAGACCATGCCACATGAACCAACCCTGCCCATGTTCACAGATTCCCCCAGGTAGGAGATGAACATGAATGCAGTGGCAGCAATCCTGTTAGTGTTGCACCATGTTGATATGGAGACCCAGATGAGTCAGGGTAATAACCTCTTCATAGGTCGCCACCGAGGTTTAACTTTTGTTTCTAAAGCACAGTCCTCTACCACTTGAGCTAAAGGGGTACTCTCCTAGCTAGGAATAGTAGTAGGCTCTTACCCTTTGCAGAAAATCCACTAGAGGGCGCACATATAGCACTGAGCCAGTGGCTTATACCAGTGTTATAGGAGCCCAGAAAAGGCTAGCTCATGGGGAAACAGCAAGGCAGGCACGGAGAGGAGAAGAAGCCAAACTCCAATTCATGCTTTTCTGGGCTGGCTGCATCTAAACTTGGCAACGTAGGTCAAATCACGGATGCTTTCAGGTCATTTCTAGAGCAGGCCAACCCCCGAATCCTTTCAGGTTTGCCCCATCCCAATCAAGATCCCAGCAGAGCCAGATGGTCTGTGATTTGATTTCCCAGGTGACTTGGATGAAGATTTCATGTCTGACGAAGATATCACCTCAAGGAGCCAGTTTCCAGAGAGCTGGCTGTGGCAAGTGGAGCAGCTGACTGAGCGACCAAATGAACTGGGGTAAGAGCATGTGGCCGTACCACTCCCATTCATCAAAGGGCCACATTCAGACGTGGTATGGTGTAGCTCCCACTGAAGTCAGTATCTCTCCACCAACAAGATCCCCAGTGGAGCCGGCTGAAGAATTTGTCATGATTTAGGGCCAGCATTCAGCAGCTGATCCATATTCATAGAATCACTCCTACATTTTAAAGTGAGAAGGGCCCTTAGATCATCTAGTCTCACCTTCTGTATAACAGAGACCAGAGAATTTCATTCAGTTTCTCCAGTTTTGAGCCCATATTTACGTACATAAAAGAACTGGCCCGACTTCCAGAGGCACTGAGCAGCCAGTGGTATCCCCTGGCTCCAGCCCTAATGAAAAACCAGGCTGCTGATTTAGGTGCTGGAATATGGATGTAGGTGTCTGGCTGTATAGCGTTAGCCTTTTCTCCTGTTCGGGAACCGTTCCTCATTTCTGTTTGTTATGCAGGATGTGTTATTAGGTTGCTGAGTCACATGATATTGACGGTGCTTTCTAATTGGATGGCAGAACTTTTTTGGGGGGGGGGGGGGGGGTTAAATTGGTAAATGAAGTGCTGGGCCAGGCCCCTCTCCACTGGAATGGAATACAATTCCCCTCCTTGGATTAGACCGGGACACTAGAATTAATATCCCTACCCTTGAGAGCTTTAAAACAGGTTGTGTCCTCTGGCTAGTGCAGAACGTGGACCGTGAATTCCTCCCCAAAGATGGCTCTATAGTTCAGGGGGTGGGTGAAGGCTTTACCATGGACCTCA
This sequence comes from Chelonia mydas, assembly GCF_015237465.2. NCBI lineage: Eukaryota > Metazoa > Chordata > Testudines > Cheloniidae > Chelonia > Chelonia mydas. The sequence goes on from NC_051260.2 coordinate 14,548,852, forward strand.
GTCCTAAGATAGGAGGATCTACACCTTTAGTTGGGGAATGTCCATGAGTCCTAGCTCCATCCTTCTGTAAAAGACTCTGTCTTTCTCTTTCCATGTAGAATTTCTTCCAAGACAGTGCCTATTTTCCTGAAGGATTCCATCACCACCTGGGAAGTCCTGGCTGTGAGCCTTTCAGAGACCAAAGGTGAGGAACACCACGAGCTCTCCAGACAACAGGCAGAAAAGCTAATGGGGAAAAGACCCCAGGCCACAATGGGCCTTGGAAATGTCACAGTCAGATGGAACAATCGAGGAGACAGCAGACACATTTCAGGACTAAAGTATAAGCCCCCCTGTCTCTGACCCTGGGTCTTTCCCCATTGCAGGGCTCTGTGTGGCTGACCCCTATGAGATAACAGTAATGAAAGATTTTTTCATCGATCTCCGGCTGCCCTACTCTGTAGTGAGGAATGAGCAGGTGGAAATCCGGGCTGTTCTCTACAACTATCGGGAACACGAAATTAAGGTAAGCTCACTGCCTCATGGGGCTCTGCAATTGACCTGAGGTGTCAAGTCTTTGACAGACAGCCAAACCAACACAAAATTGTGGAAGGCTTGTTCTTCTAGGGCCTGATCCCTTTGGGGCTGGACACCCTTGTCTCCCATTGACCTTGTTGGGTGCTCAGCACCTTGCAGGATCAGGGCTATGGAATCCACCCAGTTAAGACCATAAGAGCAGCCATACTGGGTCAGATCAATGGTCCATCTAGCCCAGTATCCTGTCTTCTGACAGCGACCAATGCCAGGTGCTTCAGAGGGAATGAACAGAATAAGTAATCATCAAGCGATCCATCCCCTGTTGCTATTCCCAGGTTCTAGCAAGATTGCATGATATAGAGGGAGATAAAAAAATACCCTTCTGGCTGCTGCTCTTCTCTGCCTGGGCCTCAAATCTGTGAGTGGGTACCAGGTTTGGAGCTTTCTGTTGACTCACACCGGTAGCCAGACCAGGTGGGTCTCATTACTTCCACTCAGGAACACCACAGACTGAGGTCCTCTCTGAGGCAGGACAGGACTGGGAGGGGGGCAGTCCTGAAGGGCCTCTCAGGAAGGAGGTCAGGATACAGTCATATGCTTTATAAGTACAGTCCTGTCTGTTGTTTATTAAGATTAAAGGCAAACTCCAGTCAGAGGGTATGTTTTGGATCAGTGCCCTACAATGTCATGATGTGCAGACTGCCTGTTCACGAATCTCTGTTCTCTTCTCAGGTCCGGCTAGAGCTGCTGTACAACCCAGTTTTCTGCAGCGCATCCACTTCCAAGGCTAAATACCGGCAGATCCTTGACATCAAAGCCAAGTCCTCCCTGGCCGTGCCATTAGTGATCGTCCCGTTGCAGCTGGGATCTCACGACATTGAGGTCAAGGCAGCGGTGTGGGGCAGTTTTGTGTCTGATGGTGTGAAGAAGAAACTGAAGGTTGTGGTAGGTATCAGGTGATGGGGATGTGATGTCTGCTGGAGGGCAAGAGGCTGGAGGCCAGATTGTCTGGCTTCTAGAATCCGTGCTGTTAATTTAACCTGTTAAATTAACACCTTGCATCTCTATCCTCATCCCACTTCCTCCCCTCCTCTGTGGCAAATACAGCAGGGCTGGGGCTGGCCTGGTTATCTTGCACTCGATCCTCTGAGTCTTCACATAAAAGACCTAGGTTCAGTTCCTCAGGCCCAGGGTCTTGCTCCTTGGACCAGCGGGTGCTGGAATCAATGCAGATTCAGTGCACCCAGGGAGAACCTCATCTCACTCAGCAGAGAGAGCCAAGCAAAGGAGCAGCATTGGTGGGTTGTGAAGGGTGTCCCGTTGGCCTGCCCCAGGAGACCACTGCTAGGCTGGGTGAGAGGAAGATCCTCCACTGAAGATCAGGGAGTAGAAAAGTCCTTCAGGGAGGTCACAGAGCAACGATGGCACAAATTGAGCTTCTCACTTCCTCGCCCTGCCAGACTCTGTTGGCCAGGTCCATAAGAACATAAGAACGGCCATACTGGGTCAGACCAAAGGTCCATCTAGCCCAGTATCCTGTCTTCCGACAGTGGCTATTGCCAGGTGCCCCAGAGGGAATGAACAAAACAGGTAATCATCAAGTTATCCATTCCCTGTCACTCATTCCCAGCTTCTGGCAAAAAATTCCTGCCGTTCATCTGTGCTGGAATCAGTGGTATTATGCTAAGGATGAATTTGGCCTAGGGACTTCTTGGATGCATCCTAACCAGGATCCAAAACAAAAGGGGACGCTACCTGAAGTTAAGGTCAGATTCCAGACTTATTGGGTCGGAGCCTGATCTCAGTTTCACTTGACCGCTGACTTCCAGTGGAGCCACTGCTGATTCACGCTGATCACAAGATCAGCAAGTTGCTCACCTTTTCCTACTGCTCTTCATTGTCTCTGAGCGCTACTGTGCTTACTATGCTCTTGTCATTCCTGTCTAGCCTGAAGGGATGAGGATGACCAAAACAATTACATCTGTCGTATTGGATCCATCCAAGAAAGGAGCAGGTGAGTAGCTGCACTGCTTTGCCTTTACGTGGCGCCTTTCATCCTGAAGGTCTCAAAGAATTCCACAATCTATATCTAAGTGAGGCCATCTCTGTTTTTGGAGCCCTTGTATCTAACCCAAACATATAATCGAATCTGCAGCAAACTTCCCTGAAAAATTCTACCCTGGCATCCGATAATGCGTGGGAGATTTCAGAAGGATTGGTTTCATGTTGGCTGAGATGGAGGTCAAAATCAGGCTCATCACGGAAGACTGGAATCAGCAATATGCAGAGCAATTCAGCTGCCACTGAAAAGCAGCCACCTCTGCCTGCCCCGTATTCACAGCTTCCTGATTCCCATCTCAGCTGCCCCCTCCCTCCCTTTGCCCTAACACATCAGTGGATTGTGCAGGGTTCTCTGAATGTTTTAGACTATTACTCAAGAACCGGCAGCAAAGCTCAGCCAGCTGGACGGATGGCATTTCACTGTCTTCTCCTCGTCCTTCCTTTTCAGGGGGAGTCCAGGAAGAGAGGGTGCAAGCGGCAGAGATAGAAGACATTGTTCCAGACACAGAATCGGAGACCAAAGTCAGCATCCAAGGCAAGAGCCTCTGATCTGAAAGAGTTTTATGCTTTAGAAACAGAGTGAAGGGAGCAATGAATTCCTTTCTGGTAGTCACACTCGCAGGAGGTAGACCGATTACCCACTTGGTTCTGTTACAACTGTCTACGTGCACTATCGAGCATTAATGGTCAAGATACATCAAAGTCATTGTTGGCATGAGGCTAAACAAGGTGCTCAGAGGAGAGACAGGTGCTCAGAAATAAGGAGCACCCAGAGAGTAGCCTATGTCTTTGGACAGGATGGCCTAGTGGTTTGAGCCCTAGCTTAGTATTTGGGAAACCTGAGTTCAAGACCTTGCTCTTCCACAGACGTCCCTGATGACTTCAGGCAGCTCCCTTAGCCTGTCTGAGCTTCAGCTCCCCATCTGGAAAATGTGGATAATAGCCCTTCCTTTGCCCCCATTTAGCTCAACCAGCAAGGGCTGTTGCTTTCAGAATAGGAGTGTCCAGGTTCTATCCCCACCGCTGGCAGGGCTGGAGTGAAGTAGCCTAAGAGGGATTGGTGAGAAATGCTCAGAGTAGTGCGGGGGACCTTGTCAGCACACAGGACCCAGATCAATTGTTGCTGGGTTAGGATCTGACCTTCATGGACTTTGGGTGTGCTCAGCCCATGGATTGAGCTCTCAATCCGCCACTGCCTGCAGAGAGGTCTGTCTGTCTCTCTGTCCCCACCTGCTCTCTGTGCTTGAATTCATGCCACGTTATTTCCTTGGCCAGGAAACCCCGTGGCAATCATTGTCGAAAACTCCATCGATGGGGCCAACCTGAAGCACCTCATTGTGACGCCGTCTGGCTGCGGGGAACAGAACATGATCGGCATCACCCCCCCTGTCATCGCCACCATCTACCTGGACAGCACCGAGCAGTGGGAAAAGATCGGAGTGGAACGCAGGGCAGAAGCCATCAAGTTGATCACGCAAGGTAAATACTTCTCATGCCAGACAGCAAATCCCTCTTTAGGCTCGCGTTAGGGACACGGGAACTGCCGCACAGGACCGGCCCCGAGGTCCCTCTAGCCCAGTAGCCTGTCTCGGAAAGTGGCCAGTACCAAATGCTTCAGAAACCTCATGTTAAGCACATTGGGCAATAGATAGAGAGTCCAGGGATCAGGCAGCTAGCCTGGCACTCAGGAGACACCAGTTCAGTTCTCTGCTCTGCCACAGACTTCTGGGGTGATGTTGGGCAAGTCACCTAATCTCTCTGTCACTACATGTCCCCCTCTGCAAACGGGGAGAGTTGCAGTGCCCTGCTGCACAAGGGGGTTGTGAGGGTAGACGGCAGGAACTCCGCAAACTCCCACCGGCACCCGGATTGTGGCCCTGCCCCCGCTCTGCCCTTCCCCACGAAGCCCTGCCCCTGCTCTGCCCTACCCACACTCCTCCCCGAGGCCCCATCCCACTAGGCCTCTTCCCCCCGAAGCCTTGCCCTTGCTCCATCTCTTCCGGCCCCTGTTCTGCTACTCACTCCTCTCTGTTCCCTCCTCCCCGTCACTCACCAAGAATGCAGGAAAAAAGTGGGAGGGGCCATGTCCCCCTGACCCCCCAGTTCCGGTGCTTCTGGTTGTTACATTGCAGATTGTGAGGCACCCTGGTACTATGGGAATGGGGGCCAGATAAGCTCCTAAAATAGAGAGAGAATCTGCCTTCCACTTTAGGTCTCCTACTCTCTTTAGAGGTTGGTTTAAGACCTGAAGCATGAAGTTTAATATCCCTCCACCAGTCTACATTGGCATGAGTCATTATAGCTCTGAATAGATCTTCCTATGCAGACAAACGCCCAACCCCGTTTTCAGTCCTGCTGGGCTTTTGGCCTCCAGTTCATTGCTGGCCTATGGCTGTTATGCGGGGGATGGGATGGTCGTGGGGTGGAGGCCATTCACCCACAGTTCAAATCCGTTTCAGGTTGGCACTTGGTAGCGAGGAAGGATAGAGAAACTCATGACCATTGAGAGAACTTGGTAGGTTTCAACAGATGTCCCTTTCACTACACCACAGTCCCCTTGTGGCCCCCTTGTGGGCTGCCTAAATTAGGTGTGGAGTCTGAACTACAAACATCCCATCCCTTAAGCTTTTACAATATGGGGAAACTGAGGCAGACAGTGACTTGCACAACATCACATCACGCAGTGAGTGACAGAACTGAGAACTGAACCCAGGAGTCCTGACTCACAGCACCTTGCTCCAAACACTAACCCACCCTCCCCACCCGGAGCCTGGTATAGAACCCAGGCATCCTGCCTCCCAGGTCCCCATATACCGAAATCACTTGGTCCCACTCCCACCCTGGAGGGAGGATTGATGCTGGTGAGGAATGGGGCAGTGTCCATGCCAATTGGCTTCACCACCAGACATCTTTCTGCCTTTGCTTCCCTTGAGTTGCTGTGCTGTGTCCCTGCAGAAAAAGGGGGAGCCACACAACTCAGACGCAGCAGCAGGGGTCACAGCTCTGACTTCGTTTGCCTTACGCATGTAAAGTCCTCATTAGAAGCTCGCCAGACATTGCACAGCTCCTTCATACTCTCCCTGTTTCAGGTTACACGCAGCAGATGGTTTACAAAAAACCCGACTTCTCATACGCCGCTTTCAAAGACCGGCCGGCAAGCACTTGGTGAGGACAGTGGGTTTTCTAATGCACCTTCTTGATCAGCATTAGCCTGACCCTACACATGCAATATGTGAGCCAGAGCAAGTCAGTCTCCAGCCCAAAACCAGAGGGCAAAGGTTAACACACACAACGGGAGAAAAGTACCCAATCCAACTCCCACAGATGGCAATGGAAAGACTCCCAAAGATGAGATCGGCGCCTGGCAGGATTTACAAAAGCACCTAAGCAGAGTAGGGGCTTAATTCCCTTTGAAAGTCAATCAGAGTCCAGTGCCTAACTCACTTAGGCACTTCCGTAAATCCTGCTGGGTGCCTATTTGCATCTTTAGGTGCCTAAACGCCTTGTTAATGTGGCCCCTAGTGATTTCAGTGACAGTTCAGTGTGGGCAAGCAGATGGCCTGAGGGATTGGTGATGAATAAGGCGAAGATTTAGTCATGGGTATTTTTATCAAAAGTCATGGACAGGCCACAGGCAATAAACAAAAATTCACGGCCCATGACCTGTCCATGACTTTTACTAAAAATACCCCATCAGGGTGTCACACCCCTGACTAATTCTTAGCTGCTCCTAGGACGCCGCTGCTCTGGGGGTCTTCGAGGTACTGCTGCTCCGGGGGTCCCTGGGGCACCATTGCTCTGGGGGATCCCTGGGGGATGGCAGCTGGCTCCTGCTCTGGCGGTGGGGGCTGACTGCGTCCGGCCACCTACTGTTCTGAGGCCCTGGGGACTGCTCTCCAACGACCTCCAGGGCTGCCCCCAGGCTGCAGCTGCAGCCGCTGCTCAGACTGGCCCCAGGGTGGCCCCTGCTGCTGCTTGGGCAGTCCCCGGGACTAGCCACACCAGCCGCTGCAGCTGTGGAATTCATGGAAAGTCATGGAATCCACGACCTCCATGATGGATTCCCAGCCTTAGTAATGAACTCCAGGTCCTTTCACTTTTAGCTGGCTAGTTTGTAGCTGGCTCAGAGTAACCATTACCATCTTGACGGCTGTTCACTGGGTTGTGTGAAGTTGAGTTTGATGACGCTCCAGTCCAGTTCCCAGTGGCCAGCTGTCCACAGCAGGCCCCCATCTCGACCATCCTGGTCATACCACTGCAGACGGCGAGAGCTCGGCACATCTCAAGCAGAGCCAGCCGTAATAGGGAGCAGTGTCTGGACAAGCGGTGACATTTTCCCTAGCTCCATGCTCACTCAGGTTACCATAAACTGACCCACATGAACCTCCCTCCATTTACTGCTGTGAAACGTCTCACCTCATACCTGAGTGCAGACGGTCCAGCTTCCACACTGAGGGCAATTCTGGGAAGGCAGGAGTGACCGTGATGTGATTGATTCTGCCCTCAGGCTGACGGCGTACGTGGCAAAGGTCTTTGCCATGGCTAAGAAACTGGTGCCCATTGAAAACCAAGTTATCTGTGGGGCGGTGAAATGGCTGATCCTGGAAAAGCAGAAACCAGATGGGGTCTTCCAAGAAGATGCCCCCGTAATCCATGGAGAGATGGTTGTACGTGTTTCCTTTGACTTTTACACACCAGTCACTACCCACCTCAATCATCACAGCAATTTGTTGGTTCATAATTCAAAGGGAGATTTTACTGGGCTACATCTCAAAGTCTGTGCTCACACAGACTGATCTCCTCTCTCTCTCCCTCCCATCAGTGGAACCACCCAGTGCAGTTACCTGGGCAGCTGTGAATGGAGATTTAGGCCAATGAGCCAGATTGTATCTATTTCGTCCTTAGTGGACTTCATGGAGTCTTTGGCACTTCTCCCTTTTTGGGGGTAAACATTCTGCTGGGGATAGATCATTTTTGGTTTTGTTATTATTTAGGGTTTAGGAGTGGAAGGGGCGGTCATTGTTGGAGCTAGGGGTGTCACGTTTGGGATTTATGGGTGCCAGGCTTTAGGGCGTGTCAGTGTTAAGGTTTATTAGGTAAAAGGGGGTGTCGGTGTCAGGCTTTTAGGGGTGTCAGAGTCAGGATTTAGGGGTCTCAGTGTTAGGGTTTAGGGTAGAACGGGTTGTCAGTGTTGAGGTTTGGGGGTTTCAGTGTCAGGGTTTAAGGTGTAGAAGGGGGTGTCAGTGTCAGGATTTAGGGGGCATCAGTGGTGAGGTTTAGGGGATTTCAGTGTCAGGGTTTAGCAGAGGTGCTGGAACTAGGGGTGTGTGCGGTGCGGCAACACCCCCTGGCTTGAAGCGGTTTCCATTATATACAGGGTTACAGTTTGGTTCAATGGCTCTCAGCACCCCCACTATAAAAATTGTTCCAGCACCCCTAGCTATCAGTGGGTTTAGGGCTATCAGTGTCTGGGTTTAAGGGGTCTCTGTGTTAGGGTTTATGGTAGAAGGGGGTGTCCATGTCTGGGTTTAGGGGGTGTCCGTGTGTGGGTTTATTAGATAGAAGGGGGTGAGATTAGTGATGTGGGTGTTCTCATGGTGGAAAGACATCTCCAAAGGAGATAGTTTTGCAGCGTTTACTAAAGACGCGTAGGCTCTGGCCTGGCCTGATCTCCCCTGGGCATTGGTTCCCCAGCCTCTCAACTGAGAATGCCTTGTCCTCACCTCTCATGCGCTTCGTCCCGGGCTTAGTGATTTGCATTGCCCCAGAGGAGCGCAGCTGTCTTGGTGACTCACAGGCCAAAGTTTGATCTTTGATGTCGCTGGGGCTTGACCCATTAACTGCACAGGAAGCTGCCTGGGAGCTAGTGGCGGGACCTGAGCACTGGCCTGGTGAGCTAAATTCTCTCACGCTGGTTTAATACGAAGCATCTCTATTGACTTGGATGGAGTTCCTCCACACTGACAAAGGAGTAGCTGCCATCAGAACCTGGCCCATTGCACGACAGGGGTGTTCATTAGCCAAAGGGAGGTTCAGCGATAGGTCTGGCCGTGACAGAGTCCATTCTTGGGTAGCTTTCTAGGAAGCATGTGTTCTGCTATAATTTCCTATGCTGAGGGCCTGGGATTAATTCTTTCTTTTCATGGTACTCGGGGGACTTTCTTATCCCAAACCTGTCCTTTGCTCCCCTTTAGGGAGGGTACAAGGGTGCTGAGCCTGATGTCTCTTTAACGGCTTTCGTGCTGGTTGCATTGGAAGAGGCCAAGGACATCTGCAAGGATCAAGTCAATGTGTGTATCTCTGCACTGTAGATTCACTTCAACATTCATACCCAGGTTTTCCCATCTTTCCATCCCCTATGAACCACACCCCGTGGCATGTGGAATTTGCTGGGGAAGGAGCTAGTAAATCTGTATTTATTCATAGATTCATAGATATTTAGGTCAGAAGGGACCATTATGATCATCTATTCATGCCATATATAAGCAAATAAAAAAAATGGTTTCCTCTAAGCTTATAGAAACAAAGTTTATAGGTCCAGACCATTCTAAGAAGTTAGTGAAAAATGAATCCACATACGGAATACCAGAAACATTTTACTTCAAACATTCGATTTTCCCTTTTGTCTTTAACAACAAAAACAGCACCCTCGCCCAAGCCCAGCAGCCCGGGCGGTCACCTGGATTGCCTCCCCCTAAATCTGGCCCTGGTCTGTGGTATCAGACCGAAGCTGCAAGAGAGGAGGATGAGATGACGCGGTGGGCCCGTACAAAGAGGGGATGAAGAGAATCATAGGCGTGGATGCTGTGGGTGCTCTGGGGCTCAAGCACCCATGGAAAAAAACCAGGGGGTGCTCAGCACCCACCAGCCACAGTGATTCCGCCCTGGCTGGCTGTCGATCAGCTGTTTGACAGGTCCCTGGGGCTGGCCACTGATCAGCAAGCAGCTGGCGGGAGGCGCTTGGGGGAGGGGACAGAGAAGAGGGAGCAGCAAGCTGGTGGGGGGCGGGGACTTTGAGGAAGGGGGTGGAGCGGGGGCAGGAAGAGGTGGATAAATCAAGCATGCGAATCATGCATCAAAGTCATGAAATGGGGGACAAATACAATAAAAAATAAGGTATTCAAAAATTTAACAAATAGAGGAGGGGGATGCCGAAGACGCTCTGGGGCGCCATTTTGGCTACGGCCGGCCCTGCCACAGACTTTGGTCTCACTCCTGATGACACTCTGCATGTGGTCCAGAAATGTCCCCTTTCGCTGCCCTCACATATCTCACTTCCATGCCTTCCTGCCTCTTCTGTCTTTCACCAGCACAAAATTCACTCTGAAATTTAATAAAGCTGGAAGCCACACAAATTCGTAATGTCTTAATGTAACCCAGACACCTCCTGGGTGTGGTGTTCCGTCCCATCTAGTGACACTGAGGCCACTTAGAGAGAGATTAATGAGTCTGCTCTAGGGCCTTTCGGGCTTTTAGTTCATGCAGTAGAGGCTCATGCATTTAGCTCCGCAGGTCTCAGGTTCGATTCTACCCGCCGACGACCAGGTTCTGTTAATATTACATTAACACAACCCGAAACCTCAGCCTAACTCACGAGTTTGATTTTCTTTTGTTTTCTTTGTCACCTCCTAGAGTTTGGAAGGCAGCATCATCAAAGCCGCTGACTACTTAGCCCAAAAGTACCAGTCTCTAGCCAGACCTTACACTGTGGCTCTTGCATCCTATGCCTTAGCGATGGTGGGGAAACTGAACACCGAGAAGGCACTCATGAAAATTTCGAAAGGTAAATCAGGGCATCTTATCAACTCCTGGAAAGATATGGCCAAGTCAGGATGGGGTTCAGGGAAGAGAAGCAAAGGAGGTTGGAGAGGGACTAATTTATGAGGAATGAATAACAGGCATAGATTTGTTCCTTTTGACCAGATTTGAGATTGATCAGGTTGGGTGTAAATACAGAGTAACTCTCCTGGGTTGAGTGGACTTACTCCAGATTTATACTTGTGTGTCTGAGATCTGGATGTGGCAGAAACATATGGTATTACTTGACCTCAGGAGGAATCTGAGAGCCCTGTATATATATATATATATATATATATATATATATATATATAAAGGATGTAAACCCCAAAGAGAAAGAGAGAGAAAAGGGTGGGTCAAGAGGATGTAACTGAGCAAAGGGGAATTTCAGAGGATATAGAATAATATTACCCGCAAGGAAAATTGAGTTTGCCCCATTGTTTGGGAAAGTTAAAACAGGGCAGGACAAAGCTGTTGTCTCTATATATCAATGTTATGTTGAAAGGTGCCAGGTGGGTCTTTGATCCCAAAACATTCACAGACCTTGGTGCCACAGGGCGCAGACTCACCTGGCAGCGCCTCCTGCTGGTCCTCTTGGCGAATGAGCATCCAGCCTCTGGAGCGCCCTCTTCAGGCCGGTGTCTTGCCGCCCCTGGCCCCCGTGTCCCTCCCGGATCCCGGTGCCCTTGTCTTGGGTGCTGCCCCCTGGCAGTACCCCCACAGTTCTGGGTCTCCCCCTCCCAGGGGAACCCCCACCCACTATCCCCAGCTTGCCTAAGTCTTAGGCTACTGCCAGTCACCAACTAGCCTCCGCTCCCTGGGGCAGACTGCAGTATAAGCCAGTCATCACAGGCAACGGGGTTTGGACCTGCTGCCTCTGCCTACCCGTGGCTGCCCCTGCAACCCCCTTACCTAATAGGCCTTCCCAGGCCTGCAGCCTGGGGCTTTCCTAGGCCCAAGCTCCCCGGCTCCCTTGGCCTTCCCCAGCCCTGCTCCCACTCTAGGTACTTTCTCAGCCCTTGCAGCCAGGTCCCCCACCCTCCAAGCTGCAGAGAATCTCTCCTGGATCTTCTGGCTCAAAGCCTTTATAGAGCCAGCTGGGCCCTGATTGGGGCATGGGCCCCAGCTGCCTCCACTTCCCCCAATCAGCCAGGGTTTTACTTCCTTCCCCAGCCCCAGCCCCCTGCAGGACGTTTCCAACCCTTCAGGGCTGGAGTGATTGCTCACCCTGCTGCACTTGGCCATGTCTACAGTACAGGGACTATAGTAACACAGTTATGGTGCTGTGGCTATGCTGGTTATCACTCCATGTTGTGGACGCAGACTGCACCAATGGAAGGGGTTTTCCATCTCTGTAGGAACTCCACCACCATGATCAACGATTGCGAGCTCAATGGAAATATTTTGCCATTGACTTAGCTGTGTCTACACTAGGGGCTAGTTTGGCATAGCTATAGCGCTCCGGAAGGGTGTGTGTGTGTAGATTTTTCACATGCCCTGAGTGACTCAGCTATGACGACCTAAGTTTTAAGTGTAGACCAGGCCCTTGTTCAAATTAATGGGTGTGCCAGGCACTCTTTCAGACTCAGCGGAATGGGAGCAATCAAGACTCTTTCTGTAGTAGACACCGCTAAAAACAATGTAGCACAGCAAGGTCAAGAGCTAAGCCATGTGGGCTGAGGGGTTTCCCTGATTACAAATGCAGGGGCTAGTATGTTGGTTTTGCACCCTGTACGTTAGAAGCAGAAACAGGCTGAAAGCCTGGAGAAGTATTATGAAACAAGCAGAGAGACATTGCTTGTTGGGCCTAGAACTCACTTCAGAGGCGGACTTGGGGATTTCTCAGCGAGGAGGTTGCCGCTGTTGGTTTCTCTTATGCTCTCTTATTTCTCTCTCTGCATTTTCTTAAGCAATCAGGTTTAAAGCAGAGAAGGTATCTGAGGCCTATGATCAATTCCTCATTGTAATTGAAACAATCCTCTAAGACCCCAAATATTGGGTAGCTGCTCAGCTCGAAAGGGGCAACAATCGGTTTGACTTACCAATCATCCGTGCAGAAAGTTGGGGAAGGAGTCAGGCGATGGTATGGCCCAGTCAGATCTGCTCAGAATGAGTGGATGTCCTGGGGAAGAGTCCTTTAGCTCGCCTTCTTTGCTGCTGCCTAGAGGGAAATCGCTGGGAAGAGCGGAACGCCCGCACCTTCAACATTGAGGGCACCTCGTACGCCTTGCTGGCCTTGCTGAAAATGAAGAAGTATGAGTTGACCAGTCCCATAGTCAAATGGCTGAGAGAGCAGAACTACTACGGAGGGGGATATGGATCTACCCAAGTGAGTATTATCCTTATAGTCCAGGGTATCCTTCCAAGACTGTGTTTTGTGGGAAGGTCTCCCCTCGGAAAAGATGGGATTCCGATCACTTGAGTCATTGTAGAAAGCCCTGGAGAATGACCAGTAGAGAACAATCCTGCATTGCCTAGGAGATGGGCAACGTGACCTATCAGGTCGTTGCCATTGTTAACCTAAGGCAGAGACCAGCATAGGAGCATGACTGAATCTTCTCACTTGAGGCTCCATCCTGCCAAGGTGATGGGTGCAAGCATGCTTCACTTTAAGACAGCGAGTTGTCCCCGGGGAGTCAATGGGCCTTCTCTTCTCATGGGCAGAATCGCATGGGCATCTGGACTCATTCTAGCATTTGTTTGGTTTTTGGCCGTTGGTCTGGAGACAGGGTACCAGGCGTGTAGGACCAATGGCCTGAGTCCATATGACAAAGCCAGGGTGGATCATGACTAATCTGAATCGATTTGGGTTTAATCCATCTCTAAGTAGAACTGTAAGATTATGGTTTTTGGATTCTTTTTTTTAAACTGTGCTTACACAAGCCACTGGAGAGGATAAAAACCCTGCTGCTAGTGACAGCTAAATAAAGATGGATTGTCCTCAGATATCACTCCCTTCCCTGGAGTATGGGGGCCCCTAGGAACTATAGGGTCTGTCTGTGTCCAGCAGCCTCAGTAGAGAAGCCCCTTTACATTCCTTGCTACTGAGTCTTGTCTTTTCTCTACCTAAAAGGATGCTACAAGCTCTGCTGGGAGTGGTCTGTATTTTTGGAGTCACGGGCAGTGTGCTCTATCCCTAACGCTGTGCTGTGTGTGCCATAGATGTCTCTATATGTGTAACCCACACACCTCTTGGGTGTGGTGTTCTGTCCCCTCCAGTGGCACCGAGACCACTTAGAGAGAGAGATTAATGTGTCTTCTACAGCCTTAGTTAAGGGCCACATGGCTTTAGCTCATGCAGTAGAGGCTCATGCATTTAGCAAGAGGTTCCACGTTTGAGTCCCTGACAAGCCCCCACGTGTAATACCGATAGACCCCGGTCGTCGGCGGGCGGGATCGAACTTGGGATCTCTGGAGCTAAATGCATGAGCCTCTCCTACATGAGCTAAAAGCCACATGGGCCTTAGCTAAGGCAGTAGCACACTCATTAATCTCTCGCTAAGTGGTCTCGGTGCCACCAGGAGGTGTGTGGGTTACATACACATAGAAGGAGCCACTATCTTGTTGTGCTCTGTCCAGGTGACAATTGGCCCCTGTTAATAGCTAGGGGAGATGGGAAACTAATTGACCATGCAGGATTTACTTATTGACCATAGGTTCTATTCCTGACTTGGCCACATGCTTCCTGGGTGACCCTGGGAGAGCTACTTCCCTGCCCTGTGCCTCCGTTTCCCCATCTGTAAAATGGGGTTAAAGATATTGTACTGTTTTGTAAAGTGCTTGGAGATCTACTGATGAAACACACTACAGAGGAGCCAGGTAATATTATTATATAACCCTTTGCCTGCGTGACGCCCAGTGGAACCCTGGTGTTTTCTTTCATTGTATTTTTGGTTCCTCTTCATTAAAAAGTCTCTTTAGAAGCTGTCAGATGTCCAGCACAATAGGACAATAAGGTGTAACCCTCTTGTCTTCCTCCTGGTGTTCTAGGCTACCATCATGGTGTTCCAGGCTCTTGCGCAGTACCAGATAGACATTCCGCAGCACAAAGACCTGAATTTGGACGTTTCTATTCTCCTGCCACGCCGTGCTAGTCCGATAAAGTACAGAATCTTACATCAGAATGCTCTGGTGGCCAGAACAGCAGAGGTATCGTGCTTCTCTGTGTGATTAGTAGAGACCACTGATCATAGCGAAAGGGGATTTGACTAGAATCTCCTATCCAAACCCTTTTGGGAGTGGGAGGAGGATTCAGATTCCTGGCACCAGCTCCAAATGCATCCACACTTTTGACTCAGATTTTTAAGACCAGAAGGGACCATTATGATCATCTCGTCTGACCTTCAGCAGGTCACAGGCCGGAGAACCTCACTTACTAATTTCTGCATCAAGCCCATAACTTCTAGCTGAGCTGTGAGATGTCTCTTAGATAGATATCCAGCCTTGACTGAAAGACTTCAAGTGATGGAGAATCCACCACATCCCGTCAGGCTCTAGGGTCTAGGCAGTCAGGCCTGGTGGTTGGAGCTGGCTGTAGAGTTGGGACTGGGCCAAGGGCAATGCTGAAATCAGGGTCTAGGGACAGGCCGTGGGTCAGAATCCACAGACAAGCTAAGTCAGGATTGAAGTCAGAGTCCGGATGCAGGCCAACGGTCAAAGCCAGGTTGGAGTCAGTCCGAGGGCCTGGGGGGGTCAGGAGGTGGATGCAGGCTGGAGCGGGTCTGTAACAGGGCTGGAATAAGGTCCGAGCAGGGCACAGATGAGGCTGAAGTGGGCTGGAACAAGGCTCGGGCATGGCTGGGGCAAAACAGGAACTGGATCAAGGGCAGGCCAGAAGCCTGGGACATCTGTAACACTGCAAGGCCGGAGGAAGGTCCCTGGCCGACTAGTGGTGTTGTGCAGAGTAACTCGCAGCTCTGATGGGGACAGTAAAATACTTGTGTCTGGGGATTATCTGGCCCAGGGCCTGACCAGGGATTGTCACTGCAGGCTCTGTTGGATGGGTGAGTCACCGCAGCTGAGTGAGCAGCCCTGGGCTGGCTGGGGTTTGCCTCACACATCCCGAAGTAAATTGTTCCAGGGTTAGTGACCTGGACTGTGTGGTTTTGAGCTGAATCCAGAAGTAGGAGGGGATGGGTTGCTTTAGGCTTGGCTCTGGAGAAGCAATACATCTGGAGATCAAAAAGTTACTGCCTGGTAAGTAACCTTTTTTCTCCTTCATGCTAATGCCTCTGCAGAGTCCCCCCAGCCCCTCTGGGCCAGTGGCTGTCAATCTTACCACCTTCATTTTCTTCATTAGCTTCATTTGCCCTGTCTTTAAATCATCATAATAATAATGAACTACAAAAGAAAATTAACCTTGGATCAACTTTACAGACCAAATGGAATGAAGACTTCACTGTGAAGGCAGAAGGAACTGGACAAGGGACCTTAACCGTAACGACGATTTATAACGCAAGACTACGGGAGGATGAATCTCAGTGTAAGAAGTTTGACCTGAGAGTATCAGTCGAAGAAGCCCGGGGTGGTAAGTAACCGCCCGTCTTTTCTCTTCTGAAGCTTGCTGTCAATCCTCAGATCTGGACAAATTTGGCTCAGTTACACCAGTTTAACTCCACGGACAGCAGCGGGTTTACACCAACCAACCACCATCTCTGCAATCACATTCTTAACTTTGGAAAGTATTTTTGTGAAGCTCCTTCAAACTCTCCCAGTTCCCAAGTCCTACAAAATTATACCCATAGGGCAGGCACTAAATTATTACAGCTACCACATGTCCTAGGGTTGCAGCTAATGCAGGGTCATTCCAGATAAGGGAGCAGATGCTGCCTTCTCTCATCATGGTGCTTGTTAGCAGCAGAGTTGGAGCATCGGATGTGGATGGGAACACAGGCTAGCTACTCTGGGTATTGTCTCCCTCTGAAGTAGAGATGAGCCCATGGCAGGGAGTCTGGTTAGAGTCCCAGACTTCCAGTGAACACATTTCCAGATAGCATGGGGGTGAAATCAGCATGGGACAGAAGGCAGGATCTTCAGCACCCAAAACACAAGCCTCTGCGGCTTGGTCTAAAGGAGCAATTTCCTTGAGCTGGGAGTAGCTGATCGTTAGAGTTGCTAGGGCTGGCCAGTAGAGGGAGCCATGACCACACATTAGGCCAGCATATGATAGAGGGATCCAGGATTTTGGCTCCTCTTGTTACAGAAACAGGAGCCAGCAGTACATTGTTCTGAACTTTCCCACCTGTCCAAGTTCACACCCACGGGTTCTCTCTGTTTCGGTCTCCTCTTTCTGCTAACTCTAGACCATATTTTGTTTGTGCCACCCAGCTGGGAGAGGCTTTTTAGTTTGCATTCCAGGGATGGGAAGAGTTATTTATGGATTGCTGGAGGGGAGGTTTATTGAGGGATTTTTCACACCTACTGTAGGACTTGTTTGATTACTAAGCCCTGTTAGTGCAGCTAAAAAACAAAAGAGGGTTATTCTGGCATGAAATTTACACTGAGATATTAATTTCTTTTCTCTTCTGCAATGTTTCTAGTTAAGAAGCCGGAAGGAGCAATGCGTTCAGTCTATATTAAAATCTGCATCAGGTGAGAACAATGCCCTTTAACGATAGATGATAAATAGATGGATAGATGCAGTGGGTAGATGGACAAATGCAGGGGGTAGCTGGAAAATCCTGGGATAAGAATTTTTCTATGGAATTGCCAAAAAAGTTATGATAAAGCAACTGGAGCTGGTGGAGTGATAGCAAAATCAATGTTCAAGTGATGAATTCTGATCAAAAGCATATTTTCTCTTCCCCTCGTTAGGTTCCTCGGTGTGGTTAATGCCACAATGTCCATCATCGATGTTTCCATGCTCACTGGCTTCTCACCAGACATGGAGGATCTTAAGAGAGTACGTCTGTATAATCTGAGAACAGGGAACGTAATAAACAATGCAGTGGTCTGGCTGGGGCTTTCAGATAAAAAATCCAAGGCACCAGGTGAATAGTCAGGCTCCAGGGTTAAACCTGGAGGGAGACCAGATACTCTAAGGATTGGTAACAGCTTTAGCAACCAGTTCTCTCCATCTTGAGGAGGGAATGTCATCTCCCTCGGGCAGTTTTTGGGGGCCTTTTTGGGACTCAGCTCAGTTTCCTTGGGGATGGGTGTTCACATCTCTGTAACCAGAACCACAATTGGTGGGCCCTTTGTTGGCATTCATAGAGGAGATGACAGGGGATGAATAGGCTATGAGCCTAACGTCCAAATTCACACACACAGTCAGGGACCAGGGCAAGTTTTGCAAGTTGTGCCAGCTGCTTTGAAAATCTGGCAATACAAATCTAGGTCAGTTCAGTCCTGCTTTATTGGATAGCAGATTGAGGGTCTGCTGTCATTTGACTGTGCATGCCAGAGCAGACTGCATTTGATACAGTCTCTTGTACAGTGGGGCCAGAATTTAAAAAAATGGCTTCCCTTTAGACCCTCTGACCTACACGGTGCGGAGTTATTTGGGCCGGGAGAACCGTGGATATAGAAAAAGAGGCTGCACAAAAAAGCCAGGCCCCGAAGGAGTCACTGCGGTGAATTGCTGCCCTGGTATAAAATGAGGGTGGATTATTAGGCAAACAAACCCAGGGATGTTTCCAGCATTGGTGTTCTCCTCCTGCAGCGGCATAAAATCAGCCAGAATGCCAAACCAGAACCATAGTGTGCCCAGAGTTGCTGCTTGGCTTGTACTGAGCATGCTCAGTAACAACTACTGGCACTGCTGCCCTCAGTGGCACAGGAGCCCCGGCACCTCTGGGCTTGCTGCGTCAGTATGAAAGTAAAAAATAAATGAATAAATTGCTTGAGCCCCGGCACCTCTTTCATTACAAATGTAAGCACTGTGCATACGTACACTGTGGTCACCGAACCTGGGACCTTTATCATGGAAAGCTCAACTTTTTCAGCGATAGTACCAGCTCCGTTAGCTGTGGATAGAGTTGCCAACTTTCTAATCACACAAAACCGAAGACCCTTGCCCCGCCCCGTCCCTGAGGCCCCCCCCCCCCCGGCCTCGTCCTTTCTCCAACATCTGGCCCTCTGCTCACTCCATCCCCCCTCCCTCTGTCCCTCACTCTCCCACACCCTCACTCACTTTCACCAGGCTGGGGCAGGTGGTTGTGGTACAGGAGGGGGCAAGAGCTCTTGCTGGGAATGTGGGTTCTAGGGTGGGGCCGGGGATGAGGGTTTTGAGGTGCAGGAGTCGGTCCGGGCTGGGGCCAAGGGGTTTGGAGTGTGGGAGTGGGCTCAGGGCTGGGGCAAGGGGTTGGGGTGCACGAGGAGGTTCATGGTGCGGGCTCCAGCCAGGCAGCACTTACCTCAGGCAGCTCCTGGAAGCAGTGACATGTCCCTCCAGCTCCTAGGCAGAGGGGCCAGGGGGCTCTGTGCACTGCCCGCACCCGCAGGCACCGCCCCTGCAGCTCCCATTGGCCGCGGTTCCTGGCCAATGGGAGCTGCAGAGCTGGCGCTCAGGGCGAGGTTAGTGCACTGAGCCCTTGTGGCCGCTCCTGCGCCTAAGAGTTGAACATGCCGGCCGCTTCCGGGAGCTGTGCGGAGCCAGGACAGACAGGAAGCCTGCCTTAGCCCCATTGTGCTGCTGACCAGAGCTGCCAGGGTCCCTTTTCGACCAGGTGTTCTGCCTGAAAACCAGATGCCTGACAACCCTAGCTGTTGAGTAAGTAGCAGGCTAGTATCTTCCATGCAGATCCTATCATGGGAGACGTAATCACAAGCATGACACCACTGAGTCACGTAGTGAGATGATGGATTTTTTTCACCCAGCTGCAGGACTTTCACGGAGACGGTGCCTTACCCACAATGCCTCTTGCTTTTCCTTCTTCACATTTAGCTTTCCCAAGGGGTCGACAGATACATTTCCAAGTTTGAAATCGACAAAGCCCCATCCGACAGAGGCACCCTCATGATCTACCTGGACAAGGTAAAGACTCGACAAGGGGCTTCTCTGATCCTGTGTTCATTTCATGGGCCCCTGCTGAGCCAAACTGCATTCCCAGATACACCCTGGCATACCCGCAGACGTCAGCAAGTTGACAAACTGCAACCCCATTGACTCACTGGCCCAGATTCAGGCTTTGCACTAGGAACAACTGAATGGGCCAGATCCTCAGCTGGTGTATGTGGATGTAGGTCCATTGACTTCAGTGGGACATACAGCATCTGACATTAAGGCTGAATTTGCTTCTCTGTTCCATTCACTTCTTCTTTCCTTGCTCCTTTCACTTCTCTAGTTCTTCTTTCCTCCACCTGCCTCACTTTCTCTTTGCCCTCTTCTTTCCCCAACATCTCCCTTTCTTTTATTCTTTTTCATTCTCTCTTTTCCATCCAGCCACCCTTCGGCCTAAGCAATCCTGTTATTTCCCCCCCACCCAGGTTTCGCACAGAGAGGATGAATGCCTGCAGTTTAAAGCTCACCAGTTTTTTGAAGTTGGTCTCATTCAGCCGGCATCCGTCACAGTCTATGACTATTACACCATAGGTAACAGATCGCAGCTCTCCTCACCACTAAAGGCACCATGGCTTCAAATTCTGCTCTGGGTTACATTGGTGTCATTACTTCTTGCAGTCTTTTGCTGAAAGACTTGGTTATCATTATCCCCGTGTAACAGAGGGGATGCACTGAGATGTTAAGAGATTTGCCCTCAGGTAAGCCCTAGACAGCTCGTAGCACAGCTGGGAGCAGATTGCCAGTTCAGAGCTCTAAGTACAGCTTCCGCACACACAGTCCCCTCCCACCACTGGAAATAGAACCCAGGCGTCCTGAATCCCAATCTCCTGCTCTACACTAGCTCACACTCCCGTCTCTACTTTCCCAGATTACTGTCAGGAGTCTGATTTGTCGTGCATGCCCCAAGTTTCACCTCACTTAAAAATGACTTGCCTACAAAATCAGACATAAAAATACAAAAGTGTCCCAGCCACACTAGTACTGACAAATTGCTGACTTTCTCATTTTTTACCATATAATCAATATAAATCAATTGGAATAGAGATATTGGACTTACATTTCAGTGTGAGACCTGAGCCTGTTTTCGCTTGTGAGCCTTGTCATTCGGCGGCTGGAGAGCGGCAGCTGCTGGCCAGGTTCCCAGCTCTCAAGGCAGCGCCACCGCCAGCAGCAGCGCAGAAGTTAGGGTGGCATGATCTGATATTGCTACCCTTACTTGTGCGCTGCCCTTCCGTGCCGAGCGGCCAGAGAGCGGCGGCTGCTGGCCGGGGAGTTCATGTTCTTTGTGGTGAATGAGGACTATTTTTTCAATCCTGCTCCCACCCCGCCCCACAATCTCTACTCCCACTCCCACCCGCTCCTGCATTGTTTGCTGAATTTTTATCCCGCTCCCGCTATTACAGCAGCGGGACCTGTGGGATCCCAGTCCTGCTGCAGGGCTCTAGAGCCTGTTGTAAAACTAGGCAAATATCTAGATAAGTTAACATACCCCCTGGGGTACTGCTAGGGTATGTGTCGCCCTGGTTGAGAACTCCTGGATTAGAACTCAGAGGTTTCAGACTCATAGACTTTAAGGCCAGACGGGACCATCCTGATCATCTAGTCTAACTTCCTGCCCACCTCCCAGTTCTTCCTGTTCTAACATTACCTCAAGCTGGAAATATATGGTCACACTCATCACCTTAACACACCCATGCAAAGGTAGGCAAAATAATAAGGGGAACCTCTGACTACAGGCAATAATGATCCTACTGGCCCTCTCCCCCCATTTTACCTCCAGAGGTGAATTTGCTGCTAGCGTGATTAAGAGGGTGTCTCCAACAAGCACCAGCCCATCATTTCAAGTTGATGATTTCCTATAGCTAAGAAAGTCGTTCCCACAGACTGCTGCTCCCTTCCCCAGGGTCACCCAGTGGGACTTCTGCTTGAGTAAGGGCTTCAGGGTTGTCTCCCAGGTGCTGTAAATCATGGCCGTTGTTCTGCGGGAGGGGTAGTAATCCGTGTCTCTGATCTTTCTCTAGATGACCGGTGCACCAAGTTCTACCACCCGTCTAAGCAGAGCGGGCTCTTCAATAAGCTCTGTCACGGGGAAGTCTGCCGGTGTGCAGAAGGTAAGGAGAGTCCTGTCTCTGCTTACATCTCTGGTGCGGGCTCCCCTGTCAGCTTTACCAGCAAACATGCAGTCCCAGGGCCCCCCAGCATCAGCCCCCTCAGTCGCTCATCAGGGCTTCTCCTTCCTTATGGGCTCTGGATGATTCTCACATGTGATACAGGCTCACGGCAGCCACAGGCAGGATGGTCCCTGGGTCTGTCCCCCAGCCTGGAGCTCTGACTCTTGGCCAGCTGTGTCCCTGCTACAGCACCACCACATACAGGAATGGTGGGACCAGGGTCGGGATGAGGGCGCCCTCAGTGGAAATATGTGGGGGACGCACCCCCACATAAAGTCATGCACGCCTGGGGAAGGCAGGCAAGAGAGGAACCAGAAGGGATTGCAGGGCCTGGGATTGGGCCAGGGAGCGGAACCCAGAGGGGCTGGAATGGGCCTTGGAGGAGGTAGGAATCCCCGGGACCCACCTTCCCAGCCTGAAACCTGCCCCTCACCACGCAGAGTCTCAATATCTTTCTTCACTCCGTCTCCTATCCCTCCTCTCCTGCATTCGCAAAGGGTTTCCACCCTCCCTGACCACCTACCCTCACTTGTGGTCCCTCCCTCCCTTCTCCAATGGCAACCCCACCTGCCAATCACATGGAGAGCTGGCAGCAGGACACAGAAGCAGAATTTCTCTTGTCATCTGGATGACCAGGAGGGAGCGGGTATTGGAGAAGTCAGTTCCTCCTCTCTGCCCATCAGGGCCCTGGGGGCTGGGCTAAGCCAGCTGATCCATGGAGTGGGGCTGCACACATTGAAGCAGGGCAGTCTGGGATGCAGGAGTTGCTGGGTTTCCAGCCATTCCGATGGGGATGCTCCTCCCTGGTTATGAAACTTCCGTGGAAACATACCAGCTGTTTCAATGGTTGGAATCTGGCCTGGGAGGTAGTGACATGAAGTCAGGCACTTCTTTAAAATATCTGGGTCCTCTCATTCCAGGATGCCCACAGCTGGCACCCCTCAGCCCCCTGCTGTCAGTTTCAGCACAGAGGCCAAGTATTGGATGAGCCATGAAGGCTCCACTCCCCGCTGACTCTTAGGAAGGGATCCTCTAGAAGAGGGTGGAGACCCATTGGTGGGGCCCTTGTTCAGTGGGGAACTTACTGTAGCCCTGTTGTCTGCCAGGCATACAGAGAGGTATTCAGTCTCCAGATCTGTCCTTCCCATCACCTTTGATTCCCCATCTGCAGCTCCACTAAATCCCGAGACAAGGCTCCTCCTGGCACTGACCCAGGTAGATATCCACCAGTGCAGAGAGGGAAGATAGCTGTGATTGCCAGGCCTATTTATGGACCTTGGTTATTTCATATATCCAGACAGAGTTCCTCTGGGCAACATCTACTGATTCCTTTGCAGAGCTGTCTGAGTCTGTCGGCTCAGGATCGCCTCATTTAGACCCTGCAACCTACCTCTCCATCCCTTGTTTTTTCTTTTACTGTGCCCCACAACACAGGTGCTGACTTTTATTTTTCCTGGTGGGTGCTCCACCCCCACTCTTCCCCTTCCCCTGAGACCCCACCCTAGCTCTGCCACCCTGTCCCCGCTCTGCCCCTTCCCCCAAGACCCCCTGCCCGCTGTTCTCTGCCGAATGCCTCCCGCCAGCCGCCAAACAGCTGATCTGCAGCCCCGCCAACTGGCTGTGGCTGATGGGTGCTGAACACCTGCTATTTTTGTTCCATGAGTGCTTGAGCCCCGGAGCACCCACGGCGTTGGCGCCTATGCCCCATAACGTGATGGGTGGTTGGCTTCATGGCCACTCCCTTGTCGGAGGAGGTGGGCCTGTCACTGTCTAGACTAGCATGGCTCACCCAGGATTCAAATAGGTGGGCACCTGTGGGTCACTAATAGCAGAGCTGAAACTATGGTCTCCCTTGGTGATTCTCTACCCCATCCTCCTTCCCCATAGAAAACTGCTTCATGCAGCAGAAGATAGAGGGTCCCATCACCCTGAACAAACGAATGGAGGAAGCCTGCGAACCTGGAGTGGATTATGGTAAATCTGTGATTTGGATCTGCTGAGTCTTTTTCCATGAGGAGAGCGCAGAGACAGGGTTCGGAATTCGATTTGGATTGTAAAGTTTGCCCTTGAGGTTGAATCAGGGGTAAGGTCAGAAGGCAGAAACCTGGTAAGATTTTGGGGCCTTAAACTCCCAGAAATGAACAAGATCAGATGACTGTTTAAGATTCAATCTAACCCTAAGTATTTATCTGCCCCCCACTTCCCTAGTATCTGAGCACTTCACGATCTTTAACGTGTTCATCCTCACAACCTCCTGTGAGGCAGGGCAGTGCTATTATCCCCATTGTACAAAAGGGGAAACTGAGGCACGGAGCGACTAAGTGACTTGCCCAAGATCACACAGCAAGTCTGTGGTGGAGCAGAGAAATGAACCCCGGTCTCCAGCTATCGCCCACACCATGGGACCACCTTTCTCACAGCCAGTTTGGGGAGTCAGTTACACACTGAATTCTTGACAGAAAAGTACTGCAGACCTTCAACTGGTGTTTTGCATGTCTTCCTTTTTTAAAAGTGTATAAAACCAAGCTTGTTAGAACTGAAGAAGTGGGCGGTTCTGACTACTACATCATGGAAATTTTGGAAATCATTAAAGCAGGTAAGAGCTCCCCTTCTAA
Organism: Chelonia mydas; assembly: GCF_015237465.2. Lineage (NCBI taxonomy): Eukaryota > Metazoa > Chordata > Testudines > Cheloniidae > Chelonia > Chelonia mydas. The sequence continues at coordinate 14,573,013 of NC_051260.2, forward strand.
AATCAGGGTGCAATTTCTTTGAATGGCCTTTGGGATAAAGGCCTGCATAAGAGCTGTTTCAGAGTAGCAGCTGTGTTAGTCTGTATTTGCAGAAAGAAAAGGAGTACTAGTGGCACCTTAGAGACTAACCAATTTATAAGATCTATTTCTCTTCTCCAGAGGAAGTGCTAAAGCAAGGCTAATCTAGTCTCATGCTCCAGGGCATTAACCTATAGCCACATAGGGACAAGAAAGAATTTGCTCAACCCACCGAGGCAGCCATGCCATGAAAAGGCAAACAAAATAACAGGGGGGGAACCTCTCACTGTGTTCAGCCTGGCGCAACTGGCCAGTCTCATTATGGGCTTTTTCAACCTTCCTCTGAAGCAACTGGCATTGGCCATTGTGGGAGTCAAGACCCCAGACTTGGTGGCCCTAGGGGAGGTGGAGTCTCTCTTCCTCAATGCTGACTTTTATAAATCGATATAAAGACAAAGTAAGCAGGGATCTAACTGACCTCAAAGCAGCTTCACTCACTGGGAGCTGATATGACTGTTCTAATTATTTGTATTACCTGAGATTAGGGGCCCTTGTGCTAAGCACTGGACATACCCAGATACAACCCCTGCCTTGACGAGGTTACAGTCTAAATCGACACTGGGTGGATTTATTAGCCCCATTTCACAGGTGGGGAATTGAGTCACAGGGAGATCGAGTGACTTGTTCAAGGTCACACAAGGAGTCCGTGACAGAAACAGGAGCTGAGGCCTGAACTCTTCAGGCCAGCCCGGTGCCGCAACCACAAGACGGTCCTTCCTGTCTCTAATGACTGCTGGAGCTTCAGTGATTGGTTATCACAGCAGTCGCACTGGGGCTGAATTTGTACTGAAATCTCAAGAGAACGCCTAGGAGTCACCTCTCCTCTGTTCCTTTCGTCTTCATCCCTCTCCACCCCATACTATCTCCTCGTCACTCTGCTCTCACTCTGCTCTTATGTATGAGATCTTTTTTCACCCTCCCTTGCCCCCCCCCAGGGACTGATGAAAATCCACAAGGAAAAACCCGCCCATTCATCAGCCACATAAAATGCAGGGAGTCTCTGAGGCTGGAGCGTAACAAAGACTACTTGATCTGGGGACTCAGCACCGACTTGTGGCCCAGGAAAGCTGAGTAAGTAGCCTCCTGTGGTTACCCTGCGTTAGTCACTTTCAAGCTGACATGCCCTTAATTAATTACCCTATCAATTTTAGGTACCTATCAGGCCACCATTACTGTACTTTCTGAGAGCCTCACAATATTGAATGTATTTATTCTCACTATGGGAGGCAGGGCAGCGTTATTACCCTCATTTAATGGATGGGTAAACTGAGGCACCTAAGGACCTGGACAGCCTAAGGTCCAGGTCCTCAAAGTTATTGAGGCACCTAACTCCCACTGACTGGCCTTAAATGACCTCTCCAAAGTACCAAAAGGAAGTTTCTGGAGTTGCTGGGAATTTAATCCAGGTTCGCCTCGTAGTCTAACCCTGGACCACCATTCCTCGCAGGGGCTACCCAACTATTTCACCAGCACAAATCACATTCACAGTGCAATTTCAAGGTCCCGGCATCCAGCCACAGTTGTTCCCAAATCACTTACGTTTAAACTTGGTGGAAATATATTTAATTAGGGTAGAAACTGCACCTAACAATGAGCTTCACCAACAAAGATGCAGCTCACAGAGGCTAAAAGTTCCATCCTCATGCTATATATATGGAGCATTGCATGCTGGGATCTGTAGTCTCTCTGTAGTCTGAGTGTAAGCTGGCTGTTTGGGGAGGCTGGGCCCCAGCCCCGCCCATTCTCCACCCATCCCTCCCGCTGGAGTCCCAAGCCCACCACCGCGGCTGCCAGCCCCTCTGCCCCAGACCTGGGCTGCTCCAGCCAGCCAGCCTGAGCGCCCACAGCCCTGAAGTGTTGGGCACCATGGCCCCAGTACCCCCTGCCCAGGAGCGCCATGTGCTGCGGCCCCTGTGCCCCCAGCCCCAGAGCGCCATACACTGCGGCCCCCGTGCCTCAAGCACCACCAGCCCTGGAGCGCCAGGGAGCCCCGGTGCTGCGGGGCCCCTGCACTGGGGGCACCCATCCGGCTCAAGTCCCAAGCCACAGGCCAGCCCGCACTTGCCTCAGCCTCAGCCCCCTTGGGGAAGAGGAGCAGCCTGCATGGGCTGTGGCCAGGGGGAAGCAATGGGAAGCAGGAGGGGGCTCAGGGCTCAGGGCCACGCCTGGCTGTTTGGAGAGACTCAGCCTCCCCTGGCCCGCCATATGCGCTACCTATGCCCTTAGGCAAACCTGGCTGCCCTTGAGGAACTTAGCAAACAAATTGGACACATTCTGTGCTTCACTGCTCACCCTTCCGCCTGTCCGTCCCAGGCTATCCTACATCATTGGCAAGGACACCTGGATCGAGAAGTGGCCCAATGAGGATGAATGCCAGGAGCCGGATTTCCAGAATGTCTGCCAGGAATTCCTTGAGTTCTCTGAAGCCATGACCATGTTTGGCTGCCCAACCTAAACTTGGACCTAGCTTTCCCAGCGGTCCCAATGGGACAGTGTGAGCTGAGACGGAGCATTACACTCAGGTGGAGACATCTCCACTCAGAGTCCCAATGCTGCTGACTCTCGCCACTAGCCCTGTCCTCTTGGGGGTTTCGCTCTTCTCTTCTTGTTGTTTCTATATATATAAACGGCTGATTTCTTACCCTGGTCTGCTGTGTGACTTTTTAACAATCTTTACATAGTCTGCAAAATAGCTTTATAAGTAACCAGCTACTAGGATCATGGGTGCATGAGGAAGACCTTAAATTAGATTAGGATGGACAAGCATGAATGGGTGGTTAGATACGCATGGATGGATATTTGGGAGGGAGTCTTCTCTACCTCTGTGTGCCTAGGGTGACCACACAACACGTTTTGGCTGGGACAGTCCCTTTTTTCAGCCCTGTCCCGGCTGGCACCATGGAGGTACACAGACGCTCTCCACCAAAATCCACAGCGCCACCAGATGCTGCTGCCGAACAGAATTCTGAGGAGGCGGAAGTAATCTTAGATCAGGAGGCAGCTCCTGCTACCTGTAACTCCTTCTCGCCGGAGGAGAATGTTATGCCCCCTCCACCCACTCCTGGGGAAGATCTCAGGAACTTCCAGGATCTCTTCAAACAAAATGCGGACATGCTCCAGATAACCTTAGAGGAAGTCTCTCTTGGACATACCCCACACGTTCACCTCCTCCCAGATTGCCCTCCCGATTAACTCAGCACTCACGGAATCTGCCAAGAACATATGGCTGACACCCACTACCATCCATGCTTTAACCCACGGGTTGAGAACTACTGTGTTAAAGGCTCATTAGAACAGTGGCCCCGAACTGTGGGACAAGCCCCCCTCGGGGTGTGTGGAGGAACGTTCGGTGGAGGTGCGTGTGGCAGACCCCAGGCCGGCCCCCACCTGGGGCCAAGAAGGAGCACCACCCAGCCCCACTCTGCCCCCACACCAGCTCCGCCCCCATCTGCAGCTCCACTCAGTAGTGGGTGCTTCTTGCAGTCAGCGCTGAACCCACTGTCCCAGCATGGTTCTAGGAAGCAGCGGAGGTGACTCAGAAGCGGGTGTTCTCCTCGAGGGGGCGCTGTGCTGCTCAGGATGCCAGGTTTTAGCAAGAAGGCTGAAATCGGAGGGCCTGGCCATGTTCTATTATTTACAGATACCGTGCCACTTTGACAAGAATCCGGACGTTTGCTCCAGTGTCCACTTTGGTACGATTTTATCTCCCTAATTTCCCCCTGCAGTTGCTTTTGCATATGGAATTCGTCTTCACTTCCTGTCCTAAACAGCTGTGTTTACGGTTGGTAAAAAACTGCCAGACTTCCTTCCCAGAGGTATCCACAGGGATTTATCTGGAGTTTATCCCCTGTATGATCCTGCCCCTTTCAGATGAAGCTGCAAGAGTCCAGACCTTTCACAGTCGATTCAGAGCAGGAGGGGATGAAGGGCTCTGACCTCTTATTGAGATCTGAAACATCTGCAGTTAATCTTTGTGCCGTGCCCAGATACCGCTGGGATGGATGCCAAATAAATTCCTGGAGTTACAACGAGAATGAAACAACTTCACAGCTATGAAACTCCACTAAGAGAGAAGGATTATACACTTTTCCCAGGTGGGTAAACTGAGGCACAGAATGCTCATGTGACTCACCCATAACAGGGCAGTGATAGAATTAGGAGTGGAGGAGTGGTAGAATCTTTGTGCTCTAAATGCTGGACAATATTCCCTCGCTGTTCTGAGTCTAGAACCCAGGAATCCTGACACCTAGTTCCCTGTTTCAATCAACAGACATCCCACGTACATGGACATAGCTTCCCACACTCAGGAGCGGAACCCAGAAGACCTTTGTCTCCTGCCTTGATTATGCAAATAAATCAGACAACTTGCACCTCTTGTGTTTTTATAATTTTTTTTGGCCTATATGTTTTGCTTTTCTTTCTCATTCTTTGTGTCTCTATTTTTATGTCTAGCCTGTTTGTCAGAGCTGTTTTAGTTATGTTCACAGGCAAGAAAGGGGCTGCAATGTATCTTCTTTCTTTTTTTGCAATGGGAGAAGCCAGCGTCACATTGCAGCAATCTGCAAGTTCAGATTATTTATTAGGTATATTATAGTGGTACATAGGAGCTGCCCCCCTTCATTGTGCTAGGCACTGTACGAACAAAAAAAAAAGTCCCTGCCCCAAAGATCTTACAGTCTGATTATTTATTGTGTGTATCACAGGAGCACCTAGAGGCCCCGATCAAAAATGGGAAGTATCTGATTGTAGGTGCTGTACACCTGTACAACAAAGAGACAGTCCCTGCCCCGGAGAGCAATGTGAGCCTGGGGGAGGGACGGGTCAGAGTTGGAAAGTTCAGCACATGAGTGTTTGCAGGATCAGGGCCTGAGTATTAGGGATATTTACCTTGGCTTCAGCTTTGGCTTTGAATTTCTTGTCAATTTCAGGGGTAAATTTGGGGCAGCTGGTGCCGTAACCCAGCCCGATGACACAAAACTCTGGCCACCTTCTTTCCCCCTTGCAAACATTCAGTGCTTAGAACTGTCCCATTGTAACATTGTAATTGTTGTAGGGCGGCCTCCTCCCACGCATCCCCTCATGGCCTCAAGCCAGTCCAGCAGGCAGCCCCCTGCCTCAGTTTCCCCCTTTCGAGGGGCTTCTGCAATAACTCACAAACCCTTTCACAGCCCATTTCAGGTTTGGGTTTATTCAATTAACAAATATTTCAAAATAAAATTTGCCAGTCCTTCCTCAAGTGCATCCATGCGCACCTCTTTATCAGGTCACCCCCAGACTTTTCCTGCCTGTTGTCCCACTCCTGACGTCCCAGCTGGCTGCACTGGAATCTAGTCACACCCTACAGCCTCTGTGCTAGTCTCTGCAGTCAATGATTTTAGTTTAATATCCATTTATTGTGTGATGTTATCATTAATCAATGTGTTATATTACATATATTCATTGTATGTTCACCGGAGTTGATTTGTAGGATTATAAAAGTATAAGATTGATCAGTATTTAGGGGAACGAAGTAGTAGACATGAGTAAGACAAGCTGAAACGCAAGAACCTCTAGACTGAGGCCTGCAAAACTTTAGCTTAGCTATTTTAGGCATTGGAGAGAAGAAATGATGGCGCAAGGCCATGACTGAGAAATAACCCAAAAACTTATGGGAAAGAGGTACCAACTGGTAATATTCCGAAAGTATAAGGTCTTAAATTTAAATAATAAAATGCTGTAACAACAGATATTGTCTCTAACACGTGCCTTAACCGCAAGATAAAGATGGTATGCCAACGTTAATGAGAACCTACACGGCCTATAGAATTCGGGGTCCTGTTGGGTATGGCCTGTTGTATTGTTCTCTGGTTCATTATACACAGTTTATTAAATTATGTGTGGGTATCAGAGCCAGTGATCAGTGATTTTAAGGACACTGTGGCAATCCAAGATGGAGTCTGAAAACTGTCATCTTGTGACTCCATCTTGTGACCTTCTGTACACTGTCAGCCTGGTCTGGATAAAACTGGACTGAACGGGTTTTTCCCGCCACTGGGCGACCCCCAAGGTTCCATCACCTCAGACTGTTTCCCGCCTTTCTGCCGATCGTACCATGTTTCCCCGCCATAGAGTCTGTGAAAGACCTGGGATCACGGGCTGATGGGACAGTCCACCATAGCGACCGGGTGCGGGGTTTCGGGTCTCCGGGGCATTCGTGCACCAGCCAAGAACACCCTTCGTGCCTGGGGCGAAAGGAAAAGAAGACGACACATTATCAGCTTACCGCTCCTGCGCCCGGGGAACGTCACCATCCCGAGGGGCCCTGGCCCGCTTCTTCTGTCCTCCCGCCGGAACCAATCCCGTATCGATCAATCCACGAGCGGGCCAACCGACTCTAACGCCATCTTGGAGGATGGGGGTATGTCGGTAGGTATGACTGGTCCATGGTACTTCTCTCTAGGAATTGTCCATGCTGTGACATTTATCACTTTGCTGGTAACGTTAACCAAAGTGCTAAAAGGTAGACGCTCTTGTATTTGTCGGTGTTATTTACCTGTGGTTTAAACGTGTTCCTATGAACTCTAGATCCAGGACAATCAGAGATAACTCTCTGTTGAACTGAGACTGTAGCCGACAGAGCTGATCCCACTGAAGTAGGATTAACAGTACATAGAATAAAACGCTCCATTTCCCTAGAAATTCCCCTCTCTCCACATTCCTGCTGCTCTCAGCTCTTTAATGGGAAACCAGCTGCCCCTGCTCAGGTGAGCCCCCTTAGTAATTAGGGTTGGCTTGCCCCAGGCCTCTAGCCCTTCACAGGCCAGCTAGCCACCGGGATAGTGTATAAGCCAGGAAAGTAACCCCACAACAGCGGGACCATTCCCCCGCTAACACATACACTATGATCTCCACTGATCATTGCGACACCACAGATAAGCTGAATGCAAACACAACCAGCAGGTAGACAGCAGATCCTCCCATGGCACCAGAAGACGCCACTTCTCCCAGAAACATCTGCTTTTTGTTCGGATGCCTCTTCTGTTGCGAGCTAACCCCTGGGCAGTGGTCAATATATAATTGCAGAAGCTCCCGGACCCCCAGCACTGACTTGATCTCAATACAGGGGGGGCTAGCGTCCATGCCGCTCAGTTGGGAAGCAGAAGAGGCTACTTTAAGAGGATGATCTTAGTGAATTTCATGCTGGGGGAAGGTAATAGACCAATGGATTGATGGTCTCTATTTACAGCCGGGGTACAGGACGTCTCTTGGCAATGTGCCTCCATCCCTAATCTAGGAGATAAGGCCCTCAATTGGCAGGATGGTCAATTCCAGCTCTCTGGTCTATTCCCCTGCCTCCTTGTGCCTGTGGTTTGGTAACGTGTGCGCGTTTTATCTAGGTATTGCACAGAGAACTCCCCCCCCACCCCAACATTTCAGGTGACTAAAGCAGGACGCCGCGCCACTCGGGTTTTTGGCCCATTCGCCCTCTTTGGACGGAGGCGGATGGGCCAAATGTGAGTGGTGTTGCAGCCAAGCACTGGGGCTCACAAAGCCACTCATGTTTGGCTTGCCCGTCCCTCCATAGGTGGCGTCAGGGGCCGGGCAGGCCAAACCTGAGCAGCACTGCAAACCCATGCACCAGGTTGCCGTGCCACAGAGTTTGGGGCCCCCTCAAACTGGGGGCCCAAGGCAAATGGCCCCTTTAGACCCTCCCCTCTGGGCGACCAAGAATGCAGGAAATGTTCACTCCACCAGGAGAGGGAACTTGGGGGAGGGGGTCAAAGTAGGACCGTCCCATGAACCCCAGGGCTGTTGGGAGGTCTGGAACACCTGCCCCCCCCCGCGCCCCCATTCCGGAATGACTTTCAGACACTTGGAGGGGAAATTAACCTTTTTAACGACATTCAGCCAAACAACAACCCCCTGAACAACCTGCACATGCTGCCAGTTCCCTGGCAATGCAGTGAAGGGGAGGGAGCAGAGTCAAGGCTTAGAGACGCTGGGACAGAGGCAGGGTGGGATGATTGTGCTCACTGTACAATCCACAGAGAACATACCTGCCAAGATAAACCTGTCTGTGCCCTAAGGTCTTGTTTACCTTTTACATCAAGGAACCACCAGGAAGGGGAAGAAAGATGATCTTGTGGTTGGTTTCAGAGTAACAGCCGTGTTAGCCTGTATTCGCAAAAAGAAAAGGAGTACTTGTGGCACCTTAGAGACTAACCAATTTATCTGAGCATAAGCTTTCGTGAGCTACAGCTCACTTCATCGGATGCATACTGTGGAAAGTATCGAAGATCTTTTTATACACACAAAGCATGAAAAAATGGGTGTTTACCACTGTAAAAGGTTTTCTCTCCCCCCATCCCACTCTCCTGCTGGTAATAGCTTATCTTAAGTGATCACTCTCCTTACAATGTGTATGATAATCAAGTTGGGCCATTTCCAGCACAAATCCAGGGTTTAACAAGAACGTCTGAGGGGCAGGTGGCGGGGGGGGGGTAGGAAAAAACAAGGGGAAATAGGTTACCTTGCATAATGACTTAGCCACTCCCAGTCTCTATTCAAGCCTAAGTTAATTGTATCCAATTTGCAAATGAATTCCAATTCAACAGTCTCTCGCTGGAGTCTGGTTTTGAAGTTTTTTTATTGTAATATCGCAACTTTCATGTCTGTAATCGTGTGGCCAGAGAGATTGAAGTGTTCTCCGACTGGTTTATGAATGTTATAATTCTTGACATCTGATTTGTGTCCATTTATTCTTTTATGTAGAGACTGTCCAGTTTGACCAATGTACATGGCAGAGGGGCATTGCTGGCACATGATGGCATATATCACATTGATGGATGTGCAGGTGAACGAGCCTCTGATAGTGTGGCTGATGTTATTAGGCCCTGTGATGGTGTCCCCTGAATAGATATGTGGGCACAGTTGGCAACGGGCTTTGTTGCAAGGATAGGTTCCTGGGTTAGTGGTTCTGTTGTGTGGTATGTGGTTTCTGGTGAGTATTTGCTTCAGGTTGGGGGGCTGTCTGTAGGCAGGACTGGCCTGTCTCCCAAGATTTGTGAGAGTGTTGGGTTATCCTTCAGGATAGGTTGTAGATCCTTATTAATGCATTGGAGGGGTTTTATTTGGGGGCTGAAGGTGACCGCTAGTGGCATTCTTGTGGTTAAGACACAAAACTAAGGAGTCAGGACTCCTGGGTTGTATTTCCAGCTCTGGAGGCAGAGTGGGATTAAGTGGGTAGAACTGGCCTGTGGTCTATTGCTAGCTGAGGGAGGGTAGGGTTATCTAATGGTTAGAGAAGGGAACTGGGGGTCAGGACTCCTGGGTTCTACTTCTAGCTTAAAGAGGGGGATGTGATCTATGGGTTAAAGAAGAAGATTATGTGGTTGGGGCTCCAGGTTCTACTCCTCGCTATGGGAGTATGGTTTAATGGTTAGAGAAGAAGGGGGTGGGGCAGGACACCTGGTTCTGTTCCTGTCATGGGCTTGCTGTGTGATATTAGCCAAGATGCTCAGAACCAAAATAGGAAAAGCAGCCTTTAATTCTGAATGCCTCTGTTTTTGGGGGTGCCCAGTGTGAGCTATGAAGGCCTGGGTTTCACAGGGGCTCAGGATCCACAGAGCCCATTGTCAGCGCGGCCTGGGACACAGCGATCCTACCGGGGAACCTGAGAAACAGCCAACCCTGGGGAAAGGAAGCTGGCCTCGGATGCCTGGTATCTGGTTATTAGTTTGCTAATAAAGTCAACTTCCAGGAAGAGAGTGAAATTGGCTGTGTATAATGTGTTTGGAACAGGCTGGGGGTGCCATCTGCTCACAGGTTCCCAGAATCCTCCTCACCAAAATGCTGAAGCTCAGATTTGGAGAAATCTCTGAATACATTTGAGAGTAAAAATTCCTCTATTTCCCATCAATCCTGGGTAAACAGTGAAGAAATCAAGGATTGTGAGGGGTTGACAGGAACTGGCAATGCCAGAGCTGACGTGGATTCAGGAGTGGGAGGGTATCTGGGGGAGAGTGGGGGAAGTGCCTTGTACCTTCCAGTGTAGCAACATGTTGGAATTTCCTTGTAATCTCTGTGGACGTGAGGTGTGGGGCGTGCCGGCCTCTTAGGAAACCCCAGGAAAAGAAAACTCAGCAGTTGCCCATCAAAGAGCAACAAAACAAAGGTTCTTCTGTATCTTAAATGGGTAGGGAATGGGGTAGGTTAGAGCAAAACAGCTGGGCGTCAGGATTCCTGGTTTCTGTTCCAGCACTGGCAGGGGAGTTGGGTCTAGTGATTAGAGCAGTGTGTGTCCTGGGACTCAGAACTCCTGGGTTCTATCCCCAGCCCTGGGAGGAGAGTGGGGTCTCATGGTTAGAGTGGTGGTGTGATAAATGAAGAGGGGTGGGGGTAGCTCCCTTTTATGAACAGCCAGTAGCTATAAAATCCCTCTTAGTAGCTGTTCTCTAATTGCTTTACCTGTAAAGCGTTAAAAAGTCTCACTGCTATGCATAGGCAAAAGGAAGTGAGTGGGCGCCTGGCCAAAAGAGCCAATGGGAAGGCTGGAACTTTTCTTTCTCAGCTCTTCCCCGGGCTGGGGGTGAAAGGGTTTGAGGATACCCCACAAGAAGGAATTCCCAAGTGCGCCTTCCTGGGCTCTCAAAAGGGTTCTGCACTTGGGTGGTGGCAGCATCTACCAATCCAAGGTCAGAGAAAACCTGTAACCTTGGAAGTTTAATACATGCCTGGAGTGGCCAGTATTAATTTTTAGAATCCTTGCAGACCCCGACCTTCTGCTGGGACTCAGAACTGCTGGGTCCTATCCCCAGCACTGGGAGAAGAGAGGGGTCTAATGGTTAGAATGGTTTATATACTGGGACTCAGAACTCCTGGGTTGTATCCCCAGCACTGAGAGGAGAGTGCAGCGTAGTGTAGTGGTTAGAGTACTGTGTGTACTGGGACTCAGGACACCTGGGTTCTATCCCCAGGACTGGGAGGGGATTTGCATCTGATGGATTGGGTTATACCTCACAAAAGCTTATGCCCAAATAAATTTGTTTGTCTCTAAAGTGCCACAAGGTCTCCTAGTTGTTTTTGCTGATACAGACTAACACCGCTACCCCTCTGAAAGCTAATGGGGTTCTTCCAGCTTTACTCTGAGCACAGTAATAGCAGCTTCTAGCCCCTGGTACTAAGGCACTGCCTTTCACTGAAAATCCCCATAGGTTTCCCCTTCTCATATTCCCCCTTGTTTGCAAATTGCAGCAGGAACCTGTTGCCCAATAAATCCTTCCTCAGCTGAGTGTTGAACCCAGCTCTTTATCCAGCTGAGATCACAGTCCACCCATGTGTTTGTTCAATAACATGCGCAGGTTGTCTGTAGACTGGAGGGTCAGGGCCATGTTCATCTGAATCTATCTAATATTAAATTATTCAATGTGAAAGATGAAATTTCCAGAAGCCTGTGTCTGAAATTCAGCAAGTGTGCCTAGAAGCATGCAGTCCCTGGATATTTCCCAGAGCAGCTCCAAGGTGGCTCGTTAATCCTGCAAATCGCACATATTGGACACACTGCATTTCTTTTACGTTCTTTCTGTAGCAACTTGTGGCAAATAGTATAAAGTGCAGATCTTAAACTGCAGTTCCTGGGGGCTGCCTCAGGCTAAAGTTACTGATTTGACGTTTATTTCTGTTTTCCATGTCACACTGTTTGGCTTTTGTGTTTTCATGTTTCACTTTTCATCGTTGCTCCGATTTCACTGAGAGCATTGTTTTGATATGTTGTAGAGCAGCAATATAGTGTGCACTTGAGTGCAGGCTTTACGAAATGGGGCCCAGAAATAGTTTTTGAGAAATTCTGGACGACTACTCCTAACTAATCCCCTGACATCCAATTACATTTTTCAGGAGTTCCCTTCTTGAACTTTCAGAAGTATGCGCTGAAGTGAACCAAATACTTTATTTCATAAGTTGAAATACACCCCTTGAATTCTGCTTGCAGCTCTGGTCGCCCCATCTCAAAACAGGTGTATTAGAAATGGAATAACTACAGAGAAGGGCAACAAAAATGATGAAGGGATTAAGCTTCCGTATGAGAATAGATTAAAAAGCCCGGGGCTCTTCATCTTGGGAAAGAGATGACTAAGGAGGGATATGACAGAGGTGTATAGAATCAGGACTGGTGCGGAGAAAGTGACTAAGGAAGTGTTATTGACCCCTTCACCTAACACAAGAACCAGGGGGTCACCCCATGAAATTAATAGGCAGCAGGTGTAAAACAACTAAAAGGAAGTCCTGCACACATCATGCAGTCAACCTGTGGAACTCATTGGCAGGGGATGTTGTGAAGGCCAAAACTATAACGGGGTTCAAATAAAGAACTAGATAAGTTCATGGAGGATAGATCCATCAATGGCTATTCGCCAAGATGGTCAGGGATGCAACCCCATGTTGTGGGTGTCCCTAAGCCTCTGACTGCCAGATGCTGGGACTGGACGACAGGGGATGGATCACGTGATAATTGCCCTGTTTTGTTCATTCCCTTTGAAACACCTGGCATTGGCCACTGTCGGAAGGTAGGATACTGGGCTAGGACCATTGGTCTGACCCAGTATGGCCGTTCTTATGTTCTTATCTTAATAATCCTCTTTCCACTGCTGGGAAGTCATCGTTAAGACAGAAAGGGCAAGATGAACCCTTTCATTGCAGGGCCACTGATTCCCCACCAGTCCTAGAATAGTCAGAGAATTATTGTATTTGCCAGGCAGAGTGGACACGGTCCAGCCTTTGTCTGTCTTCCTTATTCAGATTGTAAACAGTCTCTCATCATGAATCTGTGCAGCACCTGGCACAACAGGGCACTGATCTAAGCTGGAGCAGGGGCTGTCCCTCACTAAGTTTCTGTGCAGTGCCTGGCACAACGGAGCACTGATCTCAGCTGGGGCATCTAGGCACTGCTGTGATACAAATAATAACAAATATTCATTCATGATGGCACAAAATCTACTTGCCCTTTGATAGTGGGACAACTAATGACATTTTACCCGGCTGTTAAAATAAATTTGCAAGGCTGGTGTGTGGATTATGGATTAGATATTGTATACTCACCCCCAAATCAAGACCGGATACCTTTCTGGAAGGTATATGCTTTAGTCAGTCACCAGTTATTGGGCTCAATACAGGGGTAACTGTGTGAAATACAATAGCCTGTGCTTTGCAGGAGGTCAGTCTCGATGATCAAATGGTCTCTTGAAAATCTGTGCGTTTTGGACTAGATTTTACCTCTGTCAGTGTAAATCCGTATCATTGCACTGATGGGAGTCGGGGTAAACGGCTTGACATCAGCTGAGGATCTGTTCCCATTCAGTACTCAATACTCATTGAATACAGTAACTCCACTGAGACAGCCTGTGATCTGACCCTGAGTATATAAATTAACCCTTTGTGGAAGAGACTGCATCTTGCTGAGTGTAGGTACAGCGCCTAGGACAGTGGGCCCCCGATCTCAGCTGGAGTTACCATAATACCAGGCCACGAACACAACTTGCTCCCCTGTCAACCTGATGGAAAAATTAAAATCTTGCTTGTAAAACAAAGGGTGAGGCTGATTATTACAGTAGATTCAAGTCTTACGCGTTGGCCTTACACCCGGATTTGGGGCCAGTGCCTCGGCTGCTGCAAACCAGCATTGCTCTAACAAAGTCAATAGAAGTAGGGTCGTTTACGCCAGCTGAGGATGTGGCCGTCTGGCTTTAAATGTAGCTAATGATGGCAGCATCTGCCCAGCTCTGTATTTATTATTCATATAGCATTAGCACTTCGAGGGCCCAGCATGCTAGGCGCTGGTCATACATAGCAAGGGGCAGTGGCTCTGTCCCAGAGATTCATCATCCAGAGGCAATGTGAGAGGTCACACCGCAGGTCAGGGGCAGAGCCTGGAAGAGAATTCAGATCTCCACGTCCCATGACACCATGTTGCTTTTACTTTCACCGCTCCCATTCCACTGAGCCCTCCTTGGTCCCGCTAGCCATATGGCATTGTCACCGCTCAGACTTGTGACACCCGTTGTTAGGTAAGCCCAGTCGGCTGCTTAGTCGTAAGTAAATATGTTGCAACTGGATGTCTTTGGATATTGTCCAGACTGAAGCCCTGTCCAAATACCAGTGCCAGGAAAAGAAACCTGTTACTGGAAGCCAGCTGGTAACATGCCTTCCCCCATTAACCCTTCCCTGGTTTGCAGTGGTTTGCTTTTACCCAGAGGAAGGGAAAAACAGACTCTGAGATGAGTGATCTCAGTGGGGCTAGGCGGGTTCATACCAGTGGAGGATCCGGCCCAGAGATCTGAAGATCTGGTTCATCAAGGAGGTTAACCTCTAAAAGGCCAGGGACTGGATTACAGGGTTATTGCAGGTGAAAAGCAATAGGTTAACCGGTGCCTGTGCAAATTGCTGTTTCGAGCTTCAAAGCAACCAAAGGGATTTTGATACCCATCCGCCATTAAAATGTGTCTGAATCCTCTCCATGGCTTTGAAGATGCCAACCATGATGTATTTTTCAGGGGCACAGGAAATGCCACACCAGATCAGATCATAGGATCATCGCCAAGCATGGCTATAACCAGACATTTCAGAGCCAGGTGCAAGAAACTCTACTGTGGACAATTATAGCCTGCCCAGGGGAACATTACCTCTCACGTGGCAATGAGTTCTGGAGGCTAATTCCACATTATTATTTCCTTTGATCAGTTTTATGTTACCTGGCAGTAGCACCCAAAGGCCTTCTTTGTGCTAGGTGCTGTGCAAACATACAAAGCAGGTGTAGATGATGGGTGGTCGAACATGCCGGTGCCCTGTCTTTATTAGCACTCCCACCATTGCTATCAGCAGCGTAGATTCCCTCACAGAGTGTAGAGGAGTCCTGGCCTAAGAGACAGTTTCTGCTCCAAAGGTTTTACAATCCAAGCGAGTGGGATAGACCCTTCTGGGGCTCCCTTGAGGACTGGGACCGCTTTCCCTACTGAAACATCCCAGGACTTGCCCAAGGTAAACGAGGGTCAAAAGGGAGATCCAGGAACAGAATCCAGGAGTCCTGATTCTCAGCCTGCCCCCTCGTTGTAACCCAGTAGATCCCACTCCCCTCCCAGAGCCAGGAATATAACCCAAGCGTCCTGACTCCCAGCCCCCGCTGCTTTAACACACTTGAACCTATTCCTCATTCACAGCTGGGAGCAGAACCCAGGAGTCCTGACTTCCAGCCCCAATTCTCCATGCTAGGCCTGAACTGTGGTATTGATCAGCGCCCCACCATTCTGATCTGTGGCTAGCACCTTGGCATGGAGTAAACACAAGCACAGCCTCAGGTCCCTAATTCCAACTCCAGCCCTTGGACAGACAACTAAACCCTTGTGTCAAGGGAGTGAAGAAAACATCTTTTGTTCTGAACTTTTCAGGTTTCCTGGGCTCCTCCTGGTCACTGACTAACCCGCCCAGCTGTTTGCACAAGGGCTCATCTTACAGGCAACTCTGAGGATAAATAGCCCAGGAGGAGCTACTTCTCCTCACGCTCCTGTCCTCACCATGGGGGGCTCTGCTCTCTACCTGGTGGCCGTGTTTGCTTTCTACTTCCTGGCTGTTTCTCACAGCCAACTGTAAGTACCCCGCGCTTCTGCCACGGTGATGAGGATATTAACCAGGGTTTGTTAAATGGCTCCCAATGGAAACAAAGCTCAATTTTCCTCTCTTCTCTGCTACTGTGTGTGGAGTGGGAACAGGCTGCAGAAATTCTCTTCCTCATCTGGTCCAAGCCTCTTCTCCCTCGCTCAGTTCCAAGGCTAATTTTGGGATTCGGAAGACGGAATTTTTAAAAAAGTATAAACTGGATTTTGAGCCTCACTTGATCTAAGTGAATCAGGTATAGACAAGGAGTAATTCCATTGAAAACAATGGGGTTGCACCCCCTGAAATGCACTGAAATCAGTGGGGTTGTCTTTCCCTTGGCTCCAGTGGGCTTTGGATCAGGCTCTAAAAGAAACCAGAATCAGGTTCTACGGGGCCATATTTTGAACTCCTTGCTCAGTTTCTACATCCACAAGACACCCAGTGGGAATAAATTCTATTTTCAGTGTGTACTGGTGCAAATCTGGAGTAACTCCACAGACTTCAACGGGTAGTTAGTTACACTGGAGTAACTCCACTGGCTAAGGGAATTGCTTACGGTGCATGAGGCAGACCAGAACCCAGTTCACTTCCAAGGGGCTGGTGGGCTTCCGAAGCACAGTGGTCCACCGCTTGGGCACTGCACTGGGAGTCAGGACTCCTGGGTTCTATTTCCAGCTGTTGGAGGGAATGTGCCTCAGGGGCCAGAAGATGGGAATGGGAGTCGGAGCTCCTTGGTTCTACCTGATGCTCTCACAGGGGGGATATCCAGGAGACGCCTGGGTTCTAGGAGGGGGATGATGTCTAGTGGTTAGAGCTGGGGGGGGGGTGTGTGACTTGGAGTCAAAACTGCTGGGCTTTATTCCCAGCTGAGTCACTGACTGGCTGTGTGACCTTAAGGAAGTCCCTCCCCTTTTCTGTGTTGGCCTCTCCCTCCTCTGTGAAAGGGGGATCATGACACTGACCTACCTCTGTAAAGTGCTGCGAGATCTATGCCTGGCGAGTACTTTGAGTGTGACCCCGAGGCTAAGCTTCTGTTGTCCATCTGACTGACTAGCTGCCTGGCATGGTTACTGCCTCCCGGCCTGTTCATGTCTGTGCTGGGGTGGCCAGATGAACAGCCAAGAGTGAGACCAATAGCCCATGTGGTGGCTCCTGTTCCATGGGGCTGGCCTGACTCCCTGCTCTGGCCCATTGGCTCTCACCATAGCGCACCAGTCGGGGGGGGCTCTGTTCTCATCCTCATCCTGGAGTCATTGGCTCACCTGCCCCAAGCTGGACTGTGATAGGCCAAATAAAATAATCTGGCCGGTTTTCTTCATTCCCTCCGCACCCCTGTGTGGACAGGCACCCCCTGAGATGGGGGCCCAGTGCAAGAGCACTGAATTCACGTGGGTTAAACCGGTCCTGCCCCCACCAGCACAGCACTAGCCTCCAACTGGGGCAGCAGGATCAGCATAGAGTTGGAAGAGAGACCCCCTGCCGAGCCACCACCTTGCTCATTGCAATGCAGCACCCCCAGCACCATGCCGGGGCATTGGGGTCAGCACTGACTTAAAGGGAAGAGCATCCCCGACTGTATCGGTGTACAGCTGGGTGCCCCATTTCAGAAAAGTGACAACAGCAATGTCTTTTATGACAGGATTAGGCTGGGGGACACATCCACTCACAGCAATTTTCCGTAGGGACAGGAGCACATCATGTCCTGAACTTTTTGCCTATGTGTGTGTGCATATGATCTTTATCTGGTATGAAAAAATCAAGTCCCATCATCCATCACCCTTCCTACCAGCATGACACACAGACAACTTGGCTGACATTTAGCAAAACTTTTTATTTCCCTCCAGGCCTACTTCCTTGTGAATTCACAACACTATGGGTGATGTCATCAGTCAATTATTTCGCTGGGAAGACGGCAACCCTGCTTTAACTCCATTGCCTGAGGGGGGATTTTCCAGACAGCCTAGGTGATTTAGGGGCAAAGTCAACTGGACTTGGAAGGGCTTGTCTCCATGAAGAGTTAGTTCACAGCAAACTTAAGTGTAAATCTACCCCACACTAGCCCATTGCACACTAACTGTCTGTGTGGACACTGTTAATGTGTACTAACAGTTCCTTAGTGCACTTTGTCTTCGTGCACCTTGGGCCCCAAATACTGTGGCCCTGCTGCAATTTTTAGGCACCAGCTCGATCAGAGATAGCACCTGTATGCCCGGGTCTACATTTAACATTTATGTCAACCTAGCTACATTGCCCGGAGCTTTAAGCAGCACTGTAGTTAAGCCAACCTAACTGCTGGTGTAGTTGAGGCTAGGTTGATGGAGGAATGGATGGTGCATTATCTACACCGAGTAGAGCCTGTAGTGTAGACAAGCCCTATGTCTACCCAAATTGGGAGTCACGCTGTGATGGGTTCGGTCACAGAGGTCCCCTTGGGACTGTCACCTGATGTGCTGAAATTACCTCTGAGCCCGTTTCCTCTGCCACCTTGGGACTCCAGAACCCTGCCTTGTTGAGCCACACACGCTAGCCTGCTGCAACACAGACCCAGGGTCTGGTCCTCAGCCCCAAAGCTGCAGACTTTAACCAAAAGCTGCTCAACAGGTCACCTATCTCCAGCACCCAGACACTCAATTCCCACAGGGATCCAAGCCCCAAATAAATCTGTTTTTCTCAGTATAATGCTTATACAGGGTAAATTAATAAATTGTCCACCTTCTATAATACCGATAGAGAGATATGTATAGCTGTTCGCTCCCCCAGGTATTAATCTCTTACTCTTGGTTTATTAATAAACAAAAGTGATTTTATTAAGTATAAAAGTAGGATTTAAGTGGTTTCAAGTAATAACAGACAGAACAAAGCAAAATAAAGCAAAAACATGCGAGTCTAAGCCTAATACATTAAGAAACTGAGTACAGGTAGTATCTCACTCTTAGAGATGGTCCAATAAGCTTCTTTCACAGACTAGACTCCCTCCTAGTATGGGCCCAATCCTTTCCCCTGATACAGTCCTTGTTAGTTCCAGCAGACATCTTAGGGGGTAAGCAGGGGTTTTCTTATGACTGGCCACCTCTTTGTCCTGCTCCACCCCCTTTTATAGCTTTGGCACAAGGCTGGAATCATTTGTCTCTCTAGGTCCCCATCCATCCTTCTAAATGGAAAAGTACCTGATTTATGACGGATTCCAGCATCATGTGACATGGTCACATGTCAGTGTAAAACCCCTAGTCTCCATTTTTCCTGGGTTGGCCCACAGGTACACAGGAAAGTTTGCAGGTAAATAAACCATTTACAACCAATTGTCCTAGTCAATTGGAGCCATCAAGATTCTAAATCACCACTAATGGCCCACACTTTGTATAATTACAATAGGACCTCAGAGTTATACTTCATATTTCTAGCTTCAGATACAAGAATGATACATGCATACAAATAGGAGGAATATATTCAGTAGGTTATAACCTTTGTTATGATATCTTAGAAGAGGCCTTTTGCATGAAGAACATATTCCAGTTACATCATATTCACACTCATAAGCATATTTCCATAAAACACATGGAGTGCAATGTCACATATGCCTCCCAGCGGCTGTCTAGACATACCCCTAGGGGCAGAAACTCTCTCTTACTTTGTGTTTGTACTGTGCCTCAGTCACGGTTGGGATTTAGAGATGCTGCTGTAAAGCAAATAATAAATTATAAACCGTGGTAACAAGCTTGGTATAAAACCTCCTTGGGGATGTGGGAATCGCAATCAGTGGGGTTTTAAATACTGACTGAATTAATCACATCGACCTTTTTGCCATTCACAGCTACTCCCTGATCACACCCAACATCCTGCGGGTGGAGAGTGAAGAGAAGGTCGTGGTGGAAGCCCATGGTCTCAATGCCCCAATCGCGGTTACAGTCACAGTGCAGGACTTACCACTTAAGCAACACATCTTATACCAGGTCCGAACCGACCTCAACCCTGTGAATGGGATGATGGGCACAGCCATAATAAAGGTGGGTAAAACCCCAGCCTCAGGTCATCCAGTGAAACAAAGGGTATTATTTTCAACAGTGTCCCACTCATTTTAGGAGCCTCCAATATTTTCCTTCCCCAACGCTGCAATACCGAGACGTTCAGACCCCGTCCAGGTTGGATGTTGTTCCAGAAGAGACACTCTAGCCCAGCATGAATTTATGAGTTTGAAATGCTGGGTGAAAGTCTACGGCCTGTGTTATACTTAGGGCCCTAGCAAATTCACAGCTGTGAAAAACGCATCACAGACCGTGAAATCAGACCTCCTCTGTGAAATCTAGCTATTGGAGGGGAGGATAAGGGGCAGAGCTGGAGGCGCCCTAGCTGGGGGCTCCGACCATGCCCCTGGCTCCACTGTTAGTCCCCTCAGGGCTTGGGAGGGACAGGACTTACTGTTACTCTGCACAACTGCTCTCTGGGGGAGAACAGACCCACCTTTGTGTACCTCCCATGGCTGCAGGAAGCTCCAGGGTTGGGCAGCAGCCCCAGAGCTTCCTTCAGCCACAGGAGGTTGCCAGAGATGGAGTTGGGTCCGATCTCCGCCGTGCTGCTGGGAACGCCCCAGCCAGGGGAGGTACACAGAGGTGGGTCTGATCTCCCCTTGAGGGCCATGCAGGGGAAAAGGAAGTCCTGTCCCTCCTCAGCCCGGCCGGGACTAGCAGCTACGAGCCCCTGGCTGGGGCGCTCCCAGAAGCAGGGGGAAAATCAGACCCCCTCCACATCTGGGAACCTCCTGCGACTGCAGGAAGCTGAAGGCAGTGCAGAAGTGAGGGGGGCAATCCTAAGACCCCCCTACAACAGGTTTGTGACCCCCCCCCCCCATGAATCCCTTTTGGGTCAGGATCCTCACAGTTACAACACCCTGAAATTTCAGATGTAAACATCTGAGAACATGAAATTGACTAATTTTCAAATCCTAGGGCCATGAAATTGACCAGAATGGGCTTTGAATTTGGTTGGGCCCTAGTTATACAGGAGGTTAGACTAACTAATCATGTTGGTCCCTTCTGGCCATAACATCTACGAATCTATTAGTGATGGGGGACCTATAGCTAACTAGTCAGATAAGCACTGTAGGGGTCTCTTGTTCTCGACCTAAAAACTGAGGTGCCCCAAATTAGGAGGTAGAAGAAAAAGTTGAGAGGAAGGATGGAGGGGTTCCCTGGTGGAGCATGATTCTCATTTTGAGTTGATCCAAATTCCTGGCCAGGAATGGAGAGTTGGGGGGACAGAGGGAAGGTCTCCAAGATGTTACAGTTTTAGGGGAGCACAGTAGGAATAGTCGGGAGCACATCAGTGCAGTAGAACTGACTTCAGCAGGGCACCCATGGGATGCCCTTTGTTTCACAGATATTCCATATAAGAGGAGGTGATCAGACAATGGGTACAGGGCTGTCCAAATGGTCTGGCCTGACTCACTGGTGGTGACCTACGCTGACTGTGCCATCCTGGGAAGCCCCCTCCACCTGGGGTATTTTATGGCAGCTGTGTAAGCTGCTGGAGGAACTGCATGTAGAGTGGATTAGTAAAAGGCCATGGTTTCTTATGGATTCTTTCCATGTATAATGGCATAACGAGTGGGGTCCTGCAGGGATCGGTTCTGGGTCCAGTTCTGTTCAATATCTTTGTTAGGGTTCCCTCCCCACTCTGAACTTTGGGGTACAGATGTGGGGACCTGCATGAAAGACCCCCCCAATGCTTATTTTTACCAGCTTAGGTTAAAAACTTCCCCAAGGCACAAATTCCCTTCCTTGTCCTTGGACGGTGTTGCTGCCACCACCAAGTGATTACACAAAAATTCAGGAAAGGGTCACTTGGAGTCCCTATTCCCCAAAAATATCCTCCCAAGCCCCTTCACCCCCCTTTCCTGGGGAGGCTTGAGAATAATATACCAACCAATAGGTTAACAAAGTGAGCACAGACCAAACCCTTTGGTTTTTAGGACACTAAAAATCAATCAGATTTTTAAAAGAAGAACTTTATTATAAAGAAAAAAGTAAAAGAATCACACCTGCAAAATCAGGATGGAAGGTAACTTTACAGGATAATAAAAAGATTTAAAACACAGAGGACTTCCCTTTGGACTGAGCTTCACAGTTACAAAACAGGAATAAAACTCCCTCTTAGCATAGGGAAAATTCACAAGCTAAAACAAAAGATAATCTAACGCATTTCCTTGCCTTACTTACAATTAGATGGATCATTTTATGTATGTTTTCAGGAGATGTTTTACCTGCCTGGTCTCTCTCTCCGTCCAGAGAGGGAACAACAAAGAGAGCACAAAGAAAACCTCCCCATCCCCCATATTTGAAAGTTTCTTCTTTCCTCATTGGCCCTTCTGGTCAGGTACCAACTAGATTATATGAGCTTCTTAACCCCTTACAGGTAAAGTGATTTAGAACAGCTTCCCAGGAGGAATTTTATGTTACCCTTATTTGTATGTTTATGACACGTCCCCCAAATCACAGACGGTGCTG
Organism: Chelonia mydas; assembly: GCF_015237465.2. Classification (NCBI taxonomy): domain Eukaryota; kingdom Metazoa; phylum Chordata; order Testudines; family Cheloniidae; genus Chelonia; species Chelonia mydas. Next base: position 14,595,215 of record NC_051260.2, read on the forward strand.
GACAGCCTGTTTTGCACTGGCTGTGATTTTTTTCCTGGAGCTTTAGGAGAAAACAGAGTTAATAAGACACATGCACCTTTAGACATACTACTGATTATATAAAAACTAACAATATTTTCCACATTTTAAGGACTATTTTAACCAGTTGATTTTGGGAAACTTTTATGGGAGAGGGCATTAGCCATGTTGTTAGAAGCCCCTGAAATGTGTTGTATTTCAAAATCAAAATTTTCGAGAGCTAAATTTCACCAAAGAAGTTTTTTGTTATTTTTCTTGACGGTATGAAGCCACTTTAGCGCAGCATGGTCGGTGTGCAGGTGGAAACGCTGTCCCCAAACATATGGGCGTAGCTTCTCCAGAGCATACACAATGGCATAACATTCCTTTTCTGTAATTGACCAGTGGCTTTTCCTCTCAGACAGTTTTTTGCTGAGAAACACAACAGGATGGAATTTTTGATTTGGTTCTTCCTGCATTAAAACTGCTTCCACACCACGCTCGGACGCATCTGTGGTTACTAGGAAAGGTTTGTCAAAGTTTGGGGCCCTTAGTACAGGGTCAGAAATGAGTGTTTTTTAAGCTGGTTAAAGGCCTTTTGTCACTCTTCAGTCCACTGAGCTGCATTTGGCTGGGTTTTTTTTGGTCAGGTCTGTCAGTGGGGCGGTGATTTGGCTGTAGTGTGGTACAAATCACCTGTAATATCCGACCAAGCCTAAGAAGGATGGGACCTGTTTTTTTGACAGGCCACTTTTGGATAGCATTTAGAATCATAGAATATCAGGGTTGGAAGGGACCTCAGGAGGTCATCTAGTCCAACCCCCTGCTCAAAGCAGGACCAATCCCCAGTTTTTGCCCCAGATCCCTAAATGGCCCCCTCAAGGATTGAACTCACAACTTTGGGTTTAGCAGGCCAATGCTCAAACCACTGAGCTATCCCTCCCCCCTTTGGCCTGTAGGGGTTGATAGTTTTTTGACCCACCTAGTGTCCAAGGTACGTTACTTTGTTTAGGCCTATTTGACACTTTTTAGCCTTAACAGTTAGTTCTGCCTCCCTTATGCGCTCAAAGACTTTTTGTAGATGCTTTAGGTGTTTTGCCCATGAATCTGAAAATATGGCCACATCATTAAGGTAGGCGACTGCAGATTCTCCCAATTCTGCTAGGAAACTATTTACAAGTTTTTGGAAGGAGGTGGGTGCATTTCGCAGCCCAAAAAGGGAGCACATTAAATTCATACAGCCCCTTATGGGTGGTGAAGACTGACCTTTCCTTGGCGGATTCATCCAGCGGTACCTGCCAGTACCCCTTGATTAAGTCTAAGGTAGAGATGAACTGGGCACATCCCAGTTTTTTCAATAGCTCATCTGTGCGTGGCATTGGATAGTTGTCTGGGTGAGTTACAGCATTTAGCTTAAGGTAGTCCATGTAAAAGGGTATCTCCCCATCTGGTTTGGGAACTAGAACCACTGGAGATGCCCATGCACTTTTAGAGGGGCGGATTACACCCATTTGTAGCGTGTCCTGGATTTTCTGTTTTATAGCAGTTTTGGCTTGAGGAGCCACCTGGTAAGGTTGGGCTCTAATTGGGCAAGCATTACCTGTGTCAATGGAGTGGTATGCCCGTTCGGTCCGTCCTGCGGTGGCTGGGAACATCGGCATGAAGCTAGTGCACAGCTCCTTGATTTACTGTCGCTGCATATGTCCGAGGGTCATGGAGAGGTTCACCTTTTCCACGCCACCATCACTTTTTTCTTTATAGTAGACACTTTTAGGCCACTCAGCGTCATATCCTCCCTGGGAAGTAAACGTACACTTTAGGTTTGAGGTGGTGGATGCTATGAGATAGTTAACAGCTCCCAGGTGCTCTTGGACAGTAAATGGCCCTTTTCACGATGCTTCCATCTTATGGGCCTGCAGTGACTTCAAGACCATGACCTTTGAAGGAACGCCTTCTGGTATGTTTATCATACCAGGCCTTTTGCTCTTTTTAAGCATCTGTTAGGTTTTTTTAGCAAGGGCTAAAGAGTTTTGGAGAATGTTTTGTATGTTGTTTACAAAGTCCAGAATGTTAGTTCCTGGAGAAGGCATAAACCCCTCCCACTGCTGCCTTACCAACTATAATGGCCCCTTAACCTCGCGGCCATACAAAAGTTCAAATGTTGAAACCCCCAAACTGGGATGTGGTACAGCCTGTAGGCGAAGAGCAACTGCTGCAACACTAGGTTCCAGTCACTGGAGTGCTTATTTACGAATTTACGTATCATGGCCCCCAAAGTTTTACTAAATTCCTTTACCAGGCCATTTGTTTGATGGTGGTAAGGGGTGGCAACCAAGTGGTTCACCCCAAAGGTTTTTTATGGTCCCTGCCAGTAAATTAGTTCCCAAATCCATAAGGATATCAGAGGGCCAATCTACCCTGGCAAAAATGTCTGTTAATGCCTGGCACACGCTTTTAGCCCTGGTGTTGCTTAGTGCTACTGCTTCCAGCCATCGGGTGGTAAAACTCATAAAAGTCAGTATGTACTGCTTTCCTCTGAATGTCTTTTTTGGGAAGAAGAAAATGAGGACTTGAGGCACCTTAGAGACTAACCAATTTATTTGAGCATAAGCTTTAGTGAGCTACAGCTTATGCTCAAATAAATTGGTTAGTCTCTAAGGTGCCACAAGTCCTCCTTTTCTTTTTGCAGATACAGACTAACACGGCTGCTACTCTGAAACCTGTCATTATTTTTTGGGAAAGGACCTAGCATATTCACAGCTACTCACTTAAATGGAACTTTAATTATGGGGAGTGGCTGGAGAGGGGCCTTGACCTGGTTTGGGGGTTTTCCCACTGTTTGGCACACCTTACAAGACTGTACATAGGTAGAAACGTCCTTGCCCGTTCCCTCCCGGTGGAATGACTTCCCCAAATGGTCTTTGGTCCTGTTCACCCCAGCATGGCCACTAGGATGATCGTGGGCTAAGCTCAAGAGCTTTACCCGGTACTTGGTTGGAACTACCAACTGTTTTTGAGGATGCCAGTCGTCCTGGTGTCCAAGCTCCCTGGAGGCTTTCATTTGTTTTCTACTCAGCCTGGAACTGTTTTTTTGATGCTGGAGACATCAGTTCCTCACTGGATTGTGGACTTGGGCTTGTCCCTCTGGAAGCGATGTAGGTGATGGGGTTGTTTTCATTGACTGTGAACTGCTTTCCACTTGTGCGCTATGTTGTATTTTAGGCTCCAGCTGAGCCTGTTAGGCAGGTTTAGCTGCTGGTGCCAGTGCAGGCTTGGTGGTGTCCTCTGGCATTGGAGTTGTGGACAGGGTTGCAAGCGCTGGACTGAAGTGCTGGCAATGGATCTGGTGCTGGTTGCTCTGCCTGTTCCGGTTCTGGGACTCGTTCTGGTTGGGTCTCTGGGACTGGATTCACTGTTGCTGTTGCAATCTTTGGCATGGGGTCTGGTTCCACCACCTCGGTCTGGGTCTTTGGTAACACAGACGGGGCCCTGGTAGAAGGCTCAAGAACAAGGATAGGTGTGAAGGCCTGCTTAGCCTGGCTGCAGGTGACCATTTCCACTCTTTTGGCTAGCTTTACATGACTGGCCAAGTCTTTCCCCAGCAGCATGGGAATGGGATAGTCGTCATAGACTGCAAAAGTCCACATTCCTGAACAGCCCTTGTACTGGACAGGCAACTTGGCTGTATGCAAGTTTGAAGAGTTTGACATGAAGGGTTAAATCGTTACTTGGGCCTCTGGATTGATGAATTTGGGGTCCACTATGGATTGGTGGATAGCTGACACCTGTGCTCTAGTGTCCCTCCACGCAATAACCTTCTTTCCGCCCACACTCACAGTTTCCCTTCGCTCTGAGGGTGTCTGGGAGGCATCTGGGCCTGAGGACCTTTGGTGTGATTTTGGTGTAATGAACTGCAATCTGTTGGGGTTCTTGGGGCAGTTGGCCTTCCCATGCCCCAGCTCATTACATTTAAAACATCGCCCAGCTGACTGGTCACTGGAGCCAGGTGGGTTGCTGAAAAATGGTGTGGTGGGACGATAAGGTGTTTGGGTTTTTTGGGGGGGGTGTAGGTGGGGCCTTGGGATGCCCCGGGTGGTAGGGTGTTGTCTCAGGTTTACCCTTCTGATATCCGCTCCAACTCCTCCTAGCTTTTTTATGTTCCGCCACTTCCACCCATTTGGTTTCACTCTCCCCCACCTCGATTACAGTTTTGTGCTTCCCATCTAGGATGTACCTTTCTATTTCCCCAGGAACACCCTCTAAGAACTGCTCCATTTGCATTAGGAAAGACAGATCTTTCAGAGATTTAACACTTGCTCCTGATATCCAGGCATTCCAGTTTTTTACAATGTGATTGGCGTGTCGGGAAAATGCCACGTCCGGTTTCCACCTTAGGGCTTTGAACCATCGATGCGCCTGCTCGGGTGTTAGCCCCACCGAATTTGGCCTTTTTTAAAAAAAAGTTTGTAGCTGTTCATGTGTTCCTTAGGCATTTCAGCTGCCACCTCTGCTAAGGTTTCACTGAGCTGCAGCCTCAGCTCCACCATATTCTGGTCTGTAGAGATGCTGTACCCAAGGCAGGCCCTTTTGAAACTTTTTAAGAAGGCCTCTGGATCATCGCCTACCTTGTGGGTGGGGAATTTTTTGGAATGGGAAGCAGTACCCGGAGAAGGACTGTTAGGGTTATTTGGTAGACCCAGCTTAGCCCTTTCCAGCTCTAAATGCTTCAGCTTTAACTCCGTATCCAAGCATTTCGCCTCTGCCTCCAAGCGCTTTGCCTCTTTCCTCTCCTCCACCTCCAACTCCAAGCACTTTAAGTCCATTTGTCTTTCATGTTCCTTTCGTTTTTCTTTAGCTTCCAGTTTGGCTAATTCCAGTTTTTTCTGGACCTTACTTTCCATCATTTTTGCTAGGCTTCCTGCGCTTAGCCTAGCCTAGCCCGAGAGCTAGGAAAAAAAAAAACAACCAGCTTGTGAATTCCCTTGCTATAGCTTAAATACTTTGCCCTCAGACAAAAAACAACCAAAAAAAACCCTCCAGGGGATCTCAGCTAAAAAAAACCAACCCTCTCCCCCCCCCCAAACCCTTCCTGGTTTTCAAGCAGCCAAAAAAAAAATGTGTCCTTTTAAAATCCTGAGGTCTGTGCTTCTGGTTCAAAATGATCCCACCACTACCACCATGTCAGGGTTCCCTCCCCACTCTGAACTCTGGGGTACAGATGTGGGGACCCGCATGAAAGATCCCCTAAGCTTATTTTTACAAGCTTAGGTTAAAAACTTCCCCAAGGCACAAATTCCCTTCCTTGTCCTTAGACGGTATTGCTGCCACCACCAAGTGATTACACAAAAATTCAGGAAAGGGTCACTTGGAGTCCCTATTCCCTCAAAATATCTCCCAAGCCCCTTCACCCCCTTTCCTGGGGAGGCTTGAGAATAATATACCAACCAATAGTTTAACAAAGTGAGCACAGACCAAACCCTCTGGTTTTTAGGACACTAAAAATCAATCAGGTTCTAAAAAGAAGAACTTTATTATAAAGAGGAAAGTAAAAGAATCACACCTTCAAAATCAGGATGGAAGGTAACTTTACAGGATAATGAAAAGATTTAAAACACAGAGGACTTCCCTCAGTACTCAGCTTCACAGTTACAAAACAGGAATAAAACTCCCTCTTAGCACAGGGAAAATTCACAAGCTAAAACAAAAGATAATCTAACGCATTTCCTTGCCTTACTTACAATTAGATAGATCATTTTATGTATGTTTTCAGGAGATGTTTTACCTGCCTGGTCTCTCTCTCCGTCTGGAGAGGGAACAACAAAGAGCACAAAGAAAACCTCCCCATCCCCCGGAGATTTGAAAGTTTCTTCTTTCCTCATTGGCCCTTCTGGTCAGGTGCCAACTAGGTTATATGAGCTTCTTAACCCTTCAGGTAAAGTGATTTAGAACAGCTTTCCAGGAGGGATTTTATGTTACCCTTATTTGTATGTTTATGACAATCTTCATCAATGATTTAGATAATGGCATGGAGAGTACACTTATAAAGTTTACAGACGATACCACGCTGGGAGGGGTTGTAACTGCTTTGGAGGATAGGATTAAAATTCAAAATGATCTGGACAAACTGGAGAAATGGTCTGAAGTAAATAGGATGAAATTCAATAAGGACAAATACAAAGTATTCCACTTAGGAAGGAACAATCAGTTGCACACGTACAAAATGGGAAATGACTGCCTAGGAAGGGTGCTGTGGAAAGGGATCCTGGGGTCATAGTGGATTACAGGCTAAATATGAGTCAACAGTGTAACTCTGTTGCAAAAAACCAAACATCATTCTGTGATGTATTAGCAGGAGTATTGTAAGCAAGACATGAGAAGTCATTCTTCCGCTCTATTCTGCAATGATTTGGCCTCCATGGGAGTATTGTGTCCAGTTCTGGGCATCACATTTCAGGAAAGATGTGGACAAATTGGAAAAAGTCCAGAGAAGAGAAACAAAAATGATTAAAGGTCGAGAAAACAAGACCTATGAGGGAAGATTGAAAAAAATTGGGTTTGTTTAGTCTGGAGAAGAGAAGACTGAGAGGGGACATCATAACAGTTTTCAAGTAGATAAAAGGTTGTTACAAGGAGGAGGGAGAAAAATTGTTCGTCTTAACCTCTGAGGATAGGACAAGAAGCAACAGGCTTAAATTGCACCAAGGACGGTTTAGGTTGGCCATCAGAAAAAACTTCCTAACGGTCAGACCAGTTAAGCACTGGTATAAATTGCCTTGGGAGGTTGTGGAATCTCCATCACTGGGGATTTTTAAGAGCAGGTTGGACAAACACCTGTCAGGGATGGTCTAGATAACAATTAGTCCTGCCTTGAGTGCAGGGAACTGGACTAGATGACCTCCCAAGGTCCCTTTCAGTTCTATGATTCTGTGATTTTATAATTGAAGCGTCAACACTGCAAAGGTCTTTTGCATAGAGCATCCCTTGTGGTGATGAGTAAAAGCAGGAGGAACTTATCCACGCTCTTCTTCTCATGCAGGTCCCCTCCAAAAACATAACAAAAGATTACAAACAAAACCAGTATGTGGTGGTCCAGGCTAAGTTCCCTCCGCAAACCCTGGAGAAAGTGGTTCTGGTCCATTTCCACAGTGGATACATCTTTATCCAGACGGATAAAACCATCTATACACCTGGGTCTACAGGTACTGCCTTCCCCTGGTTTCTTCTAATGGGAAGGGATGAGAGCTGCTGATGTCATGCCATATCTACAGCAGGGCTGCAGGGTCCATCCTGTGCATATGGCTTTGCTTGTTTGGTTGAAGATGGAGGACAGTTGGAGCAGAGACTCTGCCATCACCAATTTGTAATATTTCACCCTTCACCATCGTCCTAACTGGGATGTCCCGTTGAGTGTTAGATACCAAAAGACTGGGTGGGCCATGGGATTGAGAATGGGCAATGGAACTTTTCAAATCTCAGTGACTGGTTCTGCTCCATCTTGTACTGACATATATGCACCCATCTGACAGCCGTCCCAAAGCCTGTGTGAAATAGGGGCTGCTAATCCCACCTCATTCAGAGCAGGACAGGTCCCTGCAATGACAAAGCCCTCCCACCTGGTACTTAGGGACAGGGGAGAAAAGCAAGACAACGCCCTAAAGAAAAAAGCCATGGAGATCTTCAACTTTAGAAAGAGGCTATTGTGAAACAACCCTGATGAGGGCTGATGGCTCAGATCCTCCATGGAGTTAGGCACCGAACTCCCGTTGGTTTCAATCGGACTTAGACACCTAAGTAGCTTTGAGAATCTGGGCCAAGGTGTTTATCAGTTAACGATGTCCCTCTCTTCTCTCTTTATTTTCTCAGTCCTCTACCGGATCTTCACCGTGGGTCACAGAATGGAACCGGTGTCTAAGAGAGTGATCGTGGACTTTGAGGTGAGGTCGCTGTTCTGAGTGAGCCCGTGGGGGGATAGGTGGGTTTAGCCACTTGTCTGGGTAACGTGCAGCAATTTAATGTGTCTGAGGAGGCTGCATGCAACCCCTGCCTGTAGCAGCAACATGGTACGGCCGGGAGAAAAGCAAATGATTGTCTGAGGTCCTTCCTTGCAAACCTCTGGTGTGCAAATTCTCCTCCAGTCATGAGGGAGGTTACGAAGTTTGCAGGGGCAGCAGCCAGGCAGCTCTCGCGGGAAGTCCCATGGTTCTGCAATGGTGTTAACCCTTGAGGAAAGTTGCATGGAGTTCTTTGGGAAGAGCCAAGCAAGTGATTGTCTGGGAAGGCTGAAGACAAGGAGCCACTGCAAGGAGCCCTTTGAAGGACGTGTAAAGTGGTGACAGGAACAGGGATTAGAGCTCCAGGCGTTAGTCCTCTTAAGGCCCTTTCCTCTGGGCTTTGTGATCCATAATATAAAGTAACTCAGCTGCAAAACCCTGGGCAATAATTCCCAGAGGGTTCCCTCACCTCAGCCAGCTGGGAGGGGAGAAAACACGCCTGTCCCTTCAGTTCCTCTTTGGCTCAGTTTCCCCTTTCTTTGACACTCTGCCCTGAGCAGCAGCATAACCAGCTGGGGCCTTGAGATGGGGAGCAGCTGTGGTTGGCAGAGTGACCCAGCCCTTTGGGCAGCTCCAAGGTTTGCAGAAAGCTCAGGGTTAAGCCTGGCATCTGCAAGATTCTGCCGTGGAGGCGCTTCAGTCTTCCGAGCTGCTTCCTTGAGTTCTTTGGTGGCCTCGCTGAGCTATCTCAGAAGGTCAGGAGAGATTTGTTGGTTTTTCCAGGGTCTCTGGCTTGTTAAGAAATTCAAACCAATCAGTGGAATCCAGATTGTTACATGCTATTGTTGGAAGTATGGAGAACAGTCCAGTGGCCCAGGAATGTAAATGTGGCAGATGATGCTGTTAAGAGCAATTGACAGCATTTTTCTCCCTAAACTCTTAACTTGTTTACTTTTCAGACCCCTGAGTCCATTATTGTCAAGCAGATTCCCATCTCCGCCCCCTTGAAATCAGGCATCTTCTCCCTGAACCACAACTTGCCGGAGATTGTCAGGTAGATTGCCCTGATGTTACTATGCCTGGACGGAGCAGAGCTTTGCAGGAGTTGGGCAGAGAAGCAGAAGAGATGATGTGGAGCTAGTTACTGTGTGTGGCCCATCAGCTAGATCATCTCCTACAGGCATTTCCAAGTGACGTGGAGAAAACAAACTCTCCTGCCACATACCCAGTCTTGGCATAATTTGATTTGTATTTCTTATCGTTTTGATGGATAATCATGTTTATTTGTAAGCCTTTTTTTTCAGTTTCAATCACTTCAAATGCTCAATTGTGCAAAATTAAATTATGGGTTTTTATCTTCCCCCATTCTGAGTTTTAGCAATTTAAATTTCACAGGTGGGGGAAAACATGGGGGCCAGACCACGGTGGTGGGGTCTGATAATAATTATTTAATGACAGTAGACACTAAGATTCAAAAAAGTGAAAGATTTATAGCCATTAAAACACAAATTGTCAACATCGTATGTCCAAATACACCAAGTATAAAGCCTTAAATCAAACTGTAGTAAGTTCTCATGCCGCGTTTTTCTTGCTTTGCCTATCTGTAAATTTCCATATTATCGATGGAAATGTGTTTTTGTTGGTATGCATGTGCACAGTGAAATCAATGACACATATCGATAAAAAAGTCTACACAGTCACCAGAATGAAGCTGCACTGACTTCCTTGCCATTACTCGTGATTTATTCCAGAGTATGTGAAGGCAGGATCAGGCCCTATTGGCCTGTTTTTCAAAAGTGCTGAGCACCCAACCTCCCATTCAGTGGGATTTATGAATGTTCAACTACTCTGAAAATTATGTCAGTGAGCTGGTAAGTGAGGGGCCTGATTTTGGTATGGATCGGAGTTTCCTTAAGTTTGGGGGTGTTTGGATTTAGGGTTTTGGTCCATGCAGACTGTAGAAACAAGTGCTGGCCACAAAGTTTAGATCGAAACTTCCCAAACCTTGCTAGCCAAAGGTTGAGGGGATTGTGGATCAAATGTTTTGTTCCAAGTACCTACCTCTAGTTCTGGTTCATGAAATCATCAAGGTGCAGAAAAAAATGTCTTGTATGAGATTCCCTGTGGTTCCCTCAAGACGGCTTGAGTTCCATGTATGGCTCAGATTTAGCTTATGGGGCAGATAAACAAGTGAGCCAGGTGGGCCTTGCGAAATGAGCGTGTTAAGTGCATTCAGTGTTCCCTCTTATTTCCTTCCTCCAGTCTGGGAACCTGGAAGATCACGGCCAGGTATGAAGACTCCCCTCAGCAGACCTTCAGTGCGCAATTTGATGTTAAGGAGTACGGTAAGAATCCAGCACCCACTGGGCCCAGGCTCAGGGAGTGGGTCTGTCTCTACTCTCCTGACACCATCTTGGAGCAGACTCTCCATTCGGCTAGGCTTTGCTGGCAACCCACCCTCTCCTACAAGCTCAACGTTCTCCTCTTCCCCTCTCGTTTCTCCAGTGTTGCCGAGTTTCGAAGTCATATTGGAGCCGGCTGAGAAGTTTTTATACATCGATGGCATTGAAGACTTCAGGGTTTCTATCACTGCGAGGTGGGTCTGTGAGCAGGTGGAAGGTATCAGCTGACGGGGGTAGCAACCACAGGTTTTAGTGCAGAAAAAAACCTAAGTCTTGCATCACTTTGGGAATGTTTTCCACTAAATGTTTTTTTTTTTCCCCATGAAGAGTCTCCATTTTCCATGGGAAATTCTGATTTCTTTTTTCATCCAAAAACCCAGTGTTCAAAAATGGAGAAAAAAAAATTGGCTGAAAACCTTGTGATTCAGAAATGCTGGCGCGGTGCTTCATGGGGGTTGCCATTCAGGTGCTTCATTCTTCCGTTCTTCACCATGGGCTGGGCTTGCTAGCTGGACTTAAACTCCCCGGATGCACCATAGCCATGATGGTCCACTTCTCCTTACCATGGTGGATCATGGGAGATATAGACCGACCAAGGAGCTGGGCCTATAGAGGAGAATGGTGGCATAGGGCCATAATATTCAGCGATAGGTTTCCTTGTGGCTTCTCTTGCCCATCCTTATCTCCTCCAGGTATCTATATGGGAAAGAACTAGATGGCACTGCCTTTATCCTCTTTGGGGTGAAGATGGATGATGAGAAGAGGAGTATCCCGCAGTCTCTCAAGAGAATCTCGGTAATTCGTGTTCTTGGCTGGAGGGCGGGGGGAGGGATTCACGCCTCCTGGGAAACCCTGTGGGTGAGGTCATGAAACTCTCTCTCCCTTTCTAGATAGAAGGCGGAGACGGGGAAGCAACGCTGACGAGACAGATGCTGCAGGCTCGGTTTGCCAATCTGCATGAACTGGTTGGCCATTCGCTCTACATCTCTGTCACTGTTTTGACAGAATCTGGTGAGCATCAGCAATAAGTGCAAAGCCAAGTGCTTTATTCACGGGGTGTTCCAAAGTGGTGCCAAGTGCAGTTCGAGGTGTTGATTTAGATGTATAAAGTCCTATCTACTTAGGGTTCTGCAGATCTTAAAGGCTGTAGGCCAGATTCTTATCTCATTCGCTCTGGGGTAAAACTGGTGTGATGGGTTGCTCCCCCTCCGGGGTGCCACCTGATGTATTGGGGTACCACTGAGCCTGGCTTTTCCACCAGCCTGGGCTCCCTTACACTATCCTGATGAACCAGGCCCTCTCAAGTCTCCTCCAGCACACACACAGGAAGGGACATGCTGCAGGAAGACAAGACACTGAAATCAGCTGCATAGGAAGGCTTCAGCTAAGGAATTTCCCAGCACTCACGTGCACCCCCCTTCTGGCATGTAAACCCAAAATTGTACTGTCTTGCACTGCACAGACAACTGTACAGCGTAAGCTCATGAAATTCGCCCCCTCTCTCAATGTGGAGGATGATATGCACAGCTTTTTGCTGCCCAGTTATGAATTCCACAAACTGGTTTTAGAGAAAACAAAAACAAGTTTATTAACTGCAAAAGATTTTAAGTGGTTATAAGGGATAGGAAACAGATCAAAACAGATTACCCAGCTAACAAAACAAAAACGCAATATAAGCTCAGATACTAAAGAAACTGGTTACAAGCACTAATTTCTCACCCTAAATGTGGTTTTAGGCAGATTGCAGAGTTTCTTGAAGGCAAGCTGCTCTTGCTTGCAGCTTAAAACTCCAAGTATTTCTTTTACAGGCTAGACACCCTCCGTCTAGCCTGGTCAGTCCTTTCTTCCCAGATCAGTCTTAGATGTTTACAGCAGTCATCTTGGGCAAAGCTTCAGTGAAGAACCAACCCTGATTATCGCACTTCCCTGCCTTAAATAGGTTTTACATATGGTGGGAATCCTTTGTCTTCCAGTGTGATTCCCACCCCCGGATAGTGGAAAAGGACAAATTTTATTATGGAGTCTAGTATCAGGTGACTTAATCACATGACCCTGCAGCCATAACTCACACAAAGGAAGTCCATTTGCAGCATCCCAGGAAGATGGGAGATTACCCTCTTCAAAGTCCCATTGTTCTCCCTAACAGTCTATTGACTTGTATCCAGCTAGCCAGCCAGATTGATTGCATTTTGTCTGGTGGGTATTCTCCGGGTACAAAAACTTTTGTAGTACAGATGTAGGGTCAATATTCCTAACTTAAGATACAAAAATGATACGTGCATACAAATGGGATAATCATATTCAGTAAATCATAACCGTTCCAATGATATCTCACAAGTCCCATCTTGCATAAAACACATCTTAGTTATGCTATAATCATATAATAACAATATTTCTCTGAAGAATATGGGGTGTAATGTCACACCTGGAATAACTCCAGATTTACACCAGCAAAAGTAGCTTGAAACTGTTGCACCTTTGTTTTCTGTGCATTGCACCTTTCCATTTCTAAGAGTTCTGGGTCAGCTCTTAGGGATAGTCTAGGCATACTTACTCCTGCCTCAGTGCGTGGGATGGACTAGATGGCTTCTTGCAGTCCCTTCCAGCTCTACATAGCTCTGGTCTCTTAACTTTCCCTGCAGAGGGAGCAGCCATTCTGTTCCGAGCAGCTGTAGCTTGTTACAGAGGAAACTAGTAGCTGAAAGCCTGTGCCGTTGCACGGGTGTGGCAATTGGGCCAAGTAATCCAAACAACCAATGAAATTACTGCATGCAAATTAGTTGTAGAGTAAAGGTGGTGATTGGTTGGTTGAGTTGTGTCTGATATCACAATGGTCTAGGACTCTTGGCATGCCACATGCCTTACTGGAGTTGTACACCAGGCTTGTAACGTCAGAATGGCTGGGGACTTAAAAATTGGCTGGTAACAGACTGCAAATCCCAGTGATAATTGAACCTGGTGATATTGTAACTAAGAAGAGCCCTTCTCTTGCTTATATAGCTGCTTCCATCACTTCACACAGACGCAATAGACATTCTAGGCTTCAGAGTGGTACAACCTCAGAGTGACAGTCCTGGAATCTTATTATATAGATAGATACACAAACACTTGCTCTCTCTCTCCCAGGACTTTGTTTTTGTTCTTTCTTGTTGCTTCTTTAAAACCTAAAATAAGTCGTTTTAGCATGAAAGGGACTGATTCTGTTTTCACTGCTACAGTGCCACTGACTATAGGGGAGTTATTCCTGATTTATACTGGTGTGAGAACAGAATCAGGCTCAACGGCCTGCAGTAATGTCAACCACAAACATGCAAAATTCACAAGTCAGTCCCCCAGCTCCCAAAATCACGAGATCACATTAAAAATCATGAGGTTTTTTTTTAAATAGTAAACTTTGGTTGCTTTTTCTTTCCCTTCTGGCTTTTGAGGCGTTAGATCGCACTTGGGACATGCTTTCAAGCCTTTCTCTGCAACCAGGAGGGTTAGAAACGTATTTCTTCTTTTAAATGACAGCTGAGATTCTCATGCCATATGGTGATTCTAGCAGCTGGGGCTTGAAGACAAGGAATTAAAACAGGAGACTCATGATAAAATCACAAGAATCAGCGGCACTGAATCAATATCTGACCATGGCCTCTTCCTTGTGTTTTACCCTGGACCTTAAGGACAAAATTTGTATTCCCTAGCTCAGTTTTAATTGACCCATGGCTTCTCTCTGCAGGCAGCGACATGGTGGAAGCGGAGAGCACCGGAATTAACATTGTGACATCTCCCTATCAGATCCACTTCACAAAAACACCCAAGTACTTCAAGCCGGGGATGCCCTTTGAACTCATGGTAATATCTCTTCTTCTAGATCATGCTCACTGTTGCCTGAGGTGTATAAAGAGGAGAGAACTATGGGTACTAGGGTGATGAGGGGGGTATAAGAACTTAGAATAGAACAGAAACAAAGGGCCACATTCCAATCTCAGTTACACCAACCTAATTCCAGTGTGACTCCACTAAATGCAATGGAATCACTCTAGATTTACACTGGCCTAACAAGTGCAGAGTCTGACCCAAAAGCTGACAGCAAATACAAGGTGTGAAATGAGAAGAGGAGTACTTGTGGCACCTTAGAGACTAACCAATTTATTTGAGCATAAGCTTTCGTGAGCTACAGCTCACTTCATCGGATGCATAAAGTGGAAAGTACAGTGATGAGATTTTATATATACACACAGACCATGAAAAAAACCATGAAAAAATATACATTGTAAGGAGAGGGAGGGAGGGATAGCTCAGTGGTTTGAGCATTGGTCTGCTAAACCCAGGGTTGTGAGTTCAATCCTTGAGGGGGCCATTTAGGGATCTGGGGCAAACATTGGGGACTGGTCCTGCTTTGAGCAGGGGGTTGGACTAGATGACCTCCTGAGGTCCCTTCCAACTCTGATATTCTATGATTCTATGAGAGTGATCACTTAAGATGAGCTATTACCAGCAGGATAGTGGGGCGGGGGAGAGAAAAAACCTGTCCACTATGGATGTAGAAGCCCTCTACACTAACATTCCACACAAAGATGGACTACAAGCCATCAGGAACACTATCCCCGATAATGTCACGGCAAACCTGGTGGCTGAACTTTGTGACTTTGTCCTCACCCATAACTATTTCACATTTGGGGACAATGTATACCTTCAAATCAGTGGCACTGCTATGGGTACCCGCATGGCCCCACAGTATGCCAACATTTTTATGAATGACTTAGAACAACGCTTCCTCAGCGCTCGTCCCCTAATGCCCGTACTCTACTTGCGCTATATTGATGACATCTTCATCATCTGGACCAATGGAAAAGAAGCCCTTGAGGAATTCCACCATGATTTCAACAATTTCCATCCCACCATCAACCTCAGCCTGGACCAGTCCACATAAGAGATCCATTTCCTGGACACTACAGTGCTAATAAGCAATGGTCACATAAACACCACCCTATACCGGAAACTTACTGACCGCTATTCCTACCTACATGCCTCCAGCTTTCACCCAGACCACACCACACGATCCATTGTCTACAGCCAAGCTCTACGATACAACCGCATTTGCTCCAACCCCTCAGGCAGAGACAAACACCTACAAGATCTCTATCACGCATTCTTACAACTACAATACCCACCTGCTGAAGTAAAGAAACAGATTGACAGAGCCAGAAGATTACCCAGAAGTCACCTATTACAGGACAGGCCCAACAAAGAAAATAACAGAACGCCACTAGCCATCACCTTCAGCCCCCAACTAAAACCTCTCCAATGCATTATCAAGCATCTACAACCTATCCTGAAGGATGACCCATCACTCTCACAAATGGGAGACAGGCCAGTCCTTGCCTACAGACAGCCCCCCAACCTGAAGCAAATACTCACCAGCAACCACACACCACACAACAGAACCACTAACCCAGGAACCTATCCTTGCAACAAAGCCCGTTGCCAACTGTGCCCACATATCTATTCAGGGACACCGTCACAGGGCCTAATCACATCAGCCACACTATCAGAGGCTCGTTCACCTGCACATCTACCAATGTGATATATGCCATCATGTGCCAGCAATGCCCCTCTGCCATGTACATTGGTCAAACTGGGCAGTCTCTACGTAAAAGAATAAATGGACACAAGTCAGATGTCAAGAATTATAACATTCATAAACCAGTCGGAGAACACTTCAGTCTCTCTGGTCACTCGATTTCTGATCTCAAAGTGAGTATCCTTCAACAAAAAAACTTCGAAAACAGACTCCAATGAGAGACTGCTGAATTGGAATTAATTTGCAAATTGGATACAATTAACTAAGGCTTGAATAGAGACTGGGAGTGGTTGAGTCATTATACTAAGTGAAACTATTTCCCCTTGTTTATTCCTCCTCCCCCCCCCCCCCCCCCCCGCCCGATATGTGCTGGAAATGGCCCACCTTGATTATCACTTCAAAAGGTTTTCTCTCCCCCCACCCCACTCTCCTGCTGGTAATAGCTCATCTTAAGTGATCACTCTCCTTACAATGTATATTTTTTCATGGTTTTTTTCATGGTCTGGGTGTATATATAAAATCTCATCACTGTACTTTCCACTTTATGCATCCGATGAAGTGAGCTGTAGCTCATGAAAGCTTATGCTCAAATAAATTGGTTAGTCTCTAAGGTGCCACAAGTCCTCCTGTTCTTTTTGCGAATACAGATTAACACGGCTGCTACTCTGAAAGGTGTGAAATGGCACCTAGCTACAGGTTTGGCCCAAAATGTGCCCTGGGGTCACTCGTGTACTGTGGGATAATATTCTCTGGACTGTGTGTTAATTGCTGGCACTTCAGGGTTTTCTGACTATAGAGGGGAATTGAGCACAGGTGAGGAGTTCCAAAGAGTGGGGGCATTTGCAGAAATAGGGGGCAGAGGGACCATTGTGGATAGGAGGATGAGGGGGAATTTAAAAATTGGCACTGACAGAATGATTCTTCTCCCAGCGAGTTAGGCTGCATTACAGGGGGAGAAATATTATGCTCCTAAAATTCTGAACCAATCAGCATCAGTCCTCTTGTCCACAGAGAATATGGTTTTACGGTCCCACACTCCTCTGAAGCTGAAGAGTTTGTGAAGGGAATTTAGTATTTTTCTGTCAGCAGGCACTTCAGACTATACATTAGCTGAACCTTAAGATCCATGCAAGTAGCTGTCCGTTTTTCTTGTGTGCATGGGGGTAATTGAATTGCACCAGCTCTCTGAATGCTTAGGGCTAACGTGGGTGCTCACATTTTATACAGTGTAGAAATCTGGGGCTGGAAAGATCTTAGGTCCAGAGGTGCTGAGTTTCTGATTTCCCAGGGGGTGCTCCACCCCTGCTCCATCCCAGACCTCGCCCCCACTCCACTCCTTCCCCCAAGACCCACCCCGCATCTTCCTGCCCCCACTCTGCCCTGCCTTCTCCTCCCCCTGCCCCCCAGCACCTCCTGCCCACTGCTGAACTGATCCTCGGCAGGCGGGAGGTGCTGGGGGGGAGGGGGAGGAGCTGATCGGTGGGGCCAGCAAGTGTGAAAAATCGGGAAGGGGGTGGGGGGTAATAGGGGCCTATATAAGACAAAACCCCAAATATTGGGACTGTCCCTATAAAATCAGGACTTCTGGTCACCCTAGGCTATGTTTGTAGCAACAGCGTAAT
The DNA here is from genome assembly GCF_015237465.2 of Chelonia mydas. Classification (NCBI taxonomy): domain Eukaryota; kingdom Metazoa; phylum Chordata; order Testudines; family Cheloniidae; genus Chelonia; species Chelonia mydas. The sequence goes on from NC_051260.2 coordinate 14,612,796, forward strand.
AGATTTAAACCTTTAAAGTATCTTGGCTTTTGCAAGGCCATTGATCTCTGCAGTCTTCAGGGTTTTCAGAACCAGGTCCAGTCAACACTCAAAGGGTATGTCTCGACTGCAGTCACAGGGTGGGACTGGAGCTCTAGCTGACATCGCTGAACTAGCTTCCATCACCCTGTGACCGTGTAACACCGATGACCAGGGTCTGCCGGGGCCAGGATCGAACCTGGGGCCTCCGGAGCTAAATGCATGAGCCGCTACTGCGTGAGCTAAAAGCCACATGGCACTTAGCTAAGGCTGTAGTAGACTCATTAATCTCTAAGTGGTCTAGGTGCCACTAGAGGGGGACAGAGCACCACAGCCAGCAGGCATGGCGTGCATACAACTGCAGCCTAGACATGCCCTAAGTCAGAGTGTGAAAACTTTAATTAACCTCAGAGTTGAAGATATTTGTAAATAACTGGACACGACAGATGTTAGCGCAACAAATATGTCTCCCTGCTCCCTTAGTTAAAGAGCATCCATAGATTCAAGAAATATTTGGAAGTCTTGACTAACTGGCCTGACTCCTCCAATGAACTCTACTCACATCCACTTCCTCTGTGTTAATTGCCACTTGAGAAATAAATGGCTATCTCCAATCTTGGCTCAGAAGCCTTTGTCTCATTCGCTCAAAAGCAGAATATTTGTTGGCAGTGATCGTGTTTTGGTTCGATTGGCAGTTGCCTTATTTGCCTGGGGCCAAAACAAGAAAAGACTAGCATGAAATTAATTTCCTCTCTGGCCTACATGAATTAATTTATTCTTAATTTTTGTATATTGTTTTGTTGGGTGTTATAAAAGTGTAAACTGAATTTAGGAGAAGGGTTGAAGTTGTGGTTTTTATATTTTTTTATGTTTGTACTTTTTAAAATGTGTATGCATTTTGTGGTGTGATACAGCAGATCATTAAGGCCCCATTCCTGAAGTTATTTAGGTGCTTAATTCCCATTGAAATCCACGGAAGTTAGGCACCTAAATACCTTTGAAGCTATGGACCTGAGATGCCGTACATGCGATTTGATTTGAAGATAGGATGCAGGGAGCGCTGCACCCCTTATTCGACGCATCCCTTTTTAATTGTGCCCCTCAGGTCTACGTCACAAACCCCGATGGCTCCCCAGCCCCTCGTGTCCAAGTACAGGCCGAAGGATTCCAGTCGGCTGGGTCGACCCAGGCAGATGGAACTGCCAAGCTGATTATAAACATGCCTGGGAATAAGCAGCAGGTTCCCATCACGGTGAGTAACCTTCTACCACTGAGGCTGGGCTAAGTACTATATGTACTATATGCACCAGAGGGAAATGCCCTGTTGGCGGCATTCACTCCCCTCTCATGCACGGAGCAGGAGGATAACTGAACTCTGTGCATTCCATCTGCGCCTGGGGTCAGTTTCCTGTATGCCATTGGGTTTTGGAGATGCTCCAATCACCATGTAACCAGTGCTCTATTGTGGGGCCAGAAGAGATCCCAGAAAACATTGACATGGGCATAAAGAGGTCCCGATTAGTCCCCTTCCCACCCACCATGCAGCAAAGGAGGCCTGTAGACAGCTCATGGCTCCTTAGTGTGAAGACCCTGTGAGGTGACACCAGGCTCAAACTATAAAGCCCGAGAGGACACTGGAGCTATCTGTGTCCAGCCGCTTCAGGAGAGAGTCCTTCTTCATATTCATCTTGCAAGGGGCAAGACAGTTTCCTCTGTTCAGAGACATGTTCTCTTACAGTCCAGAAATCTGGAGTCCCAGCAGGACTGCGCTGAAGCAACGGGCCAATTAAAAGTGGCATTTGGCGTTTCTCTGAGGTGTCATGCCTAGAATGGCTGTTAGCAGCAGAATCCACCAACAATGGCATCTCAGGGGAGCTTCCTTTGCTATTGCTCACAGCGTGACCCAGCGTGAGAGGCTATAGACCCTAAACTCACTCCCAGATTCAACTAAGATTTTATCTCCACCTCCCCTGCAGGTAAAAACTGCCCATCCCAACCTCCCAGCAAACCGCCAGGCTTCTAAGTCCATGGTGGCTGAAGCCTATCAGTCCCAAGCACAGTCTGAAAACTATCTCCATCTGGCGGTGACAGCTTCTGAGCTCAAACCTGGAGACACCTTACCTGTGAATTTCCACCTGAAGAGCAACAAGCCAGCTGTTCTGAATCAGATCCACTATTTCACCTACATAGTAAGTGCTGTGTCCCTGGGTACTGGGATCTCCTGGAACTTAGGCATCATCTGAGTTTCCACCTGTCCTTTAATATTCCCACTGCATGTAAGGAGAACCTGTAGCAGAGAATTCTTCCCAGTCAGGCAGTATATTGATTGTGTGTGTAGCAGAGTATGGCAGGGCCCCCTTGGCTTCTGCTAGATTCACAAAGTCACTCTGAGACCCTGGGTTTAGTAACCACTGGTGCACTTTATTCTCAGGTTTGTTCTCACCACCGTTTCACCATGTACAAGTAACCCTTCACCGTCTGCAGGCAGGAGGGAGGAGAAGCTACTTCCCTGCTTTCATTCCCTGCCTTTTTCCTTTTCTTCTGCTCTCCCCTGGCTTCCTTCCCCTGAGGCTTTTGTGCAGCCACAGGCTAATTAGGTAGCAGCTGTCTCCGCCTCTCCAATTAGGGCCAGGTTACCTCCAGCCCACTCTAATTTTTTCCCCTAACGAGAAGCGGGTGTGACAGAGGGCTGAAGCTGCAACCCTTTGCCCAGCACCCTGTCACAGTGTGAATGAAATAAAGTCAGTCATGGGGACAACCTCTTATCCACTTCTGGTTACTGACTCCGGGCCCTGTGATAATCAATAAAGCCAACTTCCTCCAGGAGCTGGAGATAGAACCCAGGAGTCCTAACAACCACCCCTCTGCACTCGCTACTAAACCATACTTCCTCTTGGATCTGCAGATGGAACCAGGAGTCCTGACTCCTCCCCATGTACTCACTAGAGCATATTTCCTCTTAAAGCTGGGGATGGAAGCCCGGAGTCCGAGGTCTCAGTTCCCTGCTCTAAACACTAGATTTCACGGCTAGTTTTTCAATGCAGAGTAGTAGGTCCACTCTGTTGCTTTTAGCTGGACAAATCAAATAATAAAGTTTCCATATAGCATGGATATGAAGTGTAGTTGGTGAGTGGGATGGGGGAAAGGAGGGGTGGTCTCTGTTGGTGAAACAAACAATATTCAGATTTGGGAATCAGATTTGTTGAATATTAGCACCACTGCCTCTACAGCCTATTCCTGCAACACATGGATTTTAGCTTATTTTCCTCTCTCCGCTCAGATGTAAATGCCCATTTGAAAAGTTGCAAGTGACCGTCTCTTAGTAGTAGAAAACAGATGGATGGGAAGATTCATGGGATCTGAATGACCCATTGTGTTAACCCTTGTGTCCTTTAACAATCCACATCTCATGTTTCCCTGTTAGATCCTGAATAAAGGGAAGATCATTCAGGTAGGGAGACAGGCCAGGCAGGAGGGACAAAATCAGGTGACCGTGTCCCTGCCCATCACTCCAGACCTCATCCCTTCATTCCGCATCGTGGCTTACTACCAAGTAGGAAATTCGGAGATTGTAGCAGACTCGGTCTGGCTGGACATCAAGGACACTTGCATGGGAACGGTAGGTTGCTATTCAAGTTGGCCTTCCACATGTTAATTCCTATGTAGGTGTCATTAGGAGGGAGTTTTTCCTAGCCTGAAAGTGCTGACTGACTCTCAAAAGGGACTCTAAAAATGACACCGTGGGGCTTCTCATTGACTGTCTCCCAGCAAATTCTAGATCAGATTTGACCAGTTTACATGTACAAAGAAGTTCCCCAGCCCCCACAAGCCACTGCTGTCAACCCACTGTAGGATCTGGGCGTCAAGCTATAGTTCCTTCTAGCTCAGCAATAAAGACTCCGTGGATTGAAGTGGATGGAGCTGTACTGACTTGCGCCAGCTGAGTATCTGGCTTTGTATCTGCACCATAATTAGCCATTTTGCTGATGATGTGGCAGTCAGAATTGATTCCAGCTCCGTCTCCCAGGGCTGGGCTGGTTCTTCAACAGATGTGACTCCAAATACCTATAGGGGACCTGACTATAATGTAACTACAATGCTACGCTGCTGTAACTCCAGTTAATTGCTCCTGATTTACACCAGTGTGAGATCAGAATCGGGCCCATGGAGCAGATCTATTACAGTTCAAACTTACTTGTAAATTTCTCAGGGCTGCCTGAGGGACAAAGTCACCTTCCATCATGGCTGGAACAAAGGGACTGCATGGACATTGGGTCCAATTCAGCTCTCAGTTTACACCAGCATGAATATGGAGTAACAGCACTGAAATCAGTGGAGCTATTCCAGATTTACACAGCTGCCCCTGAGATCAGAACCTGGCTTTTGGATGCTCAAGGAACATGAAGTCTTACCTCCTTTTCTCCTATGTTTTGCAAAGGACGGGTTCTTAGCTGCTCTCTCTGCTTTAAATCAAAACCTCTCCCTTCACTGTCTTTCATACAGCTTGTGGTGAAAGGAGCCACCAACGAAGACAGGAGAATCCATGAGCCGGGAACTCCAATGAAACTCAAGCTGGAAGGAGACCACAGAGCTTATGTCGGCCTGGTGGCCGTGGACAAAGGAGTCTACGTTCTGAACAAAAAACACAAAATTACACAATCTAAGGTGGGGCATGAAAGATGTTAGTCGTAACTTGTAATGTTTCATAGTGGGAAATGCAGCTCGGCTCTTATCCTTGCTTGACGCTCCAAGATGGCGAAAAGCGAAGTGAGCCTTTTGTTTGCAGACCTGCCACTTGGGGTTTGAGTTCCACTGTACTTTAACTGAGCTGGGCCGGGCCAGGTGAGTACTTGGATGGGAGGAAACCCAGTGAAACCCAGGGTACTGCAGGGAGTGCTGTTCTGGACACACTAAAGGACACCCTCCCTTTGGACAGTGTTGACCCAGATGGTCCTGGGCTTTAGGGAACTGTGTGGGTGTTGCAGTAGGGGGCGCTCTCCCCTCAGAGGTAGTTCTCACCCCAGTGCTCATGGTGGTGCTGTACATCAGGGAGTGGCAGAGTGCTCAGTAGGGGGCGCTCTCCCCCCCCCATCAGAGCTGAACCCAATGCCCCAATGCGGCGGCAGGGGGCGCTGTGCTGCATTGAGTGGAGCGGGGGCTCAGCCTGGGGCGCTGTCCCCTCCCAGTCAGAGCTGAACCCAATACCACAGTGTGGGCCAGGGGGCGCTGTGCTGCATTGAGTGGAACGGGGGCTCAGCCTGGGGTGCTGTCCCCTCCCAGTCAGAGCTGAACCCAATGTCCCCGTGCAACATTCGTGGTTGCTGTGCTGTAGGGAAAAAAGTGTTAGTGACTGAAAAGAGGGAGCGCTTTCTTCTGAGTCAGCACTGATACCCGGGCCCTATCAAGGTTTTAGGGGATGCAATGGTACTGAAAGTGCCATTTCTCAGCTGACATATCAAACATAGGTTCTGGTCATTAAATGTCCTGTGACCCTTTCCACAAGGGTCAGGGCCCAGGTGCACTGGCTGAATTCTAACTTGGGTATTTGATTTCTCTCTGCCTAACATCCTCTGCTGTCTGGGTTCAACTGGCTGCATAATTCTCTCTCTCTCCTCCTAAAATCGGTTGTGTTGCTGGGGCAGAATGGCTATTGTGCTCCATCCCAGAGGCGGACGCATTTCTGTGGGGATTGAGTTGCAATAAATACTTTACTTATGTCTCAGATTTTGCTTTCATTTACACTGCTGCAAACACAGAGCAAGTCAAAGGAAGTCAGTGGAGTTACTCCAGATCGCGCGATTGTACCTGAGACCAGAATCCGGCTCACAGCCTGTATAATGCTTTGGGATCATGCTGGATGGCACCATATAAATGGGAAGTGTCATTGTTAACAATAATCTCTCAACCATTGTATTTGCGCCTCACAGATCTGGGACTCTGTGGAGAAGAGTGACATTGGCTGTACAGCTGGCAGTGGAAAGAACAATCTGGGGGTATTTACGGATGCTGGACTGGCCCTGGAGACGAGCAATAGGATTTCCACAGCCCAGAGAACAGGTATCACTCTATAGAGCTGAACGGTCGCCATGAGCAATGGAGGAAGGGAGGAAAGAATCAGCAAAGCAAGGCACAGTAACCTACGGCATGAGCCGGGGGTATGGACATCAGTCTAGCAGGGCAAATCCCACTGGAACGGCCTAGGAATGGAAATGCTGGGGTTACCATGGGGGATGAGAATAAGGTCCTGAATTCCCACTGGCCCCTCACCTATTAAAAGAGGGATTAATTTTAAGAATGGGGTGGTTCTGAGGGGGGGATTCAAAGACCTTCTCTGCTAGTCCACTGGGTTTCTCCCTCTTCCAAAGTATCTTTCTCTCCCCTGGCCAGGAAGGGACGGGCAGATGGCTGGTGCTTCTCTCTGCTCTCTCTGCCCCAGGCTGCAAGCTTTTGGGGGCAGCACACAAGGAGGGAGGGAGGAATGAAGCCCGCTTCACTCTCCTCTCCTTCTGGTTGCCCTGGCTGGCTGAGCATCTGCCCAACAGCTCTTATGTGGCTCCCAGCCAGACAGGAAGGAGCAATATGTTAAGTGCCAAACTGGCTTTTCTGGTTTTCTGATTTGCCCCTAAATCAACGGGGTTCCGCTCATTGTGGCCTAGACCATTCTCAGAAATTTGGGAACTGACCAGATGCGGTGTTCAAATGTTACTGTGTTACATCCAGACAGAGAAATGGCATCAAGTTGAGTGGAGGGCCTCACTCGGTGGGAGGGTTTTTATTTTGTGTTTCTCACTTCCTTCTGCAGATCCAGAGTGTCCCCAGCCAGCAAAACGCCGGCGTCGCTCCGTTCAGCTCATTGAGTATAAGGCAATCAAAAGTAGGTACTAATCAGGGGGTTTGCTATCCTTGATCAAAGCAAGCATGCAAATCAGGAATGTGATTCCCTTACATGACCAGTTTCACCCTGCTACAGCCTCCTGCCAGCTGCATTTCCTGTAACAGGAGACAGGGGAGTTTGGACAGACTTCCATATGAGGAGAGATTGGAACTGATAAATTTATAGAGGGGATGCGATAGAGGTATAGAAAATAATGAATGGTAAATTGCTCTTTGGGGCACGGACCGTCTCTCTATTCTGTGTTGGTACAGCACCCAACACAGTGGGGGTTTGGGCCATGACTGTGGACCCAAAGTGCTACTGCAATTCAAATAACAACAACAGATACATTGTTAAATTACCCATTTAAGCACAAGGAGACACTCAACCCAACTGAATGGTTTCTTACTACGAATTTATAAAAGGAACTATTTTCATACACAATTCATAATTAACCCACAGTACTCACCATCACAGGATTGTACTGAGGCCAAGAGCCTAGCAGGATTCAAAAAAAGGATGAGCCATTTACATGGAAAAGGAAGAGATGTTCACCATTCCATAGGATAGGATTTTTAAAGAAGAGCTATACATCCTCATGCTTCAGGGCATGAGCCAACCTCTAACTGGGGTCAGGAAGAAACTTCTCTGTGGGAAGGTTATTCCACTATGGGATTTCTTGCACCTTTCTCTGAAGCTGCTGGTGCTAGTGACTGTTAGAGACAAGATACTTGATTAGACAGAGCAGAATGCTAGTTCCTATGTTCCTTCTTTGGCCATGTCTAGTAGTAAATTAATGAGAGAGAGAGAGAGAGAGAGAGAGAGAGAGAGAGGACTAGAAGAAGCTTGGTAGGAATGACCTTCTGGCTTTTACATTTTAGCATCAGATTACCAGGACCGGAAGGTGAAGAAATGCTGTGAAGATGGGATGTACGAGAACCCCATGGGGCACAGCTGCGAGAAGCGGGCTGGGTACATCCTGGATATGGATGAATGCAGGAAGACCTTCCTTGACTGCTGCAATTATATCAAGACCATACGGGACAAGATGCAACGGGAGCTCCACCTGGAACTTGCAAGAAGCAAGTACTAGGTGTCACTCAGAGGAGCAAGGCTGGGGGAATTGTTAGAGAAATAAGACCATGCCACATGAACCAACCCTGCCCATGTTCACAGATCCCCCAGGTAGGAGATGAACACGAATGCAGTGGCAGCAATCCTGTTAGTGTTGCACCATGTTGATATGGGGACCCAGATGAGTCAGGGTAATAACCTCTTCATAGGTTGCTGCCGAGGTTTAACCTTTGTTTCTAAAGCACAGTCCTCTACCACTTGAGCTAAAGGGGTAACTCCCCTAGCTAGGAATAGTAGTAGGCTCTTACCCTTTGCAGAATATCCACTAGAGGGTGCGCATGTAGCGCTGAGCCAGTGGCTTATACCAGTGTTATAGGAGCCCAGAAAAGGCTAGCTCGTGGGGAAACAGCAAGGCAGGCATGGAGAGGAGAAGAAGTCTGTGGCTTCCCCTCCAGCCGTTCAACCACACTCCAATTCATGCTCTTCTGGGCTGGCAGCATCAAAACCTGGCAACGCAGGTCAAATCATGGATGCTTTCAGGTCAGTAGAGCAGACCCATCCCCGAATCCTTTCAGGTTTGCCCCATCCCAATCAATGTCACAGCAGAGCCAGACAGTCTGTGATTTGACTTTCCAGGTGACTTGGATAAAAAGTTCATGTCTGACAAAAATATCACCTCAAGGAGCCTGTTTCCAGAGAGCTGGCTGTGGCAAGCGGAGCAGCTGACTGCGCGACCAAATGAACTGGGGTAAGAGCATGTGGCCGTACCACTCCCATTCATCGAAGGGTCACATTCAGACGTGGCATAGTGTAGCTCCCACTGAAGACTGTGTCTCTCCACCAGCAAGACTCCCGTGGAGCCGGCTGGAGTATATGTCATGATTTAGGGCCAGCATTCAGCAGCGGATCCATATTCGTAGAATCACTCCTACATTTTAAAGCGAGAAGGGCCCTTAGATCATCTAGTCTCACCTTCTGTATAATAGAGTCCAGAGAAATTCATTCAGTTACTCCAGTTTTGAGCCCATATTTAGGTACCTAAAAGAACTGGCTCGACTTCCAAAGATGCTGAGCAGCCAGCAGTATCCCCTGGCTTCAGCCCTCACGAAAAACCAGGCTGCTGATTTAGGTGCTAGAATATGGATGTAGGTGTCTGGCTGTTTAGCGTTGTCCTTTTATCCGCTTCAGGAACAGTTCCTCATTTCTGTTTGTTATTCAGGGTGTGTTATTGGATCGCCGAGTCATGTGATATTGACAGTGCTTTCTAAGTGGATGTGTGATAAATGAAGGAAGGGGTAGCTAGCCAGCCAGTTAGCTATAAACTCCCTCTTAGTCACTGTTCTCTACTTGCTTTACCTGTAAAGGGTTAAAAAGTCCATAGGTAAAAGGAAGGGAGTCAGCACCTGACCAAAAGAGCCAAAGGGAAGGCTAGAACTTTTTAAAATTGGGAAAAAACTTCCCTTTTGTCTGTCTGTGCTTTTCTCCCGGAGCGCAGAGACAGGGCTGGAATTATGCTGTAAGAGCTTGAGCCAGGTATGAGAAATCATCAAATCATACCTAGAAACTACTCATTTTGAACCCCAGATATGTAAGTAGATCAGGAAATGTCTAGGGAGACGCAATTAGGTTTATCTCTTTTATTTCTTTATGGCTTGTGGACTCCTCTGTGCTTATCCCAGGTGCTTTTGTTTTGTTTGTAACCTGTAAGCTGGACCTCAAGAAAGCTATTTTTGCTTCTTAATTTTTTATTTGCTCTATTTAAATCTAGCAATAGCCTGAGGTTTTAGATGTCTTTTTTTTCTTTCTTTTTTTTAAATAAAGTTTACCTTTTTCAAGAACAGGATTGGAGTGTTGTGTCTTAAGAGGTGTGTGCACATGTTATTTAATTAGCTGGTGGCAACAGCTGATTTCCTTTGTTTTCTTTGTCAGCTCTCCCCCGGAGGGGTGTGTGTGAAAGGGCTTAAGGGTACCCCATAGAAAGGAATTCCCAAGTGCGCCTTCCTGGGTTCTCAAAGGGGTTTTTGCACTTGGGTGGTGGCAGCATCTACCCATCCAAGGTCAGAGAAAAGCTGTAACCTTGGGAGTTTAATACAAGCCTGGAGTGGCCAGTGCTAATTTTTAGAATCCTTGCAGATCCTGACCTTCTGCACTCAAAGTGCTAGAGTGGGAAATCAGCCTTGACATGGTGGCAGAGCTGTGGGATCATTTTGAACCAGAAGCACAGACCTCGGGATTTTAAAAGGACACATTTTTTCTTTAAAAGAAAAGGAGGACTTGTGGCACCTTAGAGACTAACCAATTTATTTGAGCATAAGCTTTCGATTTGCATCCGATGAAGTGAGCTGTAGCTCACGAAAGCTTATGCTCAAATAAATTGGTTAGTCTCTAAGGTGCCACAAGTACTCCTTTTCTTTTTGCAAATACAGACTAACACAGCTGTTACTCTGAAACCCATTTTTTCTTTAGGCAGCCTGCAAAGCCAGGAAGTTTTCTTTCTTTCTTTTCTTCTCTTTGCTACCTGAGGGGCAACAGTCACAAAAAGGGTTCAGCCTGCCAAGCCAGGGAGTCCAACAAGCAGGGTTCTTTTTTCTAGTTTCATGGCAACGAAATAGCTAGGCTAGAGTAGGGCAGCCCTGTGCATGAGGTTGTGGTCAGGCACCGAAACCCTAGAGCAACCAGTCTTCCCAAAGCAGGACCCCACGGAGAAGACAGAAGATCAAGCCCAGACATCCAGCTCCATGACAGAAATGCAGAAAGTGCATGGGGGCCGGGAATTTCCCAGGAGGAAAGGGTCAGCTCTCCCCAACTCGAGATCCCGGGGCCAAGATGGAGGGATGCCCTTAACCCAGGCCGAGTTCTAACTGCAGAAGAAAGGAATTTCTTCCTAGAGATGAAGCATTTGGCAGTGGAGAAGAAGCGCTTGGAGGCAGAAGCGGAGGAGAGGAGAGAGGCGAAGCACATGGAGATGCAGCGCTTGGATGCGGAAATGGAGCTGAAGCTCTTAGAGCTGGAAAAGGCTAAGCTGGATCAATCAGGTAGCCCTAACAGTCCTTCTCCAGGAACCACTCCCCATTCCAAGAAATTCCCCACCTACAAGGTAGGTGATGATACAGAGGCCTTCTTAGAAAGGCCTTCTTTAAGCGGCCGTGCCTGGCTTCCCAGGCTTTAAACGGTGTCTCACCTGGAGACTGTCAATAGCAGTCTCTGACGGTCACTTCCAGTGTGTTCGTTGCCTGGGGGAGACTCACGTTACGCAGAAGTGCCACCGCTACAAGACGTTAACAGCAAGGCCAGAAAGGGGAGGGAACTCCAGGTCAAGCCAGGGGTGAAAGTAAAATGCAGATCTTACCGGTACGGAGCCGTTCTGGCCCCCCAAAAAGGGGCGTGGCCTCGGGTGGAAGGGGTGGTAATAGCTCATCTTAAGTGATCACTCTCCTTACAATGTGTACGATAAACACTCATTTTTTCATGGTCTGTGTGTATATAAATCTCCTCACTGTATTTTCCACTTTATGCATCTGATGAAGTGAGCTGTAGCTCACGAAAGCTCATGCTCAAATAAATTGGTTAGTCTCTAAGGTGCCACAAGTCCTCCTTTTCTTCTTCCTGTGGGATATGGGATCCTCCTCGGAGGCCTGGTCTACACTGGGGGAGGGGGGGATCGATCTAAGTTATGCAACTTCAGCTACGTGATCTACTCTCTGCCCTGCCTTCACTGCAGTGAGTCGACTGCTGCTGCTCCCCCATTGACTTGGCCGGTGCCTCTCGCGCCAGTGGAGTACCGGAGTCGACGGGAGAGCGCTCGGGGGGGTCAATTTACCCTGTCTAGACTAGATGCGATAAATTGACCGCCGCTGGATCGATCGCTGCCCTTGGATCCTGCGGGTAGTGTAGACAGAGGAGCACAAAGGATCCAGCCCCCATGAAAACAAAGAAGGGGCCTCACTCCGCCCCACTCGCCCCGAGCGAGAATTGCCATGCAAAAGGCTATCTCCGACCGCTAAATCCGCCCCGGTACCGTTGGCACGCAGAGCCTCGGCCCGCGTGGCACCGGGTTCGTCTAGTGCAGAGGCAAACTGAGGGGCGAGAGACCCGGTGCAGTCTAGCTCGCAGAAAGGCAGCCATGGCCTGTTCCCTCAGAGCCGAGAGAGCTGAAGCCCTTGGCCCCGAGCAGTGCTATGGTGCCACCTGCCGTTCCTGTACATTACAGCAAGCCCACAGCACCGGCCACACAGACGCTGACTAACCTCTGTGTGCCTCCTATGCCTGCTAGCCAGGCAGACCTTTTTGTTGCCCCCACCCCGGCACGCCTCTCTTTGGCACTGATGGCACTGAGTCTCACGGCTACACCTGCTGGCTCAGCCCCTCCTCTCTCAAGAGGATGAAGTGGCTGTAAGGATGGGCACCCCCTGCCATTCATCACCCAAACCTGGAACCTCAGGGCTACAACCCACAGTGTGGCAACCCCCTCTATGGATGCTCCCCCCCACAGCCCTCCCACCAAACTGGCCATATTGGGACCCATGGACAATGTACAGAGCTCACAATAACCAGTCCAGGTCCAGAACACCAAGACCAGCTAGATCTACTTCACTGGTTGCCCCAGCTTCCCCTGAAGTCACCGGGGAGGAGCAAGAGGGCAATGAGGACTTAATAGAGGGTGACATCCTACCTCCTACCCCTATTTCTTCCTCATCCCCGGAGGACACAATCATGCCTCCCCCCACACAGGGGGATGACTTTAAATCTTTCCAAGATCTGTTTAAGCGTGTGGCTAATTCGCTAGGCATCTGCTTAGAAGAGCTGCCAGAGACACAGCATAAGCTCACTGACATTCTCCATGCCTCTTCTGTGGCCAAGATTGCATTGCCTATTAATTCTGCCATTATGGACCCAGCAAAAACAGTCTGGCAGACACCGGTCACGGCCCCACCTTCTTGTAAACGTTCAGACAAGAAGTATTACATGCCAGCAAAAGGGGCTGAGTTCCTCTTCACTCACCCTAGCCCAAACTCACTGGTTGTGGAAGCCGTTAATCAAAGGGGAAAACAACACCTGGCTCGTACCACCCCTTACGACAAAGACTGGAAATGCCTTGACCTGTTGGTAGAAAGGCCTGTTCCTCAGCGACTCTTCAGTTATGCATCGCTAACTACTCCACCCTATTAGCCAAATACACTCACAACATTTTTGCATAGATGTCTATGATTATTGAGCATCTCCCAACAGACAAAAAAGAACAATACAGAGCTAGCATCTCAGAAGGTTCCCTGATTGACGGCCTTGCAGGAATCATTGGATTCTGCAGAGACGACGGCTCACTCCATTGCCACGTCAATAGTCATGCGGAGGGCCTCTTGGCTCCACCTTTCCGGATTCCCCAAGGAAATCCAGGCCATGATCAAGGACTTACCTTCTGAGGGACAGAAACTCTTTGCGGACACCATGGATGCAGCCTTGCATACACTCAAGGACTCCAGTGCCACGCTGAAAACCTTGGGAATTCCCATAACTGATAACAAAAAGAAACAGGGTGCATTTTACACCCAGCGCTTCCATACTGCTCTGTATACCCAGCTGCAGAGACAATACTACCAATGTTGCAAATGACATCAGTCAAGACGATGACAGACACCGGGGCAATCCACCATGTCCCAACTATCTACTTCTAGACAGGCATTTTGAAGTGTTGGTCAAGGGCATGAGGACCCCTCAAATTCCATTGCCGCAACCATCTCCCGATTCCAGTCCCTTTGGAGACTGCCTAACACCTTTCTATCCGGTCTGGGTAACCATTACATCGGACAAATGGGTTCTGGAAATTATACTCAAGGGTTATTCCATCCCCTTCACCTCTATTCCACCAACCCACCCCCCTTTCCTGTCCCTCTTCAGGAACCCTTCTCACAAGCACCTACTACAGCAGGAAATAAATCACCTCCTGCAACTGGGTGCCGTAGAACCTGTACCTCCCAAACGCAGGAGGACCGGGTTTTATTCACAATATTTCCTCACCCAAAAGAAAACGGGTGGCTGGAGGCCCATATTGGACCTGCGCAAGCAAAACAAGTTTATCAGAACTCAGCGTTTCAAGATGGTTACCCTTGCAACCATAATCCCAGCATTGGAGAAGGGAGATTTGCTCTCAGCCCTCAACCTCCAGGATGCTTATTTCCACATTACCATACATCCTGCACACAGAAGGTTCCTTCCTTTCACAGTAGGCAACCTACATTTCCAGTACAAAGTGCTCCCATTTGGACTTTCCATGGCCCCTTGAGTTTTCTCCAAAGTCCCCGCTGTGGTCACAGCCCATCTTTGCAGACAGGGGTAATTATATTCCCCTATCTGGATGATTGCCTGTTGAAAGCTTCTACATACCAACAGGCGGTGGACGCTTTGTCTCTCACTGCAAATCTGTTCAGAAGACTAGGCCTACAAATCAATGCCCTAAATCCACCCTAATTCCAACCCAACAGTTGAAATTCATGCATCCACCTGGACTGCACCACGGCATTGGCAAGTCTACCCCAACAACACTTCCTGACATTAACAAACTTCATAGCAACCATACAAAACAGCCTGCAGACATCTGCCAGGTTATGCCTCCAACTTCTAGGACACGTGTCAGCAACCACGTTTGTCATGAAACATGCACGACTTCATATGAGGCACTTTCAGGCATGGCTCCGTACAGTATACATACTTTCCATTCACAAGCGACTGACCATGCCCACCGCAATAAAGAACTCGTTATCCTGGTGGACAAACCATTCCAACGTCTGCACGCATGTCCCGTTCCAACGACACACCCCATCAGTAACAATAACCACGAATGCGTCTCTCCTGGGCTGAGGAGCACACCTGTCTGAACATACCATCCAGGGCAGATGGTCCTCCAATGCATGCCACCATTTTCTGCCCCTCATTCACAACAAGACAGTGCAGATCCTTACAGACAATTTGGCCACCATGTTTTATATCAGTCACCAAGGTGGGGCTCGATCTTACCCGCTCTGCACAGAGGCGGTTCACCTTTGGGAGTGGTGCATCTCCCACAACATAGACCTCAAAGCAGCCTACCTAGCGGGAAGCCAAAACAGCACAGTGGATGAGCTAAGCAGAAACTTCTCCCACTCACACAAATGGGAAATGGACCCGGAAATCCTCACCACTAACTTCCAACACTGGGGTTTCCCCACAATAGACCTTTTTGCAAGTCCCACAATACCAAGTGCCTTCAATACTGCTCCCCAGGAGGACTCGGGGAAAACTCCCTCAGGGATGGCTTCCTCATGAAATGGGAAGTGCCTCTTATCAGGGTTCCCTCCCCACTCTGAACTCTGGGGTACAGATGTGGGGACCCGCATGAAAGACCCCATAAGCTTATTTCTACAAGCTTAGGTTAAAAACTTCCCCAAGGCACAAATTCTTTCCTTGTCCTTGGATGGTACTGCTGCCACCACCAAGTAATTTAGACAAAGATTCAGGAAAAGTCCCTATTTCCCTAAAATATCCCCCCAAGCCCCTTCACCCCTTTTCCTGTGGAGGCTTGAGAATAATATCCTCACTAATTGGTACGAAGTGAGCACAAACCAAACCCCTTGGTTTTTAGGACACTGAAAATCAATCAGGTTCTTAAAAGAAGAATTTTATTTTAAAAAAAAGTATAAGAATCACACCTGCAAAAATCAGGATGGAAGGTACTTTTTATAGGGTAATAAAAAGATTTAAACCACAGAGGATTCCCCTCTAGGCTCAACTTCAAAGTTACAAAAACAGGAATAAATCTCCTTCTTAGCATAGGGAAAATTCACAAGCTAAAAACAAAAGATAATCTAACGCATTTCCTTGCTATTACTTACAATTTCTGTAATTTTAGATGTATCATTTCAGGATCTTTTTAGGAGCTGGTTCACCTGCTTGGTCTCTCTCTTCGTCCCGAGAGGGAACAAACAAAGAGAGCACAAACAAACCCTCCCCGCCCCACCCAGATTTGAATGTATCTTCTTTCTTCATTGGCCCTTTTGGTCAGGTGCCAACTAGGTTATTTGAGCTTCTTAACCCATACAGGTAAAGATTCAGGACAGCTACCCTGGAGGGATTTTATGCTACCCTTAGCTGTATGTTTATGACACCTCTAATGTATGCTTTCCCCCCAATTCCTCTGATATCTCCTGTCCTTTATAAGATAAAACAGGACAGATCCCAAGTAATCCTGATTGCTCCAACCTGGCCCAGACAAACCTGGTTTCCCTACCTCAACCAGATGATCACAACACCACTGTGGCTCCTCCCACTCGTACCTCGCCTACTCACACAGGACTCAGGTCGTCTCCATCACCCCAACATCCCGATCCTCCATCTCAAGGCATGGCTAATCTGTGGCTGATACCTTGGGAGGCAGGCTGTTCCACAGAGGTCTGGGATATTTTGATGAACAGCAGATGATTAACCACACAAAAAACATACGCTCAAAAGTGGCGTCGTTTCTCCATATGGTGCAGAGACAAACAACTCTCCCCTCGAACGGCTCCATTACCCGCAATACGTGAATATATGCTGACCCTAAAAAAATTAGGTCTTTCTATCAGTTCACTCCAGGTACATTTATCTGCAATCACAGCTTTCCATTCCAGAGTAGATGGCCTCACTATATTTGTGCATCCTCTCACTAAACACTTCCTCAAGGGTATACAGAATACTTACCCTACAGACAGAGACCCTACCCCTATGTGGGACCTTAACTTAATCCTCCGTACTCTCATGGGCAAACCTTTTGAGCCTCTGGCTACCTGCTCACTATTACACTTGTCCATGAAAATCACCTTCCTAGTCGCAATTACGTCAGCACGATGGGTTGGAGAGTGATGGTAACTTCACCTTAACCATATTCTTCAAGGACAAGGTAATCCTTCGCCCACATCCAAAATTCATACCTAAAGTGGCCTCATCCTTCCATCTAAACCAGCCCATCTACTTACCTGTATTCTTCCCGAAGCCACATGCTGACAGCAGGGAAGCATCTCTTCACACACTGGACGTTCTTAGAGCACTTGCATTCTCTATAGATAGAACACAGACATTCAGAAAATCCACCAGACTGTTCGTTTCTGCAATGGAACGATCTCAAGGACTACCCATTTCCAAACAACAACTTTCAAAATGGATATTGGAGTGCAACTGATTATGCTACCGCGAACACAACCTAGAACCCCCATCTGGTCTTCACACGCACTCCACCAGGGCTATATCCACATCAATAGCCTTTCTTAAAGATATATCCATCATTGATATATATAAAGCAGCTACCTGGGCATCAGCCCACACCTTCACCAGAAATTACGCCATAGAGAAGCAATCAGCTGCTGACGCTCATTTTGGAGAATCGGTGTTATCCACTGCCCAGTAAACATTTCCAAAGCCCCTCCTTCCACTGAAGGGTGCTGCTCCATAGTCACCTAAAAGTGGAGCACCCAAAGGGACACTCCTCGAAGAAGAAGAGAAGGTTAATCACCTGTGCAGTAACTGAGGTTCTTTGAGACGGTTGTCCCTGTCGGTGCTTCACTACTCCCCCTCCTCCCCTCTGCTTCAGAGTTTCTCTTCGATCTTCTGTGGCACAGAAGGAACTGGGAGACAGTTGGCTGCGCGCACACGATACGCACTCAGAGCAGCAAGAGCTGGCTGCAGTGCTTGCATGGTCAACCAGGGCACTGCTACCTTAAATCTCTGACTAGAAGCATAGGAGTGCTCAAACACCTAAAAGTAGAGCACCCACAGGGACAACCATCTCGAAGAACCTCAGTTACTGCACAGGTGAGTAACCTTCTCCTCTGTCTCTCCTAATACAAATGGAGCAGTTCTTAGAGGGTTCTTAGAGCAGTTCTTAGAGCAGTGCCCTGGTTGACCCTGAGGAAATAGAAAGGTACATCAAAGATGGGAAGCCCAAAACTGTAATCAAGGCTTGTGAGATCAGAGCCAAATGGGTGGAGGTGGCGGAGAAGAAGAAAGCTAGTAGCAGTTGGTGGGGATACCAGAAGGGGCAACCCAAGACAACACCCCACCATTGGACTCAGCCC
Organism: Chelonia mydas; assembly: GCF_015237465.2. NCBI lineage: Eukaryota > Metazoa > Chordata > Testudines > Cheloniidae > Chelonia > Chelonia mydas. The sequence continues at coordinate 14,630,841 of NC_051260.2, forward strand.
AAGCCCCACCTCGCAAGGAGGAGCCGTCCACACAGCCAGGGAAACCCCAGATGCCCTCTCGTCCCACAACCCCAGTCTCCAACCACCCACCTCACCCCAGCCCATAATCAGCTGGGCGATGCTTTAAATGTAATGAACTGGGGCATGTGAAGGCCAAATGCCCCAAGAGCACCAGCCAACTGCAACTCATCACCCTGGGACCCCAGGGACTCTCGGTGGGACCCCAGGGTCATGCTGGGGTGAACAGGACCAAGGACCCTTTGGTGAAGTCATTCCACTGGAAGGGAATGGGCAAGGACGTTTCTACCTACGTCCAGTCTTGGGAGGTGTGCCAGAGGGTGGGAAAGCCCAAAGACAAGGTCAAGGCCCCTCTCCAGTCACTTCCCATAATTGAGATCCCATTTCAGCATGTAGCTGTGGATATTCTGGGTCCTTTCCCTAAGAAGACACCAAGAGGAAAGCTGTACATAGTGACCTTCATGGATTTTGCCACCTGATGGCCGGAAGCAGTAGCTCCAAGCAACACCTGGGCTAAAAGCGTGAGCCAGGCATTGGCAGACATTTTTGCCAGAGTAGGTTGGCCCTCCAACGTCCTTACGGATTCGGGAACTAACTTCCTGGCAGGCACCATGAAACTTCTTTGGGGAGCTCATGGGATAAACCATTTGGTTGCCACTCCTTAGCACCATCAAACGAATGGCCTAGTGGAGAAGTTTAATGGAACTTTGGGGGCCATGATATGTAAATTTGTGAATGAGCACTCCAATGATTGGGACCTAGTGTTGCAGTAGTTGCTCTTTGCCTACAGGGCTGTACCACATCCCAGTTTGGGATTTTCACCCTTTGAACTTGTTTATGGCCATGAAGATAAAGGGCCATTACAGTTGGTGAAGCAGCAATGGGAGGGGGTTACAGCTTCTCCAGGAACGAACATTTTGGACTTTGTAACCAACCTGCAAAACACCCTCAAAAACTTTCTAGCCCTTGCTCGAGAAAACCTACAGGGTACTCAACAAGAGCAAAAGGCCTGGTATGATGAACATGCCAGAGAGCGTTCCTTCAGAGGAGGTGACCAAGTCATGGTCCTGAAAGCGCTCCAGGCCAATAAGATGGAAATGTTGTGGGAGGGGCCATTTATGGACCAAGAGTGCCTGGGAGCTGTTAATTACCTCATGGCATTCCCAAAATCTAAAGTATACCATATTAATTCTCTAAAGCCCTTTTATTCCTGAGAAATCAAGATTCTCCAGTTTACAGCCCAGGAGAGGGATGACGCTGAGTGGCCTGAAGGAGTCCACTATGAAGGAAAAAGCAATGGTGGCGTAGAAGAGGTGAGCCTTTTCATAACCCTTGGGCATAAGCAGCGACAGCAAATCCAGCAGCTGTGCACCAACTTCACGCCAATATTTTCAGCCACCCTGGGACAGAGAGAACAGGCGTACCACTCCATTGACACAGGTGATGCTCACCCATCACCTACGGTTGGCTCCTCAAGCCAAAACTGCAGTAGAAAGGGAGATCAAGGACATGTTACAGATGGGTGTAATCCGCCCCTCTGAGAGTCCATGGGCATCTCCACTGGATCTGGTTTCCAAACCAGACAGGGAAATCCACTTTTGCGTGGACTACTATAAGCTAAATGCTGTAACTTGCCCAGAAAACTATCCAATGCCAGGCACAGATGAGATATTGGAGAAACTGGGACGTGCCCAGTTCATCCCCACCTTAGACTGGGGTACTGACAAGTGCCGCTAGATGACCCAGCAAAGAAAATGTCAGCTTTCATCACCCATGTAGGTCTGTATGAATTTAATGTAATCCCTTTCGGACTGCATAATGCATCCACCACCTTCCAGAGACTGGTAGATAACCTTCTGGCTGGATTTGGGGAATTTGCAGTCGCCTACCTTGATGATGTGGCTATATTCTCAGATTCATGGGCAGAACACCTGGAACACCTTCAAGCTGTCTTCCAGCGCACAAGGGAATCCGGATTAACAGTTAAGGCCAAGAAATGTCAAATAGGCCTAAACAGGGTTACCTACCTTGGACACTAGGTGGGTCAAGGAACTATCAACCTCCTAGAGGCTAAAGTAAATGCTATCCAAAATTGGCCTGTCCCTAAGTCAAAGAAGGAGGTCCAATCCTTCTTGGGCTTGGCAGGGTAATATCGACGGTTTGTACCACACTACAGCCAAATTGCCACCCCACTAACACACCTAACCAGGAAAAAACCACCAAATGCAGTTCAATGGACTGAAGAGTGTCAGGAAGCCTTTAATCAGTTTAAGGTGGCCCTTACGTCTGACCCTGTACTAAGGGACCCAGGCTTCGACCAACCTTTTGTCATAACCACAGACGCGTCCGAGCATGGTGTAGGAGCAGTTTTAATGCAGGAAGGACCAGATCAACAATTCCATCCTGGTGTGTTCCTCAGCAAAAAACTTTCTGAGAAGGACAGCTACTGGTCAGTCTCAGAAAAAGAATGTTACACCATTGTGTATGCTCTGGAGAAGCTAAACCCATACATTTGGGGACAGCATTTTCACCTGCAGACTGACCATGCTGCACTGAAGTGGCTTCACACAGTCAAAGAAACTAACAAAAACTTCTTCGGTGGAGTTTAGCTCTTCAAGACTTTGATTTTGAAATACAACTCATTTCAGGAGCCTCTAACGCAGTGGCTGATGCACTGTCCTGGGAAGGTTTCCCAGAATCAGACGGGTGAAAATTTCCCTGTATTCTAAGTCACTGTAGTCCTTGAAATGTGAAAAATACTATTTAGATCTTCATGTAATTATTAGTAAAATTAGAGGTGCATGTATCTGTCATAAACATACAGCGAAGGGTAGCATAAAATCCTTCCTGGGTAGCTGTACTGACTCTTTACCTGTAAGGGGTAAGAAGCTCAAATAACCTAGTTGGCACCTGACCAAACGGGCCAATGAGCAAAGAAGATACTTTCAAATCGGGGGAGGGGGGATGTTTTGTTTGTGCTCTCTTTGTTTGTTCCCTCTCGGGACGAAGAGAGAGACCAAGCAGGTAAACCAACTCCTAAAAAGATCCTGAAATGATACATCTAAAATTACAGAAATTGTAAGTAATAGCAAGGAAATGCGTTAGATTATCTTTTGTTTTTAGCTTGTGAATTTTCCCTATGCTAAGAGGGAGGTTTATTCCTGCTTTTGTACCTTTGAAGTTGAGCCTAGAGGGGAATCCTCTGTGGTTTAAATCTTTTTATTACCCTATAAAAAGTACTTTCCATCCTGATTTTTGCAGGTGTGATTCTTTTACCTTTTTTTAAAATAAAATTCTTCTTTTAAGAACCTGATTGATTTTCAGTGTCCTAAAAACCAAGGGGTTTGGTCTGTGCTCACATTATAACCAATTGCTGAGGATATTATTCTCAATCCTCCCCAGGAAAGGGAGTGAAGAGGCTTGGGGGAATATTTTAGGGAAATAGGGACTCCAAGTGGCCCTTTTCCTGAATTTTTGTCTAAATCACTTGGTGATGGCAGCAGTACCATCCAAGGACAAGGAAAGGATTTGTGCCTGGGGGAAGTTTTTAACCTAAGCTTGTAGAAATAAGCTTATGGGGTCTTTCATGCGGGTCCCCTCATCTGTACCCCAGAGTTCAGAGTGGGGAGGGAACCCTGACAGTATCTTATTAACTCTGTTTCCTAGACCTCCAGGAAGGAATCCCAGCCGGTGTGGACCCGACCTGAACCAGGCTGGCCAGCACTGTCTGTGATTTGGGGGCCTGTAATAAATGAAAGGCGGGGGGTAGCTCCCTTTTATGGACACCCAGCCAGCCAGTTAGCTATAAACTCTCTCTCTTAGTAGCTGTTCTCTACTTGCTTTACCTGTAAAGGGTTAAAAAGTCCATAGGTAAAAGGAAGGGAGTCAGCACCTGACCAAAAGAGCCAATGGGAAGGCTAGAACTTTTTAAAATTGGGAAAAAACTTCCCCTTTGTCTGTCTGTATTGTTCTCCCAGAGAGCAGAGACAGGGCTGGAACTATGCTGTAAGAGCTTGAGCCAGGTATGAAAAATCACTAAATCATACCTAGAAACTACTCATTTGGAACCCCAGATATGTAAGTAGATCAGGAAATGTCTAGGGAAACGCAATTAGGTTTATCTCTTTTATTTCTTTATGGCTTGTGGACTCCTCTGTGCTTACCCCAGGTGCTTTTGTTTTGTTTGTAACCTTTAAGCTGGACCTCAAGAAAGCTAAGGGAGTAGCTATAATTTTTTGTATTTGCTCTTAATTTTTGTATTTGCTCTTTTAAAATCTAGCAATAGCCTGAGCTTTTAGATGTCTTTTTTTTCTTTCTTTATTTTAAATAAAGTTTACCTTTTTTAAGAACAGGATTGGAGTGTTGTGTCTTAAGAGGTGTGTGCACATGTTGTTTAATTAGCTGGTGGCAACAGCTGATTTCCTTTGTTTTCTTTGTCAGCTCTCCCCCGGAGGGGTGTGTGTGAAAGGGCTTAAGGGTACCCCATAGAAAGGAATTCCCAAGTGCGCCTTCCTGGATTCTCAAAGGGGTTTTTGCACTTGGGTGGTGGCAGCATCTACCCATCCAAGGTCAGAGAAAAGCTGTAACCTTGGGAGTTTAATACAAGCCTGGAGTGGCCAGTGCTAATTTTTAGAATCCTTGCAGGCCCCCACCCTCTGCCCTCGAAGTGCCAGAGTGGGGACTCAGCCTTGACAGGATGGCTGAAGCTTTTTTTTTAAAAGGTAAATGAGGTGCTGGGCCAGGCCCCTCTCCACTGGAATGGAATATAATTCCCCTCCTTGGAATTAGACCTGGACACTAGAATTAGTATCCCTACCCTTGAGACCTTTAAAACAGGTTGTGTCCTGTGGCTGGTGCAGAACTTGGACCACTGAGTTCCTCCCCAGAGAGGGCTCTATATTTCAGTGGGTGGGTGAAGAAGGCTTTACCATAGACCTCAGTCCTAAGATAGGAGGATCTACACCAGGGATCTCAAACTCAAATCACCACAAAAGCCACATGAGGATGAGTACATTGGCCTGAGGGCCGCATCACTGAAACCTTTTCATACAACGATACAAAAGTATAGTCAAAAATAAAAAAATGAAGAGTAATATTGTATGCTATTAAAAGTCAATGTATTAACTTTTTAAAAACTGTAATGCAAAAAGTCAGTGCTAATTTTGACAGTCGTTTCATTTTTGGCCACTTAGCTGGCAGCGTTTTGCATCAACCAGAGCATCAATATTAGCTTTGATATCCTGAGACGAAACCAATCTCAGTGTTGCTTGGAAATGTTCATCAGTGAACCTTGACCTTAACACAGCTTTGTTAATCTCCATGGAGGAGAAAAACTTTTCACATATATATGTACTTCCAAACGTTGCCATTACCCTTGCGAAAGCAGAGGGAGCTGTCTTGGGGTCTGATGGGCTAAAAGCCATTGGCCATGAGCATGCGTTGAACCTCACAGAAGGCAGCTGGCAGCACCTTTCAGCCTCAGGTCACAGCAAGGGGCTGGGACGCAAGTTTTGAATCCCCCTCCTTTGGGTCATCTCTCTGTTAGAACTTCCTTTGTGCGGAGCTGAGATGCCTGCTTCTCCCACTGACAGCAGTGGGATCTCAGGGTGCTTAGCACCTTTCAGAGCAGGCTCTGATAGCACGAGCACTGCAACAAAGCCCTGAAGCCAAGGGGAATGACAGGTATGATTCAAATCACGCCACAGATGCCCAAATAAACAACCCCCTCTCCCAGACTGCTCCAAGTTAATCCCCCCTCTGCGTCTTCCTGTGCATCCTGGCTCCTGGGTATCTCTGCTAGACTGTAAGCTGTTGGAGGTCTTACCAAGCACACTAATGAAAAGAGGGGTGTTACCATAGCCACTAGAGGTATCTAGCTGCACAGAAAGCAGAGGGGCAGGGAAGCATGTGGCTTGGAAAGCCCTCCCACCCCAGTTTGTAAATCGTACTTGTTTCCAGGAGAGGAGCGAGGAGTTGGGCCTGTTTTCAAATGTGAAAACTCTGTGATGCGCTGAGAAACTAGCGAGAAACTGGGCTGGCTGAGAAAAAACACAACCCTCCCCCCATCAGCCCAGCATGGTAATACAGCCTCGGCAGCCCCCACGGATCCCCTGCCCCGCCTGTTGCTCTCCCTCCCTTCTGCTGCTCCCAGCTCTACTTAGCCCTGCTGCAGCCCACATGCATTTCATAGAATCATAGAATATCAGGGTGGGAAGGGACCTCAGGAGGTCATCTAGTCCAACCCCCTGCTCAAAGCAGGACCAATCCCCAATCAAATCATCCCAGCCAGGGCTTTGTCAAGCCTGACCTTAAAAACTTCATTTGTGTGTGGCCAGACGGGGGCAGCCACGCGTTGCCCCACGCTCTCACCACTCCACTTGAGCGGCTTGGCATGAGTTGGCAGCCTGGCGCTAGGCAGGCGGAGGAGGAAGCCCCCGGGACTGGGGGGAGGGAGGGAGGAGCCTGGGCTTGTTCTGCCCTCTGGTTTCTTCACTTCTAGCGACACTTCAGTACATGCCCCACCCCTTCCCCGCCCCCATTCCAACCCCTTCCCCAAAGTCCCCGCCCCAACTCCACCGTCTCCCTGCCCCAATCCAACCCCTTCCCCAAATCCCTCCCCGTCCTCCTCCCTTCCCCGCCTCCTCCTCTGAGCGCGCTGCGTCCCCACTCCTCCCCACTGCCTCCTGGAAAGCCCTAAGCACCTCCAAACAGCTGTTTGGTGGCGGGAAGCGCTGGGAGGTAGGCAGAGGAGTGGGGACGTGGCATGCTCGGGGGGGGGGGACGAGGAGGGGGAGCAGGGAGTGAGGGGCAGAGTGGGGGAGTTGGCGCCTATGGCGGGCTGCAGGAAATAAGTCTGTGGGCCGCATGTTTGAGACCCTTGATCTACACCCTTAGCTGGGGAATGTCCATGAATCCTAGCTCCTTCTCTAAAAGACTCTGTCTTTCTCTTTCCATGTAGAATTTCCTCCAAGACGGTGCCTATTTTCCTGAAGGATTCCAGCACCACCTGGGAAGTCCTGGCTGTGAGCCTTTCAGAGACCAAAGGTGAGGAACACTACGAGCTCTCCAAAGAACAGGCAGAAAACCTAATGGGGAAAAGACCCCAGGCCACAATGGGCCTTGGAAACATCACAGTGAGATGGAACAATTGAGGAGACGACAAACACATTTCAGGACTAAAGTATAAGCTCCCCTGTCTCTGATCCTGGGTCTTTCCCCATTGCAGGGCTCTGTGTGGCTGACCCCTATGAGATAAAAGTAATGAAAGGTTTTTTCATCGACCTCCAGCTGCCCTACTCTGTAGTGAGGAATGAGGATGTGGAAATCCGGGCTATTATCTACAACTATTGGGACCAAAACATTAAGGTAAGCTCACTGCCTCATGGGGCTCTGCAATTGACCTGAGGTGTCAAGTCTTTGACAGACAGCCAAACCAACACAAAATTGTGGAAGGCTTGTTCTTCTAGGGCCTGATCCCTTTGGGGCGGACACCCTTGTCTCCCATTGACCTTGTTGAGTGCTCAGCACCTTGGAGGATCAGGGCTATGGAATCCACCCAGTTAAGACCATAAAAGCGGCCATACTGGGTCAGACCAGTGGTCCATCTAGCCCAGTATCCTGTCTTCTGACAGCGACCAATGCCAGGTGCTGCAGAGGGAATGAAAGGAACAAGTAATCATCAAGTGATCCATCCCTTCTTCTTTGAGTGCTTGTTCATATCCACTCCAATTAGGTGTGCGCGCGCATCACGTGCACGGACATCAGAAACTTTTCCCCTTAGCAGCTTCCATTGGGATGGCAGAGGAGCCCCCTCGGGTGGCTCCTTATGGCTCTGTATATAGTACCCTGCCTGCCCGACCCCCCGCCTTCAATTCCTTCTTACTGTCCATGGTGGCGTTGGAACATGGTCTCTCGCTGACAAGTGATCCCTTAGCAATCTAATTTTACCAGTTAGATAATTTGTTGTTAGATAGTTAATAAATTAGTTAGGTACAGCTTAGTTAGAGATGACTGGGATTTAGTTGCATCCATCAGCCTTGGGCTGCGGGGCATGACGCAAGCCCAGGGGTTTAAAGGTTATGCTACCTGCCGCAAGTCTATGCCCAGCAGCGACCCACACGACTCCAACCTTAGGTGTCTGGGGGAGGCACACCAGGCTGAGCCCTGCAAAATTTGCAAGGCCTTTAAGGCCCGGACGAAGAAAGAAAGAGACTTTCGTCTTAAGCAGATGCTCATGGAGGCCGCGTTACAACCAGTGACCCCAGACCACCTGGTACCGGGCCCGAGCTCCTCAGTGAGAAGTGCCCCGGCATCAGTGCGCAATTCAGCACCGGGCTCGAGAGATCCCTGGTACCATAAATCCCTGGCACCGAGACAAGCTGACCAGCTCTGGCACCTCTCAAGCTCCCCAGCACCGGCCAAGTGCCATAAGAAAGGGGAAAGAGGACGCTCCCCTCAAAGAGTGACCAAGACACTCAGAGAGGCTCCCGCAACTCAGAGACAGGACTCTGTTTCCCATCAGGTGCCGGCACCGCAGGCATCATTGAGTCCGGTGCCCAGCAACTTCGGCACAGACCAGTGTCTAGAGGAGGTCTTGGAACCCCCCTCCACACCAGACACATTTGAGGCTGCAAAAGGACCTCATTGAACTGTCGACACCCAATCCCCTCCCATGCAGGGAGAAGCCTCTGGCACCACCCAGACAGGTGCCGTCCAGAGGGAAACCAGCAATGGTGTGCCGCTCGAGGTCACCAATCTGGCATCGCTCACGGCACCGCTCCCATTTGAGCTCGCCACAGTGCCGCTCCCCAGCACCGACAACCCCACGTGAGGTTATGGCACCAGATGAAGAAGCACCCTCGGCGCCCCCACCGAGGACCCAGCACTGCTCCATGTCACCCTCGGTCACTCGGCACCAAAACATGGTACCAGCCACTTCCCCGGCACTGTATGCTCTAAGGCGGTGCAGGTCTCGGGCTAGCTGGTACCGCTCACTATCCCAATCCTCTCAGCAGCGGTCCATGGCCCGCACCTCTCGGCACACCACAGTGGCGCAAGGATCATTGACACCACCTTGGTCCTCCCCTTCAGCCTCCTCAGACCCTGAGGCCAACTCAGGCCGCTCTAGTTATAGCAGGCACCAGACCAAGAGCAGTAGAGAGTCCCACACAGCCTGGCAGCTGCAGTGGCTGCCTCCAGAGCAATGGCCCTTTTGGACGCCATGAGCCTATCACCAACAACAGGGCACATTTTCTAGAGCCTCCAGATTGGTGCACTCAATGCGACGCCACTCAAGGTCACCATATAAACACACCTTGAGGGCAAGAGAGGCCACACTCTCTAGACAGACCTCAGACCCCCCAAAGCAGCTGACAGAGACAACTCTGTTGCCTGCACCGCTACTGAGAGGCACAACCCCAAGGCTTTAGGAGGCACAGTCTGCCTCTCAAGAGGTGACAGCCTTGACAGGCCCCAACATGGCCCAGGACTATGGGGGATTACAGGAGGGTCAGGACGATGGCAACCACCCTCAGCTGGTCGATTCGGCTGACTCTGCAGCCAGAACCATATCATCAGGAGTGGTCATGAGGAGTTCAGCATGGCTACAGGTGTCAGGCCTCCCTCCCGAGGTCCAAAACACACTGCAATACCTCCCTTTCGAAGACTCTGGCCTCTTTTCAGAGCAAACGGACTCCAGGCTGCATAGCCTCGAGGATTCCAGGGCTACAGTGAAATCCCTGGGAATGCATACACCAGCAACCCAGAGGAAGCCCTTCAGGCCTCAATCTCCACAGCAGAGGCCATACTAAACTCACCCCAGACGAGACCCCCACCGCAGGTGAGACAGCAATAATAGACGCAGACGGTCGAACAATGCGTCTAACCAAGGCCCAGATAATCCCCAGCCAGGAAACAAGCCAGGGTTTTGATGGCACGCATGAGGACAGCCTACCAATCCCATCCCAGGATCCCTCCTCACAGTTTTTAAACCAGCTATTCCGCTTCTACCACGCGTGGTCCTGTATAACATCTGACCGCTGGGTCCTACACATGGTACAGGTGGGATACTCCCTCAAGTTCCCCTCCTTTCCTCCCTCCCACCCCTCTTCCCCATCCCTCTTCAGGGACCTGTCTCACAAGCAACTCCTTATGCAGGAGGTATGATCGCTCGTCGATATTGGGGCGGTGGAGGAGGTTCCCCAGGAGCTAAGGGGAAAGGGATTTTACTCCTGTTATCCAGCCTGGCAAATCAGAGAGTCTCTGTGTTGGTGGCTGGACCAACCAGGCATCTGTGCAGGAGTCCCCTTCACCACAACCCAACCTTCACTGACATTAGTAACAGATGCGTCAGATCTGGGTTGGGGTGCACACCTAGGGGAACTGAGAACACAGGGTCTGTGGACGCAGGATGAGATACCCCTCCATAACAACCTGAAGGTGCTCAGAGCGGTTTGTCTGGCCTGTCAAACCTTTCATAGAATCATAGAATATTAGGGTTGGAAGAGACCTCAGGAGGTCATCTAGTCCAGTCTACTCAAAGCAGGACCAATACCAAATAAATCATCCCAGCCCGGGCTTTGTCAAGCCGGGTCTTAAAAACCTCTAAGGATGGAGATTCCACCACCTCCCTAGGTAACCCATTCCAGTGCTTCACCACCCTCCTCATGAAATAGTGTTTCCTAATATCCAACCTAGACCTCCCCCACTGCAACTTGAGACCATTGCTTCTTGTTCTGTCATCTGCCACCACTGAGAAGAGCCTAGCTCCATCCTCTTTGGAACCCCCTTTCAGGTAGTTGAAGGCTGCTATCAAATCCCCCCTCACTCTTCTCTTCTGCAGACTAAATAACCCCCGTTCCCTCAGCCTCTCCTCATAAGTCATGTGTTCCAGTCCCCTAATCATTTTTGTTGCCCTCCGCTGGACTCTCTTTAATTTGTCCACATCCCTTCTGTAGTGGGGGGACAAAAACTGGACACAATACTCCAGGGGTGGCCTCACCAGTGCCAAATAGAGGGGAATAATCACTTCCCTCGATCTGCTGGAAATGCTCTTACTAATACAGCCCAATAGGCCGTTGGCCATCTTGGCAACAAGGACACACTGCTGACTCATATCCAGCTTCTCATCCACTGTAATCCCCAGATCCTTTTCTGCAGAATGCTGCTTAGCCAGTCGGTCCCCAGCCTGTAGTCGTGCATGGGATTCTTCTGTCCTAAGTGCAGGACTCTGCACTTCTCCTTGTTGAACTTCATCAGATTTCTTTTGGCCCAATCCTCCAATTTGTCTAGGTTACTCTGGACCCTATCCCTATCCTCCAGCATATCTACCTCTCCCCCCCCAGCTTAATGTCATCTGCAAACTTGCTGAGGGTGCAATCCACACCATCCTCCAGATCATTAATAAAGATGTTGAACAAAACTGGCCCCAGGACCAACCCCTGGGGCACTCCGCTTGATACTGCTGCCAATTAGATATCAAGCCGTTAATCACTACCCATTGAGCCCGACAATCTAGCCAGCTTTCTGTCAACTTTATAGTCCATTCATCCAATCCATACTTCTTTAACTTGGTGGCAAGAATACTGTGGGAGACCGTATCAAAAACTTTGCTAAAGTCAAGATTTATCACATCCACCACTTTTCCCATATCCACACAGCCAGTTATTTCATCATAGAAGGCAATCTGGTTGGTCAGGCATGCCTTGCCCTTGTTGAATCCATGTTGACTGTTCCTGATCACCTTCCTCTCCTCCAAGTGCTTCAAAATGCATTCCTTGAGGACCTGCTCCATGATTTTGCCGGGGAGTGAAGTGAGGCTGACCGGTCTGTAGTTCCCTGGGTTCTCTTTCTTCCCTTTTTAAAATATGGGCACTATATTTGCCTTTTTCCAAGCATCCGGGACCTCCCCCAATTGCCACATGGACTTGTGCACATCCAGCTTTTCTAAATAGTCCTTAACCTGTTCTTTCACCACTGAGGGCTGCTCACCCCCGCCACATACTGTGTTGCCCAGTGGAGCAGTCTGGAAGCTGACCTTGTCTGTGAAGACCAAGGCAAAAAAAGCATTGAGTTACTTCAGCTTTTTCCACATCATGTGTCACTAGGTTGCCTCCCCCATTCTGTAAGAGTCTCAGACTTTCCCTGACCTTCTTCTTGTTGCTAACATACCTGTAGAAACCCTTTTGTTACCCTTCACATCCCTTGCTAGCTGCAACTCCAGTTGTGGCTTGGCCTTCCTGATTACACCTCTGCATGTTCTAGCAATATTTGTATTTGTATATAAGCTCACCGAAGATTTCACTGTTAAACCAAGCTGTTCGCCTGCCATATTTGCTATTCTTTTTGCACATCAGGATGGTTTGTTCCTGTGCCCTCAATAAGGCTTCTTTAAAATACAGCCTCCTGGACTCTTTTCCCCCTCATATTAGCCTCCCAGGGGATCCTGCCCATCAGCTCCCTAGGGGAGTCAAAGTCTGCTTTTCTGAAGTCCAGGATACGTATTTTGCTACTCTCCTTTCTTCCTTTTGTGAGTATCCTGAACTCAGCCGTCTCATGGTCACTGCTGCCTAGGTTGCCACCCACTTCTACTTCCCCTACCAATTCTTCCCTGTTTGTAAGCAGCAGGTCAAGAGGAGCACGGCCCCTAGTTCGTTCCTCCAGCATTTGTACCAGGAAGTTGTCCCCGACACTCTTCAGAAACTTCCTGGATTGTCTGTGCATTGCTGTATTGCTCTCCCAGCAGATGTCAGGGTGATTTAAGTCCCCCATTAGAACCAAGGTCTGTGATCTGGAAACTTCAGTTAGTTGTCCAAAGAAACTTCTGATCCGGTGGTCTATAGCACACACCCACCATGACATCACCCTTGTTGCTTTCACGCCACTTTGCAAGGTCACAGCGTGACAGTCCTGACAGACAACACCACCACCATGTTCTACATAAACAAATAGGGCAGAGCTCGCTTCTCACCCCTCTGATGCGAGGCTCTTCTCCTCTGCAACTTCTGTATAGCCCGGTCCATACAGCTGGAAGCATCCTACCTCCCCAGGGTGAGGAACGAGCTGGCAGATCACCTCAACAGGTCCTACCAAGCTCACGAGTGGTCAGTCCGATCAGATGTCCTGCAGTCAGTTTTCCAAAAGTGGGGTTATCCCCAAGTCAATCTATCTGCCACCAAGGACAACAAACAGTGTCCTCGGTTCTGCTCATTTCAAAACCACAGCCCGGGCTCCATCTCTGACGTGTTCTTAATGCAGTGGGGAGAGGGCCTGAAGTATGCCTTCCCTCCAATCCTGCTGATCCACTGGGTCCTGCTCAAGATACGCAGGGACAGAGCGATGGTGATCCTGCTTGCCCTGTCCTGGCCACATCAGCGCTGGTACACAACACTCCTCAAACTATCAGTAGACGCCCCAATAGCCCTACCCCTCTATCTGGACTTGGTCCTACCCCTCTATCTGGTCCCACTCAGGACCAAGGGTGCCTTCTCCACCCAAACCTACAGTCCCTGCACCCCATGGCTTGGAAGCTCCATGGCTAAACTCGATGGTGAGCCAGTGCTCTCAGCCAGTGAGACAAATACTTCTTGGCTGCAGGAATGCTTCCACAAGGTCAATTTACTTAGCCAAGTGGAAAAGGTTCTCCTGCTGGTGTGAACCCAGATGTCTGTTACCGCTCCAGGTATCTATCCTGGTTATTCTGGACTACATGCTTCACTTCAAGCAACAAGGCCTATCACTTCCATCCATCAGAGTACACCTGGTGGCTATCTCAGCTTTCCATCCAGGGAAATCTGGGCACTCAGTATTCTCAAATCCCATGATGGTGCGTTTCCTCAAGGGATTGGAGAGGGAATACCCTTACTCTCAACCACCAGTACCAACCTGGAATCTGAACCTCTCCAAGCTCATGAGTCCACTGTTTGAGCCACTGGCCACTTGTTCCCGCCTTTACTTTTCATGGCAGGTAGCGTTCTTGGTGGCCATTACATTGGTGAGGAGAGTGTCTTAACTAAAGGCTCTCACCTCCAAACCTCCTTATACGGTGTTTCATAAGGACAAGGTGCAATTTAGACCACACCTTAGATTCCTCCCCAAGGTGGTCTCCCAGTTCCACATGGGACAGGACATTTGTCTGCCTGTGATTTTTCCAAAGCCTCACACGAGCCTGCAGTAGGAGAGCTTGCACACGCTAGATGTTCGAAGAGCCCTAGCGTTCTACGTAGAGCACACGAGGCCTTTTTGCAAATCAACTCAACTGTTCGTAGCCATAGCTGATAGAATGAAGGGCCTTCCAGTATCTTCTCAGCGCATCTCGTCCTGGATCACAGACTGCATTCGCACATGCTATGAGTTGGCTAAGGTCCCAGCTCCTGCAATCACAGCCCATTCGACGAGAGCACAAGCGTCTTTGATCACCTTTCTGGCACGGGTACCCATCCACAAAATCTGCAAAGCAGCTACCTGGTCTTCAGTGCATACGTTTACAGCCCACTATGCCATCAACCAACAGACCAGAGATGATACAGCGATCAGCAGGGCTGTCCTCCAATCAATCATTCCTTGACTCCTACCCACTTCCAATAGTCAGCTTGGAAGTCACCTCACTGGAATGGACATGAACAAGCACTGGAAGAAGAAAAGACGGTTATTTACGTCTGTTAACTATTGTTCTTCGAGATTTGTTGTTCACGTCCATTACAATACCCGCCCCCCCACCCCTCTGTCGGCGTCAATGGCAAGACGGACCCGAAGAGGGGTCAGGCCGGCAGGGTATTATATACAGTGCCATAAGAGCACCACTCTAGGGGGCTCCTCTGCCGTCCCGATGGGAGCTGTTAAGGGAAAAAGTTTCCGATGTCCGTGCATGTGACGTGCCCGCACACCTAATTGTAATAGACGTGAACAACACATCTCGAAGAACAACGGTTACGAGAGGTAAGTAACCATATTCTCTTGCCTATTCCCAGCTTCTGGCAAGATTGTATGATATAGAGGGAGATAAAAAATACCCTTCTGGCTGCCATTCTTCTCTGCCTGGGCCTCAAATCTGTGAGTAGGTACCAGGTTCGGGGCTTTCTGCTGACTCGCACTGGTAGCCAGACCAGGTGGGTCTCATTACTTCCACTCAGGAACACCACAGGCTGAGGGCCTCTCTGAGGCAGGACAGGACTAGAGGGGGTCCTGAAGGGCCTCTCAGGAAGTAGGTCAGGATACAGTCCCATGCTTGTAAGTACAGTTCTGTCTGTTATTTATTAAGATTAAAAGCAAACTCCAGTCAGAGGGTATGTTTTGGATCAGTGCCCTACAGTGTCATGATGTGTAGACTGCCTGTTCGCGAATCTCTGTTCTCTTCTCAGGTCCGGCTAGAGCTGCTGTACAACCCAGTTTTCTGCAGCGCATCCACTTCCAAGGCTAAATACCAGCAGATCCTTGACATCAAAGCCAAGTCCTCCCTGGCCGTGCCATTAGTGATTGTCCCGTTGCAGCTGGGATCTCATGACATTGAGGTCAAGGCAGCGATGTGGGGCAGTTTTGTGTCTGATGGTGTGAAGAAGAAACTGAAGGTTGTGGTGGGTATCAGGTGATGGGGACGTGATGTCTGCTGTAGGGCAAGAGGCTGGAGGCCTGATTGGCTGGCTTCTAGAATCCGTGCTGTTAATTTAACCTGTTAAATTAACACCCCGCATCTCCATCCTCATCCCACTTCCTCCCCTCCCCTGTGGCAACTACAGCAGGGCTGGGGCTGGCTTGGTTATCTTGCACTTGATCCTCTGAGCAGTCATATAAGAGACCTAGGTTCAGTTCCTCAGGCCCAGGGTCTTACTCCTTGAACCAGTGGGTGCTGGAATCAATGCACCCAGGGAGAACCTCATATCGTTCGGCAGAGAGAGCTGAGCAAAGGAGCAGCATTGGTGGGTTGTGAAAGGCATCCCACTGGCCTGCCCCAGGAGATTACTGCAATGCTGGGTGAGAGGAAGATCCTCCACTGAAGATCAGGGAGTAGAAAAGTCCTTCAGGGAGGTCACAGAGCAATGATGGAATGAATTGAGCTTCTCACTTCCTCACCCTGCCAGACTCTGTTGGCCAGATTCATAAGAACATAAGAACGGCCATACTGGGTCAGACCAAAGGTCCATCTAGCCCAGTATCCTGTCTTCCAACTGTTGCCAATGCCAGGTGCCCCAGAGGGAATGAACAGAACAGGTAATCATCAAGTGATCCTTTCCCTGTCACCCATTCCCAACTTCTGGCAAAAAATTCCTGCCGTTCATCTGTGCTGGAATCAGTGGTATTACGCTAAGGATGAATTTGGCCTAGGGACTTCTCCTTGGATGCATCCTAACCAGGATCCAAAACAAAAGGGGATGCTGCGTGAAGTTGAGGTCAGATTCCAGACTTATTGGGACAGAGCCTGATCTCAGTTTCACTTGACCGCTGACTTCCAGTGGAGCCACTGCTGATTCACGCTGATCACAAGATCAGCAAGTCGCTCACCTTTTCCTACTGCTCTTCATTGTCTCTGAACACTACTGTGCTTACTGTGCTCTTGTCATTCCTTTCTAGCCTGAAGGGATAAGGATGACCAAAACAATTACATCTGTCGTATTGGATCCATCTGCGAAAGGAGCAGGTGAGTAGCCGCACTGCTTTGCCTTTACGTGGCGCCTTTCATCCTGAAGGTTTCAAAGAATTCCACAGTCTATATCTAAGTAAGGCCATCTCTGTTTTTGGAGTCCTTGTATCTAACCCAAACCCTTAATTGAATCTGCAGCAAACTTCCCTGAAAAATTCTATCCTGGCTTTCGATTGTGCGTGGGAGATTTCAGAGGGATTGGTTTCATGTTGGCTGAGATGGAGGTCAAAATCAAGCTCATCACGGAAGACTGGAATCAGCAATATGCAGAGCAATTCAGCTGCCACTGAAAAGCAGCCACCTTCGCCTGCCCCATATTCACAGCTTCCTGATTCCCATCTCAGCTTCCCCGTCCCTCCCTTTGCCCTAGCACATCAGTGGATTGTGCAGCGTTCTCTGAGTGTTGTAGAGTATTACTCAAGAACCGGCAGCAAAGCTCAGCCAGCTGGACGGATGGCATTTCACTGTCTCTTCTCTTTGTCCTTCCTTTTCAGGGGGAGTCCAGGAAGTGAGGGTGAAAGCGGCAGATATAGATGACATTGTTCCAGACACAGAATCGGAGACCAAAGTCAGAATCCAAGGCAAGGGCCTCTGATCTGAAAGTGTTTTATGCTTTAGAAACAGAGTGAAGGGAGCAATGAATTCCTTTCTGGTAGCCACACTCGCAGGAGGTAAACCGATTACCCACCTGGTTCTGTTACAACTGTCTACGTGCACTATCGAGCATTAATGGTCAAGATACATCAAAGTCATTGTCGGCGTGTGGCTAAGCAAGGTGCTCAGAGGAGAGACAGGTGCACAGAAATAAGGAGCACCCAGAGAGTAGCCTACGTCTTTGGACAGGATGGCCTTGTGGTTTGAACCCTAGCTTAGTATTTGGGAAGCCTGAGTTCAAGACCTTGCTCTTCCACAGACGTCCCTGATGACTTCAGGCAGCTCCCTTAGCCTGTCTGAGCTTCAGCTCCCCATCTGGAAAATGTGGATAATAGCCCTTCCTTTGCCCCCATTTAGCTCAACCAGCAAGGGCTGTTGCTTTCAGAATAGGAGTGTCCAGGTTCTATCCCCACCGCTGGCAGGGCTGGAGTGAAGTAGCCTAGGAGGGATTGGTGAGAAATGCTCAGAGTAGTGTGGGGAACCTTGTCAGCACACAGGACCCAGATCAATTGTTGCTGGGTTAGGATCTGACCTTCATGGACTTTGGGTGTGCTCAGCCCATGGATTGAGCTCTCAATCCGCCACTGCCCACAGAGAGGTCTGTCTGTCTCCCTGTCCCCACCAGCACCTGCTCTCCGTGCTTGAATTCATGCCACGTTATTTCCTTGGCCAGGAAACCCCGTGACAATCATTGTCGAAAACTCCATCGACGGGGCCAACCTGAAGCACCTCATTGTGACGCCGTCTGGCTCCGGGGAAGAGAACATGATCGGCATGACCCGCCCCGTCATCGCCACCATCTACCTGGACAGCACCGAGCAGTGGGAAAAGATCGGAGTGGAACGCAGGGCAGAATCCATCAGGTTGATCACGCAAGGTAAGTACTTCTCATGCCAGACAGCAAATCCCTCTTCAGGCTCGCGTTAGGGACACAGGAACTGCCTCACAAGACCGGCTCTGAGGTCCCTCTAGCCCAGTAGCCTGTCTCGGAAAGTGGCCAGTACCAAATGCTTCAGAAACCTCATGTTAAGCACACTGGGTGATAGATAGAGAATCCAGGGATCAGGCAGCTAGCCTGGCACTCAGGAGACACCAGTTCAGTTCCCTGCTCTGCCACAGACTCCTGGGGTGATGTTGGGCAAGTCACTTAATCTCTCTGTCACTCCATTTCCCCCGTGCAAACCAGGAGAGTTGCAGTGCCCTGCTGCACAAGGGGGTTGTGAGGGTAGACGGCAGGAACTCTGCAAACTCCCACCGGCACCTGGATCGTGGCCCTGCCCCCGCTCTGCCCCTCCCCCTGTAGGCCCACCCACACTCCTCCCCAAGGCACCGCCCCACTAGGCTTCTTCCCCCCGAAGCCTTGAACTTGCTCCACCTCTGCCGGCCCCCATTCTGCCACTCACTCCTCTCTGCCCACCCCCCCGTCACTCACACATAAGGCATGAAAAAGTGGGAGGGGCCATGTCCCCCTGGCCCCCGCTGTTCCAGTGCCCCTGGTAGTTACATTGAAGAATGTGAGGCACCCCTGTACTATGGGAATGGGGGCCAGATAAGCCCCTAAAATAGAGAGAGAATCTGCCTCCCACATTAGGTCTCCTACTCCCTTTAGAGGTTGGTTTAAGACCTGAAGCATGAGGTTTAATATCCCTCCCCCAATGTACATTGGCATTAGTCACGATAACTCTGAATAAACCTTCCTATGCAGACAAACGCCCAACCCCGTTTTCAGTACTGCTGGGCTTTTGGGCTCCTGTTCATTAACATAAGAACATAAGAATGGTCCTACTGGGTCCGACCAAAGGTCATCTAGCCCAGTATCCTGTCTTCCAGCAGTGGCCAGTGCCAGGTGCCCCTGAGGGAAGGAACAGAACATGTAACCATCAAGAGATCCATCCTCTGTTGCTCATTCCCAACTTCTGGCAAACAGAGGCTAGGGACACCATTCCTGCACATCCTGTCTAGTAGCCATTGATGGACCTACCCTCCATGAATTTATCTAGTTCTTTTTTTAACCCTGTTATGGTCTTGGCCTTCACAACATCCTCTGGCAAGGAGTTCCACAGGTTGACTGTGTGTTGTGTGAAGAAATACTTCTTTTTATTTGTTTTAAATCTGCTGCCTATTTCTTTTCATTGCTGGCCTATGCTGTTGTGCGGGGAATGGGATGGTTGTGGGGTGGAGGCCATTCACCCACAGTTCAAATCTGTTTCAGGTTGGCACTTGGTAGTGAGGAAGGATAGAGAATCTCATGACCATTGAGAGAACTTGGTAGGTTTCAGCCTAGCTCCTGAAGGAACAGGTGTCCCTGTCACTGCACCGCGGGCCCCCTTGTGGGCTGCCTAAATTAGGCGTGGAGTCTGAACTACAAACATCCCATCCATTAAGCTTTTACAATATGGGGAAACTGAGGCAGACAGTGACTTGCACAACATCACATCACGCAGTGAGTGACAGAACTGAGAACTGAACCCAGGAGTCCTGACTCACAGCACTTTGCTCCAAACACTAACCCACCCTCCCCTCCCAGAGCCTGGTATAGAACCCAGGCATCCTGCCTCCCAGGTCCCCATACACTCTAATCACTTGAGCCCCACTCCCACCCTGGAGGGAGGATTCATGCTGGTGAGGAATGGGGCAGTGCCCATGCCAATTGGCTTCCCCACCAGACATCTTTCTGCCTTTGCTTCCCTTGAGTTGCTGTGCTGTGTCCCTCCTGAGAGACGCCTGCAGAAAAAGGGGGAGCCACACAACTCGGACGCAGCAGCAGGGGTCACAGTTCTGACTTCGTTTGCCTTACGCATGTAAAGTCCTCATTAGAAGCTCGCCAGACATTGCACAGCTCCTTCGTACTCTCCCTGTTTCAGGTTACACGCAGCAGATGGTTTACAAAAAACCCGACTTCTCATACGCTGCTTTCAAAGACCGGCCGGCAAGCACTTGGTGAGGACAGTGGGTTTTCTAATGCACCTTCTTGATCAGCGTTAGCCTGACCCTACACATGCAATATGTGAGCCAGAGCAAGTCAGTCTCCAGCCCAAAACCAGAGGGCAAAGGTTAACACACACAACGGGAAAAAAGTACCCAATCCAACTCCCACAGATGGCAATGGAAAGACTCCCAAAGATGAGATCGGCGCCTGGCAGGATTTACAAAAGCACCTAAGCAGAGTAGGGGCTTAATTCCCTTTGAAAGTCAATCAGAGTTCAGTGCCTAACTCACTTAGGCACTTCCGTAAATCCTGCTGGGTGCCTATTTGCATCTTTAGGTGCCTAAATGCCTCGTTAATGTGGCCCCCAGTGATTTCAGTGACAGTTCAGTGTGGGCAAGCAGATGGCCTGAGGGATTGGTGATGAATAAGGCGAAGATTTAGTCATGGGTATTTTTATCAAAAGTCATGGACAGGCCACAGGCAATAAACAAAAATTCACGGCCCGTGACCTGTCTATGACTTTTACTAAAAATACCCTATCAGGGTGTCACACCCCTAATTCTTAGCTGCTCCTAGGACGCTGCTGCTCTGGAGGTCCCTGGGGTGCTGCTGCTCTGGGGGTCCCTGGGGCACCGTTGCTTTGGGGGATCCCCGGGGCTGACAGCTGGCTACTGCTCCGGCGGCGGGGGCTGACTACATCCGGCTGCCCACTGTTCCAAGGCCCCTGGGGACTGCTCTCCAACAGCCGCTGCTCAGACTGCCCCCAGAGTGGCTGCTCGGACTGCTGCTGCTCAGGCGGTCCCCACGGACGCACCCGGGACTGATGCTCAGGCGATCCCCGGGACTAGCCACACCAGCCACTGCACCTGCGGAATTCATGGAAAGTCACGGGAATCCGTGACTTCCGCGACCTCCGTGACAGACTCGCAGCCTTAGTAATGAACTCCAGGTCCTTTCACTTTTAGCTGGCTAGTTTGTAGCTGGCTCAGAATAACCATTACCATCTTAGTGGCTGTTCACTGGCTTGTGTGAAGTTGAGTTTGATGACGCTCCAGTCCAGTTCCCAGTGGCCAGCTGTCTCCAGCGAGCCCCCAACCCCACCATCCTGGTCATACCGCTGCAGGCAGCAAGAGCTCGGCACATCTCAAGCAGAGCCAGCCGTAATAGGGAGCAGTGTCTGGACAAGCGGTGACATTTTCCCGGGCTCCATGCTCACTCAGGTTACCATAAACTGACCCACATGAACCTCCCTCCATTTACTGCTGTGAAACGTCTCAACTCATACCTGAGTGCAGACGGTCCAGCTTCCACACTGAGGGCAATTCTGGGAAGGCAGGAGTGACCGTGATGTGATTGATTCTGCCCTCAGGCTGACGGCGTACGTGGCAAAGGTCTTTGCCGTGGCTAAGAAACTGGTGCCCATTGAAAACCAAGTTATCTGCGGGGCAGTGAAATGGCTGATCCTGGAAAAGCAGAAACTGGATGGCATCTTCCAAGAAGATGCCCCAGTAATCCACGGAGAGATGGTTGTACGTGTTTCCTTTGACTTTTATACACCAATCACTACCCACCTCAATCATCACAGCAACTTGTTGGTTCATAATTCAAAGGGAGATTTTACTGGGCTGCATCTCAAAGTCTGTGCTCACACAGATTGATCTCTCTCTCTCTCCCTCCCATCAGTGGAACAACCCAGTGCAGTTACCTGGGCAGCAGTGAATGGAGATTTAGGCCCAATGGGCCAGATTGTATCTATTTAGTCCTTAGTGGACTTCATGTAGTCTTTGGCACTTCTCCCTTTTTGGGGGTAAACATTCTCCTGGGGGTAGATCATTTTTGGTTTTGTTATTGTTCGGGGTTTAGGAGTGGAAGCGGGGGGTCATTATTGGAGCTAGGGATGTCACGGTTGGGATTTATGGGTGCCAGGGTTTAGGGCATATCAGTGCTAAGGTTTATTAGGTAAAAGGGGTGTCAGTGTCAGGCTTTTGGCGGTGTCAGTGTTAGGGTTTAGGGTAGAAGGGGTTGTCAGTGTAGAGGTTTGGGGGTTTCAGTGTCAGGGTTTAACGTGTAGAAGGGGGTGTCAGGATTTAGGGGGGCATCAGTGTCAAGTTTTAGGGGTGTTAGGGTGTGGTTTAGGGGTCTCAGTGTTAGGGTTTAGGGGTTGAAAGGGGTGTCAGGGTTTAGCAGAGGTACTGGAACTAGAGGTGCGTGGGGTGCTGCAACACCCCCTGGCTTGAAGTGGTTTCCATTATACACAGGGTTACAATGGCTCTCAGCACCACCACTATAAAAATTATTCCAGCACCCCTGGGGTTCAGCGATGTCAGTGTCTGTGTTTAAGTGGTCTCAGTGTTAGGGGTCTCAGTGTTAGGGTTTAGGGTAGAAGGGGGTGTTCGTGTCTAAGGGGTGTCCATGTCTTGGTTTAGGGGTGTCCATGTCAGGGTTTATTAGATAGGAGGGGGTAGGTTAGTGATGTGGGTGTTCTCATGGTGGAAAGACATCTCCAAAGGGGATAGTTTTGCAGCATTTACTAAAGATGCTTAGGCTCTGGCCTGGCCTGATCTCCCCTGGGCATTGGTTCCCCAGCCAGCCCCCCTCAATTGAGAATACCTTGTCCTCACCTCTCATGCACTTAGTCCGGGGTTTAGTGATTTGCATTTCTGCAGAGGAGAGCAGCTGTCTTGGTGATTCACAGGCCAAAGTTTGGTCTTTGATGTCGCTGGGGTTTGATCCATTAACTGCACAGGAAGCTGCCTGGGAGTTAGTGGTGGAACCTGAGCACTGGCCTGGTAAGCTAAATTCTCTCACGCTGGTTTAATACGAAGCATCTCTATTGACTTGAATGGAGTTCCTCCACACTGACAAAGGAGTAGCTGCCATCAGAACCTGGCCCATTGCACGACAGGTGTTCATTAGCCAAAGGGAGGTTCAGCGATAGGTCTGGCCGTGACTGAGAGTCTATTCTTGGGTAGCTTTCTAGGAAGCATGTGTTCTGCTATAATTTCCTATGCTGAGGGCCTGGGATTAATTCTTTCTTTCTTTTCATGGTACTCGGGGGACTTTCTTATCCCAAACCTGTCCTTTGCTCCCCTTTAGGGAGGGTACAAGGGTGCTGAGCCTGATGTCTCTTTAACAGCTTTCGTGCTGGTTGCATTGGAAGAGGCCAAGGACATCTGCAAGGATCAAGTCAATGTGAGTATCTCTGCACCGTATATGCACTTCTATGTTCATACCCAGGTTTTCCCATCTTTCCATCCCCTATGAACCGCGCCCCGTAGTGTTATAAGAAGCACACGGGATCTTTTTCAGGGGAAAAGGCAATATGCCGCATTTATTGAAGATACAACAATTAGCATATGCATTCAATCACACCACACACACACACACACTGTCCCACCAGTCGATGTTATGGTTACTAGTCCACAGTCCGGATCAATCTAGAGGCCAGCTAGGTTGATCATGGGTAGATAGGAGCCGGGTTCTGTCGGTTGCGACCCAATGCTCCGGGGAAGTCTTTGCAGGATGAACCCAAAGTTTCGTGGCACCCTGTTTATATAGGTTTCAGAGTAGCAGCCGTATTAGTCTGTATTCGCAAAAAGAAAAGGAGTACTTGTGGCACCTTAGAGACTAACCAATTTATTTGAGCATAAGCTTTAGTGAGCTACAGCTCACTTCAACCTAAAATCCTGTTTATATAGTGATTTTTCTTCATTGGGACCAATGAGTTTTGCACCGTCATGCTGTAATCAATTGTTGTTTAACGAATGCTTGTTTTCTTAAATTGTCCTTCTCATTCTTTCATCAAGTTCCTCAGGGAGTTGTCCCATGCTGGTTTTGATCACAGCTATCTTGTCCCCATTCATTGGTGCCTGTCTCATCTTTAGAGCCGTCATTCTGCCCTCCTCTGACATTTCACTAGGGGCGTGTTGCAGCCTCCTGGCGCCCTTGTGTCTGTTTCCAGTTCCTCCCTAGACCATCTGGTTCAGCAATGGCCTGCACACTTATCTGTTCTTAACACACACATTCCTCATTCACACACAAAACAGAATTATTTTACACAGAAAATTTTTAACAGGAACATCAAGTTGCAATGCAAAAGAAAACAATCATGGCATTCTTTTACTTATTTTAAAATGCTAAACCTACAACAAATTGGTGACCCTCAAAGGTCTGTTACTGCCTTAAAATCAGTCCAGACACAAAAAAAATTCTGGCTGATGCATCTCTACCAATGGCATATCAGACCATTCCTTTCTGCTCTTCAAAAAGGGTGGCTGACAGGATATGGTAAAATCATACATCAATACATTTAATACATGCTACATTATTGTCTCATTATTCTTTATCCTTCATTCTAAATCATACAAAATACAAACATAAAATCCTACTACTACAGTGGCACGTGGAATTTGCTGGGGAAGGAGTTAGTGGTGTTGCCAGATAGTCTTCTCTTCCTCGCACACCCGTTGAGGAGCTCAGGTCTCGAATGCCACTGGGACGCAGCCTTCAGAGTCCTCCGAGGATCTTGCAAGAGTCTTCCAGGAAAACGAGAGATGCTGGGCTTGGATATTTATCATATAAGAAAACCAGGCAGACAAAAACTATTTAAAATAACATAGAGACCATCTTCATACATTGGAAAGAAGCAATGAGTCCTTATTTGGGTTTAGCTTCATGCTATGGTTTAACGGCCTCTCCATCTACAAAAGAAGAGAATATCAGAATACAAGGCTTTCAGAATTACAAGCTGGGCGGGTTTAAGTTTCCTGTTATTATTATAATCATTATTTATATTGAGGTAGCCCCATGGAGCCGCAGTCCGGGACCAGGGATCCCGTTGTGCCAGGTGCTGTACAAACATAGAACCAGAAGACAGTCTCTGCGCCAGAGAGTTTGCAATCTAAGCATGCAGGAATATTAAGGGAAACTGGATAGGTCAGGGGATTAGTTACAGGACATTGATTTACTTATTTAGATTTAAAATAACTTTAAAAAGATGCTTATGCAATGCTCTAGCACAGGGGTGGGCAACCTACGGCCTGTAGGCTGCATCAGGCCCATAAGACCTTTTAATCTGGCCCTCGAGCTTCTGCTGGGGAGTGGGGTCAGGGGCTGCTCCACATGGCTCTTGGAAGCAGTGGTGTGTCCCCCCTCTGGTTCCTACGCATAAGGGCAGCTAGGGGGCTCTGCATGCTGCCCCAGCTTCAAGTCCCACCCCCGCAGCTCCCATTGGCTAGGAACTGTGGCCAATGGGAGCTGTGGGGCAGTGCCTTTGGATGGGGCAGCAAGCAGAGCTGCCTGGCTGGCGATGTTCCTCCACGTAGGAGCCAAAGAGGGGACATGCCGCTGCTTCCAGGAGCCGCACCTGCAAATGGGGCAGCATGCAGAACTGCCTGGCCGCACCTTTGCATAGGAGCTGGAGAAGGGACATGCCGCTGCTTCCAGGAGCGGCTTCAGGTTAGCGCTGCTCAGAGCCTGCACCCCGACCCAGCCCTAATCCCCCTCATGCCTTCTGAACCCCTTGGTCCCAGCCCAGAGCATCCTCCTTCACCCCAAACCCCTCATCCCCAGCCCCACTCCAGAGCCCTCCCCCCACCCCGTACCCCAACCCCCTGCTCTAGCCTGGCGCCTCCTCCTGTACCCTGAACTCCTCATTTCTGGGCCCACCCTAGAGCCAACACCCCCAGCTGGAGCCCTCACCCCATCCCACACCCCACCCCTCAATTTAGTGAGCATTCATGGCCCGTCATACAATTTCCATACCCAGATGTGGCTCTCAGGCCAAAAAGTTTGCCCACCCCAGCTCTAGCACCCTGCCACGTCACTAACCACACAGTTACATCCTCGCAGGGTTAAAGTGATCATTTCAGCAGGAACTCAGCTGGCCAGACAGCAACAGAACCTCCTTTCTACCCCTCATCGTGAGGAGAAGCAAACCCTCAGCCCTCTCCAAGAACCCTATCAAAGAGGTGTCTTTTGCAGCACGCTCAGGTCACCACATTTGAGCTATTTCAGGCCAAGCTGGGGAACAAATTCCAGAGTCCTGGAGCCCTTGTAGAGAACAGCCTGGCAGCTGCCCCCTCTCTTTTATAGTGCAGGGGAGCCAGCCGACTGCTGCTGTAGCCGTACAGCATGAGGAGAGAGGCAATCATCTACAGGGTGAAGCAGCGTGGCCTCGTGGGTAGCGCACTGGTCTAGGTTTCAGACGACTTGAGTTCTCATCCCACGTGAGATGAGATGAGGCGGACCTCAGGCAAATACCTTTTCTTCTCTGTGCCTCAGTTTTTCTTTCTGTAATTTGGGGCTAACAAGACTGACTCCTTTGTAAAGTGCTGAGGAAAAGTGTGATATAAGAGCTTGGTATTATTAGATCCTGGACCCTGGTCAAACCAGCACAGGCAGAGACTGACAAGGTGACCACTTCAGAGGTGTTCATTAGCCACCTCCCCGTGGCCCCCCCCCCCCCGAGTTTTGTGTTGGGGTCTCATTCCGCTTCTTCTAATGCAACTGGCTCCAGGTTGGCAGCCTCGCCAGTGAGACAAAGGACTGAGTGGGACATGGGGCCGACGCTACCCTCTCTCATCCCGGGGAGGCTTGCTTAGCCACTGCACTGTTCGTGGGGCAAAACAGAGGACATCCTCCTCCAGAATTGCCTCCATCTTTCTTCTTCAGGCTTGCCGGTCATACATTTGCTCCATATGCGCTTTGTCCTCCTGTACACTGTCTGTGCACTATTTTCTTAGTCGTCCTCTTGTTTTCCGCCTGTAAACATTACTCTCAAGGGCCTCCCTAACAGGATTCCCTTCACAAGTGCTGACTTTTATTTTTCCCAGTGGGTGCTTCACCCCCACTCTGCCCTGAGGCTCTGTCCCCACTCCGCCCACTCCCCTGAGGCCCCGCCCTTGCTCCGCCTCTTCCTGCCTCAAAGTCCCCGCCAGCCCGCCGCTCCCTCTTCTCCATCCCCTCCCCCGAGCGCCTCCCAACAGCCGCTTGCTGATCGGCGGCCAGCCGGGGCAGAACCACGGTGGCTGGTGGGTGCTGAGCACCCCCTATTTTTTTCCATGGGTGCTTGAGCCCCAGAGCACCCACGGCGTCGGCACCTATGGTTCTCTTCATCCCCTCTTTGTACGGGCCCATCACGTCATCTCATCCTCCTCTCTTGCAGCTTCGATCTGATACCACAGACCAGGGCCAGATTTAGGGGCAGGCAATCCAGGCGACTGCTTGGGGTGCTGGGCTTTGGGGAGGATGCCGGGCTCGGGGTTTTGTTTTTGTTGTTAGAGACAAAAAGGAAAATTGAATATTTGAAATAAAATGTTTCCAGTATTCCGTATGTGGATTCATTTTTCACTAACCTCATAGAATGTTCTGGACGTATAAGCTTTGTTTCTATAAGCTTAGAGGAAACTATTTTTTTTATTTGCTTATATATGGCATGAATAAATACAGATTTACAGCTCCTAGCATGCAAATTTATCATCTTATATGACAGGGATAAATCATGCATGCGAATCGTTGTGAAATGGGTGACAAATGCAATAAAAAATAAGGTATTCAAAAATTTAACAAATAGAGGGGGTGATACCAAAGACCCTCTGAGGTGCCATTTGGGCTAGGGCCGGCCCTGCCACAGACTTTGGTCTCACTCCTGATGACATTCTGCACGTGGTCCAGAAATGTCCCCTTTCGCTGCCCTCACATATCTCACTTCCATGCTTTTCTGCCTCCTCTATCTTTCACCAGCACAAAATTCACTGTGATATTAAATAAAGCTGGAAGCCACATGAATTCGTAATGTCTTAATGTAACCCAGACACCTCCTGGGTGTGGTGTTCTGTCCCATCTAGTGGTGCTGAGGCCACTTAGAGAGAGATTAATGAGTCTGCTCTAGAGCCTTTGGGCTTTTAGTTCATGCAGTAGAGGCTCATTCATTTAGCAATGAGTAGAGGTCCCAGGTTCAATCCTACCCCCTGACTGGGCATTAACACTACCCGAAACCTCAGCCTAACCCACGAGTTTGATTTTCTTTTGTTTTCTTTGTCACCTTCTAGAGTTTGGAAGGCAGCATCAGCAAAGCAGCTGACTACTTAGCCCAAAGGTACCAGTCTCTAACCAGACCTTACACTGTGGCTCTTGCGTCCTATGCCTTAGCGATGGTGGGGAAACTGAACACTGAGACGGTGCTCATGAGAGCTTCGAAAGGTAAATCAGGGCATCTTATCAACTCCTGGAAAGATATGGCCAAGTCAGGATGGGGTTCAGGGAAGAGAAGCAAAGGAGGTTGGAGAGGGACTAATTTATGAGGAATGAATAACAGGCATAGATTTGTTCCTTTTGGCCAGATTTTAGATTGATCAGACTGGGTGTAAATCCAGAGTAACTCTCCTGGGTTGAGTGGAGTTACTCCAGATTTACACCAATGTGTCTGAGATCTGGATGTGGCAGAGATATATGGTATTACTTGACCTCAGGAGGAAGCTGAGAGCCCTGTGTATACATCTAAAGGATGTAAACCCCAAAGAGAAAGAGAGAGAAGAGGGTGGGTCAAGAGGATGTAACTGGATGCAACTGAGCAAAGGAGAATTTCAGAGGATATAGAACAATATTACCCGCAAGGAAAATGGAGTTTGCCCCATTGTTTGGGATGGTTAAAACAGGGCAGGACAAAGCTGTTGACTAGATATAACAATGTTATGTTGAAAGGTGCCAGGTGGGTCTTTGATCCCAAAACAGTCACAGACCTTGGCCATGTCTACAATGCAGGGACTACAGTGGCACAGCTACGGTGCCGCAGCTATGCCGGTATCACCCCATATTGTAGACTCAGACTGCACCGATGGAAGGGGTTTTCCATCTCTGTAGGAACTCCACCACCATGATCAATGGTAGCTAGGTCAACTGAAGCATTTTTCCATTGACTTCATAGAATCATAGAATATCAGGCTTGGAAGGGACCTCAAGAGGTCATCTAGTCCAACCCCCTGTTCAAAGCAGGACCAATCCCCAACTAAATCAGACTTAACTGTGTCTGCACTAGGGGTTAGTTTGGTATAGCTTTAGCACTCCAGAAGAGGGTGTGTGTGAAGATTTTTCATATGCCCTGAGTGACACATCTATGATGACCTAAGTTTTAAGTGTAGACGAGGCCCTTGTTAATGGGTGTGCCAGGCACTCTTTCAGACTCAGCGGAATGGGAGCAATCAAGACTCTTTCTGTAGTAGACACAGCTAAAAACAATGTAGCACAGCAAGGTCAAGAGCTAAGCCATGTGGGCTGCAGGGTTTCCCTGATTGCAAACGCAGGGGCTAGTATGTTGGTTTTGCACCCTGTGTGTTAGAGGCAGAAACGAGCTGAAAGCTTGGAGAAGTATTATGAAACAAGCAGAGAGACATTGCTTGTTGGGCCTAGAACTCACTTCAGAGGTGGACTTGGGGATTTCTCAGCAAGGAGGTTGCCTGCTGTTGGTTTCTCTTATGCTCAGGGAAGCGGGACTTTCTGTGCATTTTCGTAAGCAATCAGGTTTACACCAGAGAATGTACCTGAGGCCTATGATCAATTCCTCATCGTAATTGAAACAATCCTCCAAGACCCCAAATGTTGGGTAGCTGCTCAGCCCGAAACGGGCAACAACCGGTTTGACTTACCAATCCTCCCTGCAGAAAGTTGGGGAAGGAGTCAGGCAATGGTATGGCCCAGTCAGATCTGCTCAGAATAAGTGGATGTCCTTGGGAAGAGTCCTTTAGCTTGCTTTCTTTGCTGCTGCCTAGAGGGAAATCGCTGGGAAGAGCCAAACGCCCGCACCTTCAACATTGAGGGCACCTCGTACGCCTTGCTGGCCTTGCTGAAAATGAAGAAGTATGAGTTGACCGGTCCCATAGTCAGATGGCTGAGAGAGCAGAACTACTACGGAGGGGGATATGGATCTACCCAAGTGAGTATGATCCTTATAGTACCGGGTATCCTTCCAAGACTGTGTTTTGTGGGAAGGTCTCCCCTCGGAAAAGATGGGATTCCGATCACTTGAGTCATTGTAGAAAGCCTTGGAAAATGCCCAGTAGAGAACAATCCTGCATTGCCTAGGAGATGGGCAACGTGACCTACCAGGTCTTTGCCATTGTTAACCTAAGGCAGAGACCAGCACAGGAGCATGACTGAATCTTCTCACTTGAGGCTCCATCCTGCCAAGGTGATGGGTGCAAGCATGCTTCACTTTAAGACAGCGAGTTGTCCCCGGGGAGTCAATGGGCCTTCTCTTCCCATGAAGAGGCAGAAGCGCATGGGCATCTGGACTCATTCTAGCATTTGTTTGTTTTTTGGCCGTTGGTCTGGAGACAGGGTACCAGACGTGTAGGACCAATGGCCTGAGTCCATATGACAAAGCCATGGTGGATCATGACTAATATGAATCAATTGGGGTTTAATCCATCTCTGAGTAGAACTGTAAGGTTATGGTTTTTGGAATTTTTTTTAAACTGTGCTTACACAAGCCACTGGAGAGGATAAAAGCCCTGCTGCTAGTGACAGCTAAATAAAAATGGATTGTCCTCAGATATCGCTCCCTTCCCTGGAATATGGGGGCCACTAGGAACTATAGGGTCTGTCTGTGTCTAGCAGCCTCAGTAGAGAAGCCCCTTTACATTCCTTGCTACTGAGTCTTGTCTTTTCTCTACCTAAAAGGATTCTACAAGCTCTGCTGGGAGTGGTCTGTATTTTTGGAGTCACGGGCAGTGTGCTCTATCCCTAACGCTGTGCTGTGTGTGCCATAGATGTCTCTATATGTGTAACCCACACACCTCCTGGGTGTGGTGTTCTGTCCCCTCCAGTGGCACCGAGACCACTTAGAGAGAGAGATTAATGTGTCTTCTACAGCCTTAGTTAAGGGCCACATGGCTTTTAGCTCATGCAGTAGAGGCTCATGCATTTAGCAAGAGGTTCCACGTTTGAGTCCCTGACAAGCCCCCACTTGTAATACCGATAGACCCCGGTCGTCGGTGGGCGGGATCAAACTTGGGATCTCTGGAGCTAAATGCATGAGCCTCTCCTACATGAGCTAAAAGCCACATGGGCCTTAGCTAAGGCTGTAGCACACTCATTAATCTCTCGCTAAGTGGTCTTAGTACCACAGCACCACACCCTGTGGAGGTGTGTGGGTTACATATACATAGAAGGAGCCACTATCTTGTTGTGCTCTGTTCAGCTGACAATTGGCCCCTGTTAATAGCTGGGGGAGATGGGAAGCTCATTGACCATGCACGATATATTTATTGACCATGGGTTCTATTCCTGGCTTGGCCACTGGCTTCCTGGGTGACCCTGGGAAAGCCACTTCCCTGCCCTGTGCCTCCGTTTCCCCATCTGTAAAATGGGGATAAAGATATTGTACTGCTTTGTAAAGTGCTTGGAGATCTACTGATGAAACACACTACAGAGGAGCCAGGTAATATTATTATATAACCCTTTGCCTGCGTGACACCCAGTGGAACCCTGGTGTTTTCTTTCATTGTATTTTTGGTTTCTGTTCATTAAAGAGTCTCTTTAGAAGCTGTCAGATGTTCAGCGCAATAGGACAATAAGGTGTAACCCTCTTGTCTTCCTCCTGGTGTTCTAGGCTACCATCATGGTGTTCCAGGCTCTTGCGCAGTACCAGATAGACATTCTGCAGCACAAAGACCTGAATTTGGAGGTTTCCATTCTCCTGCGGCACCATGCTAGTATGATAAAGTACAGAATCTTAAATCACAATGCCCTGGTGGCCAGAATAGCAGAGGTATCGTGCTTCTCTGTGTGATTAGTAGAGACCACTGATCATAGCGAAAGGGGATTTGACTAGAATCTCCTATCCAAACCCTTTTGGGAGTGGGAGGGGGATTCAGATTCCTGGCACCAGCTCCAAATGCATCCACAATTTTGACTCAGATTTTTAAGACCAGAAGGGACCATTTTGATCATCTCGTCTGACCTTCGGCATGATACAGGCCCAGAGAACCTCACCTACCAATTTCTGCATCAAGCCCATAACTTCTAGCTGAGATGTGAGATGTCTCTTAGATAGATATCCAGCCTTGACTGAAAGACTTCAAGTGATGGAGAATCCACCACATCCTGTCAGGCTCTAGGGTCTAGGCCTGGTGGTTGGAGCTGGCTGTAGAGTTGGGACTGGGCCGAGGGCAATGCTGAAATCAGGGTCTGGGGACAGGCCGTGGGTCAGAGGAAGGCCCCTCGCTGACTAGTGGTGTTGTGCAGAGTAACTCGCAGCTCTGATGGGGACAGTAAAATACTTGTGCCTGGGGGTTATCTGGCCCAGGGCCTGACCAGGGATTGTCACTGCAGGCTCTGTTGGATGGGTGAGTCACCGCAGCTGAGTGAGCAGCCCTGGGCTGGCTGGGGTTTGCCTCACACATCCTGAGGTAAATTGTTCCAGGGTTAGTGACCTGGACTGTGTGGTTTTGAGCTGAATCCAGAAGTAGGAGGGGATGGGTTGCTTTAGGCTTGGCTCTGGAGAAGCAATACATCTGGAGATCAAAGACTTACTGCCTGGTAAGTAACCTTTTTTCGCCTTCATGCTAATGTCTCTGCAGAGTCCCCCTAGTCCCTCTGGGTGAGTGACTGTCAATCTCACCAGCTTCATTTTCTTCATTAGCTTCATTTGCCCTGTCTTTAAATCATCATCATAATAATTAATAATAATAATAATAATAATGAAGTACAAAAGGAAATTAACCTTGGATCAACTTTACAGATCGAATGGAATGAAGACTTCACTGTGAAGGCAGAAGGAACTGGACAAGCGACCTTAACTGTAATGCTAATTTATAATGCAAAGCTCCGGGAGGATGAATCTCAGTGTAAGAAGTTTGACCTGAGAGTATCAGTCGAAGAAGCCCGGGATGGTAAGTAACCGCCCGTCTTTTCTCTTCTGAAGCTTGCTGTCAATCCTCAGATCTGGACAAATTTGGCTCAGTTACACCAGTTTAACTCCATGGACAGCAGCGGGTTTACACCAACCAACCACCATCTCTGCAATCACATTCTTAACTTTGGAAAGTATTTTTGTGAAGCTCCTTCAAACTCTCCCAGTTCCCAAGTCCTACAAAATTATACCCATAGGGCAGGCACTAAATTATTACAGCTACCACATGTCCTAGGTTGCAGCTAATGCAGGGTCATTCCAGATAAGGGAGCAGAAGCTGCCTTCTCTCATCATGGCGCTTGTTAGCAGCAGAGTTGGAGCATCGGATGTGGATGGGAACACAGGCCAGCTACTCTGGGTATTGTCTCCCTCTGAAGTAGAGATGAGCCCATGGCAGGGAGTCTGGTTAGAGTCCCAGACTTCCAGTGAACACATTTCCAGATAGCATGGGGGTGAAATCAGCATGGGACAGAAGGCAGGATCTTCAGCACCCAAAACACAAGCCTCTGCGGCTTGGTCTGAAGGAGCAATTTCCTTGAGCTGGGAGTAGCTGATCGTTAGAGTTGCTAGGGCTGGCCAGTAGAGGGAGCCATGACCACACATTAGGCCAGCATATGATAGAGGGATCCAGGATTTTGGCACCTCTTGTTACAGAAACGGGAGCCATCAGTACATTGTTCTTAGTTTCCCAGCTGTCCAAGGAGTTCACACCCAAGGGTTCTCTCTGTTTCGGTCTCCTCTTTCCGCTAACCCTAGATTATATTTCATTTGTGCCACCCAGCTGGGAGAAGCTTTTTAGTTTGTGTGCCAGGGATGGGAAGAGTTATTTATGGATTGCTGGAGGGGAGGGGAGGTTTATTGAGGGATTTTTCACACCTACTGTAGGACCTGTTTGATTACTAAGCCCTGTCAGTGCAGCTAAAAAACAAAAGAGGGTTATTCTGGCATGAAATTTACACTGAGATATTAATTTCTTTTCTCTTCTGCAATGTTTCTAGTTAAGAAGCCGAAAGGAGCAATGCGTTCAGTCTATATTAAAATCTGCATCAGGTGAGAACAATGCCCTTTAACGATAGATGATAAATAGATGGACAGATGCAGGGGGTAACTGGAGAATCTTGGGCTATGAATTTTTCTATGGAATTGCCAAAAAAGTTATGATAAAGCAACAGGAGCTGGTGGAGCGATCGCAAAATTAATGTTCAAGTGATGAATTCTGATCAAAAGGGTATTTTCTCTCTCCTTGTTAGATTCCTTGGTGTGGTTGATGCCACAATGTCCATCATTGATGTCTCCATGCTCACTGGCTTCTCACCAGACGTGGAGGATCTTACGAGAGTACGTCAGTGTAATCTGAGAACAGGGAACGTAATAAACAATGCAGTGGCTCGGCTGGGGCTTTCAGATGAGAAAATCCAATACAGCAGGTGAATAGTCAGGCTCCAGGGTTAAACCTGGGGGGAGACCAGACGGCTCCAAGGATTGGTAACAGCTTTAGGAAACCGCAACCATTTCTCTTCAGGTCAGTGATGTAAGGTCAGTGATATAATGTCATCTCTGTCGGGCAGGTTTTGGGAGCCTTTTTGGGACTCAGCTCAGTTTCCTTGGGGATGGGTGTTCACGTCTCTGTAACCAGCACCACAATTGGGAAGATGTGGGATCTTTGTTGGCATTCATAGAGGAGATGCCAGGGGATAGGCCATGAGCCATGAACCCAACGTCCAAATTCACACATATAAATGGGGACCGGGGCAAGTTTTGCAAGTTGCGCCGGCTGCTTTGAAAATCTGGCAATACAAATCTAGGTCAGTTCAATCCTGCTTTATTGGATAGCAGATTGAGGGGCTGCTGTCATTTGACTGTGCATGCCAGAGCAGACTGCATTTGATACAGTCTCTTGTACAGTAACTGCTCACTTAAAGACGTCCCGATTAATGTTTCGTTGTTACCTTGCTGATCAATTTAGGGAACATGCTCATGTAAAGTTGTGCAATGCTCCCTTATAACGTCGTTTGGCAGCCATCTGTTTTGTTCACTGCAAAGAGCAGCCCGTTGCAGCGAGCTGGTGGGGGCTTGGAACCAGGGTGGACCGGCAGCCCCCCATCAGCTCCCCGCTCCCCTAAGTTCCATGTGCGACAGCCACCTAGCAGGCTATCCATTGCCGGCAGTTCACCTGTCCCTCCCCCCATTGCCATGTGCTGCTCCTGCCCTCTGCCTTGGAGCTGCCCACGGGAGCCTCCTGCTTGCTGTGGGGGGAGGGGAGGGCTAATGTCAGGGTGTCCCTCTCCCCCCTGCTCCTGCACCCCGCTTACCCCATCTCTGTAGAGCAGGGGGACACATAGAATCATAGAATCATAGAATATCAGGGTTGGAAGGGACCCCAGAAGGTCATCTAGTCCAACCCCCTGCTCAAAGCAGGACCAAGTCCCAGTTAAATCATCCCAGCCAGGGCTTTGTCAAGCCTGACCTTAAAAACCTCTAAGGAAGGAGATTCTACCACCTCCCTAGGTAACGCATTCCAGTGTTTCACCACCCTCTTAGTGAAAAAGTTTTTCCTAATATCCAATCTAAACCTCCCCCATTGCAACTTGAGACCATTACTCCTCGTTCTGTCATCTGCTACCATTGAGAACAGTCTAGAGCCATCCTCTTTGGAACCCCCTTTCAGGTAGTTGAAAGCAGCTATCAAATCCCCCCTCATTCTTCTCTTCTGCAGACTAAACAATCCCAGCTCCCTCAGCCTCTCCTCATAAGTCATGTGCTCTAGACCCCTAATCATTTTTGTTGCCCTTCGCTGGACTCTTTCCAATTTATCCACATCCTTCTTGTAGTGTGGGGCCCAAAACTGGACACAGTACTCCAGATGAGGCCTCACCAGTGTCGAATAGAGGGGAACGATCACGTCCCTCGATCTGCTCGCTATGCCCCTACTTATACATCCCAAAATGCCATTGGCCTTCTTGGCAACAAGGGCACACTGCTGACTCATATCCAGCTTCTCGTCTACTGTCACCCCTAGGTCCTTTTCCGCAGAACTGCTGCCTAGCCATTCGGTCCCTAGTCTGTAGCGGTGCATTGGATTCTTCCGTCCTAAGTGCAGGACCCTGCACTTATCCTTATTGAACCTCATCAGATTTCTTTTGGCCCAATCCTCCAATTTGTCTAGGTCCTTCTGTATCCTATCCCTCCCCTCCAGCGTATCTACCACTCCTCCCAGTTTAGTATCATCCGCAAATTTGCTGAGAGTGCAATCCACACCATCCTCCAGATCATTTATGAAGATATTGAACAAAACGGGCCCCAGGACCGACCCCTGGGGCACTCCACTTGACACCGGCTGCCAACTAGACATGGAGCCATTGATCACTACCCGTTGAGCCCGACAATCTAGCCAGCTTTCTACCCACCTTATAGTGCATTCATCCAGCCCATAGTTCCTTAACTTGCTGACAAGAATGCTGTGGGAGACCGTGTCAAAAGCTTTGCTAAAGTCAAGAAACAATACATCCACTGCTTTCCCTTCATCCACAGAACCAGTAATCTCATCATAAAAGGCGATTAGATTAGTCAGGCATGACCTTCCCTTGGTGAATCCATGCTGACTGTTCCTGATCACTTTCCTCTCCTCTAAGTGCTTCAGGATTGATTCTTTGAAGACCTGCTCCATGATTTTTCCAGGGACTGAGGTGAGGCTGACTGGCCTGTAGTTCCCAGGATCCTCCTTCTTCCCTTTTTTAAAGATGGGCACTACATTAGCCTTTTTCCAGTCATCCGGGACTTCCCCCATTCGCCACGAGTTTTCAAAGATAATGGCCAAGGGCTCTGCAATCACAGCCGCCAATTCCTTCAGCACTCTCGGATGCAATTCGTCCGGCCCCATGGACTTGTGCACGTCCAGCTTTTCTAAATAGTCCCTAACCACCTCTATCTCTACAGAGGGCTGGCCATCTCTTCCCCATTTTGTGATGCCCAGCACAGCAGTCTGGGAGCTGACCTTGTTAGTGAAAACAGAGGCAAAAAAAAGCATTGAGTACATTAGCTTTTTCCACATCCTCTGTCACTAGGTTGCCTCCCTCATTCAGTAAGGGGCCCACACTTTCCTTGGCTTTCTTCTTGTTGCCAACATACCTGAAGAAACCCTTCTTGTTACTCTTGACATCTCTTGCTAGCTGCAGCTCCAGGTGCGATTTGGCCCTCCTGATATCTTTCCTACATGCCCGAGCAATATTTTTATACTCTTCCCTGGTCATATGTCCAACCTTCCACTTCTTGTAAGCTTCTTTTTTATGTTTAAGATCCGCTAGGATTTCACCATTAAGCCAAGCTGGTCGCCTGCCATATTTACTATTCTTTCGACTCATCGGGATGGTTTGTCCCTGTAACCTCAACAGGGATTCCTTGAAATACAGCCAGCTCTCCTGGACTCCCTTCCCCTTCATGTTAGTCCCCCAGGGGATCCTGGCCATCTGTTCCCTGAGGGAGTCAAAGTCTGCTTTCCTGAAGTCCAGGGTCCGTATCCTGCTGCTTACCTTTCTTCCCTGCGTCAGGATCCTGAACTCAACCAACTCATGGTCACTGCCTCCCAGATTCCCATCCACTTTTGCTTCCCCCACTAATTCTACCCGGTTTGTGAGCAGCAGGTCAAGAAAAGCGCCCCCCCTAGTTGGCTCCCCTAGCACTTGCACCAGGAAATTGTCCCCTACGCTTTCCAAAAACTTCCTGGATTGTCTATGCACCGCTGTATTGCTCTCCCAGCAGATATCAGGAAAATTAAAGTCACCCATGAGAATCAGGGCATGCGATCTAGTAGCTTCCGTGAGTTGCCGGAAGAAAGCCTCATCCACCTCATCCCCCTGGTCCGGTGGTCTATAGCAGACTCCCACCACTACATCACTCTTGTTGCACACACTTCTAAACTTAATCCAGAGACACTCAGGTTTTTCCACAGTTTCGTACCGGAGCTCTGAGCAGTCATACTGCTCCCTTACATACAGTGCTACTCCCCCACCTTTTCTGCCCTGCCTGTCCTTCCTGAACAGTTTATAACCATCCATGACTGTACTCCAGTCATGTGAGTTATCCCACCAAGTCTCTGTTATTCCAATCACGTCATAGTTCCTTGACATCACCAGGACCTCCAGTTCTCCCTGCTTGTTTCCAAGGCTTTGTGCATTTGTATATAAGCACTTGAGATAACCTGTTGATCGCCCCTCATTCCCAGTATGAGGCAGGAGCCCTCCCCTCACAGACATTCCTGCCTGTGCTTCCTCCCGGTATCCCGCTTTCCCACTTACCTCGGGGCTTTGGTCTCCTTCCCCCGGTGAACCTAGTTTAAAGCCCTCCTCACTAGGTTAGCCAGCCTAACATGACAGGGCTCAGGACGGAGGGAGCTTCCTGGCAGCAACTGCGGTCTCAGCTTGTTGATTAACTTAACAAGGCAGTGTACTTAAGAGTGCGGTCAGCGTACTTAAAAGGGAAATGCGCATCTCTCTCTCTCTCTCTCTCTCTCTCACACACACACACACACACACACACACACACACAGAGTGTGTGTCTCTGTCTGCCATGCTGTCTCCCCTCCCTCCATTCGTGCTGCCTTTTAGAGTGTGAGGCTACATTAACAACGAGTTAACCCTTGAGGACTCAGCCAATTGCTAGTTCATCATTTAGCAGTAAGGCATTCCCTGGGAAATATCCCACCCTCTGACTGCACCACCTCAACCAAGCTTCACAAGCATCATCACTCTGTACAGTATTAAATTGTTTGTTTAAAACTTATACTGTGTATGTGGCAAAAAAAATTTTTTTCCTGGAACATAACCCCCCCATTTACATTAATTCTTATGGGGAAATTGGATTCGCTTAACATCATTTAGCTTAAAGTCGCATTTTTCAGGAACAGAACTACAACATTAAGTGAGGAGTTACTGTACGGTAGGGCCAGAGTTTTAAAAAAAATGGCTTCCCTTTAGACCCTCTGACCTACATGGTGCGGAGTTATTTGGGCCGGGAGAACCATGGATACAGGAAAAGAGGCTGCACAAAAAGCCAGGCCCCGAAGGAGTCACTGCAGTGAACTGCTGCCCTGGTATAAAATGAGGGTGGATTATTAGGCAAACAAACCCAGGGATGTCTCCAGCATTGGTGTTCTCCTCCTGCAGCTGCATAAAATCAGCCAGATTGCCAAACCAGAACCATAATGTGCCCAGAGCTGCTGCTTGGCTTGTACTGAGCATGCTCAGTAACATCTACTGGCACTGCTGCCCTCACCCTGCCACCCGCCCCCGCACTATCTACAGGTTTGGGTCATCTCTGGCTTCATGTGTGCCAGGGCTGAGCCCCGGCACCTCTGGGCCTGGCAGTTCAGAGCCCCGGCACCTCTGGGCCTGGCAGTTCAGAGCCCCGGCACCTCTGGGCTTGCTGCTTCAGTTATGAACGTAAAAAAAAAAAAAAAAAATTGCTTGAGCCCCGGCACCTCTTTCATTACAAATGTAGGCACTGTGCATACGTACACTGTGGTCACCGAACCTGGGACATTTATCGAGAAAAGCTCAACTTTTTCAGCGAGAGTACCAGCTCCATTAGCTGTGGATAGAGTTGCCAACTTTCTAATCACACGAAACCAAAGACCCTTGCCCCGCCCCGTCCCTGAAGCCCCACCCCTGCCTTGCCCCTTCTCCAAGATGCAGCCCCCTGCTCACTCCATCCCCCCTCCCTCTGTCGCTCACTCTCCCCCACCCTCACTCACTTTCACCAGGCTGGGGCAGGTGGTTGGGGTGCAAGAGGGGGTGAGGGCTCTGGCTAGGCGTGCGGGCTCTGGGGTGGGGCCACAAATGAGGTGTTCAGGGTGCAGGAGGAGGTTCCAGGCTGGGGCATGGGGTTGGGGTTCAGGGAGCAGGTTAGGGCTCCGGCTGAGGATACGGGCTCTAGGGTGGGGCCAGGGATGAGGGTTTTGAGATGCAGGAGAGAGCTCCGGGCTGGGGCAACGGGTTGACGTGTGGGAGGGGGTAAAGGGTGCAGGCTCTGGTAGGGAGTTAGGGAGTGTGAGGGGGTTCTGACCTTGGGCAGGTGGTTGGGGTGCAGGAGGGGGTTCATGGTGCAGGCTCCAGCCAGGCAGCACTTACCTCAGGCGTCTCCTGGGAGCGGTGACATGCCCCCCGGCTCCCAGGCGGAGGGGGCAGGGGGCTCTGTGCGCTGTCCACACCTGCAGGCACGGCCCATGCAGCTCCAATTGTCTGCAATTCCTGGCCAATGGGAGCTGCAGAGCTAGTGCTCGGGGTGGGGTCAGTGCACGGAGCCCCTGTGGCCGCTCCTGCGCCTAGGAGCTGGACATGCCATCCGCTTCCAGGAGCTGCATGGAGCCAGGACAGGCGGGGAGCCTGCCTCAGCCGCACTGCTGACCGGAGCTGCCAGGGTCCCTTTTCGACCAGGTGTTCCGCTCGAAAACCAGACACCTGGCAACCCTAGCTGTTGAGTAAGTAGCAGGCTAGTATCCTCCATGCAAATCCTATCCTGGGAGATGTGATCACAAGCATGACACCACTGAGTCACGTGGTGAGATGGTGGGTTTTTTCGCCCAGCTGCAAGACTTTCGTAGAGACGCTGCCTTACCCATGATGCCTCTTGCTTTTCCGTCTTCACATTTAGCTTTCCCAAGGGGTCAACAGATACATTTCCAAGTATGAAATTGACAAAGTCCTGTCCGACAGAGGCAACCTGAGGATCTACCTGGACAAGGTAAAGACTCGACAAGGGGCCTCTCTGATCCTGTGTTCATTTCATGGGTTCCTGTTGAGCCAAACTGCACTCCCAGATACACCGTGGCATCCCCGCAGATGTCAGCCAGTTGACAAACTGCAACCCCTGGCCGAATTTGACTCACTGGCCCAGATTCAGGCTTTGCACTAGGAACAACTGAATGGGCCAGATCCTCAGCTGGTGTATGTGGATGTAGGTCCATTGACTTCAGTGGGAAATACAGCATCTGACATTAAGGTTGAATTTGCTTCTCTGTGTCATTCACTTCTTTCCTTGCTCCTTTCACTTCTCTAGTTTTTCTTTCCTCCACCTGCCTCACTTTCTCTTTCCCCTCTTCTTTCCCAAACATCTTCCCTTCTTTTATTCTTTTTCATTCTCTCTCTTTCATCCATCCACCCTTCGGCATAAGCAATCCTGCTATTTCCTCCCCCCACCCCAGGTTTCTCACAGGGAGGAAGAATGCCTGCAGTTTAAAGCTCACCAGTTTTTCGAAGTTGGTCTCATTCAGCCGGCATCCGTCACAGTCTACAACTATTACACCATAGGTAACAGATCGCAGCTCTCCTCACCATTAAAGGCACCATGGCTTCAAATTCTGCTCTGGGTTACATTGGTGTCATTACTTCTTGCAGTCTTTTGCTGCACTACTTAGGTATCATTATCCCCGTGTAACAGAGGGGATGCACTGGGAATAGAACCCAGGCGTCCTGAATCCCAATGTCCTGCTCTACACAAGCTCATGCTCCCTTCTCGACTTTTCCAGATTACTGTACCCCTTTCAGGAGTCTGATTTGTTGTGCGTACCCCAAATTTCACCTCACTTTAAAACAACTTGCTTACAAAATCAGACATAAAAATACAAAAGTGTCCCAGCCACACTAGTACTGACAAATTGCTGACTTTCTCATTTTTTACCGTATAATCAATATAAATCAATTGGAATAGAGATATTGGACTTACATTTCAGTGTGAGACCTGAGCCTGTTTTCACTTGTGAGCCTTGTCATTCGGCGGCTG
Source organism: Chelonia mydas (assembly GCF_015237465.2). Taxonomy (NCBI): domain Eukaryota; kingdom Metazoa; phylum Chordata; order Testudines; family Cheloniidae; genus Chelonia; species Chelonia mydas. Next base: position 14,672,760 of record NC_051260.2, read on the forward strand.
GAGAGCGGCAGCTGCTGGCCAGGTTCCCAGCTCTCAAGGCAGCGCCGCCGCCAGCAGCAGCGCAGAAGTTAGGGTGGCATGATCTGATATTGCTACCCTTACTTGTGCGCTGCCCTTCCGTGCTGAGCGGCCAGAGAGCGGCGGCTGCTGGCCGGGGAGTTCATGTTCTTTGTGGTGAATGAGGACTATTTTTTCAATCCTGCTCCCACCCCGCCCCACAATCTCTACTCCCACTCCCACCCGCTCCTGCATTGTTTGTTGAGTTTTTATCCCGCTCCTGCTATTACGGCAGCGGGACCTGTGGGATCCCTGTCCTGCTGCAGGGCTCTAGAGCCTGTTGTAAAACTAGGCAAATATCTAGATAAGTTAACATACCCCCTGGGGTACTGCTAGGGTATGTGTCGCCCTGGTTGAGAACTCCTGGATTAGAACTCAGGGGTTTCAGACTCATAGACATTAAGGCCAGACAGGACCATCCTGATCATCTAGTCTAACTTCCTGCCCACCTCCCAGTTCCTCCTGTTCCCATGCTGGAAATATATGGTCACACTCATCCACTTAACACACCTATGCAAAGGTAGGCAAAATAATACCTCTGACTACCTGCAATAATTATCCTACTTGCCCTCTCCCCCACTTTTACCTCCAGAGGTGAATTTGCTGCTAGCGTGATTAAGAGGGTGTCTCCAACAAGCACCAGCCCATCATTTCAAGTTGATGATTTCCTATAGCTAAGAAAGTCATTCCCACAGACTGCTGCTCCCTTCCTCAGGGTCACCCAGTGTGACTTCTGCTTGAGTAAGGGCTTCAGGGTTGTCTCCTAGGTGCTGTAAACAACGGCCATTTTTCTGTGGGAGGGGGAATGATCCGTGTCTCTGATCTGTCTCTAGATGACCGGTGCACCAAGTTCTATCACCCCTCTAACGAGAGCAGGCTCTTAAATAAGATCTGTCATGGGGGTGTCTGCCGGTGTGCAGAAGGTAAGGAGAGTCCTGTCTCTACTTACATCTCTGGTGGGGGCTCCCCTGTCAGCTTTACCAGCAAACATGCAGTCCCAGGGCCCCCCAGCATCAGCCCCCTCAGTCGCTCATCAGGGTCCTCCTTCCCTGTGGGCCACAGGCAGGATGGTTCCTGGGTCTGTCCCCCAGCCTGGAGCTCTGACTCTTGGCCGGCTGTGTCCCTGCTACAGCACCACCACATACAGGAATGGTGGGACCAGGGTCGGGGTGAGGGCACCCTCAGTGGAAATATGTGGGGGATGCACCCCCAAATAAACTCCTGCACACTTGGGGAGGGGAGGCAAGAGAGGACCAGGAAGGGACTGCAGGGCCTGGGATCAGGCCAGGGAACGGAACCCAGAGGGGCTGGAATGGGCCTTGGAGGAGGTAGGAACCCCCGGGACCCACCTTCCCAGCCTGAAACCTGCCCCTCACCACGCAGAGTCTCAATATCTTCCTTCACTCCCTCCTCCCCCGCATTCAGAGAGGGTTTCCACCCTCCCTGACCACCTACCCTCACCTGTGGTCCCTCCTTCTCTTCTCCAATGACAACCCCACCCACCAATTGCAGAGAGTTGGCAGCAGGACATAGAATTTCTCGTCAGCTGGGTGACCGGGAGGGAGCGGGTATTGGAGAAGTCAGTTCCTCCTCTCTGCCCATCAGGGCCCTGGGGGCTGATCCATGGAGTGGGGCTGCACACATTGAAGCAGGGCAGTCTGGGATGCAGGAGTTGCTGGGTTTCCAGCCATTCCGATGGGGATGCTCCTCCCTGGTTATGAAACTTCCGTGGAAACATACCAGCTGTTTCAATGGTTGGAATCGAGCCTCGGGGGTAGTGACACGAAGTCAGGCACTTCTTTAAAATATCTGGGTTCTCTCATTCCAGGATGCCCACAGCTGGCACCCCTCAGCCCCCTGCTGTCAGTTTCAGCACAGAGGCCAAGTATTGGATGAGCCATGAAGGCTCCACTCCCCGTTGACTCTTAGGAAGGGATCCTCTAGAAGAGGGTGGAGACCCATTGGTGGGGCCGTTGTTCAGTGGGGAACTTGCTGTAGCCCTGCTGTCTGCCAGGCAAACAGAGAGGTATTCAGTCTCCAGATCTGTCCTTCCCATCACCTTTGATTCCCCATCTGCAGCTCCACTAACTCCCGAGACAAGACTCCTCCTGGCATTCACCCAGGTAGATATCCACCAGTGCAGAGAGGGAAGATAGCTGTGATTGCCAGGCCTATTTAAGGTCCTTGGTTATTTCATATATCCAGACAGAGTTCCTCTGGGCAACATCTACTGATTCCTTTGCAGAGCTGTCTGAGTCTGTCGGCTCAGGATCGCCTCATTTAGACCCTGCAACCTACCTCTCCATCCCTTGTTTTTTCTTTTACTGTGCCCCACAACACAGGTGCTGACTTTTATTTTTCCTGGTGGTTGCTCCACCCCCACTCTTCCCCTTCCCCTGAGACCCCACCCTAGCTCTGCCACTTCCCCCCCCGGCTCTGCCCCTTCCCCCAAGACCCCCTGCCCGCTGTTCTCTGCTGAATGCCTCCCGCCAGCCACCAAACATGCCGAGCACCCTGTTTTTTTACCACGGGTACTTGAGCCCCAGAGCACCCACGGCGTTGGCGCCTATGCCCCTTAATGTGATGGGTGATTGGCTTCATGGCCACTCCCTTGTCGGAGGAGGTGGGCCTGTCACTGTTTGGGTTAGCGCGGCTCACCCAGGATTCAAGTATGTGGGCTCCTGTGGGTTACTAATAACAGAGCTGAAACTATGGTCTCCCTTGGTGATTCTCTACCCACCTTCCTTCCCCATAGAAAGCTGCTTCATGCAGCAGAAGATAGAGGGTCCCATCACCCTGAACAGACGAATGGAGGAAGCCTGCGAACCTGGAGTAGATTATGGTAAATCTGTGATTTGGATCTGCTGAGTCTTTTTCCATGAGGAGAGACCAGAGACAGAGTTCGGAATGCGATTTGGATTGTAAAGTTTGCCTTTGAGGCTGAATCAGGGGTAAGGTCTGGGGCAGAAACCTGATGAGATTTTGGGGCCTTAAACTCCCAGAAATGAATAAGATCAGATGACTGTTTAAGATTCCAATCTAACCCTAAGTATTTATCTGCCCCCCATTTCCCTAGTATCTGAGCACTTCACGATCTTTAACGTGTTTATCCTCACAACCTCCTGTGAGTGCTATTATGCCCATTGTACAAAAGGGGAAACTGAGGCATGGAGTGACTAAGTAATTTGCCCAAGGTCACGCAGCATGTCTGTGGTGGAGCAGAGAAACGAACCCAGGTTTTCAGCTATTGCCCATACCATGGGACCATCTTTCTCACAGCTAGTTTTGGGATTCAGTTACACACTGAATTCTCTATAGAAAAGTACTGCAGACCTTCAACTGGTGTTTTGTATGTCTTCCTTTTTTTAAAGTGTATAAAACCAAGCTTGTTAGAACTGAAGAATTGGGCAGTTCTGACTACTACATCATGGAAATTTTGGAAATCATTAAAGTAGGTAAGAGCTCCCCTTCTAAAATCAGGGTGCAATTTCTTTGACCGGTCTTTGGGATAAATGCTTGCATAAGAGCTATTTCTCTTCTCCAGAGGAAGTGCTAAAGCAAGGCTAATCTAGTCTCTTTCTTGTCCCCATGCGGCAATAGGTTAATGCCCTGGAGTATGAATTTGCTAAACCCACCGAGGCAGCCACGCCATGAAAAGGCAGACAAAATAACAGGGGGGAACCTCTCACTGTGTTCAGCCTGGCATAATTGTCCAGTCTCATTATGAGCTTTTTCAACCTTCCTCTGAAGCAATTGGCATTGGCCATTGTGGGAGTCAAGACCCCAGACCTGGTGGCCCTTTGGCCCAAGCTGCTATAGGGGAGGTGGAGTCTCTCTTCCTCAATGCTGACTTTTATAAATCGATATAAAGACAAAAGTAAGCAGGGATCTAACTGAGCTCAAAGCGGCTTCACTCACTGGGAGCTGATATGACTGTTCTAATTATTTGTATTACCTGAGATTAGGGGCCCCTTGTGCTAAGCACTGGACATACCCAGATACAACCCCTGCCTTGACGAGGTTACAGTCTAAATCGACACTGGGTGGATTTATTGGCCCCATTTCACAGGTGGGGAATTGAGTCACAAGGAGATCGAGTGACTTGTTCAAGGTCACACAAGGAGTCTGTGGCAGAAACAGGAGCTGAGGCCTGAACTCTTCAGGCCAGCCCGGTGCCGCAACCACAAGACGGTCCTTCCTGTCTCTAATGACTGCTGGAACTTCAGTGATTGGTTATCACAGCAGTCTCACTGGGGCTGAATTTGTACTGAAATCGCAAGAGAATGCCTAGGAGTCACCTCTCCTCTGTTCCTTTCGTCTTCATCCCTCTCCATCCTGTACTATCTCCTTGTCACTCTGCTCTTATGTGTGAGATCTTTTTTTCACCCTTCCCCGCCCGCCCAGGGACTGATGAAAATCCACAAGGACAAACCTGCCCATTCATCAGCCACATAAAATGCAGGGAGTCTCTGAGGCTGGAGTGTAACAAAGACTACTTGATATGGGGACTCAGCACCGACTTGTGGCCCAGGAAAGCTGAGTAAGTAGCCTCCTATGGTTACTCTGCGTTAGACAGTCTCAAGCCAACACGTCCTTAATTAATTACCCTATCAATTTTAGGTATCTATCAGGCACCCATTACTGTACTTTCTGAGTGCCCCACAATATCTTTATTGTCACTAAGGGAGGCAGGGCAGCATTATTACCCTCATTTAACGGGTGGGTAAACTGAGGCAAGGACAGCCTACGGTCCAGGTCGTCAAAGGTATTGAGGCACCTAACTCCCACTGACTGGCCTTAGGTGACCTCTCCAAAGTACCAAAAGGAAGTTTCTGGAGTTGCTGGGAACTGAATCCAGGTTCGCCTCGTAGTCTAACCCTGGACCACCATTTGTTGCAGGAGCTACCCAACTATTTCACCAGCACAAATCACATTCACAGTGCAATTTCAAGGTCTCTGCATCCAGCCACAGTTGTTCCTAAATCACTTAGGGTTAGACTGGGTGAAAATAAAATTAATTAGGGTAAAAACTGCACCTAACAATGAGCTTCACCAACAAAGACGCAGCGCACGGAGGCTGAAAGTTCCATCCTCATGATGTATATGGAGCATTGCATGCTGGGATCTGTAGTCTCTCTGTACCTATGAGAGGGGAGTCAACCCACTGTTTCTCTGCAAGTCAGATGGGGCCCTTAGGCATGGGTGGAGTGTGAGCCACCTGTCTGGGGAGGCTTGCCCCTGGCACCGCCCCTCCAGAGACCTGAGACCCTCCACCGCGGCTGCCAGCCCCCCTGCCCCAGCCCGCTCTGGCCAGCCAACCTGAGTTCCCCCAGCCCGGAAGCGCTGGGCGCTGCAGCCCCAGCGTCCCCAGCCCTGGAGCACCAGGTGCCGCGACCCCAGCGCCTGAAGCACCACCAGCCCTGGAGCGCCAGGGAGCACCAGCGCTGGGGGGCCCTGACTCAAGTCCCGAGCTGCAGGCCAGCCCGCGCTAACACCAGCCCCAGCCCCAGTCCCCTTAGTGAAGAGGAGCAGCCTGCGTGGGCTGTGGCCAGGGGGAAGAGACGGGAAGCAGGAGGGAGCTCAGGGCAGAGCATGAGTGGGGCCACGCCTGTCCTTTTGGGGAGACTCAGCCTCCCCTGGCCCGCCATACGCGTTACCTATGCCCTTAGGCAGCCTGTCTGCCCTTGAGGAACTGAGCAAACAAATTGGACACATTCTGTGATTCACTGCTCACCCTTCTGCCTGTCCATCCCAGGCTAGCCTACGTCATTGGCAAGGACACCTGGATCGAGAAGTGGCCCAATGAGGATGAATGCCAGGAGCCGGATTTCCAGAACCTCTGCCAGGAATTCCTTGAGTTCTCTGAAACCATGACCATGTTTGGCTGCCCAACCTAAACTTGGACCCAGCTTTCCCAGCGGCCCCAATGGGACAGTGTGAGCTGAGACGGAGCATTACACTCAGGTGGAGACATCTCCACTCAGAGTCCCAATGCTGCTGACTCTCGCCTCTAGCCCTGTCCTCTTGGGGCATTTCTGTCTCTTCTTCTTGTTGTCTCTCTCTATATAAAAGGCTGATTTCTTACCCTGGTCTGCTGTGTGACTTTTTACCAATCTTTACATAGTCTGCAAAATAGCTTTTTAAGTAACCAGCTACTAGGATCATGGGTGCACGAGAAAAAACCTTAAATTAGATTAGGATGGACAAGCATGAATGGATGGTTAGATTCACATGGATGGATATTTGGGAGCGAGCCTTCTGTACCTCTGTGTGCCTAGGGTGACGACACATCCTGTTTTGGCCGGGACAGTCCCTTTTTTCAGCCCTGTCCCGGTGGTCCTGACTTTGTCAAAGAAGTGGGGTGTGGAGGACTGTGCAGGGAGGGGGGAGTGGCGATGTCAGTCCTGCACGGGGGGGGGCGGGGAGACAGGACTCATGCACAGGCAGGCAGGGCTCAGACCCTCCCCCAAAATACAATAGTCTGCTCTCAGTGAGAGTGCCGCTTTTGACTTCAAGGGGAGCAGGATTAATCTCTTAGTCCCAGATTGCCAAAGGTATTTAGGCACCTAACTGCTATTAAAATCAATGGGAATTAGTCTCCTAAATGCCTATGAGAATCTGGGCCCCAGTGCATTTACTGTTGTAACTTTGGAAGCACTAGTGCAAAGCTTTGAGGTGGCAACAAGAAGTTGCACAAAGTGGCAGATCTCAGAAGCTTGAAACCATTCGATTCCCTCTCCTCCCGCCCCCATTCACTTGGCGAATTTTTCCACTGGGATCCCTTTTATTATTTTTTATTGTAGTAGCACCTAAAAGCCCCAGTCACAGACCATAGACCCTGTGCTAGGAGCTGTATGAATAAAGAACAAAACCACACCCCTGGCCCCAAAGAGCTTCCAGTCTAAACACGTTTCAAACCATGCTGCTTGAACAGAGGATCTAAGGCGGGGCTGAGACTTTGAAGTTTGGAAAGCTCAGTCCATAGCTAACCAAGAGGCAGCTCCCCTACCTCATGACCACATAATTCCTGTGGAGCAGGGTGATACCAGCCCGGTTGGATACGTTACAGAATTCTGTCTAAGCAGCTGCCCAGTTCGCACAAAGCACCAGGTGACAGGGAGTATGACATCACCATGGCTCTTGACCACAGGTTCCCATATCCAGTAGCTGGAGTCAAATTGAATCCTTGTGGATGAAACCCCTCGAGAGGCAGGTAGCAGCTTTTTGAGGAGACTAATTATGTAACAAGCACGGCCAGGAGTAGCTTTGCAATACTGCAGAACCTGAGAATTATGGACACTTCTGGACTGTAGGTTGTTCGTAACTCTGAAATGTTTGTAACTCCGAACAAGCCGTCACGGGCTGCTCCTCAGGGCCGACAGCTCGGAGCGGGGGCTCACGGCTCTGCAGTGGCTGCCTGGCAAGTGGGGGCGGGGACAGGCAGCTGGTTCTAGCCCCCTGGCTGCAAGGGTGGTGAGTGGGGCACCCTGGGGCACTGCAGTGTCAGTGGGCGCATGGTGCAGGCTGTGGCCCTTTAAAACAGAGCTGTTTCTCCAGAGTGCAGGGTGCAGGCAGGGGCTCAGGCTCCAGCTCTAGCAGCAAACACTCCAGGCCAGGTCTCAGTAGCAGCTCGGAAAGTTTCTTTCCCAGGCTCAGAACTGGCAAGCTTGTCCTCCCCACCGCCACCCCTCTCCCCCAGCCGGGGACAGGGAGAGGGGAAAACAGCGGTCACCACCTCCTACCTGTAAGTGGCTGCCCCGCGCCGTGGCAAGTAGCAGGTGGGGGGTGCAGACAGGCAGCCCAGGTGTGCCTACCTTTAAGATGCAAATACAGGCACAGTCCAGTGTTTGCTGCTTTGTTTGTTTTTCCTCAGAATTTTGGGGGCATCTGGCTTTAAACGCCGTGACGCCCTTCCGCTTTCCGAGGGACACTCGCAATGTGGCCAGTGGCGCAACCCACGTGCCACAGTCTGCTAAGACCCAGACTAGGAAAGCCAGGGCCCTTCACTGAAGCGCATTCTCATGGAGACATCCCTGGCTTCACACCCGGGCTGGCAAACGTCTCGTGCCACCCTAGGGCCACAGGCAGCTTCTGACAGACTGTCCCCACCCTGAAGGGGACCCTGATTTAACTGGAAATTGGTCCTGCTTCGAGCAGGGGGTTGGACTAGATGACCTTCTGGGGTCCCTTCCAACCCTGATATTCTATGATGGGAAGGGACCTGTCCCCTGAAGGATGTGGGTAGAGGAGAGCTAACACTGCCCCGGCCAAGGCCACGTCCAAGAGGAAATGTTGCCCGACTTACAGTTCCTTGCTCACCACTCTTCGGTACGGACACTGCTTCAGCACTTCCACTCGCTCCACCAGTTACAGCTGCTCCTCCTTCCTCTCGTGAAGAGGATGAAGATGAGGAAGGGGAGGCTTTCCTCCCACCACTCTTCACTGATGCAAGGCAGTGTTCGGTCTGCACATCAGGAGCACCCTACGCCTCCTGCAGGGTCTGAATTTCAAGGGTAGCCTGGTCACCCCCCCCCCACCTATGCCCTTCCCACCTCAGTGGGTACGCTGGGACCCGTGGGCAGTACACAGTTCTGCTCTAATGCCATTACTGGCACCACGGAGGTAAACAGATGCTCTCCACCAAAATCCACAGCGCCACCAGATGCCCCGGCCAAACAGAATTTGGAGGAGGTGGAAGAAATCTTAGATCAGGAGGCAGATCCTGCTACCTGTAACTCCTTCTCGCCGGAGGGGAATGTTATGCCCCCTCCCCCATTCCTGGGGAAGATCTCAGGAACTTCCAGGATCTCTTAAAACAAACTGCTGACATGCTCCAGATAACCTTAGAGGAAGTCTCTCTTGGACATACTCCACACGTCCACCTCCTCCCAGATTGCCCTCCCGATTAACTCAGCATTCACAGAAGCTGCCAAGAACATATGGCTGCCAAGAACATCCCACCCACATCTAAGAAAGTGGACAAAAAAATACTACACCCCTCCAAAAGGGATGGAATTTCTATTCACATACCCTCAGCCAAATTCACTGGTAGTTGATGCAGTTAATGAAAAGGGCAAACACGTATCCAGAACCAGCCCTTCTGGTAAGGAGTGGAAAAGACTAGACTTACTTGGCCACAAGGCCTGCTCATCAGCAACACTTCACTTCCGAATTGCCAGTTATGAAGCCCTCATGGCGAAGTACGACTACATAAACTAGTCCAAATTTTCTACTTTATTGACTTCATACCAGAGGACAAAAGAGAACAGTTTACATCACTCATCTCTGAGGGTCACCTCTGAGCTAGGACAGCCCTCCAGGCTTCTTTGGACTCTGCCAACACGGCGGCAAGGACCATTGCTACCGCCTTAGTAATGCGTCAGGCCTCCTGGCTTCATAACTGGCGGTTTGGATTGAGAACAAAATGGCATCCTCCTTGTGGCAAAAGGGCCGGAACGCTGTTCTGGTGGACCAGCATGTTCTGGCCCTGGCTCAGGGGGAAGGATCACCGCATAACCCCATGGCAGCTGTCCAGGGACTTCACTTTGGGAACCATGGATATAAAGCAGAAGCCTCCTTGACCTCAGCTGATGCTAAAGGCCATGCAATGGACGCCGCTGGCCATCAAAATCAGGGCGTGTACCAGAGACTCTGACTATGTGGAGCCGCAGGGAGCAATTTCTCAAATTAGTCCTTGCCAGCATGCCTTTATTCCATGTCTTGAAGGGGAGAGAGAGAGGAGTTCACTCTGTCATGTGGGTAGAGTGACTGTGACGGGGTCAGGACTCACCACGGCTGGCGACTCTCGCTGGTTGCTCTGGGAAATTGGCTCTTGTCCGCTGAGGAGCGCCCTCTGTGCGTGGTGTCTCACCCATTATCTACTCTGCTGGTTTGGAACCCTCGTTGCTCCCTGCTCTGCGGCATCCTCTTCAGGACACTGCCCTCCAGCAGTGCCCCCTACTCCAGTCTCAGCCCCTTCCAGGGGGCGGGGGTTAACAGCAGTCCTTCGGCTTGCACCTGCCTCAGTGGCCAACCACAACCCCACAGTCTAGCCCCTCACTTCAGGAGTAGGTTGTAATCTGTCTCGGCCCCACTCCTCTGTGGCCAGATGCAGTGTAAGGGGGGGACCCAGGCCCACCTGCTACTCTGGGTCCTGGCCCAGGGACCCTCTAGCAGCAGCCTCTCTCTGCCCTCCTTCACTCCCCTCTTGTCCACCTATCTTCCCTGGGCCACTTCCCCTTTGGCCCTATGCACCTTCTCGACCCTTTCTAGCAGGGCCTGCAGCCTGGCAGGTACCCAGACCAGAGCTCTCTTCTGCTCCCCGGAGCCTGCCCAGCACTGCTCTGTCCAAGGTGCTATCTCCTTAACTCTGGAGCCAGTCCTCCTCCCTTGCTAGTCAGGGAAAGACTCCTTTCTACCTTGCTAGGCAGCCTTTATAGAGGGCCCAGCCCGGCCCTGATTGGCTGCCTCTCCCTTTGCTCTGATTGGCCCTCCACAGGCCTTTGCCGATTGGCTGCTGGTCTGTGCAGCCTCTCTGACTTGTTCCAGCCCTTTTTCTTTTGGCGCTGTGCGGGAGGGAAGGGATGGGAGCTACTTCCAGCCACAGGGGAGGAGGAAGACGGGGGGAGAGATGACTACTGGCTTCTGTCTCTGCGGGAACAGGCTGGAAATCTTCTCCCCTTCCTCCCCCCCCAGCCACTCCAGAGCTTAGCTGAGGGGCAGAGAGGCTTCCCCATGCCAGCGCTGTGCAGGGCTTTGGCTCCTCATGGCCAGTGCCCCAGACTGGAGGGTCTTGGGCTTTCCCGGGGCGCCGGCCCAGCCAGAGGCAGTGTGGGAAGGAAGGCACCTCCTGGCCAGGCTGTTAATGAGCTGAGCGCTCCGACCAGGGGCTGGTCCTCTTGCACAGAGTTGGGAGCGGGATGCGCCCCACTGCAGGGGATATGGAGGAACAGCGGGGCTGAGGGGGGGAGGGGCAAAGCAGGGAGAGGGCAGCGAGAGGAGGAGCACGTAACCAGCTGCCTCCTGGTGCCTGTCCGCACTCACTGGCTGCTGCAGGGTGCAGCCAGTGCCGGCTGAAAATGGGATGGCGCCTGGGGCCCCGCTGGCCGAGAGCTGGCTCCCAGCGGAGGGCTGCGCTGACGGACCAGCAGAGAGGAGCGGCTCAGCCCTGCATCATTTGCCTCGCCACCAGCCTTGCACACCCACCCCCATCGTCGGTCACGGGACCCCCCCGACACTCACCGCTGGTGGGTGGGCGGCTGGCGAGCAGAGATCCAGCCAGAATCAGGACCCACAAGTATTGATGGGAGGCAGAAAATACGGGACAATTTGACCATTTTAAAGAAAACTTTGGGGTGCCTGCAGGAGGGCTGAAATACAGGACTGTCCCTTTAAAAACGGGACGTCTGGTCACCCTATGTATGGGGAATTGTGCCTTTAAGGGCTGAGCTTCCCAGAGTCTGGGCAAGGTACTGTCAAGCCAGGAGCAGCAGAAGCCCCCTAAAAGTGTGGGGGGGGGGGCGACAGGCACCCAAACCGTGGACCCACCCCTCTGCACCTCCCCTTCTCCCTAAGGCGCCACCTCCGTGCCGTCCCCTCTCCTCAAGCCCCCGCTCTCATGCTGCCCATGGCCCTGCCCTCGCACTGCCCCTTCTCCCAGAGCCCCCACATCTCTCCCTTCCCCTTCCCCGCAAGACCCTGCCCCCGCTCGCTCCTCTCCACACCCTCCCCATCATCGCTTGTCCTTACGGCCAGGAAAAAGTGGGAGGGCATAGCCTCCTGGCTTGCCCTGTTCCGGCACCCCTATGTCAAGCTCTTCTTGGTGGTATGCATGGGCAGTTGGAACCGGACACAGAATAACGCAGATCTCTTAGGTTCATAGATTCCAAGTCCAGAAGGGAACATTGTGATCATCTAGTCTAACCTCCTGTATTACACAGGCCACGTCAGCTGTTGCCTTGAGCTGGATTTGAATCACTGATGTAAAAGTGAGGGGCTCTGCAGCTCCTCTTGGTGCTTTTGTGGTGTGGGTTGCTTTGGCCCTGCGTAGAGAGTGACATTGTTGGGAATTAACCCAACGCTTTTCTGCCATTTTCTACACAAACGTTTCAGGGCTGCCCATATGAGGCATGTGTAATTGAGTTAAAACAGGGGTCGGCAACCTTCGGCACACAGCCCATCAGGGTAATCCACTGTCGGGACATGTTTATATTGTCCATCCGCAGGCATGGCCCCCCGCAGATCCCAGGGACATGCTGGCCACCGATTTCTGCAGCTCCCATTGGCTGGGAATGGCAAACTGTGGCCACTGGGAGCTGCGGGGGGCCACGCCTGCAGAAGGCTCAATGTAAACAAACTGTCTCGTGGCCCAACAGCAGATTACGCTGATGGGCCGCGTGCCGAAGGTTGCCGACCCCTGAGTTAAAAGCACTTGCAACACTGAAATCTCTGCTAAACCAAATCAGCTGCAATGGCTCCTTGGGTATCTAGCCCAGAGTTCCCAGCACTGCCACTGCTCTTTGGAGCAGTGCAATCTGGGAAATTTTGAGAGGCATTTTGGGATACTTCTGGGAGGCTCAGAGGGCATTGTGAGACCGTGGTCAATTTCCCATAATCCCCTGAGAAACTCCCATAATTCTCCGAGGCTCTCCGGTAACTCCTCTGGATCTGGTGCCATTTCCAAGCTGTTTGGACAACACAGGAGGTCTGGATAACTTTTCAATTTGCTCTTTTTTATCAGCAGCCAAGGAGTTTTGCTAGAGGCTATGAAAAGCTACCGTGAGGGAGCAGAAGGTGGCCCAGGAGTTCCTGGCATGAGCCAAAAACTGAGACCAGAAGCTGGCAGGCTGACATTGAATCCACAAAGGGTTGGCGGGAAGAAATTAGGACGGGTAAGTTCCCAACGGACTGGAGAGGGGCAAACCTGGCAGCCTAACTTCAATACCTGGAAAGATACTGGAACAAATTATTAAACAATCATTTGTAAGCACCTAGAGAATAGTAGGGTGATAAGTAATAGCCACTATGGATTTGTCAAGAACAAATAGTACCAACCAGATCTAATTTCCTTCTTTGAAAGATTTACTGGCCTAGTAGATCAGGGGAAGCAGTAGATGTGATATAGCTTGATTTCAGTAAAGCTTTTACACATGCACATAAACACACTAACACAATGTTATCTAAATGTAATTACTATAAAATGGGTGTACAACTGGTAGAAAAAAATGTTCTCAGCGATGTTATCAGTGGTTTGCTGTCAAACTGGGAGGACATATCTAGTGGGATCCCGCAAGGGTCTCTCCCGGGAATGGAACTATTCAATATTTTCATTAATGACTTGGCCAATGGAGTGGAGAGTATGCTTATAAAATATGCAGAGGACACCAAGTTAGGAGGGGTTGCAAGCACTTTGGAGGACACTATTAGAATTCAAAACAACCTTGATAAATCTGAAATCAACCAGATGAAATTCAGTAAAGACAAGTGCAAAGTGTTACTTTAGGAGGGAGATGGAGAATAACTGGCTAGGCAGTAGTATTACTGAAAAGGAGCTGGGAGTTACAGTGGATCACAAATTGAATGAGCCACCAATGTGAGGCAACTGCAAAATCAGCTAATATCATTCTGATGTGTATTAACAGGAGTGCCGTACCTAAGACACAGGAGATAACTGTTCTGTTCTACTTAGCACTGGTGAGACCTCAGCTGGAGTACTGTCCCCAGTTTCGAGGAAGATGTGAACAAACTGGAGAGAGTCCAGAGGAGAGCAACAAAAGTGATAAAAGGTTTAGAAAACAAGGTTGGCAACAAGAAGAAAGCCAAGGAAAGTGTGGGCCCCTTATTGAATGAGGGAGGCAACCTAGTGACAGAGGATGTGGAAAAAGCTAATGTACTCAATGCTTTTTTTGCCTCTGTTTTCACTAACAAGGTCAGCTCCCAGACTGCTGCGCTGGGCATCACAAAATGGGGAAGAGATGGCCAGCCCTCTGTGGAGATAGAGGTGGTTAGGGACTATTTAGAAAAGCTGGACGTGCACAAGTCCATGGGGCCGGACGAGTTGCATCCGAGAGAGCTAAAGGAATTGGCGGCTGTGATTGCAGAGCCCTTGGCCATTATCTTTGAAAACTCGTGGCGAACGGGGGAAGTCCCGGATGACTGGAAAAAGGCTAATGTAGTGCCAATCTTTAAAAAAGGGAAGTGGGAACTACAGGCCAGTCAGCCTCACCTCAGTCCCCGGAAAAATCATGGAGCAGGTCCTCAAAGAATCAATCCTGAAGCACTTACATGAGAGGAAAGTGATCAGGAACAGTCAGCACGGATTCACCAAGGGAAGGTCATGCCTGACTAATCTAATCGCCTTTTATGATGAGATTACTGGTTCTGTGGATGAAGGGAAAGCAGTGGATGTATTGTTTCTTGACTTTAGCAAAGCTTTTGACACGGTCTCCCACAGTATTCTTGTCAGCAAGTTAAGGAAGTATGGGCTGGATGAATGCACTATAAGGTGGGTAGAAAGCTGGCTAGATTGTCGGGCTCAACGGGTAGTGATCAATGGCTCCATGTCTAGTTGGCAGCCGGTGTCAAGTGGAGTGCCCCAGGGGTCGGTCCTGGGGCCGGTTTTGTTCAATATCTTCATAAATGATCTGGAGGATGGTGTGGATTGCACTCTCAGCAAATTTGCGGATGATACTAAACTGGGAGGAGTGGTAGATACGCTGGAGGGGAGGGATAGGATACAGAAGGACCTAGACAAATTGGAGGATTGGGCCAAAAGAAATCTGATGAGGTTCAATAAGGATAAGTGCAGGGTCCTGCACTTAGGATGGAAGAATCCAATGCACCGCTACAGACTAGGGACCGAATGGCTAGGCAGCAGTTCTGCGGAAAAGGACCTAGGGGTGACAGTGGACGAGAAGCTGGATATGAGTCAGCAGTGTGCCCTTGTTGCCAAGAAGGCCAATGGCATTTTGGGATGTATAAGTAGGGCCATAGCGAGCAGATCGAGGGACGTGATCGTTCCCCTCTATTCGACACTGGTGAGGCCTCATCTGGAGTACTGTGTCCAGTTTTGGACCCCACACTACAAGAAGGATGTGGATAAATTGGAGAGAGTCCAGCGAAGGGCAACAAAAATGATTAGGGGTCTAGAACACATGACTTATGAGGAGAGGCTGAGGGAACTGGGATTGTTTAGTCTGCAGAAGAGAAGAATGAGGGGGGATTTGATAGCTGCTTTCAACTACCTGAAAGGGGGTTCCAAAGAGGATGGCTCTAGACTGTTCTCAATGGTAGCAGATGACAGAACGAGGAGTAATGGTCTCAAGTTGCAATGGGGGAGGTTTAGATTGGATATTAGCAAAAACTTTTTCACTAAGAGGGTGGTGAAACACTGGAATGCGTTACCTAGGGAGGTGGTAGAATCTCCTTCCTTAGAGGTTTTTAAGGTCAGGCTTGACAAAGCCCTGGCTGGGATGATTTAACTGGGAATTGGTCCTGCTTCGAGCAGGGGGTTGGACTAGATGACCTTCTGGGGTCCCTTCCAACCCTGATATTCTATGATTCTATGATTCTATGAAAACATGACCTATGGGGAAAGGTTAGAAAAATGGCATGTTTGGACTACAGACGAGAAGGATGATGTGGGGAACCTGATAACAGTCTTTAACTATGTTAAGGTGTTACCAAGAGGATGATGATTAGTCGTTCTTCATGTCTATGAGGGTAGTGTGACGGGGTGTACCAAGCCTGCCCTGGGCCGACGGGGACGGATCAATCACTGTGGGGCCAGGAGGCCACATCCCCTCCCCCCTGCTGCGCATGCTCCAGGTGGAAGGGACAGATAAGAGGAGGCAGCCCAGCTCAGTCTGGGCTGGCCGAGGAGGAGGAAGGACTCACGTCGCAAGCTCCTGCCGAGACGCCGGAGACTCTCCAAGCAGTGGGAATTGTGATGCTGTATGGAATCTGGGGGACACTTTAGGGTATTATGAATCCCAGTATTGTAAAATTGCAATGAGTTATGCCACATATGCCATGTGAGATATCTGTGGAAATGTTATGATTTGTCAGATATGATAATCTTGTTCATGTGTTTGTATTGCCTTTGTATTATGAGCTATAGATACATCTGTCTGTCTGTATTTCAAACTTGTGCTATGCTGTGACACCCCCAGGCAGTCTGGCATCAGCACTGCCTAGCCTGCTTGATGGCATCAAGGAACATCAGCTGTACAATGAACCCATTGAAAGGGCCGGGGCTACACCTTCAGACTCAGCAAGGCAGGCACAGAACTCTAAGGCTTCCAGGCCATGTGCTGGGTAGCCTGGGTTTGGAACAAAGGAAATCAAGCTGCATGGCAAAGGGCTATAAAAGGCAGCTGCACCTTCTCCATTTTGTCTTCAGTCCTACTTCTTGTCTTCATTCCTGCTTCTTACCTCTGGAGTAACCTTCCTACAAACAAAGCTCTGAACAAAGGACTGACTGGCCCATCCAAGCTGTAGATGTGTTCGAGAGGGACTTTCAAGCCAGCAAACTCAGCAATACTGCAAGGAACCTGATGGACTTTCCAGTCTTTGTATGTACGTAACTGCTTTACCATTTGACATCTCTCTTCTTGTTCTTTCTTTTTTCTGTATAATAAACCTTTAGTTTTAGAACTAAAGAATTGGCTGGCAGCGTGGTATTTTGGGTAAGCTCCAAACCTATGCTGACCTGGTAACATGGCTGACCTTTTGGGGTCAGAAGAACAGTTTGTATATGTGAGCAGAGTTTTTAAAATCACTTCTGACTATACTGGGCCTAGTGCTGACTGGGAGCCGGAGAACTGGAATGCAATAAAGGGGACTATGTGATTTCTTTTTTGCTTCTTGATAACTAGTGTGGGGAATCAGAAGCACAGCTTGTGACTGGTCGGGGAGTTTAACTTCAGTGTTACGCACCAGTCTTGGGAGGATCTGCTCTCCCTTTTGCAGCCTGCCCTGACCTTGGCATTTCCAGTGAGGGCTGCCCTAGGCACCCCGGGTCACAGGAACCATAGACCTGGAATACGCTGCGAGTGACCAGACAACTGCAGAGATTGATGGGGATGCTGAGCTGCTGCCAGCCGTGGAGATGCATGAGATGCAGCTTGGGGTAGGAAGTGACCCAGAGAATGTAGTAAAAGCCAATGCTTAATCCCATAATGGGGAATTTTCCAGCTTCATAGGGCCATGGGTTGGAACCCGTTGGAGAAGGGTCGACCCGGGTTCCCTTACTCCCCCCTCCCTCCTACTTGCCACTAGGGGTGGCTACTGTATATTTGCTCTGCCCCGCCTGGGGATTCTGACTGCTTGTTGTGTCCTTCCCGGAGGGCCAGAACTCCCAATAGCTTTTTGCCTCCCCCAGCCAGGAAGCTCATGGGCCATAGACTGTTTGGTTGCCTGCCCCAGCCAAGAGGATCATAGGCCTTGGACTGTTTTGTTCGCTCTGCCCTGCCAGGGGTCCTGAGACCACATTGTGGCAAATATTTGATCCCTCAAGGAGTCTAGATGAGTGTGTGACACGGTGTACCGACCCCGCACTGGGTCAATAGGGGTGGCCCCGCTCGACAGACAGGGCCCTCGGTCACAGGTAGGACAAGAAGTAATCAGCTTAATCTGCTTCAGGGAAGATTTAGGTTAGATATTAGGAAAAACTTTCTAACCATAAGGACAGTTACGCACTGTAACAGGTTACCAAGGCAGGTTGTGTAGTTTCCATCACCGAAGGTTTTTAAGAAGAAGTTAGACAAACACCTGTCAGGGATGGTCTAAGTACACTTGGTCCTGCCTTGGTGCAGGGGGCTGGATCCGATGACCTCTCGAGGTTCCTTCCAGCCCGACATTTCTGATTCTGCAACTCCAAGGAGGCACCACAACAGCTCAAAAGGTCACAGAATCTTGGAGCCAAAATTAAAGAGTTTGATTTGCTTAAACCAGCCAAGTAAGCTTTTTGATTGGGAATGCCAATCGGGTTAAAAGCTTCCAAATTCTACAATCCTAAAACAACTTCAGAATGAAGAAAGGAGAAGACAATGAGAACAAGCAGGAAAGAGAAGCCAAATTCTGAAGACAGCTCCCAATTCTCCTACAACTTCAGTAAACTGAGAAGAACGAAGGGTTGGATCCACTTTGAGAAGTTGAAAGAACCCCAAGTTAATATCCTCACTAGGTCAGAATCATGAAGATAGTTGCAGCTGGCTGTGAGAGACACCTGGAAACAAAATGCCACCAGGGCCACCATGGATCCTGCCATGGTGATGAGGGGAGGGTCAGAAGATGCAACTCTTAGTGGGCTGTTTATCCTGAGAGTCTACTGTAAACTGACCCTCTTGTGAAAAGAGATCAGCAGTTAATAATGAATGGAGAGGTGCCCAGACAACCTGTATTTTTAACAGAAATAAAGATTTCTAAAGATTTTGGAGGGCTTTTTGAGAAAAAAAAACTGGTAAAAACCAGGACAAGACTTTGTTCAAAACCCAAGAAGATTGGGAATCTCTTTGCTGCTCTGCTGAATATCAAGCTAGGGACTCCTGGGATCCATTCCTGGCTGTGCCACATACTATGCAACACAGCAAAGGGTTAATGGAGAAAAGAGATGATCAGCAAGCAAACTTCTAGTAAATGATTTGTTTTCCTGGCAGTGTCTGAGGTAGGTGGATAGAAATCAAGCCAGGATAGCCACCAAAAACTCAAAATGCTGTGAAATGCAGGCACTGATCATGACGGCATAGTTTAGGCTGTTACCACGAGTGTACTGTGATCACACCTAAGGAAGGACACTGCTAGTTGAAGTGAACACCAGAAGCAATGAACACAGGCTCCAAAGTCAGTGGCCAAACAGGCTACTACGGAAGGAACTGTTTTGCAACCAAGTAGCTGTATGATGAGACAAACATTTAGATTCGCTTAGAAGCATTAAGTCTAATCATAGGTGGCTCTCCTGTTACCCCTGGGGGAATTCTGCGCCACTGCGCACATGCAGAATTCATGTCCCCTGAAGATATTTTTTCTCAGCAGAAAATACATTCTGCGGAAAAAGCGCTGCAGTTACGCCTTTTGCCCACCAGAGGCTGCTGTGGTGCCAGAACCGAGAGCAGCCGCTCCAGAGTATTATTGTGTAACCTAATAATAATTTCTTTGCCAATTTGTTTTTTCCTTGCCATCATGCTGTTTGCTGCCAATCGTTTGTTAATTTTTAGTTGTGTGTTGGTGAAACGGTTCAGCAATGTTATGAACACTGTAAATGTTGTACAGCAATACAGCCATAAAGCAGTTGCTTTTACAGAGTAGTCAAATTCATCCATATTTTGATGCTAAAGATTTAAACCCACAGGTACATGAATTCACTTTGCTTAATAGTATACAATTTAAATGACAGTTAGACCTGGTCCAGCTTATGGTTTTTAGCTACTTATTGTCCATATACCGTAGATGAGGTGTAATTGACCACTCTGTTATTTATAAAGCAATTCATTTTTCTTTTCTTGATGCTTGAGGGTTTCTTCACTGTATACTGATATCTTCTGGTGTCTTCAGGAAGTGATATCTTCTGGTGTCTTCGGTCTGTGGGATGCAACCTTAAACAGCTTTAAGTTAGTTAACAAAATACATTTTTTTGCTTGGTTGTTTACATTTCTCTTGTTTTCAGTAATCCAAACTTAATACACAGATTAACTTAGTTTGTAATGCGGACCACATCTTTTATAACCCAAACTATACTTTTGCAATTGTTGTATAGACTTTTATTTTCACTTGAGGTGCATTACTAATATTTTATACTAAATATAATGCTTAACTGCTAAAATAGATGCTCACAATCTTCTGTGAGAAAGTGTGTTGCTTTCCCCTGCTGAATACTCTGCCCTGGTCTACACTAGGACTTTAGGTCGAATTTAGCAGCGTTAAATCGATGTAAACCTGCACCCGTCCACACAATGAAGCCCTTTTTTTCGACTTAAAGGGCTCTTAAAATCGATTTCCTTACTCCACCCCTGACAAGTGGATTAGCGCTTAAATCAGCCTTGCCGGGTCGAATTTGGGGTACTGTGGACACAATTCGACGGTATTGGCCTCCGGGAGCTATCCCAGAGTGCTCCATTGTGACCGCTCTGGACAGCACTCTCAACTCAGATGCACTGGCCAGGTAGACAGGAAAAGAACCGCGAACTTTTGAATCTCATTTCCTGTTTGGCTGGCGTGGCAAGCTGCAGGTGACCATGCAGAGCTCATCAGCAGAGGTGACCATGATGGAGTCCCAGAATCGCAAAAGAGCTCCAGCATGGACTGATCGGGAGGTACGGGATCTGATCGCTGTATGGGGAGAGGAATCCGTGCTATCAGAACTCCGTTCCAGTTTTCGAAATGCCAAAACCTTTGTCAAAATCTTCCAGGGCATGAAGGACAGAGGCCATAACAGGGACCCAAAGCAGTGCCACATGAAACTTAAGGAGCTGAGGCAAGCCTACCAGAAAACCAGAAAGGCGAACGGCCGCTCCGGGTCAGAGCCTCAAACATGCCGTTTCTATGATGAGCTGCATGCCATTTTAGGGGGTTCAGCCACCACTACCCCAGCCGTGTTTTTTGACTCCTTCAATGGAGATGGAGGCAACACAGAAGCAGGTTTTGGGGACGAGGAAGATGATGATGATGATGAAGGTGTAGATAGTTCACAGCAAGCTAGCAGAAAAACCGGTTTTCCCGACAGCCAGGAACTGTTTCTCACTCTGGACCTGGAGCCAGTACCCCCCGAACTCACTCAAGGCTGCCTCCTGGACCCGGCAGGTGGAGAAGGGACCTCCGGTGAGTGTATCTTTTAAAATACTATACATGCTTTAAAAGGAAGCATGTGAAAGGATTAATTTGCCCTGGCATTCGCGACTCTCCTGGATGTACTCCCAAAGCCTTTGCAAAAGGTTTCTGAGGAGGGCAGCCTTATTGCGTCCTCCATGGTAGGACACTTTACCACTCCAGGCCAGTAACACGTACTTGGGAATCATTGTACAACAAAGCATTGCAGTGTATGTTTGCTGGCGTTCAAACAACATCCGTTCTTTATCTCTCTGTGTTATCCTCAGGAGAGTGAGATATCATTCATGGTCACCTGGTTGAAATAGGGTGCTTTTCTTCAGGGGACACTCAGAGGTGCCCGTTCCTGCTGGGCTGTTTGCCTGTGGCTGAACAGAAATGTTCCCCGCTGTTAGCCACGGGGAGGGGGAGGATTGAGGGGGTAGCCACGCGGTGGGGGGAGTCAAAATGCAACCTTGTAACAAAAGCACATGTGCTATGTATGTAATGTTAACAGCAAGGTTTACCCTGAAAGAGTGTAGCCATTGTTTTATAAAATGTGTCTTTTTAAATACCGCTGTCCCTTTTTTTTTTCTCCACCAGCTGCATGTGTTTCAATGATCACAGGATCTTCTCCTTCCCAGAGGCTAGTGAAGATTAGAAAGAAAAAAAAAAACGCACTCGTGATGAAATGTTCTCTGAGCTCATACTGTCCTCCCACACTGACAGAGCACAGACGAATGCATGGAGGCAAATAATGTCAAAGTGCAGGAAAGCACAAAATGACCAGGAGGAGAGGTGGCGGGCTGAAGAGAGTAAGTGGCAGGCTGAAGACAGGGCTGAAGCTCAAATGTGGCGGCAGCGTGATGAGAGGAGGCAGGATTCAATGCTGAGGCTGCTGGAGGATCAAACCAATATGCTCCAGTGTATGGTTGAGCTGCAGCAAAGGCAGCTGGAGCACAGACTGCCACTACAGCCCCTGTGTAACCAACCACCCTCCTCCCCAAGTTCCATAGCCTCCACACCCAGACGCCCAAGAACGCGGTGGGGGGCCACCGGCCAACCAGCCACTCCGCCACAGAGGATTGCCCAAAAAACAGAAGGCTGGCATTCAATAAATTTTAAAGTTGTAAACTTTTAAAGTGCTGTGTGGCATTTTCCTTCCCTCCTCCACCACCTCTCCTGGGCTACCTTGGTAGTCATCCCCCTGTTTGTGTGATGAATGAATAAAGAATGCATGAATGTGAAGCAACAATGACTTTATTGCCTCTGCAAGCGGTGATCGAAGGGAGGTGGGGAGGGTGGTTAGCTTACAGGGAAGTAGAGTGAACCAAGGGGCGGGGGGTTTCATCAAGGAGAAACAAAGAGAACTTTCACACCGTAGCCTGGCCAGTCATGAAACTGGTTTTCAAAGCTTCTCTGATGCGTACCGTGCCCTCCTGTGCTCTTCTAACTGCCCTGGTGTCTGGCTGCGCGTAACCAGCAGCCAGGCGATTTGCCTAAACCTCCCACCCCGCCATAAACGTCTCCCTCTTACTCTCACAGATATTGTAGAGCTCACAGCAAGCAGTAATAACAGTGGGAATATTGGTTTCGCTGAGGTCTAAGCGAGTCAGTAAACTGCGCCAGCGCACCTTTAAACGTCCAAATGCACATTCTACCACCATTCTGCACTTGCTCGGCCTGTAGTTGAACAACTCCTGACTACTGTCCAGGCTGCCTGTGTACGACTTCATGAGCCATGGCATCAAGGGGTAGGCTGGGTCCCCAAGGATAACTATAGGCATTTCAACATCCCCAACAGTTATTTTCTGGTCTGGGAATAAAGTCCCTTTCTGCAGCTTTTGAAACAGACCAGAGTTCCTGAAGATGCGAACATCATGTACCTTTCCCAGCCATCCCATGTTGATGTTGGTGAAACGTCCCTTGTGATCCACCAGAGCTTGCAGCACCATTGAAAAGTACCCCTTGCGATTTATGTACTCGCCGGCTTGGTGCTCTGGTGCCAAGATAGGGATATGGGTTCCGTCTATGGCCCCACCACAGTTAGGGAATCCCATTGCAGCAAAGCCATCTACTATGACCTACACATTTCCCAGGGTCACTACCCTTGATATCAGCAGATCTTTGATTGTGTGGGCTACTTGCATCACAGCAGCCCCCACAGTAGATTTGCCCACTCCAAATTGATTCATAGAATCATAGAATATCAGGGTTGGAAGGGACCTCAGGAGGTCATCTAGTCCAACCCCCTGCTCAAAGCAGGACCAATCCCCAATTAAATCATCCCAGCCAAGGCTTTGTCAAGCCTGACCTTAAAAACTTCTAAGGAAGGAGATTCTACCACCTCCCTAGGTAACACATTCCAGTGTTTCACCACCCTCTTGGTGAAAAAGTTTTTCCTAATATCCAACCTAAACCTCCCCCACTGCAACTTGAGACCATTACTCCTTGTCCTGTCCTCTTCTACCACTGAGAATAGTCTAGAACCATCCTCTCTGGAACCACCTCTCAGGTAGTTGAAAGTAGCTATCAAATCCCCCCTCATTCTTCTCTTCTGCAGACTAAACAATCCCAGTTCCCTCAGCCTCTCCTCATAAGTCATGTGTTCCAGACCCCTAATCATTTTTGTTGCCCTTCGCTGGACTCTCTCCAATTTATCCACATCCTTCTTGTAGTGTGGGGCCCAAAACTGGACACAGTACTCCAGATGAGGCCTCACCAATGTCGAATAGAGGGGAACGATCACGTCCCTCGATCTGCTCGCTATGGGCCTACTTATACATCCCAAAATGCCATTGGCCTTCTTGGCAACAAGGGCACACTGCTGACTCATATCCAGCTTCTCGTCCACTGTCACCCCTAGGTCCTTTTCCGCAGAACTGCTGCCTAGCCATTCAGTCCCTAGTCTGTAGCGGTGCATTGGGTTCTTCCGTCCTAAGTGCAGGACCCTGCACTTATCCTTATTGAACCTCATCAGATTTCTTTTGGCCCAATCCTCCAATTTGTCTAGGTCCCTCTGTATCCTATCCCTGCCCTCCAGCGTATCTACCACTCCTCCTAGTTTAGTATCATCCGCAAATTTGCTGAGGGTGCAATCCACACCATCCTCCAGATCATTTATGAAGATATTGAACAAAACTGGCCCCAGGACCGACCCCTGGGGCACTCCACTTGATACCGGCTGCCAGCTAGACATGGAGCCATTGATCACTACCCGTTGAGCCTGACAATCTAGCCAATTTTCTACCCACCTTATAGTGCATTCATCCAGCCCATACTTCTTTAACTTGCTGACAAGAATACTGTGGGAGACCGTGTCAAAAGCTTTGCTAAAGTCAAGAAACAATACATCCACTGCTTTCCCTTCATCCACAGAACCAGTAATCTCATCATAGAAGGTGATTAGATTAGTCAGGCATGACCTTCCCTTGGTGAATCCATGCTGACTGTTCCTGATCACTTTCCTCTCATGTAAGTGCTTCAGGATTGATTCTTTGAGGACCTGCTCCATGATTTTTTCCAGGGACTGAGGTGAGGCTGACTGGCCTGTAGTTCCCAGGATCCTCCTTCTTCCCTTTTTTAAAGATTGGCACTACATTAGCCTTTTTCCAGTCATCTGGGACTTCCCCCGTTTGCCACGAGTTTTCAAAGATAATGGCCAATGGCTCTGCAATCACAGCCGCCAATTCCTTTAGCTATCTCGGATGCAACTCGTCCGGCCCCATGGACTTGTGCACGTCCAGCTTTTCTAAATAGTCCCTAACCACCTCTTCCTCCACTGAGGGCTGGCCATCTACTCCCCATGCTGTGATGCCCAGCGCAGCAGTCTGGGAGCTGACCTTGTTCGTGAAGACAGAGGCAAAAAAAGCATTGAGTACATTAGCTTTTTCCACATCCTCTGTCACTAGGTTGCCTCCCTCATTCAGTAAGGGGCCCAAACTTTCCTTGGCTTTTTTCTTGTTGCCAACATATCTGAAGAAACCCTTCTTGTTACTCTTGACATCTCTTGCTAGCTGCAGCTCCAGGTGCGATTTGGCCCTCCTGATTTCATTCCTACATGCCCGAGCAATATTTTTATACTCTTCCCTGGTCATATGTCCAACCTTCCACTTCTTGTAAGCTTCTTTTTTATGTTTAAGATCCGCTAGGATTTCACCGTTAAGCCAAGCTGGTCGCCTGCCATATTTACTATTCTTTCGACTCATCGGGATGGTTTGTCCCTGTAACCTCAACAGGGATTCCTTGAAATACAGCCAGCTCTCCTGGACTCCTTTCCCCTTCATATTAGTCCCCTAGGGGATGCTACCCATCCGTTCCCTGAGGGAGAAGAAGTCTGCTTTCCTGAAGTCCAGGGTCCGTATCCTGCTGCTTACCTTTCTTCCCTGCGTCAGGATCCTGAACTCAACCAACTCATGGTCACTGCCCCCCAGATTCCCATCCACTTTTGCTTCCCCCACTAATTCTTCCCGGTTTGTGAGCAGCAGGTCAAGAAAAGCTCCCCCCCTAGTTGGCTCCTCTAGCACTTGCACCAGGAAATTGTCCCCTACGCTTTCCAAAAACTTCCTGGATTGTCTATGCACCGCTGTATTGCTCTCCCAGCAGATATCAGGAAAATTAAAGTCACCCATGAGAACCAGGGCGTGTGATCTAGTAGCTTCTGCGAGTTGCCGGAAGAAAGACTCATCCACCTCATCCCCCGGTCCGGTGGTCTATAGCAGACTCCCACCACTACATCACTCTTGTTGCTCACACTTCTAAACTTAATCCATAGACACTCAGGTTTTTCTGCAGTTTCGTACCGGAGCTCTGAGCATTCATACTGCTCCCTTACATACAGTGCTACTCCCCCACCTTTTCTGCCCTGCCTGTCCTTCCTGAACAGTTTATAACCATCCATGACAGTACTCCAGTCATGTGAGTTATCCCACCAAGTCTCTGTTATTCCAATCACGTCATAATTCCTTGACATCACCAGGACCTCCAGTTCTCCCTGCTTGTTTCCAAGGCTTTGTGCATTCGTATATAAGCACTTGAGATAACCTGCTGATCGCCCCTCATTCTCAGTATGAGGCAGGAGCCCTCCCCTCACAGACGTTCCTGCCTGTGTTTCCTCCCGGTATCCCGCTTTCCCACTTACCTCAGGGCTTTGGTCTCCTTCCCCCGGTGAACCTAGTTTAAAGCCCTCCTCACTAGGTTAACCAGCCTGCTGGCAAAGATGCTCTTCCCTCTCTTCGTAAGGTGGAGCCCGTCTCTGCCCAGCACTCCTCCTTCATGGAACACCATCCCATGGTCAAAGAATCCAAAGCCTTCTCTCCAACACCACCTGTGTAGCCATTCATTGACTTCCACGATTCGACGGTCCCTACCCAGGCCTTTTCCTTCCACGGGGAGGATGGACGAGAACACCACTTGCGCCTCAAACTCCTTTATCCTTCTTCCCAGAGCCACGTAGTCCGCAGTGATCCGCTCAAGGTCATTCTTGGCAGTATCATTGGTACCCACGTGGAGAAGCAGGAAGGGGTAGCGATCCGAGGGCTTGATGAGTCTCGGCAGTCTCTCCGTCACATCGCGAATCTTAGCCCCTGGCAAGCAGCAGACTTCTCGGTTTTCCCGGTCAGGGCGGCAGATAGATGACTCAGTCCCCCTGAGGAGAGAGTCACCGACCACCACCACCCGCCTCCTTCTCTTGGGAGTGGTGGTCGTGGAACCCCCAACCTCAGGACAGTGCATCTCATGCCTTCCAACCAGCGGAGTCTCCTTCTGCTTTCTCCCTCCAGACGTATCATCTGGTCCACTCTCCGCAATGGTACCTGTGGAGAGAACATGAAAGCGGTTAGTTACCTGTGTCCGTGTTGCTGGAACCTGGACATTCCCCCTTCTTCTTCTGGAGGTCACATGTTGCCAAGCTTCTTCACTGGCCTCTTGGCTCCGCTGTGCAACCTGCTCTAAATCTTTAGAGCTTTGTGCCCGTTGAAGCATATCCTGACTTTTGTCCAGAAAATCCTCAGATTCTCGTATGCAACGCAGGGTCGTTATCTGTTGCTCCAGACCTTCAATCTTCTCTTCCAATATGGAGACCAGCTTGCACTTTGTACAGTCAAAGTTGCTTCTGTCCTGTGGAAGAAAGACAAACATTGCACATCCAGTGCAGGTCACAACAGCTGAACCCCCCCCCCCCCTTCCATATCACCTTCCTACTATGAGCTACTATGAGCTACCTTGAGCTACCTACTGTGATTCCCAACTGACCGGTAGCTGTCTGGCGTTGCAAGCTTCCACAGGGCTATCGCCACTCGCTTCTCAACTGTGAAGGCTACTCTCATCTTGGTATTCATGCGCTTCAGGGCAGGGGAAAGCAAGTCACAAAGTTCCATGAAAGTGCCCTTACGCAGGCGAAAGTTTCGCAGCCACTGGGAATTGTCCCAGACCTGCAACACTATGTGGTCCCACCAGTCTGTGCTTGTTTCCCGAGCCCAGAATCGGCATTCCACCGCATGAACCTGCCCCATTAGCACCATGATGCATGCGTTGGCAGGGCCCATGCTTTCAGAGAAATCTGTGTCCATGTCCTGATCACTCATGTGACCACGCTGATGTCGCCTCCTCTCCCGGTATCGCTCTGCCAGGTTCTGGTGCTGCATATACTGCTGGATAATGCGTGTGGTGTTTAATGTGCTCCTAATTGCCAAAGTGAGCTGAGCGGCCTCCATGCTTGCCTTGGTATGGTGTCCGCACAGAAAAAAGGCGCGGAACGATTGTCTGCCGTTGCTCTGACGGAGGGAGGGGCGACTGACGACACGGCTTACAGGGTTGGCTTACAGGGAATTAAAATCAACAAAGTGGGTGGCTTTACATCAAGGAGTATTTCAGGCAGGACTTCACGGAGGGTTCCAATAAGAATTGGTGCACCTAAGTAATTGTTCTTATTGGAACAAGCAGGTTGGTCTGGCCTCTGATTGATACATGGCTAGATTTACCTCACGGCACCTTCTCTGTGAGTGACTGCAGTGTGACCTAGAGGAATGAGTCCCCTAGACGGGGGGTGGGGGGGGAAGCAAATGAGTACAAAACAAATCTGGTCTATTTCTTGTTTCGATCCACTCCATCTATCTTTTACATCTTTGGCTGGCAGCAGACGGTGCAGAAGGACTGCAAGCCATCCACATCTCAGGGCTGCTCAGCAGAAGATGGTACAGTACGACTGCTAGCCATCCTCATCTCTTGCCTGCCTGGCAGAAGATGGTACAGTACGACTGCTAGCCATCCTCATCTCTTGCCTGCCCGGCAGAAGATGGTACAATAGGACTGCTAGCCAT
This sequence comes from Chelonia mydas, assembly GCF_015237465.2. Lineage (NCBI taxonomy): Eukaryota > Metazoa > Chordata > Testudines > Cheloniidae > Chelonia > Chelonia mydas. Next base: position 14,700,935 of record NC_051260.2, read on the forward strand.
CCTCATCTCTTGCCTGCCTGGCAGAAGATGGAACAATAGGACTGCTAGCAATCCGTATCGCCTACCTGCTCACCATAAGATGGTTCAATAGGACTGACTGCAGGACTAAAGAGAATGACCTGGTCAAGTCACTCCAACTTTAGTCCCTGCACCCATGTCTGCCCAGGCACTCCTGATCGACCTCACAGAGGTGACCAGGAGCACCTCGGACATGACGAGGACAGCTACCAGTCGTACTGTACCATCTGCTGGCAGAAGGCAATGGATTGCTGCTACTGTGTAGCAATGCAGTACCACGTCTGCCAGCACCCAGGAGACATACGGTGACGGTTACCTGAGCGGGCTCCATGCTTGCCATGGTATGGCGTCTGCATAGGTAACGCAAGAAAAAAGGCACGAAACGATTGTCTGCCCTTGCTTTCACGGAGGGAGGGAGGGAACAGGGGCCTGACGATATGTACCCAGAACCACCACGACAATGTTTTAGCCCCATCAGGCATTGGGATCTCAACCCAGAATTCCAGTGGGCAGCGGAGACTGCGGGAACTGTGGGATAGCTACCCACAGTGCAACACTCCGGAAGTCGACTCTAGCCTTGGTACTGTGGAAGCACTCCGCCAAGTTAATGCACTTAATGCACTTAGAGCATTTTCTGTGAGGACACACACACTCGAATATATAAAACTGATTTCTAAAAAACCGACTTCTATAAATTCGACCTAATTTCATAGTGTAGACATACCCTCCGTTTTAGCAAAAGAGTTAGTAAAAGAAATTTTACCCACACTTTATATTGTTAATTTGCTTGAGATACCAATTCCACTTTTGTTAACTGTGTGGAAGCATAAACTTTAACAACCACTACTTCCCTTTAACATAACATGAAAGAGAATAAAAATTAAACCAAAATGAATTTTAAATACAGGTATGCAAATACTTTGATGTATTAAACTTTCATGACACTTCAATCTGTTTGGGAAACAAGGGTGGAAACCTGTTGAAATTGTTTGGTTAGCTTTAACATTTTGCAACATAACCAGACATAGCATAATTTTTTTTTTAATTTTGCTATAACATTCTTATAACCGCCTTTGAAAGTGCGAACAAGTTTACAAAAATCCAAACAAGAAATTGATGTTTCATTAATATTTCCTTTACCTTAATGTTGAGGTTTACCCTTACATTTTTTTCTTTGAATGAAAAAACCTGTGATTAATAAAAAAAAAAAAAAAAGCTTTTTGGTTGCAATTGCATTATTTGTGTGTCGGCAAAAATATATGTACATATATTTATAATTGATGCCTTTTTGTACTTTGCAAAAAAATTGCTATTAATAATATTATGATGGCTATACCGCAATCACAATATTAAAATAGTGTGGTACCACTTAAATTAAATAAAAGTATAAAATTGACTTTTGTTGCAACAAAATAAAAACCAAACAAAAACTAGTCATGAGACACACACCACATACACACAGGACAAACTTACAATTAAAAACAAATGGTGCCTGAATTTTATTTATAACTATGCATCTGTAAAATGGGCATAATGATTGTGACAGGGTGGGCTAGGCCCTGAGGCTCCCTGCTGGATGCCTTATGGCCCTGCCACACCCTGCCCCAGGAAAGGGCAGTAGAGAGGTCCTCCAAGTTGCCTAGAGTGGCTGTGTGGAAAGCAACCAATCAGGGCCCAGCAGGGTAGTATAAGAAGAGCTGCCGGTGGGCCAGACTGAGATCAGTTCCTTGCTAGAGCTGGAGGAGAGTGGATGGTGCTCCAGGCTGGCTGCTGGGACTCCGCCAAGACAAGGCCCTGAGATAAGGGTGAAGAGTGTGCAGGAGCCATGGGGAAGTGGCCCAGGAAACTGGAGCAACAACGCAGTTTATTTAAAGGGACATGGTGGATGGCTGCGATCTGTAGGGTCCCTGGGCTGGGACCCAGAGTAGAGGGCAGGCCTAGGTTCCCCCCACCACCCACTGGGAAAGAGGCCTGGACTTTGAGGCACCCCAGAAGGGGAGTTGAACTGTAGTGGCCCAGTTGTAGAGCTGAGGCCAGAAAGGCCCCGAGAGGGCGAAGACATTGCCTCCAGGGAGGGAGCCCTGGGCCACCGCTCTATACCGGAGCAGGGACAGCTTGAGAGAGGCCCCTGTTGGACTTGTTTTTATTTCACATACAGACTGTGTGTGACCGGCTGGAGGGTTGAGTCAGCAAAGGCCCACCACAAACCGGATAGAGAGTGAGAGGCCAGCGGGCACTTGTGAGAGGTGAGTGCACCCCTATTCCAATGATATTGACCTTTGGGAAGAGCTTTGAGGTCTACTGATGACTAGTACTATCTAAGAGTGCTATTATTCTTTATTGGACATCTGTCAGTAACTAATCTCCATGGCTTTCTGCTCCTGCAGCCACTTGGTTTCCAACGGTTCCTCCTGCAATGGTCAGTTTGTGGTGAATTTGCCATAGAGCATGTGTCTATCTGGTGTTCATTTCAGCCAGAAGCAGCCATCCTTAGGTGCAACCATAATAGACTCATGGTATCATCTTTAATCATGGAGTCACGACCAGCACCTCGATTATACAGTATTTTGGAGATGTAATATTTTTGGTGAGTATCTGGACTTGATTGGAGAATGTTGTCCCTTAAATCCCTATAAACATGTTGAATATCCATAAATGAGGTTTTATTTAAAAAGTCTGGATTATCTGTTCCATCCCAGGTACACTTGATGCAGTTTTAAGCCACCTCTGCCCCTCTTTGTACTCTGGGTCCAGCCTCCGGCATAATTTAGATCATCCTCAGAGCAACTCTGATTTACACCCACAGCTCCCTGTGGGGTGCTAGTAGCCGGAAGTAGCCTGAGTACAGAGCCTGCTTCAGTCAAACCCCCTTTTCCTCAGAGCATGTATGCTATGACACAGGCTACAAGAGGGGAGGGCAAAGAGCCACCTGTGCTAGCTTTATGCCATCCAGGGAACCCCTTTACACCAAGAGTATTCTCCACTGAGCAGATATACTGTCTTACGATACCTCAGTGCTGCTGGAGGAATTGTGTGTATGGCTGGGTAGTCAAAGGCTCTTGACAGCCTTGATTTTTATGGACGCTTTCTCTTACTAAGTCTTGTCGATATCAATATATTACTTAAAATTCATTATCACTACAAAGCCTTTTTGCATAAAGTATCTCGTCCTGGTGACTGAAACCAGGAAGAACGCCCAGAGCCATGATCTCCTTCTCATTCAGGTTCCCATCAAAGACAAGAAGAAAGATTCCAAGCAAAACCAGTATGTGTTCGTCCAGGCCATGCGCCCCCACAGGTCACCCTGGACTGGAGAAGGTGGTTCTTGTCTCCTTCCACAGTAGCTATATCTTTGTCCAGATGGACAGGTACCGTATTCCACATATCCCTTCTAACAGGAAGCGGGGGGAGCTATTGACTTCACTTTAGCGCTATAGCAGGTCTGCAGATTCCATATGCTGGAGTGTATTGTTTTGCTTGTCTTGTGGTTGAAGGCAGCATGGAGTTACAGCAGACACTTTGCCATCCATGAGATGGCTAGTTCTCCTTAATGCTTTGTTCTTCATAGTCCTTTTTAGGCTTGTCAACACTACTTGGCATCCTCAGAACTAGATGTGCAACGCTCTACATGCACACCCCCGTGTGCTTACTCTCTCCAAGCCGTCTAATAACCAGTGGTTGTAGATTCACTTTGCGCTTGTTTAAAAACTGGTTAGAATTTGGCTGTTTAAATTGGAATCATTCTGGTGCCATTGTGGATGGGGATTAACACAAACGGGTTCCATAAGTCCTCTCACTTCTGTCCCTTATTGCACCTTTTCGGATGAGGAATGCACTGCTTCTGGAAGCTACGGCAGGAGCTCTGGAACAGGTCCCTTGAGGGCACTGCAACTGAAATGATTTGGAACAAAAAGAAAGGGTTAGAGTTAGGGTCTGCAACTGCTAGCAGGAAATATCTCCAATGGCCAGTGATGGGACAGTAGGTGGGGAGGGCTCTGAGTTACTGTGAGAATTCTTTTCCCAGGTTTCCACTGCTGGGTCTTGCCCACATGCTCAGTATCCAACTGATCACCAGGTTTTGGGTCAGGAAGGAATTTTCCCCCCGTGTGAAATTGGCAGAGACCCTGGAGGTTTTTTGCCTTCCTCTGTAGCATGGGGCACGGGTCACTTGCAGGTTTAAACGAGTGCAAATGGTGGGTTCTCTGTAACTTGAAATCTTTAAATCATGATTGGAGAACTTCAGTAACTTCACCAGAGGTTCGGGGTCTATTCCAGGAATGAGTGGGTGAGGTTCTGTGGCCTGCGATGTGCAGGAGGACAGACTAGCTGATGGTGATGGCCCTTTCTAACCTTAAAGTCTATGAGTATGAGAACAATAGCAGTGTGGATGCAGAGCAAAAGTGGGAGGATTCTTAAACTAAATCACCATGGCTATGGACAAGTTGAACCATTTATGCTTGGGTGGTTCTATTCCACCAGTTCAGTTACAAGCTATTCAATCCTTTAGTGTATACCTTACCTTCTTATCTTATGACTTTTGTGAAATAGGGACTGGTGGTCTTAGTAATGGGGGCGGGGGGGAAATACCAGATACTAAAGGGCTCCTTAATCTAGCAGAGAAAGGAATAGCAAGAACCAGGCTACTTCAAATCACGCAAGGTGTACATTTTTTAATGGTGAAAAAGATTAACGTTTGGAACAGACTACAAGGGAAGAGGTGGATCTTCCACTTCTTGAGATTTTCAAATAAAGATTGGCTGCCTTTCTGGCAATATACTTCAGTCAAACACAAGTGATTGGGCTTAGTAACTGGGTGAAATTTTATGGCCTCTGAGGGCAGGCACTCGAGTGAACCCACTTGTGAAAATCCAACACCCCAACCCAGTCTCATGTTACCCTGGGCTGGGAGGAGGCACAAGATGATTAGCCCAAGGGACTAGACTGTTGATCTGTGGGGGGGTGTGAGCCATACTCAAGCCAGAGCAGGAAAAACAGGTCCTCTTCTGGTATTAGATCTAACCCAGAATAAAAACAAAACCCAACAGTGGTCAGTTTGGGGCAGGAAGGGCTTCACTCAAGGTTAAGCTGAGGGCAGGTTTGGAGCAGAGAGCATTCTGCAAATGGTATCAATCACCCCGGAGATTTCTGGAAATGACCCAAACCCAACAAACTCGGCCTTTATCAGAGTCCATAATCCACCCACCAAACATGATCAGCAGTTTGTGTGGGAGGCTGGTGCAATGCAGGGTCAGGGGCAGTCAGGCCTGTCCTCCTAAAATACTAGCCCTCTGCCAGGGAGGCCAACAGACATTGCTCGATTAACCCTTTTACCAAAGACTGTCCTGTCCCATAAAAGTCAGAGAGGGATGTATGTATGGGAGTGGCGGGGGATTGACTTTAAGCTTACCATAGACTTCTGGTGCCAACCTTAATAATGGAATCATGACTGATGCAGCCATAGTTTAATAGTTTGCAATTTGCATATTTTGGAGAATGTCTAGACTTGGATCACTTGTAAATAGCTTGTCCAATGCCAGGAAAACAAACCGTTATTATCGGAAACCATCTGATAACCAACTTTCCCATTAACTCTTTGCTGGCTTGTAGCTGGACCCCTTGGGGGGGGGGGGGGTTACTTAGAATAAGTTTAAAAAAAAAGTTCTTGGAACATTTTGTCTATATTACTGCACTCTTGGGGCGCATCTGCACCATGCATTGGAGATCAGAGTCTTTTGGCTAGCAGGGCCCGGGCACCCCCGCTGTCCTCATGCCCTGTGCTGAGGACATATAGGCAGAACTGCCCAGCCTCCACTCAGCTCCTTCTTGCTACCCATGGCTGTGAGCCGGCGCTAGCCGGTGTCTGTTTCAATCCAATTTAGTTTATTGTGTATATTTCTAGTTCCCCTGTTGGCGTTAGTGCATCGCTTTAGGATTTTTGTCCATTACCACATAAAATTGAAACTTATCAAAAGCAACTTTGTATTTTTTTTTCCCCTGGTACTGGGGCTCAGACATGTCAAACCCTAAATCCCCAGGTTTACGATTGCATTTCTTGCAAGGGTGCAGTACTCACAAATGACAGACATACGTCCCCAATAAGTACGGGTAGGAACTGAGGAGAAACAGTCAAACAGAAAAGAGTCTAGTTCCCTCCTATGAAGGCAGACAATGGAAAAATTGACACATTTTATAAGTACTTGTATAGAAGTGCAAGAAGTCTAGATACTTAGATGAGCAAAGTGGAATGCCTGGTATTAAATGAGGATATTAATATAATGATCAATGGAGCGCAGTATACCAGGATACGAATTGTGTAGGAATGACAGAGTAGGTCGTGCTGGTGAGGGAGTGGCACAATATGTGAAAGAAAGCATAAAGTCAAATATAGTAAAAATCTTAAATGAATCAAACTATATCATAAAATCGCTGATAGAAATTCCTTGCTTGAGCAGCAAGAGTATAGCAGGAAGGACTATACTAGTGACCGTAATCGTGAGTAGAAAAGGAGTACTTGTGGCACCTTAGAGACTAACCAATTTATTTGAGCATAAGCTTTCGTGAGCTACAGCTCACTTCATCGGATGCATCCGATGAAGTGAGCTGTAGCTCACGAAAGCTTATGCTCAAATTGGTTAGTCTCTAAGGTGCCACAAGTACTCCTTTTCTTTTTGCGAATACAGACTAACACGGCTGTTACTCTGAAACCTGTAATCGTGACTGTGATTGTGAAATGCCCAGGTTGATTAGAGAGCAACAAAACAGAAAACCCAATAATAATGGGGGATTTCAACTATCCCGCATATTGACTGAGAACATGTCACCTTGGGACAGGATACAGAGATAAAATATCTAGACCTCATTAATGACTGCTTCTTGGAGCAGCTAGTCCTGGAACCCAGGAGGGGAGAGACAAATCTTGATTTAGACCGAAGTGGTGCACATAATCTGGTCTAAGAGGTGAATATTGCTGAACCACTTGGTAACAGTGATCATAATGTAATTAAATTTAACATCCTTGTAGGGAGGGAAATTCCAAAGAAACCTACATAATAGCATTTAATTTCAAAAAGGGGAATTACAAATGAGGAGGCTAATTAACCAGAAATTGAAAGGAACAGTCACAAGTGAAATGCCTGCGAGCTGCATGGAAACTTTTAAAAAAACATAATAGAGGCTCAAACTATACATATATCCCAAATTAAAAAAAAAACAAAACAGTCAGAGGGCCAAAAAAAGCATGCAACCATAGCTAAACAACTGCTAAAAGAGGCGGTGAGGTAAAAAGACATCCTTTAACAATTGAAAGTCAAATTCTACTGAGGAAAATAGAAAGGAACATAAACTCTGGCAAGCCAAGTGTAAAAGTATAAGTGGGTAGGCCAAAAAGAATATGAAAAGTAACTAACAGACGAGGCCCAAATCATGTATAAATACATCAGAAGCAGGAAGCCAAACAATCAGTGGGGCCACTGGATGATGGAAGTGCTAGAGGAGCACTCAAGGAAGGCGGCTGCAGAGAAGCTAAATCAAGTCTTTGCATCGATCTTCGCTCCAAAAGATGTGAGGGAGATTCCCACGCCTGAGCCATTCTGTTTAGGTGACAAATCTGAGGAACTGTCTCAGATCACGGTGTCAATAAAAGGAGGGTTTGGAACAAATTCATAAGTTAAGCAGTAATAAGTCACCAGGACCAGGTGGTATTCACTCAAGCATTCGGAAGGAACTCAAATATAAATTGCAGAACTGCTAACTGTGGTATGTAACCGATTGCTTATATCAGCCTCTGTTACCAGTTGACGGGTGAATGTTTAATGTGATGCCGACTTTTAAAAAAGGCTCCAGAGATGTTCCTGGCAAATACAGCTGGTCAGCCTAACTTTGGTACCAGGCAAATGGGTTAAAACTATAGTAAAGAACAGAATTATCAGACACCTAGCTGAACACGATTTGTTGGGGAAGAGTCAACATGGCTTTTGTAAAGGCAAATCATGCCTCATTGTCTATTAAAATTCTTTGAGGGTGTCAACAAACATGTGGAGAAGGATGATCCAGGTGATATACTATATTTGGCCTTTCAGAAAGCCTTTGACAAGGTCCCTCACCAAAGTCTCTTAAGCAAAGAAAAGGGTCAAGAGATAAGAAGGAAGGTCTTCTTGTGGATCAATACATGGTTGTAAGATAGGAAACAAAGGGTAGGAATAAACTCAGTTTTCACAGTGGAGACAGGTAAAAATAGCTGGGTCCCCCACTAAGTTCCTTCTAAGCCATGCAGCAGGCTAGCAAGGGCCATGCTGGCAGGGAGAGGTACTTCTCCCCCAGCCCCAAAGCTGGTGCAGCGAGAGAGGGCTGGGGGGAGTCCTCTTTCCCCGCTGCAGCCTGCACCCCCGAGCCCACATCCCCAGCCAGAGTCCTCACCCCGCCCCATGCCCCAGCCCTGAGCCCTTGGCCCCACCCCCACCACACATCACCTCCATATTGGTGCACATAACAGAATGCATTCTGCACGTGGATGTAAAAAGTTAGAGGGAACACTGGTCCCCTAAGGATCGGTGCTGGGACAAGCGCTGTTCAACAAATTCATAAATGATCTGAAGAAAGGGGTAAACCATGAGGTGACAAAGTTTGTAGACAATAAAAATTTACTCAAGATAGTTAAGTTCAAAGCAGACCGAGAAGAGTTACTAATGGATCTCACAAAACTGGGTGACAGGGCAAGAAAATGGCAGATGAAATACTTTACATTTATCCACGCTGAAATGCACATTGCAAAACATAATCCCAATTATACATAGAAAATGATGGGTGACCCCCCCAAGCAAGAGACCTGGGAGTCATTGGGGATAGTTCTATGAAAACATCTGCTCAATGTGCAACGGCTGTCAAAAAAGCGAACAGAATGTTAGAACCATTAGGAACAGGAGGGATAAGACAACATGACATATCATAATGCCTCTATATAAATCCATGGTACACCCATTCCTTGAATACCGCTTGCAATTCTGGGTACCGCATCTCAAAAAAGATATATTAGAATTGGAAAGAGGTACAAAGAAGAGGAACAGAAATGATTAGGAATATGGAACAGCTTCCATATGAGACAAGATTAATGAGACTGGTTTCAGAGTAACAGCCGTGTTAGTCTGTATTTGCAAAAAGAAAAGGAGTACTTGTGGCACCTTAGAGACTAACCAATTTATTTGAGCGTAAGCTTTCGTGAGCTACAGCTCACTTGCATCCAATGAAGTGAGCTGTAGCTCACGAAAGCTTATGCTCAAATAAATTGATTAGTCTCTAAGGTGCCACAAGTACTCCTTTTCTTTTTATTAATGAGACTGGGGCTGTTCATCTTAGAAAAGAGATGTCAGTGGGGGGGAGATATGATAGAGGCCTATAAAATCATGAATGGTGTGGAGAAAAGGAACAAGGAAGTGTTATTTACCCCTTCACATAACACAAGAACCAGGGGTCACCCAATGAAATTTAAAAGAAGGATAAGGAAGGATTTCTTCACACAATGCACAGTCAACCTGTGGAACTCATTGCCAGGGGAGGTTGTGAAGGCCAAAAGTATAACTGGGTTCAAAAAAGAATGAGAGAGGTTCATGGAGGATACGTCCATCAATGGCTATTAGCCAAGATAATCAAGGATGCTACCCTGTGCTCTGGATGTCTCTAAACCTCTGACTTCCAGAAGCTGGGACTGGATGACAGGTGATGGACCACTCAGTAAATTGTCCTGTTTTGTCCACTCCCTCTGAATCGTTTGGCATTGGCCACCGTCAGAAGACAGGATATTGGGTGAGATGGACTGTTATACCAATAAATTAAAAACCAGCAGGATCTATTAAAGGGAAAAAGGCAAAATACCACATTTATTGTGAATACAGAAAGAATCATAGTAAGCAGTTAGTTACAGCTAAAACATTCCATTCAATCTCATCTTTATTCACACATTCATTCATACACACACACACACACACAGGTTCTGCAAGGTTGTTATCATAGTAAGCAGTTAGTTATAGCTATAACATTCCATTCAATCTCATATTTATTCACACACACACACACACACACACACACACACACAGGTTCTGCAAGGTTGTTATCATAGTTACCAGCCTTAGAGTTGCTCATGCCAAGCCACTGGCCAGGTGGCCTAGACATGAGGAGGGAGCAGGGCCTTGTCAGATGCTCATCTGATGCTCCTGGAAGTTGGTTTGCAGAATCAGACCCCAAAGTTCTCACTTTTTAGAGTCTATTTTTATAGGAATTTCTTCCTATGCCAGTCTATGGGAATTGCTTCATCATGCTGTTGCTGAATCAATCAGCAGATAGCACATTCCTGACGGCTCCCTGCTGCTAGATGTTATCTTGTTCTTTGGTTCTCCCATTCTTGAGGCTGTTGGGTAGATTCCAGTCTGCCCTCTGGGGGTCCTCTGGTTATTTCCACTTGACGCCTTCTTCAGCCGATGGACACTGGATTCTTAGGCTGGCACCTCCCTGATCATTCAGTTATTATCCACACCAAGCATCCATCCACATACATCCTCTATCTCTATTTTAATCACAATTGTTAATACAACAAAAGGGCGGGGAGTCTCTGAGTGCTGTTTCTGTTGTTAGAGTATTGCTTTGAGTCTCTCTCTCTGTGAATTGCTTTGAGAACAGACTCTGTCTTAGAATGTACTAACACAATTAGCAGCTTGCAAGTTTCACACACAGAGGGAGAGAAACAGTACCAAAAACCAAGAGACCTCTTAATTAGTAATACCCTGGAATTTAAACTATGGGGAATCAAACTCATTTGTGATTTTAATACAGAACTTCTTTAATATGATCCAACAGGACCATTGGTCTAACCCTGTATGGCCGTTCTTGTGTTAAGTGTTGGAGTCACAGTTTGTACTCTTATTGGGAAAAGAAGCCCAACTGCAAATGTTTTTGCTCAACTAATCCATGAGATCAGCTTTAGACCCTGGTGTCTCTGATCCCTCTCCCTCCCCCGGACAAGTTGTCCTTCTTTCCAGAGTGCTCCTGTTAGCTCAGGATCTACCGGCCCCAGAGCTCCATTTTGTGAGGCTCCAATTTCTGCCTCAACAAACGGACAAAAAAACTTCCTGCCAAGAAAGAGCACCATTCTGGAAGAGTTAGAGGCAGATCTTGGGTAAACACTCCTCTAACGGTGCTGGGCTTCCCCACGGGTTTTAATGGGGTCTGTGACTGTCTTTGCATCCAAGGCTCAGGTGCTGGCAGCCATTAGCACTGCGGTCTTATTTATTAATATTTATTGCCCCATATTTCAGACAAAGAAACCGGGCCCTTTAAGAGGGAACTGGTCCAGCCCACCTGGGCCTCATTAACAGCCTCTCAATGAGGCCAGATAGAGGGCAGCTGGTTGCTATAAAGAGCCAGAGGAGAGCAGAAAGAGGAAGCTGTGATAGAGAGGAACTGCAGTGAGCAGGAGGTTCCTGCTGGAGACCCTGATCGGGAGAAGGGTTGCATTCTAGAAGTCAGAGCCAGGCGGCTGATCTCTAGTTAGGGGGGCCTGCAGAGAGTAAAGGACCCAGCTCCAGGAAGGAGGGATGGGGACTCCGTACCCAAGGGGGAGGGAGAGAGAGAGACAGAGAGAGAGAGCTTAAATTGGGACCCAGCTCAGGAAAGAAGCGCTCTCTCACAGAGTGGAGGGACACTGAACTAGGATTGGGGCCTGAGGTGGCCAATGTGTGTCAGGACTAAATAAATTGGACCCCAGGAAGGAAATGTCTTAATTACTTTTGGAGAGTAATCTGGAGTTTATTTGAGGAACCAAGAGGGAAACTGAGACAGGAGGCTGCAGAGCAGCCTCCGGCCAAAAGGGGCACTAGGGAGGCAGCCAGCTCTGTTACACACAGGCACACCCAGCTGAAAACTTGCCCATGGTCATATGATACCTTGACTTTAGTAAAGCTTTTGATAGTTTCTCGCATGACCTTCTCATAAACAAACTAGTGAAATGCAACCTAGGTGGAGCTACTATAAGGTGGATGCAAAACTGGTTGGAAAACCATTCCCAGAGAGTAGTTATCAGTGGTTCACAGTCATGCTGGAAGGGCATAACGAGTGGGGTCCCGCAGAGATCGGTTCTGGGTCCGGTTCTGTTCAATATCTTCCTCAATGATTTAGATAAGGGCATAGAGAGTGCACTTATGAAGTTTGCAGACGATACCAAGCTGGGAAGGGTTGCAAGGGCTTTGGACGATTCGCTTAAAATTCAGAATGACCTGGACAAACTGGAGAAATGGTCTTGAAGTAAATAGGATGAAATTCAATAAGGACAAATGCAAAGTACTCCACTTAGGAAGGAACAATTAGTTGCAGACATACAAAATGGGAAATGACTGCCTGAGAAGGAGTACTGCGGAAAGGGATCTGGGGGTCATAGTGGATCACAAACTAAATATGAGTCAACACTGTTGCAAAAAAAGCAAACATCATTCTGGGCTGTATTAGCAGGAGTGTTGTGAGCAAGACATGAGAAGTAATTCTTCCGCTCTGTCCTACACTGATTAGGTCTCCATGGGACTATTGTGTCCAGTTCTGGGAGCCACATTTCAGGAAAGATGTGGACAAATTGGAAAAAGCCCAGAGAAGAGCAACAAAAATGATGAAAGGTCTAGAAAACACGACCTATGAGGGAAGATTGAAAAAATTGGGTTTGTTTAGTCTGAAGAAGAGAAGACTGAGAGGGGACATGATAACAGTTTTCAAGTACATAGAAGGTTGTTACAAGGAGGAGGGAGAAGAATTGTTCTTCTTAACCTCTGGGGATAGGACAAGAAGCAACGGGCTTACATTGTAGCAAGGGCGGTTTAGGTTGGACATTAGGAAAAACTTCCTAACTGTCAGGGTGCTTAACCACCAGAATAAATTGCCTCGGGAGGTTGTGGAATCTCCATCATTGGAGATTTTTAAGAGCTGGTTAGACAAACACCTGCCAGGAATGGTCCAGATAATGTGTAGTCCTGCCATGAGCGCAGGGGACTGGACTGGATGACCTCTTGAAGTCCCTTCCAGTCCTATGATTCTATGACAGTGGTGGGCTAACTTTTTGGCCCGAGGGCCACATTTGGAAATAGAAATTGTATGGCGGGCCATGAATGCTCACAAAATTAGGGTTGGGGTGTGGGAGGGGGTGTGGGCTCTGGTTGGGGGTGCAGGCTCCAGGCGGTGCTTACCTCAAGCGGCTTCCGGAAGCAGTGGCCATGTCCCCACTCCAGCTCCTATGCAGAGCCGTGGTCAGGTGGCTCTGCCCACTGCCCCATCCACAGGCGCCGCCCCTGCAGCTCCCATTGGCCACAGTTCCCAGCCAACAGGAGCTGTGGGGGTGGCTCTTGGGGCGGGGGCAGCGTGCAAAGCCACCCGTAGGAGCCAGAGTGGGGCCATGCCGCTGCTTCTGGGAGCTGCGTGGAGCGGCCCCCAACCCTGCTCCCCAGCTGGGGCGCCGGAGGGGGGCAAGCCCCAGACCCTACTGCCCAGTGGGAGCTCAAGGGCCGGATTAAAATGGCTGGAGAGGTGCAGTTTACTCACCCCTGTTCTATGATGAGGCAGTGGCAGAGACAGCAATGGCACTCAGGAGTCCTGACTCCCAATCCTTGTACTTGGTTCCCTGTGGAGATCTGAACAAGATGCGTTTTGATCAATTTCCCCATCCCTAGATTTGAGCTTGGCCATTCTTGGCTGTCACTAGCCTGAATAAATAACAGAACAAACATCAAACTAACCATCCAAATATCCCTCCTAGGTCATTCTATTAAGAATGCAAAGCTGTCTTGGCTCCTTCCCAAAATTCAATAACTGCTCAGTGGTTTGCATAAACTCTTGGTTTACATTGGACTCTGAAAGCCCTGGCTGGGATGATTTAGTTGGGGATTGGCCCTGCTTTGAGCAGGGGGTTGGACTAGATACCTCCTGAGGTCCCTTCCAACCCTGATATTCTATGATTCTATGAATATAAATAACCTGGTAGGAGCTACTACTTCAACCTTCCTCACCATGGAGGGACGTGTTCTCTACCTAGTGGCCGTGTTCGCGTTCTGTTTCCCAGCCGTTTCTCACGGCCAACTGTAAGTACCTCCTGTGATTCTGAGCAGATGAGGATATTAACCTGGGGTTCGTTAGACTGAGTGGAGCCTACCCTTAATTATTCTTCCTTGGCTGAAATTCCGTGACAAGTGGGAGCCAGTTTCAGAAATTCTCTTTCCCATTTGCTGTGATCTTTGTCAACCTCATTCATTTTCAGATTATTTCAGGATTGTAGAATTTGGAAGCTTTTTAACCTGAAAAGTGGAACACTGGTGCCAAATTTCTATAATCTGAGGAATAAAGGCAACCCTCCCATTGGGCAAAATTCTGCTCTCACGTACAGCGGTGTAAATCAGGAATGACTACATTGAAGTCAGCAGTGTTGCACTGATTTGAAACGGCTTTGAGATGAAAATCAGTGATTGACACTTGGTAACAATTTTGCCTGAGGATTTGTACGTTCCTGTGAATTCAGGTCTCATTACTGAGATGTCTGCAGTAGGCGTGGTTGGCTGCGTCTCTCCCGGTGAAGGGAGAACTTTGCTTGACCGTGCTGTGTAAATCTTGTGGGGGGGCAAGAGCTAGACTTCAAAAAATGGTGTCCCAGCCTGGAGTTTTAGTTTGAGATTCTTTCCAGTGAATGTGTTTATGGCTTGGCACCAACTTATGCAAGCGTATCCAAAGGAGATTTCAAATATGACCCTTTGCTCCTTACTAGTAGCCACATAGTATAATTCCCAAATTCTGGTATTATGAAGCTAAGAAAAGACACCTTTAAATGAGTTAAAGTTCCAACAGGAAAATAACACCCAAAGGAAAGCCACAAGCCGGAAAACATAGAGTTGTCCCATGGGAACCCTGTCATCTCACAGAAGAAAGATTTCAGTTGTCTGAGTGTCACATTTGTGACCGTGGTAGGCAACTGTTGACTTGCTAGAGGAATGGTGAGGGGGTGTCTGAGAGAGAAGGTGATTTATATGGGTCAGTTGCTTTCCTCTGCATTTCCTGGGCTTTGTGGTTTGGAGGTGGGCAGGGAGGGTATGACGCTCATTGGTGATGAAGAGGCAGGAGGCGTGCTTGGGGAAGTGGGTGTCTCAGATGGAGTTTAAAATGTAGTACATAAAAACATAAGAACGGCCATAGTGGGTCAGATCAAAGGTCCATCTAGCCCAGTATCCTGTCTTCCGACAGTGGCCAATGCCAATGCCCCAGATGGAAAAACAGCACAGGTAGCCATCAAGTGATCCATCCCCTGTCGCTCATTCCCAGCTTCTGGCAAACAGAGGTTAGGGACACCATCCCTGCCCATCCTGGCTAAAAGCTGGTGATGGACCTACCCTCCATGAACTTATCTAGTCCTCTTTTGAACCCTGTTATTGTCTTGGCCTTCACAACATCCTCTGGCAAGGAATTCCACCAGTTGACCATGCACTGTGTGAAAAAATACTTCCTTTTGTTTGTTTTAAACCTGCTGCCTATTAATTTTATTTGGTGACCCCTAGTTCTTGTGTTATGAGAAGGAGTAAATAATGCTTCCTCATTTACTTTCTCCACACTAGTCATGATTTTATAGATCTCTGTCATATCCCCTCTTAGTCGTCTCTTTTCCAAGCTGCAAAGTCCCAGTCTTCTTAATCTTTCCTCATACGGAAGCCGTTCCAGACCCCTAACCATTTTTGTTGCCCTTTTCTGAACCTTTTCCAATTCCTATGTATCTTTTTTGGGATGGGGTGACCACATTTGCACGCAGTATTCAAGGTGTGGGTGTACCATGGGTTTATATAGAGGCAATATGATATTTTCTGTCTTATTATTGATCCCTTTCTTAATGACGCCCATCGTTCTGTTTGCTTTTTTGACTGCCGCTGCACATTGAGTGGATGTTTTCAGAGAACTCTCCACAATGACTCCAAGATCTCTCTTGAGTGGGAACAGCTAATTTAGAGCCCATCATTGTATATGTATAGTTGGGATAACGTTTTCCAATGTGCATTACAATATTGAATTTCATCTGCCATTTTGTTTGCCAGTCACCCAGTTTTGTGAGATCCTTTTGTAACTCTTCGCAGTCTGCTTTGGACTTAACTATCTTCAGTAGTTTTGTGTCATCTGCAAATTTTGCCAACTCACTGGTTACCCCTTTTCCCAGATCATTTATGGATATGTTGAACAGGATTGGTCCCAGTACAGATCCTTGGGGGACACCACTATTTACCTCTCTCCATTCTGAAAACTGACCATTTATTCCTACCCTTTGTTTCCTATATTTTATCCAGTTACCGGTCCATGAGAGGACCTTCCCTTTTATCCCATGACAGCTTATTTTGCTTAAGAACTTTGAGGGACCTTGTCAAAGACTTTCTGTAAATGAATAAACATTTCATAGATACACTCTGATCACCCCTAACGTTCTGCGGGTGGACAGCGAAGAGAAGATCGTGGTGGAAGCCCATGGTCTCACCACTCCAACCGAGGTGACAATCACCGTACAAGACTTCCCTCTGAAGAGACTCATTTTATACCAAGTCAAAACCAACCTGAACTCTGACAATGGGATGATGGGCACAGCCATAATAAAGGTGCGTAAAACCCCAGCCTCATATTGCTCAGCAAAACAAATGGTTAAACCAAATCACAATATATGTTTCAATGGTGCCAACCCCAGATATTCAAAAACCATCAGTCAGGCATCAAAAAGTCACGAGTTTGGCTTAAAAATCATGACGGCTTCCCCCCTCCCGCCCCGCCCCCGTGATCATTTTGTTTGTCTTCTGGTTTCTGAGCCTTTCGGGTGCACTTGAGTCACGTTTTCAAGCTTTTCTCTGCAACTACAAGAACTTCCTTGTTTAAAAACACGAAAGCTGAGATTTGCACCTAATCACGTGAATCCAAGAGCTGGAGCTTTGAGGAAAAATACTGACTATCATGAGAATCTCAGTAAAATCATGAGCGTTGGGAACACGGATGTTTTTGGGTAATTTCCACCAAAGAGGGGGAAAATAAATCGCTTAGCCAGTTGATTAAAATCCCCCAGTAGTCATTGTTCCTGTAGTCCTTTCTTTGCCTTGTGCCTTGTCTATATGAATTGTAAGATCTTCAGGACAGGGACTGATTCATAGACTTGAAGGCCTTACCCTGTGTTTGTACAATACCTAACAGATGGGAGCTTTGGCTTTGCTTAGGGCCTCTGTGCACTAGAATAATAAAGTGTAGTCTAGTTGATATAAAAAGAATGAGTTATAAGCAATTTCAGTTCCTACCCCTGCCTTGGATCCTAGCCCCCCTACCAATTTTTGTGATTTACAATCATGTTTTACGTTTTGTTTTTGTTTTTTTTACACCTCTCCCTGGATGCGATGGGAAAATTCCACCCAGACCACAGAAGTTCTGACAACTAAGTAGATGCGGGGGGTTCGGGAGGGGGGGCAGTGAAATTGAAAATCTCCCCTTTCATGTATCATCAAAGGCACAAATGCGTGTTAGCTTTAAACCACCTTTGCACCCTCCTTATCCTGGGCTGCTCCACAACATCCAGTTTATTTGGACAGCCCCAGGAACCTGACGAAGTTAGAGCAACCTCCTAGGGCTGCCCTGTGGGCTGCAGTCCAGATATGCATCTCTGCAACAGCATGCATCCTATGCCAGGGTTAATGAAGGGATCCTCAGAAGGCAGCTTTATTCGCTCAGTGCTTGGGCCTGAAGGTATCCTCCTTGGCCAGATATGGGGCTTTTAGGGGCCCTTTACACCACTTTGGCCCTTTTACCTGGTGTAAAGAGGCCGTGAAAGAACTGAGGATCTCATCCCTCATCTCTTTCCACGATGATGAATTTAGGGGACATTTGTAGCAAAAACAGGTCATCATTTTCAGGTAGAAGTGTGATGATTTCTTTTTTTTTTGTTGTTAAAGTTGATTGTGACCTTTTAACAAAACCAAATCAAGGTCTGACTGTCCCAATCAAGTGCCAGATCCTCCGCTGGTGCAAATCAGCATTGTCAACCAAACTACTTTGGTTTATACTCATTGAGGATCTGGCCCAGAGTGTATTTTAACGCCTGTTAAATATGTTGTATAGGTAAATGAGTCCCTGGCCATGAGTTTTTGGATGAGTGGGTGTTCCAGTCAACTGCAACCCCATTCAGTTGGTGGCTAGAGCTAGTGGAAAGTTTTCTGGCTGAACATTTCTTGATTGGAAAATGCTTGAAAACCTTGAAACGTTCCACGGGAACATGTCTGTTTTGATTTTTTTTTTTAAATGGAATGTTTTGGCCTTATTGAAATAGAATGTAAATAGAAGGGTTTTTTTCATTTAGAAATAACGTAGAGTTTTGAAATGTATTTAATTGTATATTCGATTATATATAGCAATACAAAATAAAGTCAAAAAAGGAAGAAAATGTTTTGATTTTCTCAAAATGGAATGTTTCGATTGCCTCAAAGTTACCAACATGTTTTGGTTTTGTTCCGATTCTGAACGAAAATGACCTTCAAAATGTCGGCATTTCGCACGGAATGGAAATTCGAGTTTTGGCCAGTTCCAGAGTTGACTAGTATTTTAGGACCAAGGTGGCCAAATTACAGAGAGGAATAGCGGCTTTATTATCCCTGTAAGGGCCATACCATACAATTGACTTGTGATTGGAATGTCTTTTAACAATAGAAGTTGAGCAGATAGATGGATCAAGGGGAAATTTATGACATAGTGTTTTTCATGGAGCTTTGTAACTTTTGTAAGAATTGCTAACATGATTTATGATTAAGTTTCACTGTTCCAGCATGGATACTTTATCCAGGGTGACTATTGACCTGCTGAACCAATAACTCCACACTGAATAATCTTCACTCAGGTTCATACCAAAGACATAAAGAAAGATGGCAAACAGTATGTGGCTGTCCAAGCCAAAAGCCCGCAATTCAACTTGGAGAAAGTGGTTCTGGTCACCTTCCACAGTGGCTACATCTTCATCCAGACAGATAAAACCATCTACACACCTGGATCTACAGGTACTGCCTTCTTCTGACCCCTTTTGGGCGTTGAGTGCACTGACTTCATTTTAGATCTGCTGCAGGTTGCATACTGTGGAGATTATTGTGTCTCTCATCTTCTGGTTTTAATTCTTCTGTATTTCATTCGTGGCTTCTTAAGTCCCCATCCCCAGGACTATGTTACCATTCACTGGTACTTGACCATTTGCAGTACACTCCATGCAAGGGAACGGTCATTCTTAACACCTGATCATCCGCTGCCTTGCACCTTGGATCATCAGTCACACCTGTGCAAATTAGTCCTAAATCGCTCCCAGAACAGAACTCTCCACTCATGCCAGAGGTAGCATTTTACTCCACTCTGCCCTGGGTGAAACACAAGTAGAGCTGGGTGAAATTTTTCAGACAAATAGTTTATGCTCCAAAAAATTCAGTTTTGGATTGACCAAAACTGTTCATGAATTCAGGTTGATTTTGGAGAATAGTTATGACTGGAAAAAAATAATTTTTTAAGTCAAAATGATTAATTCTGATGTTTTTGAAATACAACATTTTGACGTTTTGTTTGGAAATGATGTTCCATTTAGAAATTCAGCTAAATTTGCTTTTAAGTAAAAACCACCAGAAAACTCAACAAAATAAAACGTTTTGTTTGACCCAAAACAAAATGTTTACCAGTCGTAATACACTTCATGCAAGGGCGTTGCCCTATCGTAATAGTTCATCATTTTGTTTTGGCAAGAAAAACCAAACAAACTTCCATTTCGTGTTGACCCAGCACAAAAATTTGGGGGGATTTTTTTTTCAGTTCGGCCACTGAACCCCGCCCCCCAAAAAATCATTCACTCAACTCTGGACACAAGGTACAAAGCATTAGTGAATGATGCCTCAGGACTTTTCCATTGAGTCATCAGAGCTTTCAATATTGATGGGGAAGAGAGGAAGCCTGGTCAAGTGGTTAGGGCACTAGTCTAAGTCTTGGGAGGTTGGTGGTCAAGTTCCTGTTCTTCCACAAACTCTGTGTGACCTTGGAGAAGTTGCCTAGCCTCTCTGTAACTCAGTTCCCCTATCTGTCAAATGAGAATAAAAGCACTGCCCTCCTTTGCAGATGTGTTGGGAAGATAAACACATTAAAGATTGTGAAGCGTCCATATATTACAGAAAAGGGGGCCATATAAGTACCATACACAGATTAGACCTGGATGGGAATGGGATATGGACCCATCACTTCAAAATTATTTTTCAGTTCCATTTTAGGTTGGTAGTGACACAGCCATTACATTTCACAGCTGTTCTGTGGCCTGTGGGAAATAGAATCTTTTGATCTCAGCCTAACTTCTCCTGGCACATATGCATGCAGTCGCAAAGCCCTCATCAGAAGCTGCAGTTGGGGAACGATCTAAACAAATCCCCAAAGTAAGAACATAAAGGCCAAACTGGGTCAGACCAGTGATCTATCTAGGCCGGTATTCTACCTCTGACAGTGACCAGTGCCAGATGATTCAGAGGGAATGAACAGAACAGGGCAATTTCGAGTGATCCATCTCCTGTTGTCAAGTCCCAGCTCCTGGCAGTTGGGGGTCTAGGGACACCTGGAGCAGATCCACCAATGGCTATTAGCCAAGATGATCAATCTTCCATGAAATTAGCTCATTCTTTGTTGAACCCAGTTATACTTTTGGCCTTTACACAACATACCATGGCAATGAGTTCCACAAATTGACTCTGTGTTGCGTGACAAAGAACTTCCTTTTGTTTGTTTTAAACACGCTGCCTATTAATTTCATTCTTCCCTTTTGTTTCCTATATTTTAACTTGTATACTCAGGATATCTCAGATTGCGCTCTGCTTAAAGTGAAATAAACCAACCCAAGGCCTGGCAGAGCAATCAACCATTAATTTGCCTTCTGAATTTTTTTCCAGTCTATTGTCGAATCTTCTCTATGGGTCATCAACTGGAACCAGTGTCGAAACCAGTTATTGTTGAATTTCAAGTAAGACATTTTCCCGTCACTTTATCACAATGTCTAGCTGTAAGAATTGAGTTTTGTAAACTAAACTGTTTTAACTAACATCGCTGAATGTAAACACTCTGATACAACATGAGACAGACAAGGTGGGTGGGGTATTACATTTTATTGGACCAACTTCTGTTGGTGGAAAGAGACGAGCTTTGAGCTCCACAGAGCTCTTCTTCAAGTCTGTGTGTCTGGAAAGTTTGTCTCTTCCATCAACAGAATAAAAGATATGACCTCACCCACCTTGTCTCTCATATCCTGGGACCAACATGGCTACAACACTGCAAACATATAAAAACATGGAAAGGATAGGAGATGAGTTAATAGCTGATTGAAGCCTCACCTTGTAAACCTAATGCATGGAAAGTTTCCTGCTGTCATTGACT
Organism: Chelonia mydas; assembly: GCF_015237465.2. Lineage (NCBI taxonomy): Eukaryota > Metazoa > Chordata > Testudines > Cheloniidae > Chelonia > Chelonia mydas. The sequence continues at coordinate 14,722,403 of NC_051260.2, forward strand.
AGGAAAGTTCTATGGTTCCGGAGGGGCAGCTGTGCTGATTGGGAGGTTTCATGGTTCAGTTCGAGTTGTTGGGTGTAGGACTGGAGCAAGGTTTTGGGAGCACTTTGGGAGGGTGGAAAGGTTATTGTGCAGCCAGCATGGGTCTGAAGCGTAAGCTACGAATAGATCTGGTCTTTGGTGAAACAGTTTTCTACAGGAAGATGCCATTTTGAGAAAGAGCAAAATTTTTCACAACGTTGATATGATTTTGATGACATCTCTGCACAAAAAAATTTTTTTTCGAAGTGAAAAAAAAATAGTTTTGAGACAACATCAACGTTTTGTTTCAAAATATATTTATAATTATATTATAATAATGATTTATTTATATTTATTTATATATTATATCTCTCTTATTTTTACATTATTTCATGACATGTCCGTGAAGTGCATATTATGCCCTCCCTCAAACCCATCCCCAAACCTCCAGACAGCTGTGGCTGGTGGGTGCTGAGCAATCTTGCAGTGATTGAGTCTTGATAAGTTGCGAGCTTTTGGTAGGTACCATACATGTCATCTGTCACGGATAAACACCCTGCAAGACGTGTGTTTGGTCTAGTACGTTTGTCAGGTCTGAGGTAAGAGTTATTTGCAAAGAACAGGGGAGTTCCTTTTCCAAGGGGTCTCTGCATCACGTCGACTAAAGCAGCCAAAGTAACTGACTGTTAAATGCTGATTTATAAACCTCGGAATTTTCTATTAGCCCACAAATTAAACCCAGGTGATCGTATTGGGCAGAACAATTCACAATGTTTTCTGACACCTCCAATCTCTGATCTGCTTTTCTTTGCCAGACACCTGAGGGCATTATTGTGAAGAGGGAATCTGTATCCTCATCCAGCAAAGTCGGGATCTTCCCTATGAACCATCACTTACCTGAAATTATCAAGTAAGTTGCTCTAAATATCACTGTGTGCATATGTAATAGGGCCCTACCAAAGTCACGGCTGTAAAAAACATGCCACAAACCGTGAAATAATCCCTCCCCCATAAAATCTAGCTATTGAAGGGGAAAGGGAGGGGTAGGGCAGGGGGCTCCTCAGGCTCCAGCTGCTAGTCCCCGGAGCTGGGGAGGAACAGGACTTACTCTTCTGCCGCCCAGCCACTCTCGGCGGGAGATCAGACCCACCTCCGGGTACCTCCTGAAGCTGCAGGAAGCCCAACTATGAAGACAGCATAGAAGTGAGGGTGGCAATCTCACAACCCCACCTACAACAGCTGTGTGACCCTCTCCTTCCCCCCGCCCCAGCTGCCTTTTGGGTCGGGAACCCCATCGTTACAGCACTGTGAAATTTCATATGTAAACATCTGAAAACATGAAATTAACTAGGTTTCAAATCCTGTGGCTGAGTAATTGACCAGAATGGACCATGAATTTAATAGGGCCCTAATAATAAAGACCTACAGAGATCAGGCAGTGAAACAGAAGATTTATGTGTATGATTCATTAGCTGTTTCACCTACAGGCATTTCCTGGAGATAATAACCTCCTAAGCAGTGTTTAAAGCAGATGTGGACTCATCGTGGTTATTTTCCTATTGAGAGCGATCTATCCCCAATAGCACAGTGATTGTGACATAGGAATTGCCAGAGTGGATCAGACTCAAGATCCATCTAGTCCAGTATTCTGTGGCCAAAAGTGGTACCACCAGATGGTGCAGAGGACAGCGTAAGAGCCTCTGCAGTAGGCAGATGTGGGATAATATCCCCATGACAGTGTCATCCTGATATTTAGAGACTGGCTTAAGCCCTGAAGCCTGAGCTTTAAGAACCCTTCCAGAATTGTTGTTAGCATTAACTGTTCTTATTCTTAGGAGCCATATAAATGTCCAAACCCTTTTTGATTGGAGAACCCATCCAAATTTGTCCTCCTACCCAATATGTTCCACCCCGCCCCAAGGAGTGCAGATTTTGTTGGGCTCCCCATACCCCTCAAAATATGCAACTGTATTTGCCAGAAGTTAAGATAGCCACCAGTCATCTTTATTGACCTGAAGACATCTTGGGATCAATGCATGGCTTAGGGTTAGCATTACAGGCCAATTAAATTCCCTGGAGAAAGAAGAGGGCCAGTCAGACATAGCAAAATATGTGCTAGGTGCATTCATTCATCTTTTTATTTTCCCCCTGTAGTTTGGGAACCTGGAATATTGTGGCTAGGTATCAAGACTCCCCACAGCAGAGCTTCAGTGCACAATTTGACATTAAAGAGTACGGTAAGGATCCCCACTGTTGTCCTTCATCTGTCCCAGAGAGCTCTCCTCTCTCTAATCTCCTGACCCAATCATGGAGGAGACTTTTTATTCAGTTTGGCTTTATTGACCAGCTGTACAATCCTATAAACTCAACGTTCTCTCCTTCTCCTCTCGTTTCTCCAGTGTTACCGAGTTTCGAAGTCACGTTGGAGCCATCTGAGAAGTTTTTTTACATAGATGGCAACGAGGACCTCAAAATTCATATCAACGCGAGGTGGGTGTCTCTGTGAGCTGGTAGAGTGGAAGGAGAGGCGGTGCATCATGGGAGTCCCTGGCCATGGTGCATCATGGGAGATGCTGTCTGGCTGGGCAGCCAGGGCCCATTGAGGAGAATGGGCACATGAGACAACAGAACTACAACTCCCCTGAGGCAGTATGGCAGCATTTCCAAATTTAAATATTTTGGGTTTTCAGGCATTCCGATTTTCAATTAAAAATAGATTTCTTTTTCCCCCTATGGAAAGCAGACAGTTCTTACAGAAAATTTTGTTTGGTAAATAACCCAATTTGCCATTGAAAAAGAGTTTAGAGGGGAAATTTTCAGCAAGCTATACTCCCAAAGTAAAGTTTCTTCTGGTGAGGAACTGAAACCTGGCCGGACCCATAAACAAACTCTGTGGCTTCAGCTCAGTTCCTTCATCTACTATTTCTGCCACTTCCTCCAGTTACCACAGCAGAAAGAGGTTAATTGAAAACAAGTGAGTCATTTTAGTTTGATCTGTGACTGGGCCACCTTTAACCAAGGGCACATGGTATCTTTCAAGAGACCGCGATGGAAATGTCTTTGGTATAACCCACAAGCCAGCACCACAGGTTCTCAGGAGGTTTCCATGGGGCTTTTCTTACCCATCCTCTCCTCTTTCAGGTTCCTCTATGGGAAAGACTTAGACGGCACTGCCTTTGTCCTCTTTGGGGTGAAGATAGGTGATGAGAAGAAGAGCATCCCGCAGTCACTCAAGAGAATTGAGGTAATGCCCGTTCTTGGAGGAGAAATGCTGGGGAAGTGATGCGTCCTCACAGATAAAGTAGTAAAGAACCTCCCCAACTGCACATCACCTTAATCAGGTGCTTACCTTCAGCGCCACCAAGGGCTGTAGTCAAGGTCCGTGCGGGGTGGGGACATGAGATGGAGCAGAGCCAAGTTGTGTGACCTGACTAGATTCGCCCTATAATCCCCCGCAAACTCCCAACTTGCTCTTACGTATAAAGTGGTAGGTGGCTCCTTTAAAAGCTGCCCACCTTCTCTCCCACCAGCGGGCTACTCGCCCGTACAGGGCTGTGGGTTCGGGGAGTAGTCCATCAGCCCAAGCTTCTCTGCTTCCATTACCCTCACGGCCATGCCTGCTTCATGTAGCTCCCTCTGCAGCCACCGCAGAAGAGGAGTTAAAGGGACGGCTTAGGGACTGCACCATTGCTCACTATGTCGGGGTGGCCAAAGTGCTGCCGGTGAACTTTATGTACCTGAGGAGCTCTGCGATGTGTCACCCCACCACCCAAATACAGAGGGGCAGCAGCAGAGACTATATGCTGGGACCTATGGACATCGTGGGCCTCCCCCAGACACTAATAACAAAGTGGGCTACAATCTGTGCCATTCCGGGTGCAATCCTCTGGCTCCAGGTAGAAGACCAACCTGGGGCATTTGGAGAAAGTTGCCCTCTGCTCTAAACCCACGGAAGTTTGGGAGCCGACAGCTGCACACGTACGTGTGTGCATGTGACATTAAGAAACCCTTTCCCTCTTTCTAGATACTGGATGGGAATGGGGAAGCAGAGCTAACCAGAGCAATGCTGCAGGCCCGTTTCGTCAACCTTACGGAGCTCATCGGCCACTCAATCTATGTTACTGTGACGGTTTTGACGCAGTCTGGTGAGCAACGGTTTACTTTGGAGAGGTGCAAAAATAAGCCCTCAGTTCAGGAAGGATGTGACACTGACTACCTGCTTTCTCTGGGTGCAATTCAAGGCGTAGCTTTTGATCTATGGAGTCCTTCATGGCTTAGGTCCCTTGTACCTTGGAAACACCAGGCCAGATCCTGCTGTTAATCACAGTGGCATAAAAATAGAGTGACCCTGGTAGATTTATTTCTGACTGACAGTGGGGAAGATGAGATCAGAATCTGTCCTGAAACCGCTTTCCTTAACCCATCCTGTGGCTTCTCTGTGCAGGCAGCGACATGGTGGAAGCGGAGAGAACCGGAATTAACATTGTGACATCTCCCTATCAGATCCACTTCACAAAAACAGCCAAGTACTTCAAGCCGGGGCTGCCCTTTGAACTCATGGTAATATCTCTTCTGCCTAGATCTAGGCCTTTTGGGGGGTATTAACAGGAGACAAAGGGCCAGGTTCTTATCTCAAGCCGGAGTATCTCCATTGACATCAATTCATGACTGAGATCAGAATCTGGCTCAAAGCTGACAGTCTATCTAGGAAGCAGTGTGGTGGCGGTGGATACAAAATATGGCATGAGGTCACTCATACGCCTTAGTATGCTGCTTCCTGGGCCTTGTACCAGTACCAGGGGCTTTAGGGATTCTAGACTCCTCCACGCTCATAATGAGGCTCTATGCTGGGCCTAGCGCTCCGGGGCCATTTGGCTCAGGTTACATGTCTACCCTACAATCAGAGGGGTGACTGCAGTACGTGTAGACAGACCCGAGCCAGCTTTGAGCTAGCTGGCTCAAAGAAAGATACCAGTGAAGCCACGGCAGGCTGTACAACCGACCCTGGATGTGAACTCAAGCAGCTTCACTGCTCTTGTTATTCTGGAGAGCTAGCTCAAAGCTAGCTTGGGGATGTCTACACATGCTGTGGTCACCCCTTTGATTGCAGGGTCGATATACCCTCCGGATGCAGTTGGACACATAATAACTCCTGCGTTGCAGCCTGAGGTTCAAATGCAGTAAGAAGAAAGGTTTGGGAGAGGTCAGGGTTGAGAGGTGGGGAATAGATGAATGGTGGAGGAAGGGGAGAATTGGGAAGCAACAGTCCTGGGGAGTGGTAGGAATTTGCACCGGGGTAGAGGGGCGCTAGTGCGGAATGGCAGAGGGCAGTGAAATTGTAGGGCGGGCAGCCGGGGGATCATTCTGTCCTGTCTGTCTCTGTTGCTTAATGCACACACAGAATCTCCAACCTAGTCCAACATGACACTGGGCAGTAATCCTTTTGTCTCCCCTTGATCTCAGGTCTACGTTACAAACCCCGATGGCTCGCCAGCAGCCCGCGTTCCCGTTAAGGTGGATGGCTCCCAAGATTCTCGGCTGACTCAGGGAGACGGGACGGCGAAGCTGGTTATCAACACGCCTGGGGAGAAATCACAGCTAGACATCACCGTGAGTAACCTTCCGTTATCACGGGAGACTGGGCACGGTGCGTGCACCCATTGGGCAGCCCCCTCCGGGCGACGCCCTGTACACAGCCCTAAATCAGTCATGGGAAACTGAAGATAATCGTTCACCCTGCAGGCAGTGGGCGCCAGTGTAGCTTCAAGACGACCACTGTTTCCATCTCCAGGCTGGCGCATAGCATCTGAACTTCATTCTCCCTACGCTGGGTGAGATCTAGTCATTTCCAGCGGCCTATGACTGGGATTTCACAAGGGGCAGAGTCTTGTGGGAAACGCACAGATATCTGGCAAAGAGCGGAAGGAATTGACTGAATGGTTAATGAAAATGCAACAACATGGAGGGCTGGCTGGTTGGGGCTTGGAAGAGGGCGCCAGAGAAGCCAATGATTGACTGGGCCATAGAGACTGAACTCCCTTCTTAATACGAGAGGGGGCTGGGCTGAGATATGATGTGAGGGGGTCGTGTGGGGAAGCTTCCCCTGCCCAGAGTCCATGCTGCGGTTGTCCTGTGGCTAGAAAGGCTTCAGTCTTCTGGGCCTTTCAAAGCACTAAACTATATAAAGAAACTGAATGGAAGCTTCTGAAACACTAAGAATGCCTGAAGGAAGACAATGCGGCTTTGTGCCTTGGGCTCAGGCAGCCTGGGTTCAAATTCTGGCTTTGCCACTGGTTTGCCGTGCACTCTTCAGCGCCTCACTTCCCCTTCCTGTGCCTCAGTTTCCACAGTTTCCACAAAGGGACCTCCTTTGTAGAGCTCTCTGAGAGCCAGGCATGAAAAGCACTAGATGCTGCTATTAGAATAAGGACAGGAGGTCATTAATTTTTCTTGGGATTATGAACTAGTTTTTATTCATTTAAAGATTTAGGGTCCAGACTTTGCTTTTCATGAAAATGACGTAAATCTGAAGCAGCTCTGAATTTACACCAGTGTAACTGAGAACAGAATCTGGCCCAGACAGATGTGTTAAAGACTCTTGTTTTTAGGCTCAAATTTATTTTAACTGACACTGGTTTTTTCCCCTGATCCTTCCAGGTAAAAACTGACCATAGGGACCTACCGGAGAACCGCCAGGCCCATAATTCCATGGTGGCTGAAGCCTATCAGACCCAAGGAGGATCTAAAAACTATCTCCATCTGGCAGTCACCACTACTGAGATCAGACCTGGAGACAACTTACTTGTGAACTTCCACCTGCAAACTAGTAGCCAGAGTATTGTGAACAAGAACATGTACTTCACCTACCTGGTGAGTGTTGTGCTCCAAGGTAGTAGGTTCCCCTTTTACATCCAGGCACTGAAGACTCCATAGTGACATAGAAGCAGGGCTTAAATTCTTACAGAGTATTTCCCGGAGTCCCCCACACCTCCCCCCAACATGCTATAAAAACTCAAGGGAGGTTGAAAATATTTACCGGAGAGCTCCGGCTGAATTTAAGCCCTGCATAGAAGCTTTATTACTCATGTCTACATGGCCTAGAGTAGCCACCCAGCACTGACTAAACTCCCAATGTCAACTTCTCAAGGCTGAACATAAACCAAGGATGGATTATCTGGGGACAGAAGTTTGCTTTAGTTGCTCCAAAGTCCCGATTGGAAAATTGGAGGAGACTCCCCAAACGTTATTGCGTTGCACTCAAAGTCTGAATTTGGGGGTAAGGCAGATGCACATAGAAGGATGCACCCACCAGGAGCGGATTTACCAAGAAACAAACTGTGTGGTGGCACCAGGGCCCCCAGCGACAGGGGCGCCTCCAAAATGCAGGACAAATATCTGACAACCTGCCCCCTGAGCAGCAGGCTCAGGCAGGCTGCCTGCGTGCCATGGCCGGTGGCCCCACACCGCTCCCAGAAGCAGCCAGCTGCTGGCACGTCTCTGTGCACCCCTGGCCAGGGGGGAGGCCGCTCTGCATGCTGCCTCTGCCCCGGGCAGCGCATGGAGACCCGCTGTCCCCCTCCCCCTAAGGGGCGCGCAGAGACATGCCAGCAGCAGGGCAGAAGTGACTCTCTGCCCGCTTTGCCTCCCTCTGCACTGCTTCACTCCCGGAAGCGGCCAGCATGTCCCTGCAGCCCCTAGCGCGGGCGGGGGGATGTCTCCGCCCCAATTCCGCAGCTCCCATTGCCCAGGAACTGCGGCCAATGGGAGCTGCGGGGGTGGCGCCTGAGGGCAGCGGCGCACCGAGACACCTTGGACATCCCCTCTCTCCCCCGCACCTAGGAGCTGCTGCTGGTGGGGTGTGTGTGTGTGTGTGTGTGTGCGTGCTGGTCGCTTTGGGAGCTGCGCCGTCTCCCTATACATCTCCCGCACCCCAACCCCCTGCCCCAGCCCAGAGCCTGCACCCAGCACCCAAACTTCCTCCCAGAGCCTGCACCCCTCACCCCTCCTCCCACACCCCAACCCTCTGCCCCAGTCAAGGTACCTCACTTTATTTTGATTTACTTTCCATTACTTTATAATATAGGAGGAGGATGAAGAATAAAAGAATGAAAAACAGGGGAGAGATAAGAGAATGTTCTTTTTCTTAGCTGGGTCCTGAAGGGGGTTGGGGGGCGTGAAAATGAAGCCGCTCACAGGGCCCCACTAACTCTAAATCCACCACTGACCCACAGTCCTTTGCTCTAACCACTAGATCGCACTCCCACGCAGAACCAGAAGTAGAATCCAGGGGTCCAGACTCCCAGGCCTTTGCTCCAACCAGTTCCTCATCTAAGCCATTCCAGTCATGAGGGATGGTCCTAAATTGGATGAGGCTTGGATCTGGGAGTCTGAAGAGTATCTGAATGTCAGAGCTTCCGCACCTCAGGCCAGGACCTGCAGTCCTCAACCAGTTCCATCAACTCTAGATCTTAATGCATATCTGAAACATTCCAAGTCTCTTGGTCTTGTCCAGGTGGATGATGAGGTTCATTGTCCTTCACAACCCATGTCTCATGTTTCCCTGTTAGATCCTGAATAAAGGGAAGATCATCCGTGCTGGAAGACAGGCCAAGCAGGCTTCACAAATTCTGGTGACCATGTCCCTGCCCATCACTCCAGATCTCATCCCTTCATTCCGCATCTTGGCTTACTACCATGTAGGAAATTCGGAGATTGTAGCAGACTCGGTCTGGGTGGATGTCCAGGACACCTGCATGGGAACGGTGGGTTGGTTTTCTCTCTGGTCCTCTGGATCTAGGCCTGTTCATACAAATTGACACTTGTTGTCATAAAGCCATCACTATTATCCACGATTTTCTTCTCGCTTCAAGATTCAGACTTCTTTTTCTTCCTCCTTTAGCACAATGGAGACTAGGGCACCATTCAATCATGTCTGGAGAGAAGAAACACACAGAAAGTCATTTTTAGGGATAATGGGACTGATTCAGCTCTCAGCGTCTCCTGGGTCAATAGCGCAATTAAGAGGTTACTTAGAGATGCAATAGAAAGATAGGTAGAAATTAAGGTCTATAAATAGATTCCTTTGGAATCTAGAATCAGCTTCAGATTTACTCTATTTTCTTATGCTAAGAAAGGAAGTAAATGGCTTCCTCTGCCATAAAATAACCCTCTTGCTTCACCCTTTTCCAAATAGCTGGTGGTGAAAGGAGCTACCGAGGCGGACAATAGAATCCACAAGCCAGGGTCCTCAATGAAAATCAAAGTGGAAGGAGACGCTGGAGCACGTGTCGGGCTGGTGGCCGTGGACAAGGGAGTCTACGTTCTGAACAAGAAACACAAGATTTCGCAAACAAAGGTGGGCCATGTAAACATCGGGACGTTGGCTGTGATTGGTGGTGTTTTATGGGGTGGAAGGCACGGAGCTGAGATTCTGTTTGGTAATAGCAAGAATTTTTTGCTTGCTGGCATACTCCTTGGGATGGGCTCTTTTTCAGACTCAAGCAAAGCAGGGGTGGGCCAGTTCAGTCCTTGAATGGGAGACTTTAAAGGAAACCCAGGGAGCTACAAGAAGTAGTTTTGGTGATTCAGAAGGAGGCCTTCCTCCATAGGCGCGGGAACTAGGCATGTGGGGGGTGCTGCAGCACCTCCAGATTTTGTATGGGGCGAGGCTCGGTGCCCAGGGTCCCGGCTGCCAGCTCCGTGCCCAGCCCCCTGCTCCTGACCCTGTGCCAAGTGTCCCTGCTGCCAGCCCTGCACCCAAGGCTCCGCATCTGTCCCCAGCTGCGGCCCCAGCCTTGGCCCCCTTCCCCCATCCGTCCCCCCGCCCCCTAGCACCATGGCCCTGCTCCCGGCCCCAGTTCTAGGGGGCGGCAGGGGGCATGGACGGGGGGAGGGGTGTGCAGCTCAGCTCCCTCACTCTGAAAAGTGTTCCAGCACCACTTCCTTCCTCCCGCTGAGTCAGTTCTCATTCCAACACAATGCTCGAGGTGGCTGTGATCTTACACGGTATGTCTGCACAGCATTTTGGAGCAAGCGGGAGCAAGCTTCGCAGCGCTAGTCGACACATGTGGATTAATGGGGCTCATGCTAGCCCTCTAAATATGTAGACAGCGCCAAGGAAGGGGGCGTGCTTCAGAGCCGGAGCTCCAGCCTAAGCCACCACTTCGTGGCACCTGTCCATGCAGCTGTTTTCAGACTGCTGACACAAGCCCTGCTAGCTCAAGTCTGTCGACCTGCACCAGGAGGCTCGCTCCAAAACACGGCATAGACAGAGCATTTTTAATTCGTAGCATTCAAAGAGCGAAATCTAGTCTTCAGCCGGTAAAGTGCTTTGAGACCCTTCCAGCTGGGAGTCCGAAGGGACCAAGGGGGATTAGAACCTCGGTGGAAGTCCAGGCCTATATGTGTACAAAATACCATTATTCATAATGATTTCCCATCATCTATGCCCACTCTTCACAGATCTGGGACACCGTGGAGAAGAGTGACATTGGGTGCACACCTGGCAGTGGCAAGGACAATAAGGGTGTGTTTGCAGATGCTGGACTGAGCCTGGAGACCAGCATTAAGATTTCAACACCCCTGAGATCAGGTATCACTGCATGGATCTGAAACTCCTTGCTTACCTCCCCATTCAGCAACTAGCTTCACAGACTGGCTGATCTCTGAGTGGCTCGGGGTATCGGTAACAGGGTTTCAAAACTGTCCACCTCCAAGTCTTTGTTCACCTGCCCCAGGACATAGCAATTGAAAGCCAGCCTCTTGGTGGTCTGTGCTGTGATGGTTTCAATCTGCCTCCCAGTGGACAAGCGTCCAGAGAAGGTGGCTTGACCTAGAACAGAGGTAGTAATAGGCCGACCACAGGCCAAATCTGGACTGCCAGATGCTTTTGAATGGACCCTGAAATCTTTTTATTTACTTATCATCATCATCATTATTGGTTTTTTATTATTATTTTCTCTGGAGTCTGGACCTTGACTACACCTTGACCCAGAAATTTGGACCTTGATAAAAATAATTGACTACCCCTGGCCTAGAGTTTGGAGGGGGACAGGGAATCAGGACTCCTGGGTTCTGTTCCTAGCTCTTGGATATAGTGGGGTAGGTTAGATGGGTTGCAGTAGGATGCAGGATTCAGGAAGCCTAGATTCCATTTCTGACTTTGCCATTTGCGTGATTTTGGGGACGACATTTCACCTCTAAAAAAGAAAAGGAAGACTTGTAGCACCTTAGAAACTAAAAAATTTCACCTCTGTATGTCTCAGCTTTGCTATCTACCAATTGGGGTTAATGATATTTGCCTTTGTAAAGCGTTTTGAGGTTCTTGGATGAAAGGGGCATAGACGGGCCGTGTGTGATTGTTACATCACAAAAGCCATCACCACAACAGCCAGCTGAGTCTCAGCAGGGAGGTGAAGGACTGGTTGGGTCACAGAGACTGAGCTCCCCTCTGTCCAGGGCTTCATTTCTCTTTCTCTACTCTTTCTGCAGATCCAGAGTGTCCCCAGCCAGCAAAGCGCCAGCGTCGCTCTGTTCAGCTAATTGAGTACAAGGCAAACAAAAGTAGGTACCAGTGAGACTGGGGAAAAGGATTTGTCATCCCTGGTCAAACCATCTGTCCAGCAAGGTGGATATCCTGCTTCCCAAGAGTGACCAACATCCGATGCTTTAGAGGAAGGCAAAATTCCCACCCATGCCAATGTATCTGACCCCCTAGTGCAGGATTTCTGAAACTGGGGTCCGTGAGCCCCACTGATCAACTCCTCCCCCTCCCTCTCTCAACTCCTCCCCCTCCCTGCACGCTGGGGAACAGCTGTTCAGCAGCGTGCAGGAGGCACTGGAAGGGAGGGGGAGGAGTGGGGATAGGGTGTGCTCGGGGGAGGGGGCGGAAAGAACCGGGGAAAAGGAAGGGCAGGGGTGGAGCAGGGGCAAGAAGAGGTGGGGTGGGGCCTGGGGGGAAGAGGTGGAGTGGGGCCAGGGCCTGGCGCTGAGCAAAGGGTTTGGGGGTCCACGAAAAATTTTAAATCAAAATGGGGTCCTCAGGTTGCTAACGTTTGAGAACCACTGCCCTCGTGTATTGTTGTACCGGAGAGATCAGGATAATGCCTGGGTGACTCAGGGGAGCATGGTGCTCTCCGTAATCGAGAACAGGGAAAGTGGAGTTGGATTAAGAGGGGAGAGGAGAAGCTCAGTTTTACCTGTGTTCAGATGCACCTGGCTGCATGATGCACAGGACCGGCAGGTGCAGGGGGATCTAGGCTGGTCTAATATGCACTCCAAGGAGCTGGAAGAAGGTTTCCGTGAAAATGAGGAAGGAACTTTCCCATGCGTACTCTAGCACCCTTCTTTTGTTGCTTTTCGTGCTGCACGTCTCTTTTCTGCCCCTTCACGGTGCGGATTCCACCGGCTTCGACTCTGGGCCAGATGCTCATTTGCATGAACCATTCAGTCGATGTCATGTCCACAGTGGAAAACTCCCCTGGTGGATGGGAATTCCCCGCTAAATCAGCAAAGTCACGTTTTGTGTCAGCCCCCCACTCCATCTCCAGTGTAGGCAGCTGCTCAGGGGGTGGGAAGGACAACAAGGCCGGGAGAGACTGGAAAGGGGTGTTCTGCTTTGCCAGCCCTCTTCAGGGGTAAGGCCCATAGGAACAATGACCTAATGCTAGGAGCCCATGTATCACTGGGAAAGATCCACCTATAGGATAAGGGCACTGTAACTGAGTCCCCGATGACCCTGTCAGCATTCCCTTGCTCTGAGCAGCGTTCAGATGCAGGGGAAAATCTGGACCCCAGTTTCAGGGGACCTAATTCATGTGTGATGCGCAAGGGGGGTAAGTGAGACGCACCGGTAGGTGAGTGTGAGCGTAAGGGTGTCTATGTTGGGGTAACGTACACTCTGTGCGGGCTGGGAGAAGGTGCAAATTTCACCAGCTTTGACGCTCCTCTGCCTTTTGCCCGTCTCTACTAGAGAGTAAAGAGGACTGAGGCCTTGCGAGAGACAACAGGCTCAGCCGACGCTCAGTAGGAGAGACCTTGTGGTTTGTACATTTCAGCGGCGGATTACCAGGACCAGGCAGTGAAGAAATGCTGCGAAGACGGGATGTACGAGAACCCCATGGGGCACAGCTGCGAGAAGCGGGCTGGGTACATCCTGGATACGGCCGAGTGCAAGAAGGCCTTCCTCGACTGCTGCAACTATATCAAGACCATACGGGACGAGCGGCAACGGGAGCTCCACCTGGAACTGTCACGAAGCAAGTGCCAGGGTTTTAATATCACTCAGAGGAGGACAGTGGAAGAATATTCGGCCACACGAGCCAGTGCTGCTCACGTTCACTGAGTGAGATCCGTGTCCCAGAGCATAGGCAGCTAGAAGAGGCTCACCATATGCGGAAGCAGCCAAAGAAGAAGAGCACATCACTCTGGGATGTTGTGGGGGAGATAGGCAACCAAATGTGGGTGGCTGGCCCCTTCCCCCATCTAGCCACCCACCTATACTCCAACCCCAGAACATGGTGGCATCAAAACATAACCGTTTATGCCACGACATCACTGCCATCCTATTGAGTCTCAGTGCAGGGCAGTGAGGATTTCACAGCTTGGCTAACTACCTCTGATTTAACTTCCCAGGTCACATTGATGAAGGGTTCTTACAAGATGAAGATATTACCTCGAGGAGCCACTTTCCAGAGAGTTGGTTATGGCAAGTGGAACAGCTGACCCAGCCACCAAACAAAGACGGGTAAGAGCTCTGTGGTTCTCACAGGACCAGATCCACAGCAGGTGTAAATCAGTAAATCTCTACTGACCTGGCCCATTGTTCCGTGATATATTTTGCCCCCAAACCAAAGGCAGGGCATAAGTGGGTCCAACCGCTGCTGAAGTCCGTGTCTATAGCTGGTTAGGATCTCAGTGTCCGATCTCATTTAAGGGTGGGTGGATTTGGGATTTAGACCCTTGGATTGAGACTGCCCCATGAGGCCCAGCTTCTTCCTTCTGTAAATTAAACCTCCGCCCCCCTCTCCTTGTAGAATTTCGTCCAAGACCGTGAACGTTTTCCTGAAGGATTCCATCACCACCTGGGAAGTGCTGGCTGTGAGCCTCTCCGAAACCAAAGGTGAGGGCATCGCCAGCTTGCTGAAGTGAGCCAATAGAAATTCGAAAGGGGAAAAGGGGCTCCAAGCAGCAACAGACCTGGAAACATCACAGTGAGATGGAACAATCCAGGCAATAGCAAACGGGTTTTGATATTAAAACGTAAACCCCATTGATCCTCACCCGAGGTCCTTTCCCACCGCAGGGATCTGTGTGGCCGACCCCTATGAGATCACAGTGATGAAGGACTTTTTCATCGACCTCCGGCTGCCCTACTCGGTCGTGAGGAATGAGCAGGTGGAGATCCGGGCTATTCTCTACAACTATCAGGATGACAAAATCAAGGTAAACTCAAATCTAGCACCTAGGTATTGCATTGCTAGTTACACTTCAGACAGGCCATTAGATCCAGGGGTGCTCAACTCGGGTTCTCCCCGCCACACAGAAAACTGCAGCCCCAAGCTGCATGGGCAGTGGGTATAACAGGCCAGGAGAGGCTAAGCACAAAACACGATGTGGCCCACCCACGCTCCACCCCGAGGCCCCACTCTTCCCCCTCGCCTTGCCCACACTGCTCCTCTTCCTGCCTCTGGTCCGCCTCTTACCCCGAGGCCACCCTGCCCCTCTCTCGTGCTGCTCCCCCACCTCCCCCTGACCTCCCCGCCCGCCTCTCACGCCTCTCCGCCCCCTCCCCCGAGGCCCCCCGCCCACCTCTGGTGCTGCTCCCTCACTTCCCCCGTGACCTCCTCTCACGCCTCTCCGTCCCCTCCCCTGAGGCCGCCCCCGCCTCTCGTCCTCTTCACCCCCTCTCCCGCCCGCCACTTGCACTTCTCCGCCCTTTTCCCCGCCCCCCCACCTCTCGTGCTTCTCCCCCATGACCTCCCCGCCCGCCTCTCATGCCCCCTGCCCCGAGGCCCCCGCCCGCCTTTCGTGCCTCTTCACCCCCTCCCCCACCCGCCACTTGCACCTCTTCTCCTAAAGAGGCAGAGGCGAGGGTGGCAGGTGGTGGGTGGAGGAGGAAGCAGAGAGAGGTGTGAGCAGTGGGGGGGGCCCTCGGGGGAATGGGGCCTGGGGCAGAGTGGGGGTGGAGCATGGGTGGAGCCCTCGGGGGGAGCAGGGGGCGGGGCCACTGTCCAGGGGCTGGTGGTCCCCACCACTTCTAGGGATCTTCCAGCACTCGGGCCCCCGCCTTCCCCAAAGCCAGCGTCACGCATCGCCAGTGCTAAGCTGGTTCTGTCCTGAAAGAGACACATTAAAATGATCAGGTGAAACAGAGCCTGTTCACGGTGTGTATTTACAGAAGGTCGTTCCCAAAATGAGGGCTGCTTGGTGGTCACCGTCTGACTAAACTGGGTTTGCGGTTTCACTTCTGAATGGGACATATGTCTGTAATGTGGGCTTGAATGTCCTCTAGTGGTAGTTCTGAATATATGGCCATGCTGGGTCAGACCAGTGGTCTTCCAACAGGTGATTCAGAGGGAATGAACAGAACAGGGCAATTATCGAGTGACCCCCTCCCCTGTCATCCAGTCCCGGCTTCTGGCTGTCAGAGTTTTAGGGACACCCAGAGCATGGGTTTGCACCTGACCGTCTTGGGTAATTCCATAGATGGACCTGTCCTCCATAAACTTAGCTAATTCTTTTCTGAACCCAATTATACTTTTGGATTTTGCAATGTCCCCTGGCAAGGAGTTCCACAGGTTGACTGTACAGTGCGTGAAGAAATACTTTTCCTTATATTTGTTTTAAATCTGCTTCCTATTAAGTATATTGGAGGACCCCTGGTTCCTGTGTTATGTGAGGGGGTAAATGACACTTCCCAATTCACTTTTCTCACACCATTCATAATTTTATAAATCTCTATTATATCCTCCCTACAGTCATCTCTTTTCTAAGATTAACAGTCCTAGTCTTAATTTCCCCTCATATGGAAGCTGTTCCATCCCTTTAATCATGTTTGTTTCCCCTCTCTGTAGTTTTTCCAATTCTAGTATATGTTTTTTCAGATGGGGTGACCAGAACTGCAACTAGTATTCAAGGTGTGGACATACCATGGATTTATATAGTGGCATTATATATTTTCTGTCTTCTTATCCATCTGATTCCTAATAGTTCCTCACATTCTGCTCGCTTTTTTGACGGCTGCTGCACATTGATCAGATATCTTCACAGAACTCTCCACAATGACTCCAAGATCTCTATCTTGACTGGAAACAACTAATTTAGACCCATCATTTTATGCGTATAGTTAGCATTATGTTTTCCAATGTGCCTTACTTTGCAGTTATCAACATTAAATTTCATCTGCCATTTTCTTGCCCAGTCATACAGGTTTGCAAGATCCCTTAGTAACTCTTCGCAGTCTGCTTTGGACTTAACTATCTTGAGTAAATTTGTATTGTCTGCAAACTTTGTCACCTCATTGTTTATCCCCTTTTGCAGATCATTTATGACTTTGCTGAAAAGAACAATACAGATCCTTGGGGAACCCCGCTATTTACTTCCGGCTGTGAAAAACTGATCGTTTATTGCTACCCTTTGTTTCCTAACTTTTAACCAAATGGTGCATCCGATAAAGTAGGCTGTAGCCCATGAAAGCTTATGCTCTAATAAATTTGTTAGTCTCTGAGGTGCCACAAGCCCTCCTGTTCTTTTTGCGGATACAGACTAACATGGCTGCTACTCTGAAACTTTTAACCAGTTACTGATCCAGGAGAGGACCTTTCCTCTTATCCCGTGACTGCTTACTTTGTTCGAGAGCCTTTGGTTTGTGATCTTGTCAAAGCTCTTCTGAAAGTCCAAGTACACTATATCTTCTGGATCACTCGTGTCCACATGCTTGCCAACATCCTCACCTCGCCTCCTCATCGCAAAGCCACAGCCCCAGGTGACTTTCATTGGCCTTCTTCCTGTCCATCTCAGCTGTCAGTCTAAAGAATGAATAGGCAATAGGCAGAGATGAATAGGCAGAGCTTGCCCTGCTACTGTTTGTGCTGTCCCCGATCTGTGGGCAAATGTGGTACTTACGTTTCTAGGGGATGCCAGTCTGGATCCTTCGGCTTCATTGCACATCAACCAGTGCTTTTTAGCCTATTTGTAGGACTTGTTCTTGGAGAGACGCTGCAAAATGCATTTGGCACCTGGTAGGATCGGACCCTCAGACCCCAGCTAGCAAAGCAGTCGTCTGTAACAGAGAGAACAGCTCTCCTCTGGTTACCATACTCCTCTGGGTAAAAGCTGCCCCCGTGTTCTCTTCCCAGGTCCGGATGGAGCTGATACACAATCCAGCTTTCTGCAGCGCGTCCTCTTCCAAAGCGAAATACCGGCAGATCCTGGAAATCGAGCCCATGTCTTCCCGGGCGGTGCCACTCGTGATCATCCCGCTGGAGCTAGGGTTGCACGACGTTGAGGTGAAAGCCGCTGTCTGGGACTCGTACGCGTCCGACGGTGTGAAGAAGAAGCTGAAGGTCGTGGTATGTACTGGGTCACAGGCCCATCCCGTCTGGTCACAGGACAAGCAGCCGGTGGCCTGGCTAGGTTGTCTTTGGAATCTGGGCTTTACCTTACCTCAGAAGTTAGCACCTACGTCCTCGGCCCACTTCCTTCCCTCCACTGCAGTTACCACAGCAGCCTTGTTAATGGCCTAGTTGCTACACGTAACTCTGCAAGGTGTCCCATGAGAGACCCGAGCTCAGCTGCTAAGCCCCCTAGCGTCTTGCTCCTTGGACCAGCACCCTCAGCGGGCTCCATTTCTTCAGTAAAATTATGGGAGAACGTTTTAAAGGTATTCACACACACTTCATGGGAAATGTTGCTGGTGTGTCTCAAGGAATCATCTCATGAGCTCTCGCTGCACAGGAAGGATGGTCCAGTAGTTAAAGTATTGACCTAGGATGTTGGAGACTTGGGTTTGATTCCCTGCTGTGCCACAGACTCCCTGTGTGACCCTTGGCAAGTCACTTAGTCTCTCTGCTCTTCAGTTATCCATCTGTAAAATGGGGATGTTAGAGCTGCCCTACGTCCCGGGGGGGTTGTGGGGATAGATCCATGCAAGATTGTGAAGCACTCAGATACTACAGTGATGAGGGCCAAGACAGACCCTCCCAAACATCCTTAGTCTGGCCCTGTGAATAGTGGTCTGATATTGGAGGACATGAGTCAGTTATATTTGAGAGCGAGGTGGGTCCAGAAGTGCCAGAACTGACTCTTCCAGCTTGCCCATGGAAAATCAGTGCCATTTGGCCTCTTAATGGGAGACTTCACTTGGGGATCAGGGGTCCTTCACTGAGAACTGCAACAACATAGAGCCGGGAGAACACCGATTCCTTACCCGCTTGGTTCTAGGGGACTAACTCGTTCCTGGTAGAGCTCCACTGAAGTCAGTAGTTACACACCAGGGCGGCATTTGGGGCTGTGAATTGGGCTTCCCCCTTTTTCCTTCAAAGGTGCAGCCGGACCAGAAGGAAACATTCCTTCTGCACGCCACGAAACAGCTGTCTGCGGTGGGTGGGAGGCATGGGGAAGGAGGGGGAGGTGCTGATCCGCGAGGCCCGCCACTGGGCAGCAAACGCTGGGGGGGCAGGGGGAGAGCTGATGGGGGGCTGCCATTTTTTCCCCGTGGGTGCTCCAGCCCCAGAGGACCCACGGAGTCGGTGCCTATGCTGTCACCCCTGTCCTGGGATGACCCCGGCTACCACAACGCTGCAAATAACTTTTGTTACACTTTGATCATGTGTTCTTCTTCCCTCCTAGCCTGAAGGGATGAGAATAACACAGACTGTTATATCCACTGTGCTGGATCCAGCTGCAGCAGGCGAGTAACCAAAGTGATTGGGTGTCTGGCTGGTGAATCTCGCCCACATGCTCAGGGTTTAGCTGATCGCCATATTTGGGTCGGGAAGGAATTTTCCTCCAGGGCAGATTGGCAGAGGCCCTGGAGGTTTTTCGCCTTCCTCTGTAGCATGGGGCACGGGTCACTTGCTGGAGGATTCTCTGCTCCTTGAAGTCTTTAAACCACGATTTGAGGACTTCAATAACTCAGACATAGGTGAGAGGTTTTTCGCAGGAGTGGGTGGGTGAGATTCTGTGGCCTGCGTTGCGCAGGAGGTCGGACTAGATGATCATAATGGTCCCTTCTGACCTTAGTATCTATGAATCTATGATTTGTCTTTATATAGCACCTTTCATTCTGCAAGAGCCCAGTGAGCACACAAGGTATAGATAAGTGAGGGTGTCTCATTTTTGGAGCCCTCGTTTGTTTCAAACGCTTTGCCCAATTTGCCTCAGACTCACCAGAAAAATTCTGCGCCTGCCATACGATCATGCCCAGGGATTTTCAAATGGATTGCTTCGGTTTTTGGTGAGATGTGAGGCTGCCAGTGTCAAGTTGTCAATGGAAGACTTGCCTCAGTTCCATAGAATACCCCACACTTGTTTAAAATTTGGGTGAAATATGGACATTTATTTGGTCTCTCTGTCTGCCTCACACAGTCATGTAACACCATTGCATATATCCATCTAAGGTACTTACACATCCCGTAGTAACTGAGTGTGACAGGTTGGACCCCCCTGTCCGGGGTGCCACCTGATATGCTGGGGTCCCACTGCGTCCGCCCGTTCCACCAGCCTGGGCTTCCTCACCCTGGCCTTGCTGTGCCAGGCCTTCAAGCCTTCTCTGGCACAGACACAGGTAAGGCCGCACCCAGCGGCAGACACAGACTGAAATCAGCTCCGTGTGGGAAGATTCAGCTCGGGGATTTACCCAGCGCTCACATGCACACCTTCTTTGGGGTGTAAACCCAAAATAATATTGTCTTGCGCTGTATAGAGAGATCTGCACAGCGCAAGCTCATAAAAATCGCCCCCTTCCTCAATGTGGAGGGAGATACGCACAGCTTTTTACCCCTCCCTCCCCCCACCCCACCCCCGATATGAATTGCACAAACTGGGTTTTGGAATAAACTAAAAACAATTTTATTAACTATAAAAGGCAAATTATAAGTGATGATTATAAGGGATAGCAAACAGAACAAAACACATTATCATAGAATGTGAGGGCTGGAAGGGACCTCAGGAGCAAATAAAACAAAACATTTTTTTTAATTTTTAAACAGTTTTAATTACTGAGCAAATAAAACAAAACATACAAACTAACCTTAATATACTAAAGAAACAGGTTACGCATCGTAATTTCTCACCCTAAATTATCACCCTATAATAATCTCACCCTAGTTGTTTTAGGCAGGTTGCCGAGTTTCTGCAGCTCAGAGTTCCAGTTATGTTTCTTTACAGGCTAGACCCCAGTTCTCAGCCTGAACTCAGCCCTTGCTTAGTTCCTTTTCCTTCAGATGTTTTTAGCAATCTCCTTCTTGGACAGGAGGCAATGGAGAAAAATCTGATTCCCTTACTTCCCAGCCTTAAATTGAATATACATAAGGCAGGAATCTTTTGTTTCCCAGTCTGACCCCCTCTCCTCTTAATGGAAAAACACTGAAAGCCCAAGATAGGGGTCTAGTACCAGGTGAGCCGACCACTTGACCCTGCAGTGTCAAAGCAGCAACCCCCGGAGCTTCTCAGGAAGGCGGGAGATTAGTATCTTCCAAGTCTTATTGTTCTTCCCAATGGCCCACTGAGGCTGATTGGCTGCTGTCTGGTGGACGTTCCCCCAAATACACACACAGTTGTAACTGTTACCTAGTCAATATTCCTAACCTCAGATACAGAAATGATACATGCATACACATTGGATAAACACTTTCAGTGGATCATAACCTTTCCAGTGATACCTCACGTGACTGATATTGCCTAAAACGTAGTTGTGCCATATTCGTATCATAACCATATTTCTATGCAGAATATGGGGAGCCGTGTCACACTGAGCACCTCATGATCTTTAACGTACTTATCCTCACAACACACTTCTGAGATAGGGAAATATTTTTATCCCCATTTTACAGCTGGGGAAACTGAGGCACCAAGCTATTAACTACTAGCCCAAAGGCATACAAGGAGTCTGCACCAGAGTAAGGAATGAGTCCAGGTTCTCAGTCCAAGGATAATGTCTTAACCAGTGGACTAATGTTCCTCTCAAAGGAGTCAGACACAAATCAAAGCAGATTTTGGTCACACGATGTTGAGTACATTTGTAAGCAGTTAATAAAGGGTTTAAAATACTATTATATGTTATAAGCAGGGTGCAGACATAAGCAGTATGTGTTGCAGATATCAATAGAAGGTGATGTAGATGGTTATAAGCAACCTGTCGATCTGCTGGACTTTAACAATCTCTAACTATTGATTAGCCATTTATTAAAACATATATTAAGAAGTTGTCAATCTTTTTATAAACTATGTATATAAACTTTTGAATATAAAGTGTGACACAGATTTTGCTATTGGCTGATGCAAGAGGTAGCTCTCAAGGGTAGAAGAGGAGAACATTTTAGAAAATGTTTGAGTCCAAAACTAGAGATGATTCTCCATCACTGGAGGCAACGGAGGAAGAATAAAGGCCCAGCCCCGGACTGGTGCCTCTGGGCACTACTGCGGTACAAATAATCATAATTAATAATAAGGTGAAAAGTAGTGGAGAATCAGGCCACTAATATTAAAGTCTTTACCATCACTTTAAATCAGCCGAATTCATGCATGTGATCACATTGCTGATTTGGCTTCTTAGGAAGTCAGCAGTATGAATCCTGGGACAATCAGTTTGGACTGCAATGTCACCACCTCGCTCTCATCTTGGTACCCTCCTCCATCTCCCTCCACAGGGCGTCATTTCAGGCTCTGTATGAAGGCAGGGAGCCTGTGACCCAGGAGAAACAGCGACAGCAAAGCCCATGGGACGCTCATTATTTTCACAGAGGGTTCTTTTCTCCTTTTCACAGGTGGGGAACAGGTAACGAAGGTGAAAGCTCCAGATATAAATGATATCGTTCCAAATACTGAACCAGAAACCAAAGTCACCATCAATGGTAAGTAAGAGCCTGTGATTGTGTAGTGCTTAGAAATTGGACTGAGTGAAACTCAGAAGTTCGTAAGACTGTTAGGCCAGAGGTCAACAAATGGACCGAATGTTACACAGTCTTACAAGTTTTTTTTCCTCATGAGCGAGTTTTTAATCGAGGAAGAAATACGGTGGTGGTGTTCTTTTTGTGAATTTTCTTTGCAGGAGCTGTGGAAAGCAGCAGGAGTGTTTGCTTTCATCTCTGTTATTAGAGTTGTTCCCTGGGAACTGAGACTTAGTGTTAGAGACCAAGATCCTGGAGAGAGGGGACTGACCTGCATGCTGTTTGCAACTCCCTCTGCTCCAGGACTGGTGTGCATAGTGTAAACAAGCTGCACTGAAAATATACTCAGACTCCACATCACTGACTTCTCTTCCAACCTGCAAGGTCCCAGCAGGGGTTTGGATCAACTGATCCAGTCTTAGGACCCAGTCCTACAGGGCGGTGGGTGCCCCAGACTTCAGGAGGCATTGAGGCACATTTCAGGTTCAGAGTGTAAGTCTACAGAACCCACTGAGGGATCACTTTCCCCCATTCCTACAAGCCGCCACTCCCATGCTTGAATTCACACCAGGTTCTTCTCTTGGCCAGGAAACCCCGTGGCTCAGATTGTAGAAAACTCCATTGATGGGGCCAAGCTGGGGCATCTTATCGTGGTGCCTTCTGGCTGTGGGGAACAGAACATGATCCGTTTGACCCCAACGGTCATTTCCACCCACTTCTTGGACAGCACCCACCAGTGGGAGAAGATGGGGGTGGATCGCCGGGCTGAAGCCATCAACCTGATCAAGAGAGGTAAGAGGCTTTCCTGGGTGACAGCAGGTCCTTCTCCAGACTCCTGTTCATTACTAGGGGTTGGTTATTCCTGCATATGGCTATTGGGTGGGGGCTAGGATCGCTAAAGTGGGTGGTGTCAACCCTATAGAATACTCCTGGGGGAATTCTATGCCAAAAATTAAAAATTCTGCACACAATATTTTAGAATTCTGCAAAATTCTACATATTTTATTTGTCAAAATAACACAATATAATCACACCAGTTTCAATTATTTTGGTAGTTTATTTCAAAATACCTGTCAGCAAGTTTGTCTGTAACAATACAGACAACAAAAAAGATTCAGGAAATATTTTTTGACAAATAGATTCCTTACTGGCATATTCCTTCAGAACTCTAAGTAATTCATTTAAACTACAATACAGAAATGTATTTCACACAACCCTCAGAAGCAGTGCAAAGGCTTGGAGGAGCCGGGGGTGAGTTGGAGCTGCAGGGGAGGGAAGTAATGGCTGGGAAGGAGCCTGGGTGTGAACTTGGAGGGTTGTTAGGTGTGGGTAGGAGAAGTATGGTATGTAGGTTTTTTTGAGCAGGGGGGAGAGATTGTTAGGGAGCCTACCCCATGCAGACCCTGGCTGACCCCTATCCTCTCTCATTCAGTCAGGCACATCTGCCCCATCCCCATGTGTCCCTGTACCCCCAGTTCCCATGTGTCCCTGCTGAACCCGTCTTTGACACACATCCCCAGCAGCCCCATGTGCCCCATGCTGTCCGTCCCCCCATATCCCGTGCCTCCTGACCTGGCGCCATGGGCAGAGCACTGTGAGGAACACAGCCTCTCTTCCCTCCACCTGGGAGCAGCTACCCTCTGTTCTGGCGCCACAGCAGCCCTTGGTGGGTGAAAGGCTTAACTGCAGCACCTCTCTGGCTGAATGTATTTTCTGCGGGCAAAAAAATTCTGCAAGGGACATGAATTCTGCCCGTGCGCAGTGGCACAGAATTTCCCCAGGATTATAGTAGAACCATTTTCCCATATGCTTCCAGCTCAGATCTGTCTCACCTCAACAATTAAATTGTTATTTTCTGGACTGGTGAGTCTCAGCCCACTTCCTAGTGGGACATATGTACATAGTTGATGGTTAAAATCTGTTCCATCTTGATAACAGCAAAAAACTTACTTTGGGACTGACGTTTGGGGGTCTTTGTGGGTTAAACTGATGGATCTCAGGTCAGTTCCTAGCAGGACACATGTCGGTGTTACCAAAATCCAATCTGGGGGCCCCAGAAGGAGTGCCAGAACCTGGTTAGAAGTGTGGGGGGCACCGGCATCAGAACTGTGTCGCTGCCCCCTGCTCCTCCTCTTCCCCTTGGGGCCCCGCCTCCTGGCCAGGCCAGAAGCCAGAGCCAGGCAATGGTAAGAGCTGCCCAGGGAGCCCGAGCTGCTGTGGGAAGCCCCAGATCCTCCACCTGCCCTGAGGAGAGAGCCAAGGTGCCCGAGAACAGCTGCTGACCCATGTCCCCACCACCTGGGGCACACCACTGCCGGTGGGATCATAGAATCATAGAATCAT